>NC_068911.1:5128449-5753449 GCF_023091745.1 Budorcas taxicolor | reverse complement strand
TATGTATATTTTTTGACAGGGGGAAGTAATAAACGCATACATTTAGGTTGTTCAAGAGGGCTTATTTTGAAAAGGAAGTCTCTTTATACCTACCTGGCCATCAGATTCTCTTCCCCAGAGACAGTTTACCAGAGACAGTTTCTTACGAGTTTGTTGAAATGTTAGATAAAAATGCTTGTGTGTATAGCCTTCCTTGACCTGTTCCCCCCTTTAAGGGAGATCATATCATTCACAATCCCATGCGTTGCTTTTTTCACTAAATAATGCATCTTGGAGTGCTTCCAATATTAGTATAGAGAGGGCTGCCTCTTTTTTCTTTTTTTCTTGTAAATTGAAGTAAAATTCACCGTGTGATCCAGTGACTTTCCGTGCATTCCTGATGTTGTGCAACCATCACCACTATCAAGCTGTGGAACGTTTTCCTTGCCCCCATAAGAAATTGCTGCTGCTGCTGCTGCTAAGTCGCTTCAGTCGTGTCCAACTCTTCGCAATCCCATGGACTGCAGCCTACCGGGCTCCTCCGTCCATGGGATTTTCCAGGCAAGAGTACTGGAGTGGGTGCCAGTGCCTTCTCCGATAAGAAACTGAGCATCTGCTAAAAGGTCCTTCTCCACTGTCCCCACTCTAGCCCCGACATCTGCTTTTGTCTAGAGCTTTGCCTGTTCTGGGCATTTCACAGACTCGTACGACATGTGGCCTTCTGTGTCTGGCTTCTTTCACTTGGCATAATGTTTTCAGGGTTTATTCTTGTTGCAGTATGTGTCAATACTTATTTTTTATAGCAGAATAATATTTCATTGTATGGATATAGACATTTTGTCGGTCCATTCGTTAGTTGATAAGCATCGGGATGATTTCCATTTTTTGGCTAGTATGACCAACACTGCTGTGAACATGTGTGTCCATGTTTTTGTGGAACCGCGTGTTTTGTTCTCTTGGGTTATACCTAAGGGTAGAAATGGTGGCGTCACATGGAATTCTGTTTAAATTATAAGGAACTAGTGAACTGTTTTCCACAGTGATTGCATCATTGATGGACAGGGAGGCCTGGCGTGCTGCGAGTCATGGGGTCGCAAAGAGTCGGACACGACTGAGCAACTGAACTGAGTAAACTGTTTTCCACAGAGATTGCATCATTTTACCATCTCACCAGCAGTGTCTGAGGGCTCCAATTTCTCCATATCCTAGTGAACATTTGTTACTTTGCATTTTTAAAAAAGTTACTACTACGGCTGTCCTAATGCCAGTGAGGTGATATCTTTTTGTGATTCTGATTTGTGTTTCCCTAAGGATGTTGAGGATCTTTTCATGTGCTTATTGGCCATTTGTGTATCTTCGTTAGAGAAATACCTATTAATTGGTTTGTCTTTTTGTTGTTGAATTGATAGAGTTCTGTATATATTCTGGGTACCAGATCCTTATCAGGTACGTGATTTCCAAATATTTCCTCTCCATGGTTAGGTTGTTTTTATCACTCTCTTCCTTTGCACAAAAGTTCTTCATTTTGATGAAGTCATTTGTTTTTAAATTTTGTTTGTGCTTTTGGTGTCATATGAAGCCATTACCTAATCCAAAAATAATGAATCTACCCCTGTGTTTCCTCCTAAGAGTTTTATAGTTTTAGCTCTTACCTATAGGTCTTTAATCCATTTTGAATTAATTTTGTATATGCTGCAAAGTAGGGATCCAAACGTACCCTTTTGTGAGTGGATATCCAGTTGTCCCAGCATCATTTGTTGAGAAGACTGCAGTGGACCCCTGAACAACATGGGTTTTAACTGCACAGGGTCACTTATGCAGAGGTTTTTTCCGTAGTAAATACTCTAGTGTTACTCGATGCTTTGTTGGTTGACTCCACAGATGCAGAAGCACATTTTCAGCTGCCTGGGTGGTCAGGTCCCTAACCCCCACGTTATTCAAGGTTTAACTGTATTTATTGAAAAAGACTTTACTCCCCATTGATTGGACTTGGCACCTGTTGAAATCATTTTACCATAAATGTGTTACTTTATTTCTAGACTCAATTGTATATTGTCTTCGTCTCTCCTTACGTCAGTACCACACTATTTTGATAATTATCACTTTGTAGTGAGTTGAAATAGAAAGTGTAAATCTTTTGCCTTTGTTCTTTTTCGAAATTGTTTTGACTCTTCAGGGTCCCTTGCAGTTTCATATCAATTTTAGAATGAGCTTGTCCATTGCCATTAAAAAAAAAAGCATTTGAGGTTTTGGTAGGAACGGCTTTAAACCTGTAGATCTGTTTGGGGGTTGTTGTCATCTTAACATTATTAAAAATTACAATCCATAAACATGGGATTTTATTTTTCTATTTATTTAGATCTCTTAAAATTTCTTACAACCGTGTATTATAGTTTTCAGTGTATGAGTCTTGTACTTCTTTGGCTAAATTTATTGCAAACTATTTTATTCTCTAATGTTAATGTAAATGCAATTGTCTCCTTAATTTTATTTTTGGATATTCATTGCTAGTGTATAGAAATACAACTGATATTAGACTGCTGACCGTGTATTCTGCAGTTTTGCAGAGCTCATTTATTAGCTCTAATAGTTTTTATATGGATTCTTTAGAGTTTTCTGTATGTGAGGTTTATGCCATTTGTGAATAGAGAGTTTCACGTCTTCCTTTCCGATCTAGATGCCCTTCATCTGGCAAAAGCAGCCGTTCTAGTCTTATTCCTGCTATTAGGGGAAATCATTCAGTCTTTGGCGTCTTCCCCAGTGGCTCAGTGGTGAAGGATCCATCTGCAGTGCAGGAGACCTGAGTTCGATCTCTGGTCTGGGAAGATCCCCTGGAGAAGGAAACGGCAACCCACTCCAGTATTCTTGCCTGGGAAATCCCATGGACAGAGGAGCCTGGTGAGCAACAGGGCATATTCTCTTAAAATCTTATTTCTTAGTGAACCCCAGGTTCACTGCTTGTATTAGCGATTTGAGTCATCTCTCTCTTTTCCATGGCCAGTCTAGATAGAGATTTGTTGGGTTTTGTTGATTTTTTCAAAGAACAAACTTATGGTTTTGTTGATTCTCTCTACTATTTTATTCTGTATTTTGCTTGTCTCTCTGATCTTCTGCCTGCTTTGGGTTTAATTTGTTCTTTTCCTGATTCCTTTAGATAGAAGATTAGGTTATTTGAGATCCTCCTTTTTCAGTGTAGGCATTCAAAACTGCATTTCCCACTTTGCAGTGCTTTCGCTGCATCTCATGCATTTTAATATGTTGGATTTTCATTTTCATTCATTTCAAAGTGTTTTCTAATTTATCTTGCGATTTTTTTGGTGTACTGTTTTTTTTAAAGTGTGTTGCATAGTTTCAACATATTTGTGAATATCAGGTTTCCTTCTGTTACTGACTTCCAGTTTCATTCCACTGTGATTGTAGAAGATACTTTGAATTATTTCAGTCTTTTAAAACTCATTGAGACTTGTTTTTTGTCCTAATATATGGATTGTCCTGGAGAATGTTCCACATGCACTTGAGAAGAATGTGTTTTCTGCCATTCTTGGGTGGAATATCTGATATATGTCTGTTTGGTCTAGTTGGTTTATGGTGCTGAGTCTTTCATTTCCTTGTTGATCTGTCTTTCTGTTCTTTCTATCATTGGAAGTGGGGTATTGAGGCCTCCAGCTGTCATTGGAGAACTATTTCTCTCCTCTACTCTGTCAGTTCTTCCTTTATATATTTGTGGCTCCGTTGTTAGGTGCATATATAATTTTTACATCTTCTTGATGAATTGACTCATCATTATATAAGGTCTCTCTTTGTCCAGTCTGCCAGCTTTTTGTCTTGAAGTCTATATTGTCTGGTATTGCCGTAGCTGCTACTCTAGTTGTCTTTGGTTACTGTTAGCATGGAATGCCTTTTTCTGTTCTTTCACTTTCCGCTTATTTGTGTATGAGTCTCTTGTGGGAATTCCCTGGCAGTTCAGTGATTAGAACTCAGTGCTTTCACTGCCGTGGCCCGGGCTCAATCTAGGGCGGGGAACATGTGACATGGACAGAAAAACAAGTCTTTTGTGGACAGCATATAGTTGGGTCATGTTCTGGTGTCCACTCTGTCCATCTTTGCCTTTTAATTGGAGAGTTAAACACTTATACATTTATGTACTTGCTGATAAAGCTTTCTTCCATCTTGATATTTGTTATCTGTATGTCTTACATGCTTTTGGGGTTACTCTTTTCCTCCGCTGCCTTGTTTGTGTTAAATCAGTTGGACTTCTTTGATGGACATGCAGGTGTCTCTAGTTCTAGGGTTTTACCCAAGACTCCGCCCCGTGTGTGCTTAAGTGTGTCTCATGGTGCACATCTCAACGGCTGGAGGTCCAGTTGCTGCGGGAGTGGTGCTGGCAGAAATAGAAACACAAGGAAGAAGCCCTTTGTTCTTTCTCTCCTCTCTTAGCCTCTCTCTAGGATTTCCCTTTGGCAGAAAGGAACAGGGAGCCAGCCAGCACTGGGTCCTAGAAATGTAGATTGTAGAGCTGTAGCCCCAGCTTCCCAGAGTGAGCTCAGAGAGGATAGAAGATGCATGGACAATGGCCCGTAAGAAATCATCGTACTCTCTTAACATCTTATTTCCAACGTCTTAAAATTCAGTCAGTTTCTTAATATCATATCGGGAGAGATCAATCTCTTGTGAATTACAGTTCACAGCGCAGATTTGTTAATCTTGTGATTCAGAATCCGGTGCATGGTTCTTACGCACCTTCTCCTGTGATCCAGGGTGTGACTGTTGTGTTAGGCTTGCAGTTGTGTCTTTTGAAAAAGGGACTCTGGGAAGTGCCGTGCAGCTACGGTTGCTGTGTCCTTTTTCACATCAGGGATGCGCAAGATGCTGTCAGTTCCTGCATTAGTTTACTGGACAAACAATGCATTTCAAGTCTCAGCCGTATTTTACCTTCCTCCCCCCCGGCCCAGTTCCTATTATTCTGCCATTGTCAAATACAGGTCTACCTCAGAGCCATCGTGGGTTTGGTTCTAGATCACTGCACTAAAGTGAATGTTGAATAAAGTGAGTCAGTGGACTTTCTGGTTCCCCAGTGCATATAAAAATCATGTTCATGCTCTACTGTGGCATTCTGTCTAAATAATGTCATGATGTTGTTGTTTAGTCACTAAGTCATGTCCGACTCTATCGCTAAAAAGTGTTAACCAGCATCTGAGCCTTCAGTGAATCATGGTAACGTCAAAGATCACTGATTACAGATCACCGTAACATATGTAATAATAATGAAAAAGTTTGAAATATTGTGAGAATTACCAAAATGTGACAGACGAAGTGTGCAAAGGCTGTTGGACAAATGGTGCCTGTAGACTTGCTTGACACGGGGTTACCGTAAGCCTTCAAATTTGTAAAAACCTGCAGAATCTGAAGTTCCATAGAGTGAGGCACAGTAAAATAAGGTATGGCCGCAGCGTGCCTGAGAGGAGGTGGCCTACCCAGTGTTTTGGCATCTATAGAACAGTATAAATAACGCCTTAGAACTGGGAACAAGTTCTGTCTGGTGGGAATATTCTAGAGTAATCGTACTCTCAGTTTTTGCCTGGAACAGTTCTGTTTAACCTTTTGTCTGGCCCTTTTGTCCTGGCATAGTTAATAAGAGGACCTTCTCTTTTTCTAAAAAGGGCTCGCATTTGGTTGATTTGGTCACTTGATATAAAACTTAACTGTTACTCAAGCCAGTTTCTCTGGTATTATTCTATCTTTAGAAATTCTGAAACTTAGCTGCTCAGATGTCCAGCTGTGTCATAGGTCACCATGGGAAGAAGATTGAGATAGAGAGAGGCTAAAGTCTGGGGTCGGGGTTAACATAAGGCCTGAGACCGAAGACTGTAGATCCGTAGACATAACATGTACAAGGTCTTCAACATACGTGATTTGGCAGGAGATAAAGAATCCACCTGCAATGTAGGAGACCCCAGTTCGATTCCTGGGTCAGAAATATCCCCTGGAGAAGGGATAGGCTACCCACCCCAGTATTCTTGGGCTTCCCTGGTGGCTCAGACGGTATAGAATCTGCCTGGAATGTGGGAGACCCCTGGGTTGGGAAGATCCCCTGGAGGAGGGCATGGCAACCCACTCCAGGATTCTTGCCTGGAGAATCCCCATGGACAGAGGAGCCTGGCGGGCTCCAGTATGTGGGGACGCAAAGAGTCGGACATGACTGGGCGACTGCACCCAAGCATACATCAGCACATCCAAATATATGCTCATCTCTAACGAGATTGTCCCGTGTCAGTTCCTAATTAAAGGAATGATTCTTTTCAAGATAAGCAATCCTATTACTCTTTTAAAAATCGAAAGTCGAGTGCAGGGGAGTGACAGGGGATGCCTGGTATGGGCCAGCTGTGGAGACTCTGCAGCAACAGTGGCCAGGGTTCTTCAGGTTGTGAGCGGGCTCTGGGTCCCGTTATGGTTCGCCTAAGTCTGTTCCGCTGGTGCCTTTCGCACGGTTTCAAGGGTTTCTCTGAAACCTTGCAGTGAGTTTGGAGATGTCTGTTCTCAATGATTTTTTTAGAGAGAGGAGTGACTTAAAAAAAAAAAATGAAGCATAGTTATTATAATTTACAATGTTTTAGTTTCAAGTGTTCAGCAAAGTGATTCATTCACATATGTGCTTAGTCGCCCAGTCATGTCCAACTTTTTGCGACCCCAGAGACTGCAGCCCGCCAGGCTCCTCTGTTCATGGGATTCTGCAGGCAAAAACAGTGGAGTGGGTTGCCATTGCCTTCTCCAGGGGATCTTCCCGGGCCAGAGATGCAACCTGCGTCTCCTGTGTCTCCTGCATTGGCAGGTGGTGCTGAGCCATCAGAGAAGCCCCATTCTCTCTCTCTCTCTCTCTCACACACACACACACACAGACACACACACACAGACACACGCTCTTTTTCAGATTACACACACACACACACACACACACACGCTCTTTTTCAGATTCCTTTCCATTATAGCTTATTACAGGATATAATAAAGTTCCCCGTGCTATTCAGTAGGTCCTTGTTTTCTTGTTATTTACCATTTTACATATAGTAGTGTGTATACGTTAATCCCAAGCTCCTAATTTATCCTCCCCTGCTACAAGAAAAATGACTTTGGAAAGTGTTCTTATGTAGGCAAATAAGATTAGCAACCTGGCTTTTGCTCCTTTTCACAGGGTTGGGATGGATGTTTGTCATCTGTTTTCTGGGTCACATGTGGATAAATGCAGATGAGTTTGCTGTTGACGTGAACTATAGGATGTTTCTCTCCCCTGGTGTGGTTTCTAACTGTCAAGAGAAGAAGTGAGATTCCATTGAGGATACCCTTTTCTCTGGGAAGGCCATTTGGTGCCACTTAGGACTGGGAACAACAGACTGGTTTCAAATAGGAAAAGGAGTATGTCAAGGCTGTATATTGTCACCCTGCTTATTTAACTTCTATGCAGATTACATCATGAGAAATGCTGGACTGGAAGAAACACAAGCTGGAATCAAGATTGCCGGGTGAAATATCAATAACCTCAGATATGCAGATGACACCACTCTTATGGCAGAAAGTGAAGAGGAACTAAAAAGCCTCTTGATGAAAGTGAAAGTGGAGAGTGAAAAAGTTGGCTTAAAGCTCAACATTCAGAAAACAAAGATCATGGCATCTGGTCCCATCACTTCATGGGAAATAGATGGGGAAACAGTGTCAGACTTTATTTTTTTGGGCTCCAAAATCACTGCAGATGATGATTGCAGCCATGAAATTAAAAGACGCTTACCCCTTGGAAGAAAAGTTATGACCAACCTAGATAGCATATTCAAAAGCAGAGACATTACTTTGCCGGCTAAGGTCCATCTAATCAAGGCTATGGTTTTTCCTGTGGTCATGTATGGATGTGAGAGTTGGACTGTGAGGAAGGCTGAGCCCCGAAGAATTGATGCTTTTGAACTGTGGTGTTGGAGAAGACTCTTGAGAGTCCCTTGGACTGCAAGGAGATCCAACCAGTCCATTCTGAAGGAGATCAGCCCTGGGATTTCTTTGGAAGGAATGATGCTAAAGCTGAAACTCCAGTACTTTGGCCACCTCATGCGAAGAGTTGACTCATTGGAAAAGACCTTGATGCTGGGAGGGATTGGGGGCAGGAGAAGAAGGGGATGACAGAGGATGAGATGGCTGGATGGCATCACAGACTTGATGGACGTGAGTCTGAGTGCACTCCAGGAGTTGGTGATGGACAGGGAGGCCTGGCGTGCTGCGATTCATGGGGTCGCAAAGAGTCGGACATGACTGAGCGACTGAACTGAACTGAGGACTAGGCTTAGGGGAGGCTGGGGCCATTTAACATTGCTTCCTTGCTGTGACTGTAAGCTGCTTGGCACAGGGCAGTCCTGCAATTAACAGAAAGATCATTTCCACCGGGGACTGCTGAGGGCAGTTACCCACCTCTCTGTGTCTGAGAACAGTTGTTTTCCTGTTGTGTTCAGTTCCAGGGATTTCCAAGAGCTCCTTATGAGTCTGGACCAAGAGGAAAGCAAGCAAACACAATCAGAACGATCACAATACAGGTTTCATATCCTTTTAAAAAATATTTATTTTTATTTATTTGCATGGCTGTGCTGGGTCGTGGTTGCGTTGTGAGAGGCAGGATCTTTAGTTGCACCGTGCAGACTCTTAGTGAAGGCCTGTGGACTCCAGCTCCCTGGCCGGGGATTGAGCCCAGGCGCCCTGCACTGGGAGCGCAGAGTCCTAGCCTTCAACCACCAGGGAAGTCCTGAGGTTTCATACGGTTTAAGTGAGGCTTTATAGTGTTCAGGAAGGAGTACATGCTTTGAGATGCTCCCACCAAGGGCTGCGCATGACAAGGGCTTTAGTGGGTCACCCAGGGAGGGTGGGGGAGCGCTTTCTTTTTAGAGTTTCTGTCTTGTTTCGGTTGCGCTGGCTCTTGGTTGCTCGCTCTTGGTTGCTCTCTCTCGGTGCTGGGAGCAGAGGCTGCTCTCTGTCCCGGTGCTCGGGCTTCTCACTGTGCTGGTCCCCCTTGGCGCAGGGGCTCTAGCCAGGAGAGCCCACTCTGCGTTGGATCTGCAGGTGGAGAGGGCAGTGAGTCTTTTTGTTCGTTCTTGTTCCTGTTGGTGGCCCAGGATCGCACCTTTCCTGTCAACGGATCACAGAATCTTCGTGTTACCACCTGGTTAATAACTGTAACTCTGTTTGGGTTTCGCCCTCCCATTTTCCATAATTACGTATCTGATCTGAGAAAAATGCAAAGGGAATAATATTTTCTTGTCTCCGCAGTGATGAGCAGGTAACTCAGAAAAATGCAGACAGCTTCTTAGCTTTGATTGAGCCCATAAATCACTCAAGGAAAACCACCTGGAGGAAGAAGAGCTCTCAGAGGGCAGTGAACTCCCGGAGGAGGGCTGCCCTGGAGGAGGGCTGCCCTGCCTGCCTCGCCTGTGACTGTGACTCTCTGCTGGTGGCTCTAGCAGCAGCCCGAGTTTAGGCTTTTCCCTTGTGGTTCATGTGACCTTGTGTTCCCAATATTTACCAAATATTTGAAATAGTTTTCCCCAAAATTTCCTCCTTCGTTTCCCCCAGGGCGCACATTCAGACCATAAAAGGCTCTTTTGAGATAAATGTTAAAATTTCACAAATGATAGTGTCTCTTAATGATAGGTTTTTAGACTTAGATTTACTGGGGCTTAGAGTAGTTTAATGATAGCCTAAGGTTTTCTAAATCTTTGATATTTTCCAGTTGCTTCCTTTGATAATCCATCTTGATGGAGAAGTCTTTACAGCCTGGATTTATTTCCTCAGTGGTTATTAATCAAGCAACTATTTCTTGCAATGACCTTTTTCTATGCAGTGAAGGATACCAAATAAGAGAAGGGAATTGATCAGACTCATGCGAAGAGTTGACTGATTGGAAAAGACCCTGATGCTGGGAGGGATTGGGGGCAGGAGGAGAAGGGGACGACCGAGGATGAGATGGCTGGATGGCATCACGGACTCGATGGACTTGAGTCTGAGTGAACTCCGGGAGATGGTGATGGACAGGGAGGCCTGGCGTGCTGTGATTCATGGGGTCGCAAAGAGTCGGACACGACTGAGTGAGTGGACTGAACTGAACTGAGTTGCTGCTTTCTAGACTCTTACATTGGGAGAGTAGGATGGCAGAGTGGTAGTATGCACTCCACTGGAGGTGAACAGAGTCACAAGGATATAGGGGCCAGCAAACTCACTCCATCTGGGTGGGCTTGGGGGAGGTTTGTGGAGGATGTGGCATTTGAACTTGGTGTTGTGTTACTGGATGGAAACAGGAAGAAGGGTAAAGGTTTGGAAGGGCATTTAAAATGATGGAGATTGGGACTTTGCTGGCAGTCCAGTGGGTGAGACTTCAAGCTTCCGGTGCAGGGGGCACGAGTTTGATCCCTGGTCGGGGAACTGAGACCCCATGTGCTGCAGCCAAAACAATAAAGTCACCTAACAAAACAGTTAAATTGTGGAAATAGCTTGAGTGAAGGCTTAGAAGTGAAAAAGCAATTGGCATTTGTTGGGGGAAGGGGTGTGATGAGATGTGCTGTGTGTGGGGGCCATAGTCTTAGGGGGAAAAGCTGCAACAGAAAATGGGGTCTTTATCAGAGTCCATGCATGTGGTCAGTACTGTCCTGCCCTGTGGGCACCGACAATGTTATGTTTTGAGCAGAACTCAAATGTCTGTCATCATAAAACAAAAATCAAGACGCAGTATATAGGGTAGTTAAGGCCACAGGATTTTGAAGCTGGGTTGCCTGGATCTGAATCCTGAATTGCTGTGTGACCTTTGGCAAGTTACTCAGTCTCTGTGAGGCTTCAGTTTCCTCACATATAACATGGGGATAATAGTACCTACTTAAAAGTTTATTGCAAGTTTTTGGAAAAGGAAATGGCAACTCACTCAGTATCCTTGCCTGGAAAACTCCACGGACAGAGGAGCCTGGCGGGCTACAGGCCATGGGGTCGCAGAGTCAGACGCGACTGAGTGACTAGCGCACGTGCAGGTCGTTTCTGACAGGGCCCGGCCGTGACAGCAGAATGGCGCACAGGATCAGCGACTGTAGCTGCAGTGAGTGGTGGCAGCAGTAGTGGTTAGTATTTGGGTCTGACGTGCAGTTTGGCTTCTTCCTCTGAGAAGGGGGTTAGCCTGGCCTTTCTGCGGATGGCCGTCTGTGTGGTTTTGCGTTGGTGAAATTGTAGCACCTTGGCCTCTAAGTGCGTGAAGGTGCCTGTGGCTTTTGTATCCGCTGAAAGAAAAAACGTCTGTCTTGAGAACCTGAGTCCCGTGCACTGCGGTTGTCTAGCTACTGACTGCTTCCTGGGATGGAGCTGATTTTGTGAGGGTCAGCTGGTTGTGTAGCTTGTCATTTGTGTGTGTGCAGTGGAATTATAAGAGAATGACATCGTGTGTATCTGTACAGTGTTGTGGTTACAAGTAACAGAAGCTGACTTGGGCTAATTTGAGCATCAGATAATTTATGCGAAGGCTGCTGAGAACGCCTACAATGGCTGGAAGGCTGGCACCTAACTTGAGAGAAGGCAGAACTGAGTGGCCTGGGTGTCCATTTCACAGGCTAACAGCCTGGTCAGTGTAGCCACGGTCAGTGTCTCTGTGATTTAGGACATCCTCCTTCCAGCCCCGACATCTCCTCGTGCCCCGTTATGATAGCAAAAGGCTGAAGACAGTTTACATGCCTGGCGATGAGGGTCAGGATCCATTCTAGAACAGCCATGTAATGGGATGCACTGCAGCCCTTAAACATTTCATAGTAGAATATTTAATGGCATGGAAACTGCTCACAGATTCTAGTAAGTGAAAATGGCAGGTAGCAAAACTCTATAGGTAGGATAATTACATTTAAAAAGTCAGTGAAGTAGCTGCTCTTATTATTCCTGTTTGACACGCAGATACTGAGTTCCTAAGTTTGCTCAAGGTCATGGGGCTAATAAAGGGAAGAGGCAGGATTCAAACCTGGGAGTTCAGAACCAGGCACTTAGCCACTTTTATCGCATGCTCTGACAAAGGCGCACTCTGATGGAAAGCCGTCACGGGGTTATGTCCAGGTGGTGAGGTTATGGGTGGTTTTATTACTTGCTCTGACTTCTGGACGAGCATATATTACTTCTGCAGTGACCAAACTGGCTCTGAGGTTGCTGTAAAAATGTAAAGTTTTAGATTTCTCTTCCAGTTACATGTCCAGAGATAGCCACTGCAAATATGCTAAGTATGTAACAAGAAATCTCAAAAGTCATCTCCATCAATATATGAATTCCCTTCTTGAACTTGTACGTGTCATACAGTATGTGTTTACCATTAATGGAACAAGTGATTACCATCATCGCAACCAGAAAATGTTACTGGGATTTTAAACTCAGTGATGCTGCATTTTCAGGATTATATCAAAGCACTGATAACACAGCTTGTGTTTTAAATGGAAGATTTAAATCTGTGAAGCTTTTTAAGATTTCTGTTTGTCGTGTCTCGGCATGAGTTTCTCGTTTGTAGTCTAGTTACGAAAAGACTCTGGTTTCCATATGTATATTTAAAATACTCTGAGTCATGGATTCAAATGAGTAATAGACATTATATCCATATCAGATTTCTGCTTTGTCATACCTTAACTTGAAGGCCATGCATTTATTTTGGTACTTGGAATAGCAAACATTGAATTGGCAAAAATGAGATTAGTTTTAAGTATTCTTCCCTGTGTTTTTTATTACTTTCCAAAAATTTGTTGGAATGAAAGTTGATATTCTGTTTCACAGGAAGTGAGGGAAGGAGCCCATGGGTATATGCACAAAGGCATATATATATAATACATATATATATATACACATACATATATAGTGCTGGGTGGTATGTTCATGGTTGTTAGAAAATTAAAAACAAAACATTTCCTGTTTCCTCATCCTTTTCAGCAAGTCTCAACTCAAATATCAAAGCACACTGATTGTGAGAGGTCATTATATGCAGTACTAGAAAGAAAATGTTGTGCCTTATTTATATTATTTATTTATACTATTGGAGGAGAGACTTGTTTAAGTATAGGTTTTTTTTTTAAATCATGTAGTATTCTTCTGAGTTATAATTAAAAAGTATAAGTAAACTGGATGAAAGAATCCCTAAAACAACCTCACATTCAGGTTGATTCTGAGTCAGCTGACCCAGAATCAACAATATTTGTGTCTTTCTACACTAGGCCATAACGAGAGTTGGCAATGCAACTGTTTTGGAAGAGTGGCCCACTCTTTCTATTTGTTTGAAATAGCATTGATTTACTGTGTTGTGCCGGACAAATTTTTAAATAGGAGGATTGTTTGCTATAGACAGTGGAAGCTGTCTGCCTATCCTATACCGCTCCCCGCCTTCCCCTGCTATTAGCTGATAAGGTAGGTGTTGATTCCAGAGTTAGGAGCGTGAGCCTGCAGGTTTCATTCTAGGCCTGTGGCCACATTTCTTGCCATCATTTTATCTTCCTCATATCCCATTGTCGTGGGATCTTACTAATGTCTCTAATTTGTTTAGAAGCATCTATTTGGAAGGAGATGCAGCAACTTCATTTTATTCTATTCTCTGTTAAAATTTCTGTTTAAGAAATTTAGTACTCTGCCTATGGTAATAAATAAATTGGAGAAGGAGCAACAAAGAGATTAGGCTGAAAACCTGACGATATCTCTGCCTTCCTTTCTCCACTCCCCAGAGCTGCTATGTTTGGCTCCTTTGGTTACTCCAGATAATACAAATATACTTCTCAGTGTCTACTTACTTTTGCAGAACAGTGTGTTTACTATGTAAGAACTTTTCGGGTTTATATAGATTCTGTTTGAAGACAGCATGACTGTTCTCCACCCACTTTTATTTAAAAATATCACCTCTGCTCCTAAGACCAAAGTATAGTCCCTGCTTCATTACTGAATGTCTGGCAACCTTTAAGTCTGGGTTTCTTTCACCAGTGAATCCAGGAATGTAACACCATTCCCGTCGTATGGCATGCCTTTCTTGTAATATTGACATGACTCTAGAGTAGATAATTTCTCTTTCAAAACTCTTTAGAGACAGATGTATAGGATGGTAGTAATATATACAAAGAACCAAAAAATGCCGAGATGAATCCATTAAAACATTAGCGAGATTTTAGAATTAGATATAAAAATTTCAAGTTACTGTCTATAGAAGATCTTATTTCGCCTAAATTTTGTGCAAATAAAAATTGTACAGCCATCACCAGGATCTTATTTTAGAACATTTTGATCACTCTAAAAAGAATGTAGATTTAAATGGGATTAAAAAAGCAAGAATTCTAGTTTGTGCCTGTAAAAAGCAATTTATGATGCCTTATTAAAAATTTTCAAATGTACATCATAATATCATATTTTATTTAACCCCCCCCATAATATCATGTTAAAAGTCTTTGAGTTTGACTAGATATGGAAATGCAAAATAAGAAAAACTAAATTATTCTGTGTTTTTGTATATATCATTTTTATCCCCTTCAGTGTGAGATTAAAATCTGAGTCTTCAAAAGTGCAATTGCTACCCCCATTTACAGAAATCGATTGTACATCATCCAACAGATTACACATATGTGTTGTGTTTCAGTTTGAAATTTAATTGTGCATGTCTCCCATAGTGTATTTATTTGTATGTCTAACCTCCAGTCCAAACATGAGCCAAGAACACAGTATCTTAGTTTTTAAGTTCGTAGAAACTGCATGTTACATTGATGGGACATTCTTATCAATATCCCCCAGCTCAGACCCCAGATTTCTTTAGGACACAGCAATCGCATTGCTCCTGAACAGGAATCAAATTCACTGGTAGCTTTTTAGAAGATTGAATTCTCAAGTGGAAATAAACCGTTGGAAAATTGATTGAGATTAGAAATCGGTTACCTCTTCCTCTCATTATTTGTGTGTGTGTGTGTGTGTGTGTGCTGAGTCTCTCGGTTGTGTCTGACTGTTGCGGCCCATGGAGTGTAACCCGCCAGGCTCCTCTGTCCATGGGGATTCTCCAGGCATGAATACTGAAATGGGTTGCCATGCCCTCCTCCAGGGGATCTTCCCAACCAGGGGATCGAACCTAGGTTGCTCCCGAGTTGCAGGAGGATTCTTTACCATCTGAGCCACCAGGGAAGCCCCAATTATTATTATTTTTGAAGTCTTTAAATCACGTTACTAAGTAAAGAGTTCTTTCTCCTACCAGGTTTATCTCTGGCCATTGTTTTTTGGATATGGGTTTAAAATTTGATGGGGATTATCTTCTCTCTAGCTAACTCTGAAAATTCTTGTTGCTTCACAGTGTGAAGCATCCCACATGCTCTTCTCCATAGCACATCAGGAAATCTCGCTTCTCTAGTCTCCGTTTCAGCCTCAGTTTGATCATTGATAGAATGTTTCTAATATTAACTTCTAAACCGTGGCTATGAGTTAGTGATTGTTGTTCCAACAAAGATACAGAACTTATTCAAGTAAATGTGCTTCTTTATACATATCACCTGGGAAGACAGGATCTATATTTCTATAGACAGTTGGGCTCAGAACTTGCAATTTGCTTTTTGTAATTGAGGCTCCGGTTGCTCTCTTCCTTTTTTTATTTAAACTAAAGTGCAACATCTTTCCAGGACTAAATTCATAGGTTTCCTGTTGTCTGGCCTGTTGCTAACCTCAGTGTATTTAAGTGAATGTGTGATATTTGTAAGCCTCGGTTATTAATAATGATCCTGGATCAGTTGTTTAAAATAACAGGCAGAGACCCTTGAGTTTTGAGTGTGATTTGCTTCAAACCTTCTGCTCACAGGAAATAAACGCCTGGACCTCCATTCTGTCCAAACCGATTGACTTGTTACAGCCCGTGTCTTTCCCTGTACTTTCCCCTGCCTTGTTGCTATTTAGCCCGCATGCCTGAATAGCTCTGGACTTTGTAAAAACAGGGACTATTCATTTAACTGAAGAGATTAGCTTGACAGTTTATAAGTAGATCTTACCCTACATATTTAGAAAACATATAACATTTGGCATTATTTAAGGGTAAAAATCTTTCAGAGTCATATCTTCATGCTGTTTACCTCACCTTTGTGATGATTTTTTTGGTTCAATATTTTCCGAATAAATCTTAAACTGATTGTTTATAGAAGAGAAAATAACCCATCAACACCAGTGCCAGTTTGGTTCATAAGCAATCATATATATATATAACAACTTTATTGAGATATGATTCAGTAACATAAAGTCCACCTTTATGGACTTAAAGTCCAGAAATAAAAAGCATAACAATTCAGTGGCCTTTGGTGTTTCATGGTGTTATATACAACCATCACCACTGTCTTTATTTATTTACCTATTTATTTGGCTCTGCTGGGCCTTCAGTTGCGGTATGTGGGATCTTTGAACTCCTATTTGCGGCATGTGGGATCTAGTGCCCTGATCAGGGATCAGGCTTGGGTCCTCTGCATGCGGAGTGCAGAGTCTTTGCCACTGGATCCCCAGGGAATTCCGCACCACTGTCTTATTTTAGAACATTTCCATCACTCTAAAAAGAAACTCTGTGCCCAGTAACAGTCAATCCCTATATCCCCTCCCCTCATTTCATGAAATCTGCTATTTTCTGTCTCTATGGGTTTGTTCGGCATCACCCACTCAATGGACATGAGTTTGAGTAAGCTCCAGGAGTTGGTGCTGGACAGGGAAGCCTGGCGTGCTGCAGTCCACGGGGTCGCCAAGAGTCGGACACGACTGAGCGACTGAACTGATGGATGTGTCTATTCTGGACATTTCATATCAAGGGCATCATACAAGATGTAATCTTTTCTTTCATTTAGCATGTTTTCAGGGTTCATTCATGTGGTTTGTATCCGCAGTCCATTCCTTTCTTTGCTGAATAATAGAATAATATTTCATTGTACGGGTATGCCATATTTTATTCATTCATCGTTTGAATTGTTTTTGCTTTGGGGCTATTATAAATATGCTGCTAATGAAAATTTATGCACAAGTTTTTATGTACACATACATTTTCGATTCTCTTGGGTACATACCTTACGTGTGGAATTGCTGGGTCATATGCAGTTCTGTGTTCAACATTTTAATGACCTGCCAAACCTTCCCAAAGTGACTGAATCATCTTACAGTCCCACCAGTCATGTTTTAAGTATTCCAGTTTCTCCGCATTCTCACCAGAACTTGTTAATGTTATATTTATTTTGCCTATCTTAATGACTGTGACATAGTATCTAACTGTAGTTAGATTTGCATTTCTCTGATAAGCATCTTTTCCTGTAGTTAGTGACCCCTTGTGTATTTTCTTTTGAGAAATGTCTCTTCATATCCTTTTCCCATTTTTAATTGGTTGTCTTTTTATTGTTCATTTATAAGAGTTCTACATTTTGCATACAGGTCTCCTTGTATATTTTCATATAGTTTTGAAGTCTTCTGTGGATTGTCTTTTTGCTTACAGTTTTTAATTTTGATCCAGTACAGTTTATATATCCTTTATCGCTTCTGCTTCTGGCACCATATCTAGATAAGCACTGCCAAAACCTAAGGTCACAAAGATTCACTACTATAGTTTCTTCTTAAGAGTTTTATAATTTAACTCTTGCATTTGGGTCCATGATCCATTTTGAGTTCATTTTTGTGTATGATGTGAGCTAAGGCTCCAGCCTCATTCTTTTGCATGTAGATATGCAGGTATTCCAGCACTATTTGTTGAAAAAACTGTTGTCTCCCCATTGAATTATGTTGGCACTTGTCCAAAATCAATTGACGTAAATGTACGGGTGTATTTGTGGACTCCCAATTGTAGTCCGTTGATCTATATTTATATGTCTACCTTATGCCAATACCATGCCATTCTGATTACCATAGCTTAGTCAAAAGGTTTTTAAAATTTGCGTTTATTAAAGTGTAGTTGATTTACAATGTTGTGTTAATTTCTGCTGTACAGCAAAGTGACTCATATATATATATATATTTCTTTTTCATATTTTAGGCTTTGTTAAGGATTTGAATACCAGTCTGAATTTGTATAGTGCCCTGTGCTGTACAGTAGGGCCTTGTTGTTTATCCGTTGTGTATGTAATAGTTTGCGTCTCCTAATCCCAGACTCTCAGTCCGTCCCTCCCCTACCCTCCTTGGGAACCACATATCTGTTCTCTATATCTGTGAGTCTGTTCCGGTTTCATAGATATGTTAATCTGTGTCATATTTTAGATTCCACCTGTAAGCAATATCATATGGTATTTGTCTTTCTCTTGCTGAGTCATCTCGCCTAGCATGGTAATCTCTAGGGCCCTCCATGTTGCTGCAGATGGCATTACTTTATTCTTTTTTTAGCTGAGTAGAATTCCATTTATATGCACACACACTGTATCTTCTGTGTCCATGCTTCTGTTGATGGAAATTTAGGTTGTTCCCGTGTCTTGGCTGCTGTGAGCATAGGGGTGCCTGTGTTTTCGAGTTGTAGTTTTGTCTGGACATATGTCCAGGAGTGGGATTACTGGATCGTATGGCAGTTCTCTTTTGGCTTTCTGAGGAGCCTCCATACTGTTTGCCATAGTGGCTACACCAATTTACATTCCCACCAACTGTGTAGGAGGGCTCCCTTTTTTCCACACCCCCTCTGCACTTGTTATTTTTAGAGCTTAGTCATAAGTTTTGATACTGGTGTGAGTCTCCACCTTTGTTCAGGTTGCTTTGGCTTCTGAGTCCAGTGAATTCCCATAGGAGTTTTGGGATCAGACTGTCAATTTATTTTAAAAAAAACAGCTGGAATTTTAATAGGAATGCAATCAATAGTAGATTGCATTCAGCTTTGAAACAGGTCTCAGTTATTTCAACTGTGCATAGGAGATTTTTGTCTTGGTGGATAACAATGCAAGTCCAAAACTAAGTTTTTTGAAGAAACACTCAACTGGCATTATCTTTGTATTAAACTCTTTCCTTGATTTCATTATTAAAAATATAGATGTGAAACAAAAATTAAAAAAAAATATAGATGTGGCATCCTTTGGTCAGAGTATTTGTTTTGCCGGCTTTTTACTCTTCCCATTTTTTAAAGTTTTCACTTAGCATAAAAAAAAAAGTTTATATTTGTTTGTTTGTTTGTTTTTGGCTGAGCTGGATCTTTGCTGTGAGCGGCCTTTCTCTAGCTGCGGTGAGCGGGGGGCTATTCCAGGGTTGTGTGTGCGGGCTTCTCGTTGCAGCGGCGTGTGGAGCACAAGGCTGGTTGTGGAGCACAGGCTTCAGGGCACACGGGCCTCAGCAGTTATGGTACACGGGCTTAGTTGCCCCATGGCACGTGGGATCTTCCCAGACTAGGAGTTGAACCTGTGTCCCTTATATTGCCAGGTGGATTCCTTACCACTGGACCACCAGGGAAGTCCCCCACCAATGTTTTGAGATCAGTGAAATTGTGATAAAGACAAGGAGAGACAAAATTCGGAGAACCAGGGTCCCTCAAGGTTTTAGCTGTATATTATAGAATGGTATGAAAGAAATTGGTGGTCTTATCAGAGTATACATGGTGTGGCTTTTTTTTTCCATTCCCCTATCTTGAGAAAGAAATTGCCTTAGAAACCAAGAAAGCAGTTTGTAAGAAGTTTAGGTCTTTTTCTGTTGGTGTCAGTTTAGTTGAGCATTGCCTTCTCTTGCCACACCTAAGGCACTGTGCTAGCTGCTGCAGGGGGAGAAGAAAGGAGACATCCTTTGATTTTTGAAACAGCTTCCAGATAACATCAGTCTTCTTGCCTCCAGCCTCTCCCCATTCCTTCTCATTTTCTCCTCCAGCGACAAGAGTTCCTAGCTTCTTAACCAAGTCATCTGGCTCCTGGTTGCTGGGGTTGGGGGTAAAGTCCAAATTCCTGAGCCTTGCAGATAAGACCTCTTCCAGTCTGGCTGTAGCCTTTTCTCTTGTTCCAGAACGAGGCAACCCGCAAAAGCAGTTTTCCCGAATGCATGGTGCCTCTCAGACATGCCTTCCTGTGTGTTCCTTCTCTGTAGAATCGCCTACTCCAGCCCGTCCTGCTAGACAGAGACCAGTCCCCTTCTCATCTTCCTGCAGCGGTGTCTTCAGAATCTTACTCGTATTATTCTTTTCCTTGTCTTTGCTGCTGCTAAAGAGGCAGAGACTCGGCCATCTGTTTCTCCAGTGGCACAGGGCCTGGCGGAGCATTTCCTCACTCTTATTTTATTTATTTGAACTTTTATATCGGAGTATAGCTGGTTAGCCGTGTTTTGATAGTTTCCAGTGGACAGCAAAGGGACTCAGTCAGACATATGCATGTACCCCTTCTCCCTCAGCCTTCCCTCCCATCCAGGCTGCCACAGAACGTGCTGCACAGTAGGACTTTGCAGTTCTAAACACAGCCCATCTCAAACTGTTAATTTAGAGTCAGCATGTGTCAAAGACTAATTTGATTCATAAATGGGGAAGCCAGTAAAGTAGCAAGAATGATATTGGCCGTATAACTTTTAATTATATAAATGAAGGTACTGTATCTTGCTTCCCTGGTGGCTCAGATGGTAAAGAATCTGCCTGCATTGCAGGAGATTTGGGTTCAATCCCTGGGTCGGAAAGATTCTCTGGAGAACAGAAAGGCAACCCACTCCAGTATTCTTCCTGGAGAATTCCATGGACAGAGAGAGGAGCCTGGTGGGCTACAGTCGATGGAGTCACAAAGAGTTGGACATGACTGAGCCACTACAAAACTGTAGTAAATTTACCGTATAATTTTAAAGTTCACTGTTGAGAACTTGCATCTTTTGTTTCATGAATGTTTTAAATAAAAGCATTTTTTGATGGTGACAATGAAAATTTCACTGGTAGCTAATTCAGGTTTTGTTCTGAAGAGATCTTTATTTCATCTTTTAAAACATTTTTAAAATAAAAATTTTTATTTAAAAAATTTTAAATTAAACTATAGTTGATTTATAGTATTGTGTTAGTTTCAGGTATCCAGCTCCAGATTCTTTTCCATTATGGGTTATCATAAGATACTGAATATAGCTCCACGTGCTATACAGTAACTCCTTGTTTGCTGCGTATCTGTCAATCCATACTCCTCATGTACTCCCTCCGTCTCCCCTTTCCCTTTGGTAACCATTGCTTTATATTCTGTGTTGATGAGTTTTTCTGTTTTGTAAATGAGTTCGTTTGTTTTAGGCTCCACATATAAGTGAGATCATGTAATATCTGCCCTTCTGTGCCTGACTGACTTCACTTAATATGATAGTCCTAGGTTCATCCATGTTGTTTCAAATGACACGGTTTCATTCTTTTGTATGGTTGAGTAATATTCCGCCGTGTATGTCTGTATGTGTGTGTGTGCACACACGATTATATATGTATCACGTCTTTGTCCTTTCATCTGTTGATGGACGTTTCATCTTGCTTCTTGAAAGCTGGTTTTGCTGGGTAGAGAATTCTAGAAAGTGGAATGTGTCAGTTGCTCAGTCAAGTCTGACTCTGCAACCTCATGGGTGTAGCCCGCCAGGCTCCTGTGTTCATGGAACTTTCCAGGCAAGAATACTGGAGTGGGTTGCCATTTCCTTCTCCAGGGGATCTTCCCAACCCAGGGATCGAACCTGCTTCTCCAGTGTTTTCTGTCCAGGCAGGCGGATTCTTTACCACTGAGCCACCAGGGAACCCCAGTAGTCTTTCCTTTTTCTATGGCGATTTTTAGGATTTTTCTTTGTCTTTCATGTTCTACAGTTTTGCTCTGATATAACCAGATATGCTTCTTTTTATTTATTCTGCTTGGGCTTTTTGAATTTGTGGATGATGTTTCTTGTTACTTCTTACCTTCCCAGCCAGGACCTCTTTCACTGTTGCTTTTGCCCACTCTCTTTTTCTTCTCTTTCTGGGACTTCAGTTAGACTTACAATTAGGGTTTCTCACTAGAAGTTTGTTTTGACCTTTTCCTAATTTTTTAAGGTATAAAAGATTGTCCATTTGTAACTTTTCTAATAAAAAATTTTAATCTCATAAGTTCCCTTCTGAGCCTTACCTTAGCTGAATTCCACAAATTTTGGTATGTTTTTAAAAATTTCTTCTTCCAGTGTAATAAAATATTCTTTAATTTCCCTTTAGACCTTCCCTTCTATCCACTGATTATTTAGAAGCATGGTATTTACTATCCACATGTTTGAAGATTTGTTTGTTTTGCTTCATAGTTGAATTCCAGTTTGATCAGAGAACATAGATTGTACAGTTTCAATCCTTATAGGTCTGTTCATTTGCTTTTCGCGCATTCTGTGGGTAATTAAGAAGAGAGTGTAAAATAAATGTCAGTTTGGTCCAGTTGATGGCCTTCCATCCTTCTCTATCCTCCTGGCCGTCTGTCTGCTACTTTTATCAGCTGCTGAAGGCGGTGTTGAAGTCTGTAGCTGTAGTTTTGTCTTTTTCGGTTCTGTCTTTTTCTCTGGCCGTGCGGGTCCTTGTTGCTGTGCGGGCTTCTCTCTGGCTGCCGCGAGCAGGGGCTGCTCTGCAGTGCGCTGTGCAGGCCTGTTATCGCAGTGGCTTCTTCTGTTGCGGAGCAATGAAGCTCAAGGGCACTGAGTTCAGCAGTTGTGACACGTGGGCTCAATAGTTGTGGTTCCCGGGCTCTAGAGCACGAGCTCAATAGTTGTGACGCATGGGCTTAGTTGCTCTAAGGCATGTGGGATTTTCCTAGATTGGGGATCGAAGTCGAATCTCCTGCATTGGTAAACAGATTCTTCGCCACAGAGCCGGGAAAGTCCCCAGTCCTGGCTGTCTTTGATTCAGGTATTCTGAAGCTCTGTTAGGCGCCCACATGTTTATGGTTATTATGTCTTCTTGGCAAATTAACACTTCTATCATTAGTTAATGTTCCTCATTATCCCTTACAGTATTCTTTGCTCTAAAGTTTGCTTTGTTTCATACTGATACAGTGACTCCAGCTTTCTTTTGATTAGTGTTTGCATGGCGTATCCTCACACAAGTTGCAATTTTTCTGGTTCTTTGTATGCTGAGTAATTTAGGTTTATATCCTGGACATCTTGAGTGTTATGTCATGAGATTGCATCTTGTTTAAATCTTATGGAGAATGTCGATGTACAGTTGACCCTTGAACAACACAGGTTTGAATGGCACAGGTCCACTTAAATATATTTTTCAATAAATATGTATTGCAGTACTACTTGCACTGTGGTTGACTGAGTCTGTGGATGTGGAATTGCAGATACTGAGAGGTGACCAGTTGCAGGGGGTGGGGATCAGTGTCCCTTAGGCCCAGGTTGTTCAAGGTCCAGCTGTATTTGTTTCACTGTCATTGACCTAGTTGGGTTCAGAGTATGTGTTCTAAGCAGCCCTCTGGGCATTGTGGTTCAAGGTCAGTTCTGTTTCAAAACCTGTTCAGAGCTGTCTGTATCTGACTTGTGTGCTGCTGGTAGTCACCTGACGCTCGGTTGGTAGTTTACCCCATAGATGAGAGGTGCTGGACATTTGTGTTTGCACGTCGTTTGTAGTAATCCAGAACTAAGACTTGAGATTTTCTTGGGTACCAACTGATACAAAGCTGGGCTGCTGCCTGAATTCCTACCCCCAGCATGCTGCCTCCTGGGACTAGCCCAAACTGAGAGTTTAAGTGACTTACAAGATGTTGGTTTAGCCAGAGTTGTATTTTAAAAATTAGTTGTGCAGCTATTTAAAAAGTAAGTTGATTAACTATTCCCCTAAACATGGTCAGTTTTGACATTTTCAGTTAGTAGGAGATGATTCTGTTTATGATCTGTTTAATATAAGGCTATTCATTTTTCCAGTTGATTTCCTTCCTTATAAGAGGGATTATTTATGAATTTTTATTTTGATCCTGTTTTTATTTCTAGTATTTTAGTTTTCTGCCCTGTAATACCTAAAGTTACTTTCAGGTAATAATGATTAGATTTTAATTTTCAGATATTATATACTTGGGTTTCAAATAACTTCTATCATTTATTTTAAAATCTTGTCTATAAATGTCAACTGAGTTAATACTAATGAAACTTAGAACTTGACTTTTGTTGTCTGTTATTTTTTAAAATTCACATTAATGTATTATAACATAGAAAGCCCAGTTATTTATTTAGACTGAAAAGCTTTTATTTTAGCAAATTATTTATAATCAACTCATAACTGAAAAATTTACTTACCTTAATTCAACCTGGGGATTTATACTTAGCTTTTATTTTAAATTGTTACACACACACACACACACACACACACACACACACACACACACAAGACTGTACATGTAGGATGATGTAATTTGGATCACATTAATATTTTTCTAAATAAAGAGAATGTCTTAAAGAACAACCGTATATATGAGGAGAAAAGAAATCATAAACTATATTTAGCTTGGCATAAAATAACTTTTTCATAAGAATTTTAGCAATGAAATCGCAAACCTCCTTAGGATTGGAGCACCATTTCTGTAGGGCTCTGGCAATTTGGTAATAATTAATATCATGGCGTGGTTGCTATGTTACATTTGACTGCATTTTTTGCAGTAAATTCCAAGAGAATCTCTATTTTCCAGGACAAAACACACTAAATCTTTGTGGAGATAATTCTGTCTACATTCTCACCTAATATTTATGGCTAGAACTGAAAATAGTGGCTTTGAGATGAGAGGAAAGAAAAGTTGTAAATTCATTGATAAATTTGATAAATTATCAAGAATGCCAGACTGAAGGCAGCTTTCAATTTGATTAATTAATTTGTAATTCAATTTTGGAAACATTTTCTGAATATAGGGATTTTGGAGATTACTACCAAAGCTGCTTATCATTCTGAAAGTAGGGAGGAGCAGAGAGGAACAGAATATGTTTTTAGTGTAAAGCTTGCATTTTCTCCTGTCCTCGTTTGAGCAGTGTGATTATTGGAATACCGTGTTTGCCTGTCTTCATTCTGCTCTTGTTCCTTCTTTTGCCAATACTCTGCCTGGCTCGAATCAGTGCCTGATGGATGGTGCGAATTGGCGGTGGCCTAGAAACTTCGGGTGTGAGTCTGTATAATGCCTGAGGTGTGGATAACACCAGATCTGACTGTCAGTAGAAAGCAGACTCTACAGTTGATCCTTGTTATCCATGGTAACTATGTTCTAAAGTCCCTCAAACTAAATCAGTGGACACAGAACCATGGCTTCTAAAGGAATACAGGATTCTGTTCCCATGAGCCTCCCCTTTTTGTCACCTGATCAACACATAAGCTTGTTTCATGCTTCTGTTGAAAGACACCGTATTTAATATATATTGCCAATTCATTAACACTTAAAGCATGGCCAGCCCCCGCTGTGAGTCATCCTGGATGAAGCTCACCTAACACGCATGAATTTTCTGGAAGGCGCATCGCATCCTTCTTTGGTTTAGGAGCAGTAGGTCACACTTCAACACTGTGCTTTGGGCCTATTTTAAATACCAGAACCACCAACAAAAGCACAGAAATGTGGAAAATGTGGCCCTAAATGGACCGTGAAAAGGACATTTCATGTGGCATGACACCTGAAACAAGAAGGCAGGATATCACCTGCTCAACCGCAGCTGGGAGTGTGTGCGCTGGGTGACGAGTTAGTGCTCACAGCACTCTGCATGTGCCTACGAATGACAGGAAAAGTGCCACACGTATGGAGTTTGGAGTTACAAGCACATTTTAACAAGTAGGCCTGTTTGTGAATACCGAATTCGTAACGAGGACTGGCTCTGCTTCAAAGACGAGGGGTTTGTGTCTGCTAATCCCAACTTCCCAGACCATCCCTGCCCAACCCCTTCTCCGTCTTGCCAGCCACACGTCTGTTCTGTGTCTGAGTCTGTTTCTGTTTTACCAGCAAGCTCATTTTGTTGTATTTTAGATCCCACATGTAAGTGGTGTCACGTGGCATTTGTCTTTTTCTCTTTGACTTCACTGAGGATGATAATCTCTAGGCCCATCTATGTTGCTGCACATGGTAGGATTCCGTTCTTTTTCATAGGCGAGTAATAGTCCCCTGTATATATGCACTGTGTCTTTACCCAGTCCTCTCTTGATGGAGCTTTAGGTCGTTTCCATGTCTTGACTATTGTGAATAGTGCTACTGTGAACAGAGGGGTGCGTGTATCTTTCCCAATTTTAGTTTTGTCTGGATATATGCCCAGGAGTGGGTTGGCTGGATCATATGGTAGCTCTATTTTTAGTGTTTTGAGGAACCTCAATACTGTGTGGATTAATGCTAGTTTACTTTCCAACATTATTTTGACAAATAGCATAAAAATTTAAAGGCTTGAAGATAAACTAATCAACAGTATTTTAAACATTTAATTCCTATCTTTGTCTCAGTCCTCCCAGTAAAATGCAGTCAATTAACACATGGATCCTGGGCTTTACCTCCCTCCCCTGCCTGCCTCCTCTGATTTCTGACAGTATTTCCTTTCCATGAATCCAAAACCTACCTAGCCTTTGAACCCAACTTGTCTCATTTACACAAAAACAAACCAAAACAACCTTTCTAAGCACTCCCACAGTAATATTGTGTTTCTCTGAATTCTTCTGATCTGCCTGTACAGCTCGTTTTGAAATTTGATTCCATGTGGTGGTGGTTATTGAGCAAGATGTTAATCTTAGATCCATTTCTGCCATGGATCCTACTTTCAGTTTAAAATCTGTTTGGAGGGGTATATAAGTAACTAGTAAAAAATGTAAGTAACTAGTAAAAAATGTAAGTAACTCTACAGGGCACTGAAGGATAGGGGACAGATGATAGGAGAGGGGAGTCCTGAGCTTGGTCTGGAATCAGAAATCTGGAAGGATGATGATGTAGAGGAGGGCAGTGGGTGGGGGCTCTCGAGCAAGGGAGAGAATTAACTCATGAGCGGGGAGGGATATTGGGGGGATGGATTGGGAGGTTGCGATTAGCAGATGCAAAGTATTTTGTGGAGAATGGGTAAACAACAAGATCCTACTGTATATGGCACAGGGAACTGTATTCAATATCCTGTGATAAACCACAAAGGAAAAGAGTAGGAAAAAGAATGTATACGTATGTTTAACTGAATCACTTTGCTGTACAGCAGAAACTAACACAACATTGTAAATCAATTATCCTTCAATAAAATTTTCAGAGAAGCATGAGAAAGATCTGGAAGACAGTACAGTAGTCTGACTGGAGGGGCAGCACTTCATGGGCCCAGGTGGGTGGTAAGGCCAGAAAGTGAGTGGGACAGAATTATAGAAGTTTATGTGCTAGATGCCAAGAGTTTACAGTTTCTCTCTCTCTCTCTCTCTCTCTCTCTCTCTCGCTCTCGCTCTCGCTCTCGCTCTCGCTCTCGCTCTCGCTCTCTCTCTCTCTCTCTCTCTCTCTCTCTCTCTCTCGCTCTCTCTCTCTCTCTCTCTCTCTCTCTCTCTCTGTTGGAGAGGGAGGGTGGTGTCCAGGGATGACTTTATATTTTATTTTGTAAGTGGTGCTGAACTCAGAGGTTTTTATTATGTGACGGGGGTTACATAATAGCGTTTTATTCATTTAGCCAACAAATAATTATTTCATGATTAAAATGAATTCGAGAAAAGAAATGCCAGAGCCTGTTGTCATAACTCAGGAGACGAGAGTGGCTGGGGATTGAGCAACCATAGTGGGCCTGGAAAGAATAGATTTCAAAGATACAACAAAGGATGAATTGATATGACTTGATGAGTCATGAACAAAAGGGATCTGCTTTGCACTATTGTGTTTCTTGACTTATGGTGTCTGTTGAGCCAAACTGTAAGCTCTTTGGGAGATACACTACATTTTACCCTCTTTTGTTGTAGGTGCCCATTGTCTTTTTATTCCAGTTTAAAGAATGTATTGACACTTATTATTCCACACGACATGACATTTTAGACAGTGTCCTATAACTCCCTAATAAGAGAAAGCTGAGACTGAAGGGTGTGTCTTATGAGAAACAAACACCACTTTCATTAGTCCTTGAATCACTATTGCATTTAGTTTTCAACTGAGATATGATTATATCATAAACTATACACTTTCAAGTTACAATTCAGTGTTTTCAGTATGTCATGGAGTTTAACCACTTACCAGCTGATTTCAGGATATTTTCGTTACCTCCTAAAGGAACCCCCACCTACTTGAGCAGGCACCCTCTATTACTCCTTATCCCCAGCCTCTGGCCACCACGAACCTGTTTTCTGTCTCTATGGATGTCCGTTCAGACTGCTGTAACAAAATGCCACAGGCAGCCTGGTTTATAAGCAACAGAAATCAATTTCTTGTAATTCTGGAGGCTTGGAAGTGGCACCAGCTGACTTAATGTCTGGTGAAGCCCCAGTTCCTGGTTCATACGTGGCTTTCTTCTCACTGTCTCTCTGTGGCCACCAGGGCAAGGGCGCTTTCTTTTGTAAGGGTGCTAATCCATTGGTGAGGACTCCACCCATGACCTAATTGCCCCTCAAAGCCCTCGCCTCCAAGTACCATCACACTGGGTGTTAAGATTTAGCATATGAATTTTGAGGGGACACAAACATTCAGGTTATAGGGGTGGATTTGCTTATTCTGAACATATCATATAAATGGAATCATGCAGTATGTGGTCCGTAAGTGTCTGGCTTCTTTGACTAAGCATAAAATGTTCAGGGTGCATCCACGCTGTAGCGCGTGTCACGGATCAACGCTTCTTTTTTACGGCCGAGTAATATTTCACGCAATGGCTGCACCGCATTTGTTTATCCGCTCATCAGATTATGGACATTTGGGTTGTTTCTACTTTCCGGCTGTTAAGAATAATGCTGCCACGGACATTCATGTACAAGATTCTGTGTGGCCATGTATTTTCAAGTCTCCTGAGCATAACTAGCAGTGGAATTGCTAATTCATGGGGCAACTCTCTGCTTAATGTTTTGAGGAACTTCCAGGCTATTCCAAAGTGACTGTACCATTTTACATTCCCACCATCAGTGTATGAATGTTTCAATTTCTCTGTATCCTTGTCAACTCTTGCATTTGTCTATCTTTTTTATTTTACCTATCTTAGTGGGTATGAAGTGGTATTTCATTGTAGTTTTTATGTGTATCTCCCTGATGGTTAGCGGTGTTGAGCATCTTTTATGGGCTTCTTGGCCATTTGTATATCTTCTTTGGAGACATGTTGGTTCAGATCCTTTGCCTATATATTTTAACTGGGATGTCTTTTTATTGTTGCTTTCTAAGAGTTCTTTAAATACTCTGAATTCAACCCCTCACCCGATTTTATAAAAATTTATGTGTGTCTTCTCCCACTCTTTTAGCACGTCGTCTTTTCACTTTCTTGATAATATCTATTGAAGCAGAAAAGTTTTAAATTTCAGTGAAGTCCAACTCACCTATTTTTTCTTTTGTTGCTTGTGATTTTTAAAAGATGATTTACTTTTTATGTTTATGGCTGTGCTTTGGGGTCTTTGTTGCTGTGTGCAGGCCGTCTCCAATTGCAGCGAGTGGGGGCTTCTCATTCCAGTGGCTTCTCTTGTGGAGCACAGGCTCTAGGCTCCCACGCTTCAGTAGTTGCAGCTCATGGTCTTAGCTGCTCTGGGCCATTGGGATCTTCCCAGACCAGGGATCAAACCCATGTCGGCTGCATTGGCAGGTGACTTCTTTACCACTGAGCCACCAGGGACGCCCCTGTTGGTGGCAATTTTGGTGCTACATTTAAGCAACCACTGCTTTGTCCCAGATGTAGATTTATTTAATCGGGCCTATGATTTCTTCTAACTTTTTTATCTGAGTGAGATTAGGGGTCCAACTTCATTCTTTTGCATGTGGCTACTCAGTTGTCCCAGCACCATTTATTGAAAAGACTGCTGTCTTCCCATTGAAGTGGTTTGGCACCACTATTAAATTTGAATTTTTATAAGTTTGACAATACATTCATGAAATAAGGTCCAGACATCTATTGTTCTAACATACTGACTTTATTGGGTTTGAATTTTACAGAGCTTGCTTCAGTTAGTGGTGATTGTGGATTTGAAGAGTATTTCTAAGGCTTTTTGAAGCAATAGCATGAAAACCACTGTTAATTCCATGAAACTCGTGGTCCTTTCCAAAACCACAGGATTGTAGTCAGGAGCTGTCATGGCACAAAGCTCCCTGTATTTATGGGTTGGCTTGCTGTTACCACTGATTTCTTCTGATAATTTTATGGATTGCTTCAATGAGGATAACTTCAAAGAATATGAGTTTGGAATTTTAACCAGCCTATTAAGAATTCAGGACTCTGAGGGTGCTAATGGGTTTCCCTGCTGACTCAGTGATAGAGAATCTGCTTGCCAGTGTAGCAGATGTGGGTTTGATCCCTGGGTCGGAAAGATCCTCTGGAGAAGGCAGTGGCAACCCACTCTAGTATTCTTGCCTGGGAAATCCCATGGACAGAGGAGCCTGGCGGGCTGGGTCTCCCGTTCTTTGCAGTTTCTATGTGTCTCCCTGATGCTCCTGGGTATGGTCCTGGTCTGGTGTTCTGCAGTGCAGAGGGCTGCAAAGAGTTGGACCTGATGTAGTGACTAAACAACAGGCAAGGTGCTGATGGCACCTGGTTCCAGCTCTGTGCGTCCTGCAGGTGGTTGGCACCGTGATGGCTAGATTTGCCGTGAGTTTCACACTCACTGGGCACTTGGATCCACCACATCAGACACGAATCCGGTAAATCCATAGCCTGGGCTAGCCTCGTACCCACATTGTGTGCTTTCCAGGGAGAGGTTGGGGTTACAGAGGCTTAGGAGCTGCTGTGCAGCAGGAAGCCGTGTCGTCTTCCGTGGCTCCCGTGTGCTCGCGTCACCCATCTGGATGACAGCTGCCAGTAGACAGAGGCCACATATTGTCTTCTATATGGATGACGTGAATTTTCATCAAAGTTACTGTAAACGTCAGGTGCTACTACTTCCCAGGGAAAGCAGTATGGCTACTCAAAATACCTTTGATATATTGAAGCTCAATTTTGTACATAAAAATGTGAAAAAAATTAATGCAGAGGCCACAGCCAGGGATAAAATATTTACAAAGGATATATCTGATAAAGGACTGTTAATCCAAAATAATAACTTAAAAATAAATCGAGGTATAGTTACTTATAATAGTAGTTTCAGGTGTACATAGGATGCTTAAAACTCAACAATAAGAAAACAGCCCACCCACTCAATTAAAAAATAGGCAGATGACCTGAACAGACATCTCACCAGAGAAGATACACAGATGGCCAAAAGTATATGAAACGATGCTCCACACCATACGTCATCAGGGCAATGCAAATTAAAACAATGATGAGATACTGCTGCACACCTATTAGAAGGGCCAAAGTCCAAAATACTGACACCATCAAATGCTGGTGAGAATGCGGAGAAATAGGAACTCTCGTTCACTGCTGGTGGGAGTGCGAAATGGTACAGACCCTTTGGAGTACGGCAGTTTTTTTCAACACTAAACATGCCCTTGCCGCATAATCCAGGAGTTGTGCTCTTTGGTATTTAACCAAAGGGGATGAAAACTTAGTCCACAACAGAAACCTGCACATGGATATGATGAAATAAAATTACTTTCGAGACAGGACAAGAAAATTTTTAAACATGAAATTCTCTTTGCCCGTTTGAGCCCCTTTCCCTCTCACCTTTAGTGAGCATGGTGTATTTGCATTACATATTAACTAGATCCCCCTAGAAGATACAGGAATGCCTCCTTGCCAGAATAAAAGGCAATTTCCCCCTGGCGCCAGCAAGGTAACTCCTTAGGAGATAACATTCCTTCCCTAACCTGCAAGGGGCCACAGGAACCCACTACTGGCCTTGTGGGACAAGGACACTATCAATATGTTACTCCCCAAAACTTGCATTACTGTGCCTTGACCTCTAAAAGGTGGAACGGTCCTTATAGCTTTCTGAAAGACTGTCTCCTGGGGTTATAATCCTCAGGTTGGCTCAAAATTGTCCATTCCTTTGTTAGATTGATGTGTTGATTAATTCTTTTGTTGGTAGATGTTTATTGAAGTTTTATTCATAATTGCCAAAACTTGAGAAAGCAACTCTAGTCCATCCAGACAGTGAAATATTCTTCAGTACTAAAAGGAAATGAAAACCACTGCAATATTATAAAGTAATTAGCCTCCAATGAAAATAAATAAGTTAATTTAAAACAATAAAAGGAAATGAGTTGCCAGGTCATGAAAAGACAAGGAGGAGCTTTAACTGCATGTTACTAAGTGAAGGAACTCCATCTGAACAGTCCACATACTGTGTAATTCCAACCACATGATATTCTGAAAAAGACGAAACTATGGAGGTTGTTTAAAAGATCAGTGATTGCCAGGAATTTGGAGGAAAGGATGAATAAGCAAGACAACCGTCGGGGCGGTGAGACTCTTCTGTGTGATCCTGTGTGTGGATATGTCTCTGCAGGCTGCGCAGCACTCGGAGCGCACCGTCCGGTCAGCTGTGGCCTTGGGGCGCTGCTGCGCCAGCCTGGCTTCACTGACTGCCGCAAAGGTGGCACTCTGCTGAGGGCTGCTGAGAGCTGGGGCGGCTGTGCACGCGGTCGGGGAGCATAAGGGAAATCGCCCTGCTTCCCACTTGATCATGCTGTGAACCTGAAACTGCACTAAAAAATAAAGGCTGCTTTGAAAATACGATTCAGGGCGGTACATGTCAAAGGCAGGAAGTCCTTTAGAAGTTCAGAGAAAGGAGAAATCGCTGTTGGCCTAACAGGGAAAAAGTTAAGATTTGAGCTGTGACTGAAAGAAAGAGTAGAACCGCAGTGACTGAACGGTGTTTCCCGAACCGCAGTGACTGAACGGTGTTTCCACGTGTGCAACCTTGGCTGAGTTTGTCCTCAGACCCTTGGGTTCTTCCTGGGGTTTGTGGAGGGGTTCCTGGAGGTTGCAGAGGTGAAGTGCTTGGGACAGAGTTGAGCAGGAGACAAGTAGAGCTCTCAACAGATACTGACTGAATACCTGCTCTATGGGTTGAAAATTTTTTTTTATTGAAGTATAGTTGATTTCCAGTGTTTCAGGTATATAGCAGAGTGATTCAGATTCTTTTACATTATAGGTTATTACCAGATATTGACTATATAGTTCTCCGTATATGTAGTACTGTTTAGCTGTTAATCCCAAATTAGTCCCTCTCCCCACTTTCCCTTTTGGTAACCATAGGTTTGTTTTCTATGTCTGTGAGTCTGTTTCTGTTTTATAAGTAAGTTTGTTTGTATCCCTTTTTAAGATTTCACATGTAAGTGACATCATATGACATTTGTCTGACTTCACTTAGTATGTTAATCTCTAGATTCATCATCCAGGTTGCTGCAGATGGCCTCATTTTATTTTTATGGCTGAGTACTATTCCACTGTGCCTATATGTCTGTGTGTGTGTATATATATAGGTGTATATATAGTATACAAAGGGCTTCCCTGGTGGCCCAGACAGTAAAGAATCCGTCCGCAATGCGGGAGACCTGGGTTTGATCCCTAGGTTGGGAAGATCCCCTGGGGAAGGGCATGGCAACCCACTCTAGTATTCTTACCTGGAGAATCCTGTGCACAGAGGAGCCTTGTGGGCTCCAGTCCATGGGGTAGCAAAGAGTCGGACACGACTGAGCGACTAACACACACACACACACACACACACACAATATACGTATGTTATATGTAATATACATATATACACAAATGCACCACATCTTTATCCATTTATCTGTTGTGGACATTTAGGTTGCTTCCATTTCTTGGCTATTGTAAATCATGCACAATTGTTGGACTCACGCTCTAGCTCAAAAAAAAAAGAAACCGCCTGCTTAACTATCACAGAAAGAGGCCAGCATGCAACAGGAAGAAAGGCCCAGTGGTAAAAATTGCTATGTTGTGGTCTGGGAACAGTTAAGTAAACCATACTTGGGTGATAAAGCTGGTTAAAGTAGATCAAGAGAAATTTTATTTTGTGTTTTGAACTCCAAAGGGAGCAGTCTGTAGACAGTGGAGATCCTTGAGATATTATCAAAAAGGATTTTGATAATGTTTTAAGAATAATTAGAGTTTAAATCAATATAGGAAGCAGGGATTTCAGCTGTGACTCTTCCAATAATTTTGAAATCATTGTAGCAGTCTTTAGCTGGTTTGTTTAATGGGCAGGTCATTTGTCCATCTAAAATGGACTTGATCAACATTATAAAAGTAAACAAGTTTTTTTCTTTCCTTCGTTTAATATCCTGGCATTCAAACTTTGCTTCAGATGATTTAACTAATTTGTAAATAAATCATCAGTCTTAAACAGAGTCTTTTTGACATTGGCCTGGGGAAATGAACCCTATAGTCTTTCCTATAGAGATAAACTCCTTTCATCTTGTACTTTTTCATTTATCTACGCAATGGGGTTCTCTCTTTCTTTCTGTTTAGTAACACCTTTATTGAAGTAGAATTCACATATTATAAAATCCACTCATTTTTAGTGTATCATTCAGTGGTTTTTAGTATGTTTGCAGCGCTGTATAACCACCACCACAACTGCAGAACTTTTATCACCTCCAAAATAAACCCTGTATCCCTTAGCTGTCATCCTGGGTCCTCTCATTTTAACTTCCTTTATAGCCATTAATCTACTGAAATGAGAATTGAAAACAATTCCTTCTAAAATAGCATCAAAAACAGAAAAATAAATATTTGAAAACCAGAAAACATTGAAAGAAGCTGAAGACCTGAGTAAATGGAAAGACATTCATGCTTACGAACTGGATGCATCTGCACCCATAGCAGTTCAGTTCAGTCGCTCAGTCGTGTCCAACTCTGCGACCCCACGGACTGCAGCACGCCAGGCTTCCCTGCAGCACAGAGCCAGTCACCATCTCAGCAGGCTTCATTTGGGGAATTTACAGAGCTTGGTCTTCAGATTCGTATGGAAACGCAAGAGACCTAGAATAACCAAAACAATCTTAAAACAACGACAAAATGGGAGATTTGTGCTTCCCGGTTTCAAAGCTTACTATTATACCGAGCCATGGTAGTCATTACAGACTGTCAGGGAGAGGCGTAGGTAAGGGTAGAAGTATATAGGTCAGTGGAACAGAATTGAGAGTCAAGAATAAATCCTCATGTCTTCATTCAGTTGGCTTTCAGCAGTGATGTCGAGACAACCAGAAGAGGGAAAGAGAGGTCTTTGTGTCTCATGGTGCTGGTACAGATAAAAATACTCGGAGGCGAGGATGCAGAGAAATTGGGACTTTTACACATTGCCTTGGGAATGTAAAACTGTGCAGCCACTTTGGAAGACAAGTTGGCAGTTCCTCAAAATGTTAAACATAGAGTTAGCATATGATCCAATAATTCCCCTCGTAGGTGGATACCTAAGAGAACTGAAAGCATGTTTCTACGTAAAACCTCATTGCATGAATATTCATACATCATGCACAGTAGCCCAGATGTAGGAACAACTGAAATGTCTATTTTCTGGTGAGCGGATCAAATGAAGTATGATATATTCATACAACTGAGTATTATTTGGCAACAAAAAGGAATAAAGTATTCACACTTGCTACAATGTGAACGAACCTTGAAATCCTTATGCTAAATGAAAGAAACCAGTCATAAAAGGCCACATACTGCATGACCCTGTGCGTGAGGTGTCCGCTGTAGGCAAACATCAATACAAATATAAACAGAGGCAGAAAGCAGATTAGTGGTTGCCAGAGGCTAGGACAGGGGTGAAGGGGTGTGTAGCCACTAATGGTACAATCTCTTTGGGAGATTACGAAAATGTTGCGAAATTAAATGGTGGTGATGGTTGTACAACTCTGAATATATTAAAAACCACTGAAATGTATTCATACTTTAAAAGCATGAGTTTTATGGTTTGTCAATTATATCTCAGCAAGTTGTTATATTTTAAAATGTATGCTTAATGAGATATCACTGCTTTACAATTTTTTTTTCATTTTCTAGTTAGAAGTAGGATTTAGCAGAGTTACTTCCCTTTTTATTTTTCTTAAGTCATATTTGTTTGCTTTTACAAAAATATGTGTTTCTCTAGAGTATTCTGGCTTCCTTATGTTTATGTCAACTTGTCACCGTAATTATACCTTTTGGAAACTGTATCAGGATGCGTGCAGTAGAGCTTGGGCTCTGGAGCCGGTCAGACGCAAGGGAGAAATTTACAGGTTCCATGGGCTTGGGCAAGGGATTGAATCTCACCTGTCTTGGCCTCCTTCTTTGTTGTGTTAAATAAGATATAATCTGTAAAGTGCTATTGACAGTGTTTGGCACAGAGTAAGCTCAATAAATATCAGCAGTTGTTACTGTTAGTTTACAGTTAATCATTATTTGATTTCCTTCTCAATGTATCTGCTCTTACTCCCCGCATCTATAATTGTTCTGCCACGTGAACTTATGTTTGTGTGTATTTTTGTTAATTACATGCCTAAGGGTGGAATAAATGGGCCACGATTTTTTAAAAAATTTAAAATGATCTTACGAATTCAATATTGGCCACACAGACTGAAAAATTTTAGTATGGTGACAAATGGTTTCATTCCTAACACTCAGTTGTCTTAATGAAGGAGCATAATCCAGTGAGCTCTGTGCCTTTCATTCATGGATAAATAAAGTTCTTATCTCCATCACTGACTTACCAAGGTCACCTTGAACAAGTTGTTCAATCTCCTTTTCTTCTATTTTTCTTGACTAAACTGAGCATAATAATTTCACTCCGACTAATGCTGTGATGTGAATAGTGATTAGCTCCACAATTATAGACGATTTTGTGATAAAACTGTGCCAAATAATACCTTCACTTCAGTGCTATAGAAAGTATGACTATAAAGTGATATATAGGAAAGAAACGTTACGGGACTTTGTTTGAGAAGAGTGTGCATTGTGGCTTTTTCTTAGCTGTTTGCGGGGTTATTTGCTAAAGCTTTGGTCTCCCCTTGCAGTTTTCTGTTGACCTTTCTATGCATCAAGTTAATAAAGCCTCATATGTCAACTCAGTAACTGAAAGAAAATGCAGCCAGAACTTTCTCAGGCTATTATTACTTTTTCCTTGTCTATTTGTTTTAGGTCTGGCCTGATTGTGAGGTTGTAGGAGAGCTTGCTTAATTCTAGCTCTCTTCCCACAACGTTCCTTCATTTCCCTTTCACCCTCAACAGTTACCACCTTGTTTAAAATGACTTAGCCAGCAGAGCACAGTTTGCATTTATCTTAATAGTTCTTGAGCACTCAACAGGGTGGGGATGTTTGGCCTTATGGAAGGTTCTGCTTGTTAACTCTGGATTATCTCCTGTCAGTGGAGTTCATTCACTTTCCTTCTAAGGTGACAATCAAATATCATTTACTTAATGACAAGCTTTTAAAATTCATTTCCTTCCTGACAAAGTTGAGTTTTATTTTACATCATATAACCTTAGGAAAATAGTCTAAGCTTAGAAGTCAATTTTAAGCAACCGTTTAAAAGGAAAAAAAAAATTTACCTGACTTGCCTTAAAAGTCAAACCCTCAGGTCTGAGAAGCACCCCAGGACAAGCACCTTTTTGGTTTGGTTTTGTTTAGTTCTTCATAGCATTCTGAGCTTGGAACAGGACTTGGCCTCTGGTGGGTCATCAGTGGATGATTGTTAAATGGATAAACTGATGCACTGCCCAGAGCTGCAGCATTAACCGTGGCTTTTGTTGGTCAAGTTGTGTGATCTTGTTAAGCCCCCATTTTCTCATTAGGAAAATAAACATGATAGTAACTGCCTCATGGGATTATGATGTTGGATAAACCTGGCCAGGCGTGTCAGACCCTTAGGGTAGTGCCTCATACCTTGTAAGCATCTGATACATTTTAGCTTCTGTTGTTAGGTCTGTGAAAGGGAATTAGATTGTATTTGGAACGTTTCACAAAACAATGACAAAGTTTCCCAACCTCCCACTGTGATTCCATTGATAGATTTCATCGAGTGTTTTTGGCAGAGGCACTGGTCAGATGGTTGCTGGGGAGACAGTCTGCTTCACAGGGTGGTTTTTGGAAGCACCAGTAGTTAGTTCCTGGTTATAAAATCACTAGGAGCTTTTGAGGAGATGAGATACTAGACATCAGGGCTGAAGTTTGGGAGTTTTATTTTATTTTTTTAAGTTTTGGAGTTGAGTAAACGTCACCACGTTATGACTCTTGAATAAGGACGCTTGAAAACAGAAACATGTAGGGAGACAACATTGATACTAATAATCAACTGATCGATGAGGTGATTAATTTTGGAGTGTAACTTTAATTATTTAGATAAAACATTCTCTAAGGAAAACTTAAATTTTCCTCAGCTCTTCACAAGGGAAAATGCTTCTACCTAGAAAATTCCCCTGATTCTTCCTGCTGTCTTAGTCCCACTCGAACAAGGTTGAAAAACATCTCATTTACTTTATTTAAGACAGAAATATGATCTGGAGATAGAAATTATTCTAAGTGACTGAGACCCTTAATGAACTATTTTTCTTATCTTCCAAGGCAAAGGTGCATAGCCCTGTAATATTTGAGGGAGAAAAAAGGTCAAACCAACCATAGCTTTGGAAACTGCTTCCCGTGAGGCCTTTCTCCTCCACCCAGGAAGTCATCCTCCTGTAGGTTCTGTGGGGAAATCCAGGTGTCAAGGAAAGCAACGTTTTAAGATTAAAATTAAAAAATGTCTTAAAAATTTAAATTTAAAAAAATTGAAAAGTGCCCCTCAGTTATAGATTTTCTTTGAATGTAATGGCTTCACTGGTCCATGGAAATCATCCCTTAAGATATTAAAAAGTGACTGTTCATGAAGGAGGGCTTTGTGCAAATATAGTGAAAGTCACTTAGATGTGTCCGACTCTTTGTGACCCTATGGACTATACAGTCCATGGAATTTTCCAGGCCAGAATACTGGAGTGGGTTGCCATTCCCTTCTCCAGGGGATCGTCCCAACCCAGGGATTGAACCCAGGTCTCCCACGTTGCAGGCGGATTCTTTACCAGCTGAGCCACAAGGGCAGCCCAGGAGACAATCGGGTTTACGCTCCCAGTGTTCCGTGTTGTGCTTGGTTACTTAGTCGAGTCCGACTCTTTGGGACCCCATGGGCTGTAGCCTGCCGTGCTCCTCTGTCCATGGGGATTCTCTCGGCCAGAATACTAGAGTGGGTAGCCCATCCCTTCTCCAGGGGAGCTTCCCAACCCAGGAATCGAACTGGGGTTTCCTGCATCGCAGGTGGATTCTTTACAGCCTGAGCCCCCAGGGAAGCCCAAACACAATAAAAAGTCCCAAATGCGCTCTGGACTTTTTGTTGTTGTTTAGTTGCTAAATCATGTCTGACTCTTGTGTGACCCCTGGACTTTGTTACTTGTTTTTTTTAACATGAACGATGTTTCTCCCTCACTGTCATACAACCTCTGGCTTGGAACTGCAGGCAAACATTTTTATCCATAGTGCCAACCAATAGACACTAATGAAACCATAAGGAATAGCATAGACTCCTTCTGAAGAACATGATCTTTCAGAGAGTGGGTGAATCCCACAAATAGCGGGGGAAATCCACAAATAGTATTTTCGGGACTGTACACATCCGTCAGGGAGCTGGTAGAGAAGCTTGACTCACTAACTGAATGTTAGCAAAACACGCCTTTCCGTGTACTTTCAGAAGCTAAGTGAACATTATGTAGTTTGTTCTTTCTTTACCCCCCGAATTAGGAAACTGTGGCATATGATTAGGAAATTACTGGATTTAGACACGATTGTCCGCAGTAGAGAGCACCTCAGAGTTGAAGAGAACACACGGCAGTATACTCTGAAAAAATCAGCTGCTTTTTCTTGAAAGAGCAATTGTCGCTTTTGTTCATTGTTGTGCTTCCAGAATCTTACTTAAAATTGGTATACGTCTTTACAATGAGTGGTAGATCCAGACAGAGTGGGATTTGAAGTGCAATAAGTTATCTCTTATCTCATAGAGTAGACAAACAGAATTCTACCACAGGATCACAAAATTTTTCTGCTCAGTTCAGTTCAGTCACTCAGTCGTGTCTGACTCTTTGCGACCCCATGAATCGCAGCATGCCAGGCCTCCCTGTCCATCACCAACTCCCGGAGTTCATACTCACGTCCATTGAGTCAGTGATGCCATCCAGCCATCTCATCCTCTGTTGTCCCCTTCTCCTCCTGCTCCCAATACCCCCCAGCATCAGAGTCTTTTCCAATCAGTCAACTCTTCCCACGAGGTGGCCAAAGTACTGGAGTTTCAGCTTTAGCATCATTCCTTCCAAAGAAATCCCAGGGCTGATCTCCTTCAGAATGGACTGGTTGGATCTCCTTGCAGTCCAAGGGACTCTCAAGAGTCTTCTCCAACACCACAGTTCAAAAGCATTAATTCTTTGGCACTCAGCTTTCTTCACAGTCCAACTCTCACATCCATACATGACCACTGGAAAAACCATAGTCTTGACTAGACGGACCTTTGTTGGCAAAGTAATGTCTCTGCTTTTAAATCTAGGTTGGTCATAACTTTTCTTCCAAGGAGTAAGTGCCTTTTAATTTCATGGCTCTGCAGTCACCATCTGCAGTGATTTTGGAGCCCCCAAAAATAAAGTCTGACACTGTTTCTACTGTTTCCCCATCTATTTCCCATGAAGTGATGGGACCAGATGCCATGATCTTCGTTTTCTGAATGTTGAGCTTTAAGCCAACTTTTTCACTCTCCTCTTTCACTTTCATCAAGAAGCTTTTTAGTTCCTCTTCACTTTCTGCCATGAGGGTGGTGTCATCTGCATATCTGAGGTTATTGATATTTGTCCCAGCAATCTTGATTCCAGCTTGTGCTTCTTCCAGCCCAGCCGTCAGTCAAATGCCCTTAACTAAACTAGATTCATAGTGACCGTAAATGATCTTTGCACAAAGTCGAGGCAAAATTCTCTTTGTGCTGACGATATTGAAACCCTCGCCACTTCTTGAGGTAACCAAATTCCACTGGAATGAGCCTTAAATGAAAACGCTGTTGGTCTTCCATGCTCCCAATGCCAGGAGCCTGGGTTCAATCCCTGGTCAGCGAACAAGAGCCTGCATACCGCAGCGAAGAACTAGCACAGCCAAGGAAAGAAAGAAATACTTTTTAAAAAATTACTTGTCTTGTGCAAAAGAACAAGGATTAATCTTTTTGAGATGTTACCAGAATTCTTCCCGTCAGAAGCAGTCCAGCATCAGCACCTTGGGAAAACAAGGAAGTGGAAGGGAACAGTACCTCACAGGCTCATTTGAAGAGCCGTGAAAAAGATGGCAGGTTTACAATTATTATGAGACAATCACCTATACCCAAATAACTATTAGAAAGTGCACTGAAAAACCATAAAAGAACAGGTATCTTGGATGATTGTTTTTAAAAATGCAATGAAAGGCACTCTCCCATTCATCACAATAACAAAACTGAAGACATGTAAGAGTAACCGCTATTAGAAATGTGGAAAACGTGAGTAGGTGAAAATGTTACTTAAAGGCATTTAAAGAAGAATTTTATAACTGGATACATATGTTGCTCTCAAGAATGGGAATACCTAATACTGTAAAGCAGTAAATTCCCCTCAAATTTATTTATGAATGTTTTGAAAACTTGCTCAAAGTAATTTTAAAGTTAAATGGGAAAAAAGGAAGTATGTGAGACCAGCCAGGAAAATGCTATTAAAAAACAAAGGATAACGATGAGATTTTGGAGGCATGCATTTCCTATTTACACATTTGCAGGTTTTCATTTTTTGTAAGTACTTTTGTCCTTAATTTTAAGTTAGAGAAACAAGTAATAAAGCACTAACCAGAGCTGTAATAAATTATGGTCCAGCCACACAAAAGGCTGAAGAATGGGGGTGTGTGTGTGTGTGTGTGTGTGTGTGTGTGTGTGTGTGTGTATGTGTGTGTGTGTATCTCCACTGAAAGAAAGGGTGTAAAGATTATACTGAAGAGGAAATGTAAATTTCTGTATAGTTGGTAGTATTTTTGTATTATCAGGAGATACTGTAAACAACTGTATGCCAGTAAATCAGTAACTTAAGTAAAATAGACAAATTTCTAGAAAGACACGAACTACCAAGGCTGATTTGAGAAGTGAAAAATGTTACTAGACTTGTGAAGAGATTATGGATTAGTGACTGGAAACACTTTCTACAAAGAAAAGCCCTGGCCTGGCTGGCTCACAGCACACATTAAAAGGTTCTGTTATGCACCATAACCAGGTGGCCTTTAGCTCAGAATGCAGGGTTGGTTTCACGCTGGAAGTCAATTCATGTGAAACAGCATTATCAGTAGGTGCAGGACAAATAGCAGTCGGTCATCCCAGTAGGTACAGAAAAAGACGCAGACCTAGAGAACAGATTTGTGGACACAGTGGGAAGGAGAGGGTGGGCCAAATGGAGAGAGTCGCATGGAAACAGACACGTTACCGTGTGTAAAACGGATGCCCAGTGGGAATTTTCTGCGTGACTCAGGGAGCTCCGCCTAGAGGGGTGGGAGGGAGCGTCGCGAGGGAGGGGACGTATGTGTACCTGTGTCAGAAACGAATACAACACCGTAAAGCAATTAGCCTTCAATTAAAAAAGTAAAAAAAAAAAAATGCGAAGAAGCCAGTCACGGAATACCACATATTCTATGATTCCATTTATGTGAACTATCCATTCTAGGCACATCCAGAGATGTAAAGCAGATTAGTGGCGGCTGTGACTGGTGGGGTTTGCGGTTAATAATGAGTAACTGCTAATAGGTGCAGGATTTCTTTTATGGGATGATGAAAATGTTCTAAATCGATGTGCTGATGGTTATACAGCTCAGTGAGTATATTAAAAACTGATAAATTATACACTTCACTTGGATGAATTGTATAGGAATTTTATCTTGATAAAGTTGTTATATAAAATGTAGTAAAAGCGTGCAGAGCAGTATGTTATGAATTTCCTGCCAGTGAAACAGTCGCTAGCCCTATCACCTGTACTTGCCTTAGTAGTGATCTGTGTGCTCTGCCACTTCAGTTGTGTCTGGCTCTTTGCGACCCTGTGGACCGCAGCCCGACAGGCTCCTCTGTGTATGCTTTTGTCAAATAAGGTCACGGTAAAACACTGTATTCTTAAAAATTGGGATGCTATGTATGCACGATACATCGGTGTATTTTCCCTTCACGCCATAGTTTAGTCATGTAATGGATCTAGTGGCAAAATTTCTCACCAGCTGTATACTACCGTTGTTGCTCCTTTGCTCAGTCGTGTCCGACTCTTTGCGACCCTGTGGACTGCAGCACACCAGGCCTCCCTGTCCATCACCAGCTCCCGGAGCTTATTCAAACTCATGTCCATCAAGTTGGTGATGCCATCCAGCCATCTCATCCTCTCTCGTCCTCTTCTCCTCCTGCCTTCAATTTTCCGCAACATCCGGGTCTTTTCTAATGAGTTGGCCCTACGCTTCAGGTGGCCAAAGTATTGGAGCTTCAACTTTAGCATCAGTCCCTCCAATGAATATTCAGGACTGATTTCCTTTAGGATGGACTGGTTTGATCTCCTTGCAGTCCAAGGGACTCTCAAGAGTCTTTTCCAGCATCACAGCTCAAAAGCAACAATTTTTTGGCTCTCAGCCTTCTTCACAGTCCAACTCTCACATCCATACACGACTACTGGAAAAACCATAGCTTTGACTAGATGGACCTTTGTCGGCAAAGTAACGTCTCTGCTTTTGAATATGCTGTCTGGGTTTGTCATAGCTTTTCTTCCAAGGAGCAGGTGTCTTTTAATTTCGTGGCTGCAGTTGCCATCTGCAGTGATTTTGGAGCCCAAGAAAATAAAGTCTGTTATTGTTTCCATTGTTTCCCCATCTATTTGCCATGAAGTGATGGGATCGGATGCTGTGATCTTTGATTTTTGAATGTTGAGTTTTAAGCCAACTGTTTCACGTTCCTCGTTGACCTTCATCAAGAGGCTCTTTAGTCCTTCTGCACTTTCTGCCATAAGGGGGGTGTCATCTGCATATCTGAGGTTATTGAGATTTCTCCCGGCAGTCTTGATTCTGGCTGTGCTTCATCCAGCCCGGCATTTCGCATGATGTACTCTGCATAGAAGTTAAATAAGCAGGGTGACAGGATACAGCCTTGACGTACTCCTTCCCAATTTGGAACCAGTCTGTTGTTCCCTGTCAGGTTCTAACTGTTGCTTCTTGATCTGCATACAGGTTTGTCAGGAGGCAGGTGGTATAATACATTGTGTATTTTCCTTTCATATAATAGCTTTAATCATGTAATGGATCTAGTGACAAAATTTCTTACGCACCTCGTTAATGAAACGGGAACAGTGGGATTCGCTGCATTCTTTCTGTATACCAGCATTGTGCTGAATTCTTAGCATGCATTTCATCATTTGTTTTTCACAACATTTAATGATGGCCCCATATTTTCCGTCACTCTTCCGTTCTGTTCTCCAGCATACCAGAGCTTACGTTCATAAAATTGGGTTACTTAGTCAAACACCAAAGATGCATGGCTCCTCTTATGAGCAGGTGCTCTGAAGATACAGACTGTAGGTCTTCATTTCAGCTGGTGTTAATGTGATCCTGGCAGTTTTAAGAACACATTGATAAATCCACCCATGTATGTTTAAGAAAGATTTTTAAGTTTAAACCATTTTGTATTTGTTACAGTTGATTTCTAACTGAAGGAGAATACATTGTCTAGTTACTTGTCAGTTTTTTGTTTAATGTAACACTTAATTTGAGATACAATCAATGGCAAAGATAATTTTGAGTTTTTTTTTTTTCCTTCCCCATTGCAAATATAGGCTAGCGCCTCAGCCAGTTTGGGCCACTAGCAAGATCCCATCGGCTGGCGGTTTACACAGCAAACATTTATTTCCCATAGGGGGCTGGAAAAGCCTAAGATGAGGAGGGGCTAGATTTGGTTCTGGGCCAAGGCCCTCTTGCTGCCGTGTAGACGGCCACCTCGTGCATCCTCACACGGAGAGCTGAGTGAGGGCGTGTGCTGTGAGCGCTTCTCCATAGAGGCAGGGACCCCCCCATCCTGACAGCCCCACCCCCATGACCCCAGCTAACCCCAAGCGCTTCCCGAGGGCCCCACCTGTGGACACCTTCGCATCAGGGCCTGGACCTCCAACATACGGGTTTTGGGTGGGGTACAGTTCTGTCCATAGCGACTGACTATGGTGAAAATCTTGTCCGTAAGTGCTAACTCTTGCCTTTTTTGTTTGTTTTTAGTATTATGTGCCAAGAACCTTGCAAAGAAAGACTTCTTCAGTAAGTAAACACCCACTTTTTGCTCTTTCACTATTGATATTCTTCACATATTTCTGAAATTTAAAACTTATTCAAAAAACACTGGGTGTATTCTCCTAAAAGAAAAGAATAGAAGCCCATGGTTTGACAAACTTCATTTCCCAGTTGACTACGGCACAGAGGCTCCTTAGCTCCAAAGCACAGAATTTATAACTCAATCAAGAAAAACTCTCTCTCATTCCCTATTCTGGCCACACCGTTTTCTCTGCCTTTCCATCCATTAATATATCGCTTTCTGCTGAAGTGTTCTCTACTCAAATACAGATGAGCCATTTTTCTATAAAGCATCTGAGTTTCAGTAAAACTGATAGTCAAATTTGATAAATTAAATCACACTTGAAAAGTCGTGTAATGAAAGGAATTGTAAAAATAAAAATAATAAATAGTCATTTTCTTATGAAAGGAATCGCTTCTTAAGAAGCTCACCTACTATAAAGTAGGTGCCCAGAGCAGGAAAATTTTCACACTCTTTCTGATCCTCACCAGAATGCTGCTTGGTTCCTAAGTGGTGTATTATTCACGCTCTCAGGTGAAGAAACTGAGGTTCACGGGCTTTATTCAAGGAGCTAAGAAGGTGCAGCGGGATGGATCCCATCCAGATCTGTCTCTCAGACCTGGCCACCTCTCTGATCTTATAAACCTGTCTGATTCACACTCTAGCATTTAAGAACCTACCTAATGAAAATTTGGTGAATACTGCTTCCAGAGATAAAATAGACAAAGACCAGCAAACACAATGTCTAAGTATTATTTTTGAGAAAGTACAAATACATTTATTTGTAGACACTTTTTCCTCCATTCAACTAGTAGTGATCTTCAGAAATAGAAATCTGAATTTAAGCCTGTTTTTAGAGTTTCATTACTAGTGTCTAAAAATCTGAGGAGGATGTCATTCTGGGCTGCTTTTCTTAGAAAGCTTAATGGAAGTAACTTATTTTGCTGATTGAAACTGACCTTAAATTTGAGGATGGAATACACCGGGATAGTTGGGTGGTCTTGGCGCGCCCTTTACCTGCGGGACCATGTTCTGTGTCGCGTTGGCAGACCTGTCATCTCATCCAGTGTGGCCTTCCCCTCTCCTCCAGGGCTCCCTGACCCTTTTGCAAAGATTGTTGTGGACGGATCTGGGCAGTGCCACTCAACGGACACTGTGAAGAGCACATTGGACCCAAAGTGGAACCAGCACTACGATCTGTGAGTCGGGTATCCTGCAAGGCACCTGGGAGTGAGAGGAGAGGCGGGGTCTAGCTTGTAAGAGAAGCATTTTTTTGAGAAAGGGATCACCAGCTTCTTTCTGGTAACACATGTGGATGGCCGAAGACCCAGTGCCTACTTTTGGAATTCATACACTTGGGAGTTCTTGCATTTGTTTCCATACATTGTTTATGGTTTGCTTCTGTAACTGTGATCTTCAAACATTCAATCTCCTGGCCCTCTCTAACAGGAAAAAGGGGCTATAGTTCAGGTCCTCTATATGCTACTGTTTTTTCAGCAAAACCATGAGCATAGTTGTAAAACGCATCATTTGAAATGCATTATTATACATATTTATTATGTTGTTCTTGTTGTTTAGTCTCCAAGTCATGTCTGGACCCCATGGATGTACCCTGCCAGGCTCCTCTGTCCATGGGATTTCCTAGGCAACAATAGTGGAGTGGGTTTCCATTTCCTTCTCCACATATTATATGAATATTTTATACACACACACACATACATATATATGCCGATTTTAAAAATTTTGCTTAGATGGTAAAGAATCTGCCTGCAATGCAGGAGACCCAGGTTTGATCCCTGGGTCAGGAACATTCTCTGGAGAAGGGAATGGCTACCCACTCCAGTATTCTTGCCTGAAGAATTCCATGGGCAGAGGAGTCTGGCTGACTACAGTCCATGGGGTCACAAAAAGTCGGACACGACTGAGCAACTAACACACACATATTTTTTGCAAGAGCAAATAAAGTTTGGTATGAGTGAATGTATATAAGCCCACTCGCCATCCGACAACTTCTTGTATCCAATCATTACGTAGATTGCCCTTTGAAAATCACTATTTTATCTTCACCTCTGTTTTCATGTCCTTGCTGAGAAATTTTTGTCAGGTAACGCTGAATGATTACTGCTTTGTTTTACCGCCACACCACAGACTGCTGGTTTTGAGTGGGTTTTTAGTAGCTGGATCCTGAGGCCCATTTTCAATTACACTGTGGCACAGGAGGTGGTCTGGAAAGCGGTTGTCAGTCCAAGCCCTGGAAGCCCCCTTGTGGCTGACCTGCCCTGAGAGGCGGGGGTCTCCTGTCCGAGCTCTGCTCTTGCCTGTGCTTTGGGTGGATGGAGGGTTTGTAAGGAGTCCTTTGCTGCAGACTGGTTATTCTCTATGCAGCCTAATTGGTGGGAGCTTATGAATCCTGCCATTATCTTTGGAACTATTAAGATCTAGTAAATCCCTGTTACAAGGTTATCATCAGCATGTAGTTATCTCCATGTGCTGCTCACATAATCAGCTGTAGCCCTTTTGCCACCCATTGAAGTTGGTAGACAGATATTCATCGAGTGCCTGTACTTGTACATATAGAGCCAACATTATTTTCAGAGAATTCTCCTGGACTAACAAGTCAGTCAGATAGAATCTCAATGGGCTGTTGTAATATAGAAATGCAATTAAAGATGAATTCGCACTTTGGTTTCAGATATGTTGGAAAAACGGATTCTATAACCATCAGCGTGTGGAACCACAAGAAGGTTCACAAGAAGCAGGGAGCCGGCTTCCTGGGGTGTGTGCGGCTGCTCTCCAATGCCGTCAGCAGATTAAAAGACACTGGCTGTAAGAGCCCGACGCTTTTCTGCCTCTTAATGTACCGAGGAAGGCTTATGAGCCATCATTTTGTTTATTATTATTTTTGAATACTGAATACAGAATTCCTGCCCTCCTCCCTAGTTAACATTCCCCAGGTTAAGTTTTGAATTGTTTGTTTGCAGACCAGCGTTTGGATCTGTGCAAACTAAACCCCTCAGATACTGATGCAGTTCGTGGCCAAATAGTGGGTAAGAACTTTCTCATCTCTAAAGAGATAACTTTTACAGAACTTAACATCCAGCTCTTCATCACTGAGAAAACACACAAAGCCACTGACCCATGGTGACATACGCGAAGGACAAGCCACATTTGGGGGCCATCTCTCCAGTACTAAAAAGTTTCATCTTGTGTGGTTTTTGTTACTTTATCCGATTCCCTTCATTTAGTCGTTCCAGGTGGAGTTAAAGTGACTAAGGTACACAAAGATGTAGGGTTGTAATTTTTGATGTAATTTTAGTCCTCACATTTGTCCCGCTACCCAAGCGCGGATGGTAAACATGGTGGCCGCGCACGGATGAGCTGAGACAGCTCCACAGGAAGACCAGTCCACGTGTAGGAGGCACGGGATTTCTGAAGACTTCCGTGTCCTGTGATTTTACAGAAGATTGACTTACTTAGAATGAAGGCGCGAAACATGCTGATGCTCCGAAATGTTGACTAGACATACTCTGCTGGAAGTTAATTTGCTGGTTAAGCAGTTCATCCTGTTATCCACACATTTCAGAGTAACTCAGATATTGACCCTGCATTGCAGGGAATCCAAAAAAAAAAAACAACCCCATAGTATTTCAGTGGCACACAGAATGACTGATGACCCCAAATCTTTTAGGTCTTGTCTTATGTAGAACTTGTTGTTCAGTTGCTGAGTGGTGTCTGCCTGCAACTTCAAGGACTACAGCACGCCAGGCTTCCTTGTCCTTCACTATCTCCCAGAGTTTGCTCAAACTCATGTCTGTTAGGTCGGTGATGCCATCCAACCATCTCATCCTCTGTTGCCCCCTCTCCTCTTGTCCTCAGTCTTTCCTAGCATCAGGGTCTTTTCCAATGAGTCAGCTATGTAGATCTGACCCAGGATGAATGAACAGTGAGTATCCATCCTGCAGACTCTCCTGATGACAGGGTTCTCACTCTCTGCCTGTTTGTGATGTCTCCTTTTCTTTGTGGAGGGATGTGCGGGGCAAAACCAGTATCTGGAAGCAACTTCATCAGTGTCCTTGTTGATTGTATTAGGGACGGAGAGTAGATACACAGACGCGTGTAGACTGTGCAGAGTGCTCTCTGTGTCCTTATCCAGCACAAGTCGGAATCTTTAAAAAACAAAATAACTTGGAAAAAGTGAATATTGTGTTATTTTTATGGAGAGCGTGGAAAACACAGCACCTCCTTCTGTTCCACGTTCACGAGGAAGGGTCCGGGTGATGTGCAGTGGTGTGGAGCCACTGAGTGAAATGTCTCATACTTGAAAGCACAGGCATGTGTAACGTGAGTGTGGAGACAGACGCCTCCCTTAGTAAGAATCATCTCGTATATGAATGATGCATTTCTAGTGGCTCACTGTATTGCAGCCGTGTAGAGTATCCCTGGATTTTAATGCAAGTGTCCTTTCCTTTCAGTCAGTCTACAGACACGAGACAGGACCGGCACCGGCGGCTCTGTGGTGGACTGCAGGGGCCTGCTGGAGAGCGACGGGTGCGTGCCCCGGCTGCCGGCGCTCGCGCTGCCGGAGGGCGCCCCTCACACCTTGTCACTGCCTTGAGTGCCTGAGGTGCAGGGAGGGACTTCGGGGTGCAGCTGCGACCCAGTTTCCTTGTCTGTAAAGGAAGCTGTCAAGACGAGTAGGCTTGTGCCCCAAAGACTCAGGGTCCAGTTTACAGAGGTTCCCACTGGCCTGAGAGCATTGGTCAAGAATGATAACTGCAACACATCACACCAATCCGTGGAGTTCATGATGATACAGAAAGAAATAAGTTATAAAAAACCAAACCCCCAAAGCTGTCAAGAGCTCTCGTTGGTCACTACCATGATTTTCCAATCCCCGATGAATTAACTCTTAATGCCGTTAATAGTTGTGGACACCATCAGGAAAGAGAACCTGGCGTGAACACAGGTCTTGGGGGCCCCAGGGGTGGGAATGGGCTGCCCAGCCCCAGGGGACTATAGCAAACCCCATCCAAAAGTGGGGCTTCCTGTAGAGTGGAGCAGACCTAAGCCAGTGTCCTCGGCAAATACGCTGCAAGGAGAAGAAGGGAATAAAAAGGAAGGAAGAGCACCTGCAAATTTAATAAACAGGATTTAAGAGACCCACCTACTAGATGCAGTGTGTGCATCTATTTGGACCCTGATTAATGAGATAGTGGACTGGCGAAATTTGAATATAGACTGGCACTATGACGACCCATTTTTGGGATCATGCTAATGGTAAAAGGCCTGTCTTTCAGAGCTATGTGCCGAAATAGCTAAGGATGAGATGGTAAAATGTGGGGATTGTTTTCCGAATAATCCAGTGGAGGGGGGAAGAGCTGGACATGCGGCCACGGGACGGTATCGGAGGTGGTGAAGACTGCAGGGCGCTCACTGAACTAGTCCCTCTCTCTGTTTCTCTGAAATTTTCCAGCGTAAAATGTTTTTCAAAAGTACTTGCTTAAAAGGGAAAATAGCCTATTAAGGTAAATTGTCTTCACAGTTGTTCAAGGGATGAGGATTTATGTTAAAAGTCACTTTTAAAGTCATTGTAATATTTGATGTAACCAGGAGTTCTGTTATAAAATGACAAGGCAAATGTAATGTTTGAATTTGATTCCAAGTCAAGAAAACTGAAATCTCCTTTTCTGAACTTCTTACATTCAAGGTTGGTGTTTTCCGACCATTCAGCTATCCCCAAGTTTGAAATCCTACCTTGGCCTCAGTGGCACTTAACACATGGCTTCCTTAGGCCACTGATTCTTCGTGAACAAGTTCGGCTTCCCAGTGAAAAAGGACAGGATCACTTTTATGAAACTAAGCCCGGGGGCCATTCTGTATTGTCTAAGAGAAGCAGAATAAACAGGCGTGAGAGTGTGGCGTGAACTGGGGGCGCGTCCCCGGCTTCGGCGGGTGTGGTCACGTGGGCTGTGCTCTCCCCCTTCCAGAACCGTGTATGAAGACTCCGGGCCTGGAAGGCCCCTCAGCTGCTTCATGGAGGAGCCAGCCCCGTACACGGACGGCCCCGGGGCCGCGGCCGGCGGGGGCAACTGCAGGTTTGTGGAATCCCCGAGTCAAGACCAAAGACTTCAGGCCCAGCGACTGCGAAACCCTGAGGTGCGAGGGTCGCTCCAGACGCCACAGAACCGGCCTCACGGCCACCAGTCGCCGGAGCTGCCCGAAGGCTACGGTGAGGGTGCGCGCCCGCCATTCCACGTGCGGTCGGCCACGTGTCCCTCTCCGGTTTCAGACCTTTTCTGGTACCGCGTGCCTGCCGGAACCGCTGATGTTTGCAGAGCTCTGCCCCATTGTGTCAGTGTGATGGTTGATAAATCCTGCTCCTCCTTAATGTATCCGCCCTTGCTTCAAGCTTCTAGGATAGCAATTGTGTGAAGAATTTAGGCAAAGGAATGTCAAAGAGAGCCAAGAGGACTGGGGCGGGGGTCTGGATGAAGCTCTTTGTAGCGTCTTGGGATTTGAACGTGGGAAGGACGGCCTTGGGTAGGAGTGGTAAGACATACCACTATCACGAAAGGTAAAACAGAATCTTTTGACAACCACAGAGGAAGCGCCTAAATGAAGGAGTATCCATGTAGATCCATGTTGGAGGATCCACATAGATGGGGCAGATGAGACCGGTAGTATGAGCAGGGGACAGGTGGAGGCAGGATGCGTCTGGAGGTGGCAGGTTGAGGGGTGTGGCCGCCTCTCCAGGTGGGAACAGAAGTGAGATCTGTCCACACACTGACCCCAGCAAGCCAGGCCCAAGTTCACTCCTGCCCTCCACACCCTTCTCTCGGTCCTTTGAAAGACTGTGGGAAGGAAGCGGGGCCTCCGAGCTTACAGGATTGACTCCTTGGAGTGAGTGTCACTGACCATGTCCCCACTGTGTCGTGCAGAGCAGAGAACCACGGTACAGGGCCAGGTGTACTTCCTGCACACGCAGACGGGAGTCAGCACGTGGCATGACCCTAGGATACCCAGGTAGGTCTCCTGTGTGGCTCACCAGCAGGGCTGCATTCCAGCAGTGCCCAGGCCCTCTGGCTGTGGGTGATGCAGCCCTTAGGGCTTGGAGGTGTGGGCTCAGAGGGTGCACTGCCTGAGGTCCTGACTCAGACTCTCGGGGGAGGGGGGGCGGGGGGTGGGGGGGCGGCAGTCCCAGCTCTGCTCCTCCCTCCCCCCAGCTGGTCAGCAGCTGCTGTAACACACTTGGGTCCTTTAGACTAAAGTTTAGAGAGCGACTCTGGGTCTTGAAATCAGGTTCCATAACTGGAAAAGACCCTTACCCTTAGATGAAATCAAATGCACTTACTCAAAAAACCTTCAAGATGTGGTTGCTCTCATTTTAAACTAAAAATATTGCTGAATAAAATGATCTGATATCTGATCTGATGCTTTAAATAATAGGAGTGGAGGAGTGAGTGGGGAGCCCTGGCGGCAGGTTGGTGATGAGCTGGTAATTGTTGAAGCTGGTTATTCACTGTGGCCTCTCTTTTTTTATATGCTTAAAATTCTCCATAATAAAGAGTTAAACAGGAAATATAAAGACTCTATCACCCTTTTTCTCTTCTACTTTACCATCCCTATTGCCTCAGTCCCTTGGGGACCATTCCTGGGGGAGATGAAGCTTTTCTATACGAATTCCTTCTACAAGGCCATACATCTGAGCCCAGGTCAGAGAGATCCCTGCCCCTCCCCTACCTGTAATGGAGTTAAGTTTCTTTTTTCTCTTTGCTCTGCTTTCTTTTTTTTCTTAGAAATTTTTTTTGGTTTCAGAATAGCATTACTGCCTAATAACATTTTAGTAATGCTCATTTCCTTTTTGTTCATAATTTGTTTCATCTGAGAACAAGCTTCTTGCTTTTGATTTTCCAAATCTATGTTGAACTTACAATTCAGTGTCTATAATTAGAATGGAAGTATTACCTGCAAATGAATGAGCTATCTCCTTGGTACTCTCGGGAAGGAAGTTCAGGCTTTTGTGCTCATTAGAAAAGCATCTTGGTCAGTAATGCTTGCTCCCAGGTGACTGTGGATTGGGTTGAAATAATTAATCAAGAGGTTAGACTTAGAGCTACTTGCTTATTAACAAAAGTGACTCAAAAATGAGACGGCCTTGTCCTGGCGCAGCTCTCTAGAATGGGAAGATTTCCAGTGCATGTTCTTATACCCCTGTCTGCTGGAGAAAACGTGTTTCCTGGGAGCTTTCCCACGGAGAGACCCTTCTAACCTTGAGCATCTCATTAACTTGTGAACCCAGAGAGGCCTTCCGGCAGCATTCAGGTCCCCCCGCTGCTGGGCTGGCCAAAGGTTCGGTCGAGGTTCCCATTGCATAGGCAATGTTTCACTCCTCTTTGGTGGAAGGAATGGAATTCCCAGGCAAACCGTGCTCCCTGTCCTGACCACAGGCTCTGAGAGTTGCGATTTTGTCCGTGGATTTTGCTGCCACGTGCACCACGGAGGCTGGGGCTCGGTGGGTGTTTGGTGTAAGTAGCACCTCGATTGGCCTGCGTAGCCCCTGGGTAAGGGGGCGCCCCTGCTTCTCTCACTGAAGTTTTGGTGTCAGGCCTCCACACTCAGATGGACAAACCGCTGTGTGTCTTCCTTTCTGGTAGAGACCTTAACAGCGTGAACTGCGATGAACTTGGACCACTGCCGCCCGGTTGGGAAGTCCGCAGCACGGTTTCCGGGAGAATATATTTTGTAGATCATAATAACCGAACAACCCAGTTTACAGACCCACGGTTACACCACATCATGACGTAAGACTCTTAGCGGCTCTTTTCGGCCTCTGTACCATTACAGTGCCATGTTTCCTACTGGTATTTCCCTTCATCTGTTGACTGCCTTGTTGGTTAGCAGAGAATAAGCGTGAGCAAAATACGCTAATTACTGAGTGGACAGTCATGTGTTTTAAACTCTCAAGCCAGCTGGGTGCAGTCCTGAAGGCCTGTGTCACAGCCAGCCTATAGCTGAGCTGCAGCCTAAATCAAACCCCCGAGCTGGCGCAGCTTCATTCTCGGAGCTTCCACACGCGTATCTGATGAGACGGGTGGCCTCAGAGTGGGAAGCAGCGGAGTGAGGTTTCCCTTGGGGCCTGCTCACCACCACAGGGGAGGGCTGGTCCAGAGCGCCGTTTGGCTTCCCAGACCATCATTCCCGGGGGAGTTGGGTCTGGAGATGACCTTGGATCCCACGCTTCATGTCCCAGGATAAGGGACGTGTGTCCTCAAACATGAGAGCCCAGAGGTGCTTGTCACTGAGAGCTGACATAAGTCATCAAAACTGGAGCAGAACACATAGCTGGTCCTGGGCCGCCTCTGTCCCTGGACTTGCGCCTCTGGGAGGAGCCCTGGAGATGCCCCGGATGAGAGGAGGAGGAGCGGCCCCCGCCACGTTTCCCTGGCTTGCTCTTCTGCGTGTCGCCTCCTCCACTGTCATCTGATTTCAGTGTTCCAGTCACCTCCATGTAGTTCTCAGCCCCGAGGCCCCGCTGAGAGCACGTCGGCACTAGATGCCGATGAATGCTAGAAGCTTCTGTGTTTACTCATGGCAGTGAGAATGTATGAGGCGGAGATGGGGGTCTCCTTTGTTATATCCTGGACACCTGTTGGGTTGGCCAGGAAGTTCGTTTGGGGTTTCCGGTAACATCTGATGAAAAGGATGGTCTGAGGGTGGCCTCCTGGATTTTCACGTATCTGCGTACAGAGTTGTGTCACCGGGGAAGCACTCTTGACCGGAAGTGGGTGTCCTGACCTCTCTTCTCGGTCCCTTGGTGTGTGTGGGGGGGACCCCACTGGCCGCTGCCCTTGGGGTGACCGCAGCGCTTCTGCTCTCCTCAAGTCACCAGTGCCAACTGAAGGAGCCCAGCCAGCCACCACCACCACCCAGCGAGGGCTCCGTGGAGGACGAGGAGCTGCCTGCCCAGAGGTACGAGAGAGATCTGGTCCAGAAACTGAAGGTCCTCAGACACGAGCTCTCCCTGCAGCAGCCCCAGGCTGGCCACTGCCGCATCGAGGTGTCCAGAGAGGAGATATTTGAGGTACGGGGTTCGGGGCAGCTGGCCGTCAGGTGGACTCTGTCCCCCGTCAGTGGACAGTGAGCTCTGCTTCCTATCTGGTGTGTCGGGGGTGAAGTGCAGCGCTTTATCAGGGCTGAAGCCCCAGGCAAGAGAGGGGTCAGTATTTCCTCCTGTGGTCAGGGTTTAAAAATCAGTGACTTCTGAGTGAAGATCTTGCGATCTGTATACAGCTAGTACGAAGTGGTACTGTAAATCCCGCACCTGCATTGTACGGATGGTATTTCCTGCTGTTGGCACGGCATCCTCAGAACTGAGCATCCCCGCGCGGGGCCTGGCCCGCCACCTCCCCGTAGGGCACTGTCTCCCTGGAGGAGCCAGTGGCCTCCCTCTCTCTTCTGGCTCTGGGTGGCATGCTGACCTCTGTCCAGCTGCCCTGCGGCATTGGGCTCCCTAAATAGGGGACCTCTGGCAGGCAGGGCCCTCTTCTCAGGACCACCATCCTCGGTAGAGTCTCAGCCGTGTACGGGCCTCTGTGGAAGCCTCGCTGAGGCGCAGGCTCTCCTGGCCCACAGCAGCCGGGGGGCCGCTCAGCGCCTTCTCCAAAGTGCCCGGGGTCCGCATGAGTGGAGCAGCTCAAGTGCCCGGTTTTGCCCAATGAGCGTCTTAAACGGCTGTCAGGACGGGGAAGCTGAATTTTGGACACGCTGCTGCCAGATCTTTTCCATTCAACATCCCCTTGCCTCTTGGGATGGTCGCTTTTGAATTCCGTTAAATGTAAAGCAAGAAAAGGTTCTTAAGTGCCTTTTCACTGAAAATACCCACAGACACTGAGCTGGTTCCACTCCAGAGGCTGACTCTGAGGCCCTGTTAGGCTGACCACGTTTCCTGTGTCTGATAAGCTGCTTTATGTTCCACTGAACGCCTGCTTGGCTTTTTGACTCAGTGGGAAAATGTGCTTTTTGACTTCAGATGTAAAACCAGGCTCAAGATTCTTTTACTATTTCTTTCTTATTATTTTACTCTCTTATGAGGTCTCCATTTGGCTAAAGCATATAAACTTATAGGACACATTGGAATTCATTTGTGTGGAGAAAATCAACCCTAGAGAGGACGTTTAACCCTTAAGTTGTGATTGTGCTGAGGGTAACTGTGTGTATCCTTGGGTACAGTGTTAGCTGCCATGAGCTTTGTTGTTCCTGAGGGAGTGATGGTGGGAGAAAGGTGAAGGAGGAGCAGTGAGCCAGAGCCCAAAGTAACATCCTGAACAGGAACCAGACAGGACTCAGATTGGAATTCTTAAAAATAAGCTCGGATCTTATTTATAGTCGGGCTCCACTATAAATAACCTTTCATCATGTTATGACTTTAAAAATAAGACAAGTTCTTCTCTCTGAAACTGTAATTTTGACGTGCAGGAGTCTTATCGCCAGATAATGAAGATGCGACCAAAAGACTTGAAAAAGCGCCTCATGGTGAAATTCCGAGGAGAAGAAGGCTTGGACTATGGCGGGGTGGCGAGGTGAGAGGCTCGTGTGTCCCTGCTCCTGCGTGGATGTCAGCGCACCTGTGAGCAGATGTTTGCCGAGCAGCCCTCTGCCCCTTCCTGGTGCTGATCTCGGGGCAGTCAGAACTCGGGTCTTGCCATCAGAGAGCATTCTGAGGAAAAGAATTCCTAAAAGCATGTGCTTGCTAGCATCTCGCTATGACCCATCAAGACCCAGCTCTTGACCCAATCATCGCCTCACTTCTTACAAAGTTTGAATTAAACTTTTAACCTTACTCCCTTCTCCAGCTGGCCTGGGAAGACAGTACACTCACTGAACTTCCTGAACGGGAAGTTAATGTGGAGACAGCCTGGCTTTTGTCCTAAGAGGACTTTCAGGGGTGGGAGGGAGGAAGGCGTGTACATTGCCTTTGTGTCAAAGGGGTTTTGTAAAGTGAGGTTTGGGTCAAAATGATTCATGCAGATGATTTTAAAGGCAGTAGTTTCTCATGATTAAGTTATGTGTCCTATCTTCCCTCTCTTCACCTTTGAGACAACAGTTCTTTGGCCCTTTTAACTGTCTGTTTTAATAGAACCAGTCATCTAGATCGTGAACTTGCTCAAGTTCATTTATTATCTGCTGACCCTGTGAGGTGTGTTTGTAGGCACATAGACTAGGTCCTGGCTGTGGTGAGGATCAAATTTAATTCTTTACAGCTTTGGAATCTCAGTGTCTTCAGTTCTTCTGTCGTTGGCTTTACAACTGTGCACGATGTGTTTCCGCCTTTATTTTTCTGTTGTCCACGAGAGACACTGTCTCTTGGCCTCTCTTTTTCATAAGAGAAGGATATCGATGCTCCTGACTTTCCCTTCCTTCCACTTGTTACCTCTTGCATTCCATTATCTGTAGTATAACTTTTACAGTGTCAAGGCCAAAGATTTACATTTTGTTCTGTAAGCAAAATTAAGTCAGTCTCCTGTGCTTATGTGTTATTTGTAAGAGTCGAAAGTCAATACATTGTTTTATATTATTATGACAGTGTAAATATTGTTTCCTGAGGGATTAAGTGGTATGCTATCATTTATTTTATCCTTTTGAGCAAATTTTAATTTTTCTAAGAATTTCTTCTTTTAAACCAGGTCTTGTCTTTGTTGCTCCATTGAATATCGCCTTTGGCCAATTCCCCCTCCCATCCTCTCTTGTGGAGGCCCTGTCCCCTGACACGGTTTCTTTAGACCTTCTGCATAGCTGTCTTCATGGGACATCACTGCTTTCTTGGGTTGGAGCCATTGTTGTGTGGGTCTCATGGCTACTTATTCCTTGGCTTACTCCCTTGTGTTATTGGGGTATATCCTCAAGTAGGTTTCTTAGAAAGGGTGTGTGTGGGGTTAATTTTCCAAGATATTAGGTCTGAAAATGTCTTATAATCTTTGCTTTGATAGCTTGGCTTCTTACGGACTTCTAGAAAGAAAATCATTTTCAGTCAGAACTCTGAATTTGCTCTCCCATCTCCCTGCACCCGGGTCACTGTCTGATGCGAGTCTGGTTTCAGTCACTTTTGTGCCGTTTGTCCCCATCCGGGAACACCCGTCATCCGTAGATGCTGTACCTTTTTCCCGTTTTTCTCTCCCACTCCTGTCTTCAAGGCCTCCTTGCCCGTATCCACCGTCCTGCTCACTCCTCCCAGCCCCTCCTCACTTCCTTGCTCCTCTTTCGGCTTGCTGTCACTCACTGGCAGAACCCCAGTTCTGAAGCATCCCATCCCCTCTCTGACAAGGTTACGAGTCAGAGAATCACCAGTGACTGCGAACCTCAACTCTGGTAGGTGCTGCAAGGGGCCTCGTTAACATGCAGTCGTGTGTGACAGTGGTCCCATCTTGGGGGTCATGGGACAGGAGAGCCTCCCACCCTCACAGTTTAGAATACACAAGCAGATTCTCACCCCTGCAGTAGTCAGCACCAGCAAAATTAGGTTCTGAGAAGTGATATGGGGGTCTCACTACGTCTCTGGGTGAAGTTGGGATCTTTTCCAGCTGCCAAAAGTAAGTAAATGGGGCCGGGAACAGAATCGTTCCTCCAGCCTCTTCCCATCGCGTCCGCTTCTCTCCCCTCCTGCCCCTCCGTCTGGGATACAGGTTGAGCCCGGGCCTTCCTGACCACATGCTCACACTGCCACTGCCTCTCCTCGGGAAGTGCTTTTTCTTTCCCGATTGTCCCAGGTTTCTTCTTTGATCTTCTCCATATAGAGTCTAGAAAGCATCTTTCTTCTGGCAAACGTAACGTTCATCTGCCCTGAAAACATGAGTCCCATTCCTAACAAGACAGGGGCTCTAGGCTTTCCGTCCCTCTCTTCAGGGAGACTTCTGTTTCCTCGTTCATGTTTGTCCGAAATTCATGCCGCACTACTTCCATTCTCTCTCCTCCGCCTTTTTCTTTCTAGTCTCGGGATGTCTCAAGAGTCAGTGTCTTGAATGGTTTCTCTTTACACTGTTCCGTGTGTAGCTGGGGTTATGGTCCCTAGGCGAGCATGTGAACAGCTGGGTGAAGTTTGATTTGGAAGGAGTTCGCTTTCTCTACCGTTGTCCATGGTTATGAAGTCGTGCAGGTGGAGATGAGTGTTGGTGCAGCTGCCTTGATGAACACGGTGCTGCAGGGGAAAGAGCTGAGAAGCCCTGCCTTTCTGCGGCTAGTCTGACCTGGTTTTTCAGCTCTCGCGTCTTCCCCGTGTCTGAACGGTCCTTACCTGTCGCGGAGGCCGAGATGTCAGTTACCCGTGTGTTACACGTGCGTGTGTGTCTGTTCCTCTGCCCTGCCTCTGGGTCTGAACCTTCATCTTCTCTCTCTCTCTTCTGACTCTGGGGATAGCTCTTCCTTGACCACTTCTGGAACTTTTCTCGTGCTCTATACCTCGTCCACAGCTCAGTCGGAATGTTTGCTTGCATTTTAATCACTTCCTGTCTAGACAGTTGCAGGACCTTGGCGTTTATGAAAATAATTCTTTGTAAATCCAAACTCTGAAACTTGGGGCTGAACAAAGCACGAGTTGGGAAGTCCTGCCTTCCTAATAAAGAGGCTTCCTAAGACTCGGCGTCTCTTCTCTGACAGTTCCTTCCTGTTGGAGTTCGATATGTCACTTTGTGTTGGTGTGATCATTTTGTGGGTATTTTCACGTGCTTCTCCAACAGATTATCTGCATTTGGGCTTATCCTTCCATATTTTCTCACTTCTGTGTTTTCTATTTCAAGGAGTAAGAAATTTTAGAACTTAATAAGGTTCGTCTATTTAAAGAAGTTTTGAGTAGAAAGAAGACAAGGTTACAGAAGTGTTTATATAAGACTGCATACCTGGGTTTACCAAACCTGACCACAGCAACCGAGTCACGTTTTCTGTTTAGAGTGCTTTTTTTTGTTTGGTTTTAATTCGGGCCTTTTAAACATTAAGATATTTATTTGGCTCTGTGGGTCTTGGTTTCTGCACCTGGGGTCTGTGATCTTTCATCATGGCATGTGAACTCTCAGTTTCATCACGTGGGATATAGTCTCCTGACCAGGGACTGAGCCTGGGCCCCTGCATCGGGAGTACAGATTCTTAGCCATTGGACCACCAGGGAAGTCCCATCGTCACCTGAGATTTTACCTCTACAAAGTAGCAGAGAAAACCTTCCCTGGGGCACAGGCAGGCTGACAGACACCGTGCCTCTGAGCTGGTGATGATTCCCAGCAGCCAGAGATAGTTCTCAACTTCGGAGTTGCTGAAGTTTTGATTTTCTGGTACCACTAGAAGCAGTTGTTTCCTTCTTGAAGCCTATTTGCCCAGTCTGTACCAATCACCTTTTCTCAGAGCCAGGCAGCCTTACGAGTTGGGCTTCCAAGGGCATAGTCTATCAGTCCCGTGATGAAGATCTAAAACTAGGGGGTTTTAACATGTCTTCTTCTTGTTGTGCTTTCTAGGGAGTGGCTTTATTTACTGTGCCATGAAATGTTGAATCCGTACTATGGACTCTTCCAGTACTCCACAGACAACATTTACATGTTGCAAATCAACCCAGATTCTTCAATCAACCCTGTAAGTATTAATGAATACGGAGGTCAGAAATTAAGTTGGAGAATTTAAGTGGCTTTCCAGTTTCAACCTCAATTCTTGGTTTATTCATTGTAGACCTACTCAAAGTCTGTGGCAAATAAAACATGGAAAGGTAGAGTGACGGCGGGATCAGGGATGGATGGTTTCCACCCCTTCTCTTCAGTGACTGGGGTCACTGAGTATGTTGTTTCAAAGACAGCAAGAGTGAAATTGAGCTGCTTGTGGACTTAAAGCATTTTACTGCCATTTGAGGGAACTCTGGCTTGATGGCTGTATTTGTTGACAGTGTCATTCTGAGAAGTGGGGTACGAGGTCCGTCCTCCACCCAGCCAGGAATATTCCCTTCTGTAACTGGCCTTTTTGGCCAGTGTGCTGATACTCTTAGCTGCTCGTCATAGCAATGAGGAAATAGGAGCAGAATGTGGCCCAGGGGTGGCCCACGGCGAGCGGAGGGCTCTGCTGCGGGGCCGCGTCCTGTGGTCCCCACCGTGCACGTGGCTCTGAGGGGCAGTCAGTGCGACTTTCACCAGAGTGGACACTCTGTAATTCCAACCTAAGAGTAGAAACGGGGGTTCCCTGGTTACAAACCACAACAGCACTGGTTTTGGGCTGTGTCCCCCGCTCAGTCCCTTCTCTGGATTTTTCTGTCTTCTGCTTTCCTGTGGGATGGGGGAGGGATGGCAGAGGAAGAAGGAGGCTGCCTTTCGCCTTTATTTGCTCGTGGCACGCCGGGAGGAGAGGCCGGCGGCCTCCTGGGTGTGCCAGCACCAGGCGCTGCGCTGAGAAGGGGCAGCTCGTGGTTGACGCTTTGCCTTCGTCATGTTGAAATTCTCCATTTCTGAATAAGAGGTTCTGCATTTTCATTTTGCACTGGGCCCCACAAATTCAATAGCAGTTTGGAGAAGGTATTTGAACCAAGGGCACATGAAGTGTCATTCAGATGACCTCTCCAGAGTCCTGCTCTCATGTGAACTTTGACCGGATGGGTCCTGAGCGCAGCCTGTGAATCACTGATTTCAGCTTCCTGCCTGTGGGACGGGTCTCCTGAGAAGCCTGGAGAAACACACCTGTCCACCCGGCCGGTCAGCTTCCTAACACTTAGTGTTCTCTGCTGCCCCCTGCAGGACCACTTGTCTTACTTCCATTTTGTGGGTCGGATCATGGGTCTGGCTGTGTTCCACGGACACTACATCAATGGGGGTTTCACGGTTCCTTTCTACAAGCAGCTACTGGGGAAGCCCATCCAGCTTTCTGATTTGGAATCGGTGGACCCTGAACTCCATAAGAGCTTAGTGTGGATTCTGTAAGTACCGACTCAGGGAACTGAAAATTCACGCGTCACCTGTCTTAGGGTGCACCAGATCCATGGGTGTGAGACTGGAGGAGAGAAGCAAACCACCTGAGACACAGAAGCTGGTCTGAGAAAAATATCTAATTGACTTACTATCTCCTATACTGTTTGACCAGCCACTCTTCATGGACCAGTTTCTTCTGTTGTTTCCTTGAATTATTAGGTTACAGTTGTGGCTGTTAATCCCCAGGCCGGGTGGTTTGTTTTTTTTAACACTCTGAGGTGTCTCATGGTCTCTAGAGGGACCAAGTGAAGTGAAGTGAAAGTCATTCAGTCGTATTTGACTTTTTGCGACCCCATGGGCTGTATAGACCATGGAATTCTCCAGGCCAGAATACTGGATGGGGTAGCCTTTCCCTTCTCCGGGGGATCTTCCCAATCCAGAGATCGAACCCAGGTCTCCTGCATTGCACGCGGATTCTTTACCAGCTGAGCCACCAGGGAAGCCCCTAGAGGGACCAGGAAGTTATCAAAAAAGTCCTGATATTCAGTCGCCTTTGTTTTAAGATTATCCTAAAACTCTTAAAAGCAACAGGCACAGCTACACGGTCACTGTGGATGTCGGGGGTCCTCTTGAATGGGCTCATTTCACAGGAATGGGAGGTCCAGCTCCTTCCACATGTCCCAGCTGCTAAGGCTGGGGTGCGGGGGTCAGACCTGCATCCTGTGAACCACCCCAGCTGTGTTCCCAGAAACGTGGCAAAGGAGCCAGCCCTAGCTTTCAAGGGCTTCTCTGCACTGGAGCCTTGGAGAGGCTGCCTGGAGGCAGGGCGGCGCCGTCTTCTTGGTGTGGCTGCCCCTTGACTCCGTATCCCCGTCACGCTTCCCTCCTGTCTGCTCGGAGACTCGGGCACCCTGTCTCCAGGAGCCTCAGCAGCGTTGCTCCCATCACCCTCCTCTTGCGAGGGAGGAAGCCGGGCCGCCCTGACCCCCGCCTCTGTGCTCCCCCCCAGGGAGAACGACATCACCCCCGTGCTCGATCACACGTTCTGCGTGGAGCACAACGCTTTCGGGCGGATTCTTCAGCACGAACTGAAACCCAACGGCAGGAACGTCCCCGTCACAGAGGAGAATAAGAAGGAATATGTCCGGTAGGCAGTGTTCTGGGGCATCCGGGGAGGGGGTCACCCTGGGACGGCGGGCAGAGGTCCCGTTGAGATGGCCGAGGCTCCTCTGCTGCGTGAGCCTCCCTTCCCATACTTGGACCAGAGTCACAGTAGAGACTTCCAGAAAGCGGTGGCGTCAGCAGTGGGAGCTCTGAGTGGAGGGCTGACCTGTTAAAGGGGGATTTGTGACCCACAGGAGGGGGAGGAGGAGGAGCCTGGAAGCTTCCTGAGCTCAGTCTCAGGGCATCTTCCCTCCGGTCTGTCCTCCCCCTTCTCCATGGGGTATTCAGACACATGTGGGGGTGTCGTTCTCAGGGTCCTATATTTTACTTTCAAACATTTTTTTTTTCAACTATGGCATCCCTAACAGGTCAGGTCAGATCCGACCGATTTCAAGCAGAGGATCAGCACATCTGAGGGAGGGGCTGGCTTCCTTTCCTCTGAGTCTTAGGCTGGTCACCAACCAGCAGGGGGCGTTCCTCCCCGTCAGCGGGGCGGGCGGGCAGGGCTTAGCAGATGTCAGCCCCAACTAACGGAGGAAAGAACTGCTGCGCTATTGCTTCCAACGTGTGACTTTTGCTCTCAGGTTGTATGTAAATTGGAGGTTCATGAGGGGAATCGAGGCCCAGTTCCTGGCTCTTCAGAAGGGGTTTAACGAGCTCATCCCTCAACACTTACTGAAGCCTTTTGACCAGAAGGAGCTGGAGGTGGGCCATGCAGGGCTGGGGTGCGAGGGGCTGTTGTGTGCGGGGTGGTCCCTGCCTCCTGGCCAGGCTGTGGATGAGGCCGCACAGTCCCCACAGGCATGGGGTCGCCGTGGCTGCAGGAGCAGAGACAGGGATGGGGGACAGGGGCGTCGGGGAGCCCCGAGCAGGGCTGACGAGACCCGGTGTCCATGTGGTGGCAGGGAGTCCAGTTCAGCTGTGGGCCATCAGTCAGGGTGTTCCATGGCTTCCCCTGACTTAGAGACCTCCAGCGTAGAGAGGATGTGACCATAACCAGCCGCCCCCATCCTAGCCAGCTGCTCAACCTTGATTCCAGCTGTTATCAGGCCTAGGACGGGGTGTTACTGTCCTTTCTTGTCCATTTTCACGGGACACAGCGATTCACTCACGTCTTGTCCACCTCTGGCGCCGTGTAGCTCGGGCGTTTTAAAGTGTCCCCAACCTTCTGCCTTGGTGTGCCAGAATGCACGTGACCCCCCGGTGGGGAATCATACTTTACACCCCACACGTCCCCAAGTGTGCCCGAGAGGGCCCGGGAGGCGGCCCCGCTGGGTAGGTGGCCCTGTGCTGCCGTTCTGGCTCCTCAGTGCACGTGTGCGCACACACACACACGCGCACTCAGTTGTAGGGAAACTTCATGTCAGCGGCCGCCCCGCGTGCCCCGGGGGTGGCAGCCAGCCTGGAAGTGCAGACACAGACAGGGGCCTCGGGCTGGCTCTGTGTGTTGGTGGCGGGGGGGGGGGGGTGTCCCCTTGTCTGAACATTGCCCGGTTGACTGGGGCATGGTTGGTCGGTCTCTCCACGGCCCGGGAGCCCGGGCGGCCTTTCGCGTTGCGTGTCTGGGAAGTGACCCGCCTTCACGCCCCGCAGCTGATCATCGGTGGCCTGGACAAGATCGACCTGGACGACTGGAAGTCCAACACGCGGCTGAAGCACTGCGGGGCCGACAGCAATGTGGTCCGGTGGTTCTGGCAGGCAGTGGAGACCTTTGACGAGGAGCGGCGGGCCCGGCTGCTGCAGTTCGTGACGGGCTCCACACGGGTCCCCCTCCAGGGCTTCAAGGCGCTGCAAGGTGACTGCAGTGGCGGCCGGGCCAGGCCGGGTGGGGGCCTGGGACGTCTCCTGGCATCGGGTCTTCCATGACGCACGCAGGGCACGGCAGTGTCACTTGTCCAGAGGTCTCTTCTCTCTCCACTGCCTCTCCCAGCGTGAAAGAAACATCTGTAAACTGGGAGCCCGTGTCAGCCACACGAGTCTTCCACACCACCTGCTCGGGGTGTCTCAGCCCATGGGCCCGCAGCGGCGGATGCTGGCCGGCTGGACTGGTGTCCCCACGGGGCTGGACCAGGAACGACCCCACCAGCAAGGCCAGGGGGGCCGGAGTTGGGGGGGTTCCCCGCGCCCAACAGAACAGATGGGTTTGGGGGAGGAAAGCAGCTGTAAAGCGATCGGGTTAACTTCTGAGTTCTCCCGAGCGAGCGCATAAGCACGCTGTGCAGGCTGGGCCCTCAGTCCCCTCATCCGTTGGCCCGCCTGGTCGGCTGCCTTGTCCAGCAAGGAGCCGTCCTCCCAGGTGTCCCTTTCGGCTCAGACTGGGTCCCCGGGAAGGGGGCTGGGGGCGGCCGTGCACAGTATTGCAGCTGAGCTCAGAAGGGGCTGTGGGGCTTATGGTTGGCACCTCCACCCGGGAAGGGCCTCTCCTGCGCGCTGATGCTAAATCTGGGGGTTTTGTCACTTGATAACCCTGGCAGAAGGTTGAGAATACTAGTATCTTAAAACTTAGTAAATGGACTTCCCATGTTCCTAGTGAGAGCGGGCAGGTTTCACGCGAACGTTCCCTGTAGCCTTGTCCTTAGCCTGAGGCCCTCCTGGACTGAGAAGTTCCCTCCTGTCCTGGGGCTTTGGTCCTGGTGTTCGTGTCTGTCTGTCTTCCCACCGGCCTCTGCACAGGGGGTTTCCTGACTCCAGAACCCGCTTGTCCTGTGACGCTGCCATCCGCTGCCAGCAGGGGGTCTGCTTGCTAGACATTCCTGGGTTTTTTTTTTTTAAACAAATTCCTGGTGACTTAAGGATTCTTTCAGACACCTGCCCTGGGGCAGGCTCATGGTCGGCTGTGAGAGGACAGCTCGGTCTGTGCTCTTTCTGCGCCCGTGAATTTCCTAGAATGTCTGATGTTAGTCACTCTGTGGCCACCATGTGCATATCCCGAGACTGCGCAGAGCTCCCAGGGTTATGTGCACCCCGACACCGTCTGGCAGGATGGGCAGGGGGCCCTGGGTGGTGGCAGGGGGCCTGGGCCCCACCTCTGAAGCGTGTTAACTAGACTGTGGTCTCGTAAGGCTCTACAGGCGCCGCAGGGCCCCGGCTCTTCACCATCCACCTGATCGACGCCAACACGGACAACCTGCCCAAGGCCCACACCTGGTAAGGACCGGCGCCCCGCCCTGGGGGTCCGTCTGCGGGGCAGTCCACACGTCAGGGTCAGCACGAGGCTCTTTCAGGAGCGCAGTTAAGTCCCGAGACGTGGCTGACCTTGAAGCCACTCCCCTGACCCCTGCTGCGTGTGTGTGTCCCCCTGTGTGCGCCCGTACCGGGGCCGTCGGGGGAGCGCTGCAGGTTTAAGTCTGGGGTTACTGGTCTCTTCCTTCTTGGACCTCTGCCTGTGCCAGATGTGCCTTGTGTACTGAAAAATGTTTCCTCCCTCAGTCTTCACTTAAACAATGCTTGTGGTGGGGTTAGTCCCTTTGTGGTTTAAAATCTAGTCACTCATTCACCCTTGTGAACCACGTCGTGAGTGTCCCTCCAGTTGACCAGAACCGGTTCTAGACGCTGCCGGGACGCATGGTGACGTTGCGGGAGGTTCCTGGCTGGGAACCGGGGCTGGTGGTCCCACGCTGACCACGACATCCAAGTGGGTGGGCCTCCATGTCTGTGAGACAGAGGACAGCCCCCTGGCCCACGTGAGTCTGTGTCCAGCGGGGTCGACCCCCAGGGCCACCTCTCCCACTCCAGCAGGCTTATGTCCTTGGGGTCAAGGACCCCTGAAAAAGATTCCACACCCTGTAGCCTGATGCCTCCTCAGAAACTGTCCTAATGACTTAGCCCCTAGCAGTGCAAGAGGCCTCTGTGTGTCCTCTCAGTCAGAATTCTGTAGTTTTGGATTCATTGTGAGGTAAATAGATTCTTAGGGCTTTTGGACACAGCCTTGGGAATGAACATCCCTGAGGAAATGCTGGCCCATTCATCTAATCCCGTTGGGGATCTGCCATCTTGTTGGTTTTGAGAGACAGTCTATCTCTGCCGGAAATACTCCGGACTGGCCAGCTGTGGTTAGCCCGGGTCCTGGAGGGTTTGGTGCCGGGCAGTGAGCTGAGAGTGGGGTTTAGACCACGGTGCTCTGCAGCTGTGTTCCTGGTCTGAGAAATGACTTCTCCCCAAACAAGAAACCAAACGAGGCGACAGCTTTGTCCTAATCTGCCCAGGATGCACTCACCTGGTTTCACTGGTTTGAAAATCTTTGCCCAAGAAGCCCCAGGTGTACACACAAGTGCTCAGCCGCCCGCCCTCGCCCCTCTCCCGGGAGCAGGCCCTCGGCCAGGCCAGCTCGGCGGTGTGTCTCACCTCTGTCTGTTTCCAGCTTTAACCGGATCGACATCCCGCCCTACGAGTCGTACGAGAAGCTCTATGAGAAGCTGCTGACGGCGGTGGAGGAGACCTGTGGCTTTGCCGTGGAGTGAGGTGCACCCCGAGGAGCAGACACAAGCTCACGGCCACCAGACCCCGAGCGGCAGCTCTCTGGATGCCTCCGTGAAGCCGGCTGAGGCCCTGGAATCCTAGAAACCCGAGGGAAAGGCTGGTCTCCCCTGCTTTTCGCTGGTGGAGCAAGGGGGCGGGCAGACTGTGGCTGGTGGCTCCTCCCACATTCTCCCCCTCCTGGCAGGAACCCCCCCACATCCACCCCATCCAATAAACGCAGCCAGGTCAGCACGGCTTCGGTCACACGGGACCCTCCACTAGGGCCGCGGCACTCGCAGTGGCAGCTCAGCGCCCGTGGGCTCCACAGGAGTCTCGACCCCCAGGGAGGGAGCCGCGTGGGGCTGCCTGGGGCACACCCCACAGCTGGACGTGCTGCTCTGTCTCAGAGCCGACCTAAGGCCCCTTTTGGAGTTCAGCAGCTCGGATTCCACACCCCCCGTCCAGCGGCCTGCTCTGGGTAGCAGGTTAAGTTCTAACTGACGGTAACCGTAAAATAGATGCTCACTGGAGTTCCGCCACTGCAGGAAGCTGGCGTCAAGACTGTGCTTCCAGTTTGGAAGGGGACACAAGTTGGAGTGGCTTGCACTGGGGGCCTGGGTGTTTCTTTTCAGGGTTTCCTGGCTGAAAACTTTGTTCTGCAGAGAGAAAAATGATCTTTCCTTTTCAGAGTCCCTTTAGCCACATTGTCTATCCAATTCAACATATTTTTCCAGCGAAACCACCACATAACAGAGCTTATAAAACAGACCAAAACCAGCCCCGGCCCGCACCCACACCTGCACCTGGATACTAACGAACCATTTTGTGGAAAGTGCTTAAGAACTAAACTGACAGGACAGAATTCTGTCTTCATAGCTGCTGGCTTGGTGCGAACTAGCTTGAAAAGGAGAGAGAGAATGTCTAACCCTCATGACCTACGTTCACCCCAAGTCACTTTTTTACAAAAAGCGGGTCGTGGATGGAAACCGAAGGCAGAGGGTCCCCCGGAGCCGCTGGCCCACGTCCCCATCTGATGGCAACACTAACCAAACACTGCGGCGCGGCTCACCCACCCAGGCGATGAGCAAGGCCAGAGAAAGCCTCGACCCTAAATTTCTAACACCGTTCCCCAATTTGCACAAAAGTTCCAATAATTTTTAGAGTAGTTCGGTTTCCGATAGCTAAACTTCAGTGGAAAAAGAGCAGTGGCAGCAGCCTCTCCGTGCGGACGGCCGTTGTTTTTGCTTAGGGGCCAAGCGCAGGGTCACTCCCGAGCAGGACGTGTCCCTGTTGAGGTCCTGTCGCGGGCGCTCCCGAGGTCCGTGCTGGGGCCCGGCTGTGGGTCTGGAAGGCGCTCTCTGGCCCGCCCCTCCGTTCCCGACGCCTGTGGGCAGCGTCGACCCTCTGCATCTTGCTGTGGCTCTTCTCTTGACCCAGAAGCAGTCAGTGGCCTAGCGCTGGGGGGCAGACTGCAGCTGGGGGTTCAAGGAGAGAGAGCTGTACTGCTGGGTGACTCGCTGGGGTCCTAGACTAGGAAGGATGCCGTTGGCTATAAAAGGAAAAGCACCCCCTCAGAATGTGCTGGCCAGGCTGGGCGCTGAGCCGTGCCCGGGTTACCGTCATGCTTTCCGGGTGTGCTGGGAGCTAGCTCCTCGGGGGTGTCCTCTGGCAGTGTGAGGGTACAGACACACCCGCCCTGTAACCCGGACCTAAACCTAGAGGAGGGGACCGAGGGGTTAAGACACCTGGTTTTCCTGGGTGTCGGCCAGAACCTGCCGTATTTAGGGAGGAAACAAGGGTCTCGTGGCTGAAAAGACCTGGAAGCAGGAAGGAGGCGTTCGCCTCCTTTCCAGTGACCTTCCTGCTGATGGGGGGTGGGCTGCTGGCGACAGTGAGCTTCACCTCCCCCCAGGGCCCGGCTCTGTGCTTCCCTGCTGGCACGTGGACCCCTCAGCCCCCACAGCTGGTGTCGGGGAGCCTGGCAGAACCTTCCAGAGCTCCAGGTCACTCTTGCCAAGCAGGCCTGTTGGTGGCACTGCCCCTCAAACCTCAGTGTCCATGGGGAGTGGGCCTTTTGACCCCCCACCCCCACCAAAGAATTGTGTCTAGCCCTGGGTGGTCCAGGTGAGCCCCCCGACCCCTGCCCTTCCCGGGAGCCGCAGACGCCCCCTTTCCCCCCGCCTCTGCCTGGAAGCTTCAGGGCCGGATCTCCAGGCTTGCCTCACCAGCGGTCATCAGCCGACCCTCAGGGATGTAGCAAACCACCGCTCTTCAGTGCTTTAGAAAGACCGGAGGGGCTGCGGGGCGGCCGCCAGCCATCTGCCGACTCCTCCCGGGAGAAGTGCCTGGGAATGAGGCCCGGGGCTCGCCCAGCCCAGGGTCCAAGTCCAGGTCCGGCGGTCCTCCAGGCCAAGCTATCCGAGAAGACGCCCCCGGCTGCAGCCAGGTGTTGCCGCACGGCAGCCTTCCCAACACATAGTATGAATTTTAAAAATTTGTTTATTTTTGTCTCTCAACCACTTTATAATGTATTTTTATTTATTTTAAGTACTGCTGCTATCCTTGTTATCCTTCCCACGGTTTTTATTGCTGATTTATTTTGTGAAAGTTGTACACTAATGTTGTTTTATGTCAAAATCAAAAGTATTTAAAGAATACTAGTTCTATTTAATGTGGTTATAGAACCAGCTGGAAACAAAAAACAGTGGTTGGACAGCAGGCTGGACCCCGGCGGTCAGGTTCATTTTGTTACATTTGCAATAAACTCACGACTCTACATTTTTGCCGTCTGTTGTTTGGTGTGCGAAAGAGTTTCCAGCTTTTTTTTTTTTTTTAACATGACAGGAAGTCAGTGGCAAGGGCCTTCCAAAGAAAGGGGCAAACTTACCACTCCAACGGCAGGAGGAAGTGACGGCAGCACGTTTGGAAAACAGTATGGAGGTTTCTCAAGAGACTGAAAATAGAGCTACCACGTGAGCCAGCAGTTCCACTCCTGGGTTTACACCTGAAAGCCAGCAGGAGCACTGGATCTGCAAGATGCACCCCTCAGTGTGCACAGCAGCGTTATTCTCAATAGCTAAGACACAGAAGCCAGCAAAGCACCCATCAACAGATGAATGGATAAAGGACATGCGGGGTGTGTGTGTGCGTGCGTGCATGCATATACACACGTGCACACGCGTGCGCACGTACATGCACATATACATACGTGTACACGCACATATACACGTGTACACGCACAGTGGAATACTAGGCCATAAGAAGTATTCTGAAGTTCGCGACAACACAGATGGCCTTGGCGGGTGTTATCCTAAGTGAAACAAGCCCAAGAGACAAATACTTTGGTATCACTTATAGGTGGAATCTTAACTAGTGAGTGTAACAAGGGGAACAGATTCACAGGGAAACCAGTGGAGGGGACGGCGGGCGCGGTAGAGCGTAGGAGCTGGGGATGAAGGGGAGCAGAGGACTAGGCCCTGCGGCCCCCCTGGTGGCTCAGGTCAAGAATCCACCTGCCGGTGCAGCAGACGTGCGCCCTGACTCAGGAAGGTTCCACGTCGTGAAGGAGCAACTCAGCCTGTGCGCCGCAACCGCGGAGCTGGTGCCTTAGAGCCCACGTGCCCGTCCTCCGCAGAGAGGAACCACTGCAGGGAGAAGCCTGTGCACCGCAGCTAGAGAGCAGCCCCCGCTCGCTGCAACTAGAGAAGAGCCCACGGCCACAGCGAAGACCCCGCGGCAACAGCGAAGACCCAGCACAGCCTTTGAGGCTTAAAAACGAAAACTAGGTATAAAATAAGCCACGAGGATGTAGTGCACAATACAGGGAATATATAGCCAGTATCTTGTAATAACTATAAATGGAATATAACCTTGAAGATTGTGAATCATTACCATACACCTCTAATTTACACTGTACATTATCTATACTTCAAGTAAATAAAAAATAGTAACTTTGAAAAGAGAGAAACGATTAACCTGAAAGGAAAAATGAACCAAATAAAAATTCTGGAGCTGAAAATTACATGAAGTGGGAAATTCACTAGCAGGTTTCATAGCTGACACTGGATTTGGCAATGATTCCTTAGATGTGAAACCAAAAAGCACAGGCAACAACAGAAAAACTAGACAAATTGAACTAAATCAAAATTTAAAACCTGTGCAAGAAAGGACACTATCAACAGAATGAAAAGGCAGCCTGAAGATGTGGAGGAAATATCGAAGTCACGTATCTGATAAGGGTTTAAGATCCAGAATCTATAAAGAACTACAACTTAACAGAAACAATGGTTTTGAATTTACATTTCTTCAAATAAAATTCAAATGGTCAGCAAGCTCATGAAAATATGCTCAACCTCACCAACGAGAGAAACGCAAACCAAACCTACAATGAGGATGAATGGTACTTTACACCCCTTAGGATGGTTCTTATCAAAAAATAAATGTGTTGGGGACTGGCCTGGCGGTTCAGTGGTTCAGATACACGCTTTCATTGGAGTCGGTGCTGGTCAGATCCCTGGTCAGGGAACTCAGGTCCCACAGTTAAAAAATATATATACATATATTTTTTTCTGATCAGAAAATAAGTACTGACAGGGATGTGGAGAAAGTGGAACCCTTGTGCAATGCTGATGGGGACGTAAAACGGTGCAGTCACTAGAAAACTGTATGGAGGTTCTTCAAAAAATTAAAAATAGAACTGCCATATAATCCAGAAATTTCAGTTTTGTATATATTCCCCAAGGAACTGAAAGTTGGAAGTCGAATGGGTATTCTGACTCCCCTCAAAACAGCCATGATCATTCCAGCGTTTTTCACAGTAGCAGAAAGACGAAAGCAAGCCAAGGGTCCAAAAACGTGGTCCACACACGCAGCGTATAACCTTATCCGGCTTTGAAAAGGAAGGCCGTTCTGTCACGTGCTGCACTGCTGTGCCAAGTGAGCTAAGTTGGTCACAAAAGAACAAAGAGCATATGCTTCTACTTACGAGATTCCTGGAGGAGTCAAAACCGTAGAAGGGCCGGAGGAGAAGCATGGGACTCAGGGGTTGATGGAGTTTCTCCTTGGGACGAAGAAAGAGTCCTGCAGGTGACGGTGGCGAGGGCTGCATAATGATGGGAAGGTACTCAAGGCCACTGAAGTGCACACACGGAAACGGCGGAAACGGCAAATTCTGTCACATGTAGTTTAGAGCTTAAGAAAAGCTTAATGATCATGCTTACCTGGAAACTGCGTTAAGAACACTGGGCACACACTGGGGTTGGCTCCCCACACAAGCCCTGTCTGACCTTCCTCGCTCCTGGGTACCCAGGTCCCAGCAAACCCACATTCTTTTGGGAGAGAGAGTAGAGGCTTCTGGTCACGGAGGTGCTGGCTCAGGGCTGCCGACTCTGGGAAGAACCGATGGCGCACGGGCGGGACTGGGTCTCTACTGGGGAGAGGCTGGCTTTCCCAGGAACAAGGGTCAGTGCCTGGGGCACGGTGTGGGCAAGCCTGGCCTTGAACCTGGGCCCTTCTAACACCCGGACACTGACTCGACTCCAAGCAGCAAAGCTGAGAAGCAAATGCTCCCTCCACCTGAACGCTGTCCATGCATCTCTGCGACCACCAGGCTCCACACCCGCTCAAAGAGGACCGAGGTAACTCAGCGTCTGGTTTCAGCTACGTCCTGACCCTGGCTCTGGAGACCCTGCTGCACAGTGAGGGCTGTCAGACAGATGGGCACCTTCCCCTTCCAGCCTGCTGGCTGTGTGGTGACACCTGTCATTTCCTGTCATTTCAGAACCCAAGACGCTTGCTCACAAAAACAGCCAAGTATTAGTAAAATAACTTACAATCAGTTCCAAATAAAGGATGGACAGTCCAGTCAGATGGACCAAGCCCAGCTCCTCAGGCTCCGTCCGTGTAGGGGCTGGAGTCCAGGGGATGAGGTTTAGTCTGTCTGTCCTGCTGATAGGACGGGCCGCAGCCGGGGACGCGGCTCCAGGCCGCCGCTTCTGGGTGTCTCCCTGTTGCACGCGGTCACTGGGCTGCAGCCCTGAAACTCGGGAATGGCGCCAAGAGGGACCAGCCCCCTGCGCGTGCTTTCCTGCTAAGGCCCGACTCGCCTTTGCCTGTCGGGCCCCTTAACCTCCATGACCTTTGCCACGGGTGGGACTCATGCTGGCTCCCGGCACCCGCCTTTGGTCGGGACCAGGACTTCATGCTGAGGGGAGCGGACCCGAGCCCTAGCTGAGGTCCCAGCCCGGCGCATGTCACGGTCGCTGTGGGGCCACCCTGGGGCCCAGGCCCCGCTGGCCCGAGGGGCGGGAGGCACACTTCGCAGAAACAACACGTCCTTTGATAAAATATTTATTCTAAAAAAATCACACTGTACAAATTTAGAACGTTCTCAAGGCTCATACTTATAAAAATGTGAACAGAACAGATTGGAGGTAATGAACAAACCTTCGTTGCTTCTTTTTAAATTAAGAGGGGAAAATGGTTTTTCCAGGTACAGTGATAGTAAATATTGAGAAGACAGCCAAAGAGCAGCGGAATGGCGAGGGGCGCGCTTGCTCTCCGGCCCTGCGGCCCCCGAGGAATCCGACTCCAAACGCAGGGGCGGGCAGCCCTGGGCTCTCCATCCACGCTGGCCGCGCTGGGAGGTTCTGAGGCTGCTTCCCCACAGCCTGGAAGTTTGTGCTTAGAGAAAATCCAGCACGCTGTCTTCATAATTTCCTGTTTCTCTAACAAAGTGGGCTTTCTGTACACTTGTTACAAAGCTCTGTACAAAAGCTTGAAGCTCCCGGGAGGTGTAACCTCTGAAAGTTAAAAACGACAAGGAAGCGTTTCCTACAGTTCGATCTGTACATTCACACGAGGGAGGAAGTCAATAAAAAAGAATTCACAAAGAGATTCCAGGCCAGGGAATCCTGGCTTCTCTGAAGGCTGCTTTAAAAGCTGCGGGTTGGTCTCTGCTCCTGCCTGGACTTGCCTGGCCTTCCTGATGCTCAACCCCCAACCGTCGGGAACCGCCCCATCCCGCCGACATGGCCGAGCTCACAGCCAAGGGTGCCAGGCGGGGTCCATGCGGCACAGGTTGTCCAGGCTGTTGGCGGCGGCCACCAGGGTGTTGACTTTGCTCTCCCCGCCCTCAAACTGGGCGAGGTTGTGCAGGCGGGTCATGATGGCTGTGACGGCCTTCTGAACCAGGGAGACCAGCTGCTGGCTGTCCATGTTCTCGGGCTGCCCGGCAGCCGACAGCGGGGACGACGTGTCCTCCTGCGTCTTCTTGTGCCAGGCAATGATCTCGTCCCGCAGCACAGTTTTCAGGATGCCGTCCACCTGTGGGGCAAGAACGGAAGGTTCACGTTTAACTACCGGCCCAGAGGGCAGCATCCCAGTGAGCTGCTCTGTTGCGGCGGCCGTCAGGGCCTCAGTGGCCAGGGCCCGCACTACAGTCACTCTGGTGGGGACGCTGCAGCCAGACACGTGTGATGACCCCTGGGGTTCTAAGAAAGAGGCAGGGGACCAACAGCTGCCGCACCCCCGGGTCAAGGCACCGTGGAACGGAGTCCTGAGGGAAGGTGGTGGGGGCCGGAGGGGGGCCCACGGGAGGACGGCCGGGAGTGGCGGAGGGAGGGGACAGAGGAGGGCCGGGGTCCAGGCCCATCGGCCTCTGACGGCAGCACTGGGATGACAGGACAGTGTGATGGCAAGACGGAAAGACCATGTGCAAATCCTCCTGAACTGGATGCCCAGCTGTGGCCCACTGCCACATCAGAGGCGCTGGGGCTGCTTAAATGTAACCTGGACTGACACGCTGAGGGTCTGGCCCCAGCGCAATGTGCTGGGTGATCTCTATGTTGATCTAATGCAAAGGCAATCACCCCACTGGGGCTGGAAGGAGCATGGCCCAAGTGTGGAGAAGCCCAGCTTCCTCCCGTCCACAGCCGCTCAGGCCCCACACAGTGATGCCGGCAATTCTTCCAGGTCGTAACAGGTTTTTAAAAGGGGGTTTCCAATCACGGGCCGCTCTTGGATAACCCTGTCTCCACAAGTGAGTGTTTCTACATAACGAGAACTTCGTGCTGTATTTCAGGTCTTCACCCTAAGTGGACGAGCGTCACTGCCTGAGAGTGGGCTCCATCTTCTGACCCGTTTCACAGAGGCCGTCACAGAGGCCGTCAGGGTCCCCGGAGCAGCGCCGAAACCGGGAAGGGGGATGGGGGCAGGAGAGCAGTCGGACGTCAACAGAGCTCAAAGTCTGACTGCAGTCAGGAGGTGACTCGACTTAAAACCTGTTCTGAGTAAACGTTTTGCAAAAGCAACTGGTATCTGAAGCCTTCTCTAGACACAAACTGCTTATCTGGGAAAAGAGCAATCAGTACAGACGGTCCCGGAAGTCAGAAGAAAGAGAGTAGACTGTGTGTTTGGCCCCAACTGCGAAGAGACAGGCTGGGGGTCAGATGGACTGGACCACACCTCCGTCTGTCCTCCCAAGCACGGCGTGCAGCACAGCGCTGTCAGAGCCCCAGCGTGGCCACGGGTGTCCGGCCATATCTCATCCCCCGGGGGTTCACCACGTGCTCCTTCTGGGACGACCCTGACCCACCTTGAAGTTGGGCTGGGCGAAGCAGCGGGCGACGGCAATCATGGACGCGGTCAAGGGGCCGGAGACGCCGATGGTGGTCAGAAACTCAGAGATGTTGGGTGTGAGGCGGAAGGGGACAGGGCGGTTGGCATCCAAGTCCCCGGTGGCGTCATTTATGTCAAAGCGGAAGTACGCCACGTTCAGCTTGCCCGTGTCCTAAAGGTCGGAGGCAGACACTCAGGGGTGGAAGCGGCAGGCACAGACTGAACGGGGGTGGGGGGCGGGCGGCCGCGGCCTCCACGTTACCTGTGCGATCTGCAGCATCTCGGGGTTGAGTCTGTTGAGGTGCAGGACGAACTCCGCGAAGCCGATGAGCGCCAGCTGGATGGTGAACATCTTGCGGAAGGTCCAGTAGTCGGTGGCGTTGGGGAAGGTGTGCAGGGCCCACTCCTTGAGCATGCTGCGGGGGACCATGTTGCTCTGAACCTCCTTGAGGATATCTCGAAGGACCTGGGGGACAGGAGTTCGGCAAGTGGGTCAGGCGCGGGCTGGCTGAACAGACACCTCGGGCGGGGGCAGGGGGTGTGGGTGTGGGTGTCTGAGGTGCTCAGGGCCGCTGGGAAGGTCCCAGCGTTGGTTCTGGGTATTCCTCAACGGCCTCCTGGGCTGACTGAGCCCAGCAAAGTCACCACACACACAGCAACACACCGCGTGGGGAAGGGCCTGACGGTGAGTGTGGCCACACTGTATTATCCAAAACATCCTTCTGTTTTCAACAGAAGGTTATGAGGCACATGGAAAAGAGGACGATGTACACAGCACAGAAAGAAAGTCACCTGTGTCACCACTCACATCCAGATCATAGAAAGAATTCTCAGAATCAATGGAAAGACAAGTCTTTTTACAAATCACCCAACATAAAAAAAGAGCCAACGGGGGTTTCCCTGGTGGTCCAGTAGTTAAGAATCCGGCTGCCAATGGAGGGGACGGGGGTCAATCCCTGATCCGGGAAGATTCCACACGCCAGGGGGCGCGGAGCCTGTGTGTCTCAACTACTGCAGCCATCCCTCGAGCCGGGGGCCCACAGCGAGAAGCCGGAGCACGGCGACGAGAGCCGACCCCGCTCACCACAGCTGGAGAAAGCCCGAGGAGCAGCGACGACCCAGGGCAGCACAAAATGAAAGAAAAAATCTATTTAAAAAAATGAGCAAAGGACTTGAACTGACTTTCCTCCAAAGAAAATATGCAAACAGCCAATTAGCAAATGAAAAACACTCAGTGTCCCCTGCTAGCGACCAAAATAAGCCAGCATGCCACACCCACTCGGGCGGCTGTAGTCAGACAGACAGACAGAACCAAGTGCTGCCAAGAACGCGGGGAAATCAGAACTTGCGTACACTGCAGTCACTTTGGAAAAGTCTGTGGCTCCGTCAAAATGTTAAACGTAAGAGTTACCAGCGATTCTACTCCTGGTATATAGATGCCAAGTGAAGTGAGAACACAAGTCCACATAAAAACCTCTACATGCGTGTTCACAGCAGTATTAACTTAACAGGCAAAAGGTATAAACGTCCACCAACTAGTAAGTGGTAAGTTAAACGCGGTCCCTTCACACAAGAGAATCATCAGCAAGAAACAGTGCCGACACATGCCGCCAAGCGGATGGCCTTGAGAACACGCTGTGGAGGGCGCCAGGCACGAAAGACCGCATGCTGTGTGGTTCTGCTCACATGACGCGCCCAGAATAAGCACACTTACAGGCAGTGTGGTAAGAAACGCAGAGGGTAAAGGAGCCGAGTTAGTAACAAAGCAAACTAGGGCAGGAAGACTAAGAAGAGACGTCCGCGCCGTCCCTGTGCCAGACCCACGCTCAGCTTCATCTTCACAAAGCGGGAGGGGGCTTCTGATGTAGCCACACATTTGCAGACAAGGGTCACTGGCTCCCACAGTCCAAGGAACATAGAGCCTTGAGAATCCAATCCATTCATCTCCCACCAACACCTCAAAACTGCCACAGTCCACGGAGACCACTGAGCACAGAACCCCACCTGCTCTGCCCACACGACGGTGGGGGCTGACTCCAGACCCTGTGCCCCGAGCACAGCGCGGGGCTGAGACGGGCACCCCTGGGCTCTGTCCTCCTGAACCAAGCCCTTCAGGACCCAGATTAATGGAGACCAGTCCCTGGACAACAGAGGCAGCTTCTGGCCCTGGGGGTCTCTCCCCAGATCCGGGAGGCGCCCGCGGGGAGCGCAGGTAGGACCACGGAGGCAGCAGGGGAACTGGCCACAGGGCTGCCTCGTGGTGACCCAGACAGCCCTGGACAAAGCCTTCTCACCCATGCTCCCCCTGCCCCGCTGCCCCGGGCGGGGACTGCAGGCGCAGAGAGACCCAGGCCCGCCAGCAGGCGCAGCGGGGGCATCCGGGACTCCCAGATCCCCGCTGCCCCGGGCGGGACCCGCAGGCGCAGAGAGACCCTCGGCCCGCCAGCAGGCGCAGAGAGACCCTCGGCCCGCCAGCAGGCGCAGAGAGACCCAGGCCCGCCAGCAGGCGCAGAGAGACCCTCGGCCCGCCAGCAGGCGCAGAGAGACCCAGGCCCGCCAGCAGGCGCAGCTTGGGGCGTCCAGGAGTCCCGGATGCCACAGAAACACCTGAGGCCACAGAAACAGCTGGCCCGGCAGGTTTCTGCTTCCCCACGTTCTGCACTTCAGCAAGGACACACTGCACAGAGACTGCGCACGGCCTGGAGGCCTGGCAGCAAACCTGTGAACGTGCCCAGAAGGAGGGCAGACAGCCTCACACCCGCTACGCCCTGCTGTCAACCAAACGAACCTGCCAGGAAGTTCCTTTAAAATTCACATTTCTGAGCTGCTTTGCGGGAAGGACTCTGAGCTTCTACAAGGCTGAATGAAAACGTATCTCTGTCCTGTGGCAACAAATGGCCCTTGGCTGAGGCCCACGGCCCCGCCCCGCCCCTGCCCGCCCGCCCGCCCGCACCTGGTGGCTGGCCTGCGTCCCGCGCGCCTGCACCGTGGCCAGGCGGTCGTAGTAGCGGGAGATGGGGTTGTCGTGCTCGATGCCCTTCTTGGCACAGCGCTGCTTATAGATCTCCACCAGCGACAGCGAAGAGGGGTTGTCCTCCACCAGGCGCATCTGCGGGGACACGGCCACCACGCGGGGGACTGAGGAGAGAGAGGAGACGGCGGTTGAGGCGGGGACCGACTGGCAGAGCACGTCACGCGTGCGCTCGAACACCCACAGTGTGCTGCAGAGCGGATTTCTCAATTCACTTATCTTGGGGGATTATGAACTTAAGGGTGAGAGACTTTAGGTCAGAAAAGGCTGGATCACAGCGCGGCCAGCAGAGAGCTCCGAACAGGACCAGACACCATGCACGGCAATGTGAGGGGTGACTGCCGTTCTCTCTGGGGCTGGGGAGTCACAGGCAGCCCAGCCCCGCCCCACGTGACAGGTTCACGATTCACCCACCACCACTTGGTTCTGTAAAGACCTCACCTGAGGTTGCTGGGTGCCGCCTGAACAAGATGTCAGGGGCCTTCTTGGGGCTCCTCGACTCCCAGGCAGGCGCCTCAGGTGGTGCCCACAAGGCAGGTGGTGCCCAGAGCAGATCAAGAAGTTAAAGTGAAAGTCGCTCAGTCATGTCTGACTCTTTGTGACCCCATGGATTATACAGTCCGTAAAATTCTCCAGGCCAGAACACTGGAGTGGGTGGCCGTTCCCTTCTCCAGGGAATCTTCCCAACCCAGGGATTGAATCAGGGTCTCCTGCATTGCAGGCGGATTCTTTACCAGCTGAGCCACCAGAGAAGCCCAAGAGTTCAAAGATTGTGCTTAAACACTGTGTGGAGCACACCATCAGCAAGCCCTGCTCAGCCGGCGTCACCGGAGCCTGGGCAGGCTCCCGGGCGAGTGGAGATGGCTGTTCGCCCGGTCGGGGCCTGCTTCTCCAGGCAGGCGCTGTGCGCCAGCAGGGCGTACCCGGAGGCAGCCGCGCGCGTACCTGTGAAGAACAGGTGCCTCTTGGTAGTCTCCTTCCGCTTCTCCAGGCAGGGGTTGAGCAGGCGCAGCAGCTGCAGCACGCGCTCCTCCCGCCGGGACTCGGTCAGGCAGGCGTCGTTCATGACCAGGTACGGGTAGATCTTGCCGTTGTGCCCGCGGATGTAGAGCCTCCTGGCGGCCGTGTTGTGCTTCTGCACAATCTCCACCCGGGGCATGAACCTGCCAAGACCCCGTGCGCTGACACCACGCCCCGCGCCCACTCCGCCCCTCTACTTTGAGGGTTACCTACGCCCCGCCTCGAGGGGATGGGGGATGGGAGCGCCTCGGCGTGGGAAGGACAAAAGGGGAGGAAGAGTGGCGAAGCTGGGGTTTCACACAGTTGCGCCGAAGGCTAAGCCTCAGCAGTCAGAGGACACTGGGGACCCTAGAAGTGGGAGTTTGCTCTAAAAAATTTCACCATCGTCTGATTCTGTTTTGAATACTGTGCTTTCAGAGTATACAAAACACTGCAAAACTCTGCTTCGTCAAGTTCTACAAGCATTCAGAAAGGATTCTTTTGAGGGCAAGCACAAGCTTGACTCAGACGAGACAGGGAACCCACGGGTTCGCCCAGACCAGTGAAAGGTGCCCATGACTCCAATCCGAGGGCAGTTCCGTGTCCTCTCCCAGGGGCAGAGGCGAGGGAATCACAGTGTGAACCGCTGACCGGTCTCCCTGGAGCGTCTCCCGGGCATCTGCTGCGGGAAGGTGTCGGTGACCCTGGGCTGGCCAGGCGCACTCACCGAGCGATCTTGATGTAGTAATGTGTCGGCTTCGGCATCAGAAACTCCCCGGGAATTTCCACCTCGGCCGTCTGTGCTGAGAAGTTGCTCAGAAACCGGCACTTCTCCTCAATGAGGAAGAATTTTGGAAGCTGCTTGGTTTTAGCCTCCAGGATTTTGATCCACTTTTTCAGTTTGGAAATCAGATTATGAAGCTTCATGGATCCTGGAACACTGAAGTCAAAATCTGCAAAACAGAATATGATTAGAAACATTTTCGGTCACCTGGGTGATTTTCAATTCACTGCACCATGACAACTCCGGCACGGCCCAGGGAGGAAACAGGTGTGTTTTCTATCTAGTCTGTAATAAAGTGCTTGAGGGGCAGGACTCCAATAAACAGCACATAAAAATGCCGACTGGAATAACCAGTGCGGAGCTCTGGGCATGACACACGGCTGCTCCCACAACGCCACTCATCACGCCCATGTGCGAGTTTAATCGTGTAAACGTGTCGTCAGTGTCACGACAGTCGACGCACTTCTCTCGTGGGGTTTTTCTCACAGCATTTCTCCGGCTTTCCTTTACCATCTCACGAGCACGGGGGAGGCAGGTCTCCATCCGCCAGGACACAGGGCTGCACCGTCTCAACTCGGGGGCAGGAAGCTGTTATCAAGGCCAGGCCTGATCTTCATGGAACGGGTTTCTGTTGTTAACTCTTATTTTGAAATAAATATTCACAGGAGCGCCAAGAAATGTACAGGGAGGGCCACACACTCCTTCCCAAAACCAAGGCCCTGGCACACCCATGGGGCTGAATCAGACATGTGACCTGTGCGTGTTCTGCGTGCACGTGTGCATCCGTGAGATGTGTAGGGGGCGCTGTGTATCCAGGAGGCGCCCCGTCCACCAGCTCTGAGCCATGCCTGCCTCCCCCACACCCGACGCCTGGCCACTGCTGGTCTGTTCTCCATCGTGACCTCACAAAGGCGTCAGAATTTAGAAGTGCATGGCAGGAATCCTTCAGAGAGCGGCTTTCTGCATTCAGCATAATTTCTCTGAAGTTCATCCAAGTTGCCGTGTGTGTCCATTAACGCCTCTCTATCTGCTTTCAGTGTGGAAGGGCCGCACCGTGTGTGTCCCTTCTCCTTGGAGGGGCCTCTGGGGGACTCGCGTCTGGGGCTGTCGCCACAAAGCGGCTGTCAGCGCTCAGGCACAGCGTTCGCACGTGGGTCAGTCTTCCGTCTCGGGACCAACTCTCCGGAGCTGCCTTCCCCCGCTGCTCACAGACGTGGAGCCAGGGCTGCGATGCTGCTGTGGGCGGAGGGGCAACCGTCCTGCGCTCTCCAGACCAGAACCCAGGGCGGACACAGGGTCGGCCCCCGGGGCACGTGGCCAGAGGGGCTCGCTGCGGGCGTCCGGCGCTCACTGCAGCTGGTGGTGGGTCAGTGCCTCGAGGCCGGCCCTCTTCCAGGTTTCAGCGCCTGTCATTTTCTCACGTCAGAATCCAGATCGTTCCACCTCTAACGCTCTATTTCAGACTGCATACGCAGTCTAAGTATCACTTCTTCTCGGTAGTTTAGGATGGCGTCCACAAGACTTCCATGTCAGACGCCTCCGTTTGCCGTGAGGGACAGACCACACAAACTCCAGCTCCGGGGGGGCGCGGCCTGGCCTGCGTGTGCCCGGGGGATGGGGGTCCCCGACGGGGACTTGGGCTGAGGGGCACCGAGAGGTCACACAGAGAGGTGGGGCCAGATCCGTGCTCCCGCGGGTGCAGGAAACGCAAGAGCCCCCTCCTCATCCTCCTGACGCCAGAGCCACCACCAGGGGGTTCCCTGCCTGTCACTGCGGGGCTGGTGCCTTCGGGTCTTACTGCCTCACCTGACCCTGTCCAGTCTTCCACAAAAACCTGGCAGGCGGTGGGACTGCGTCCTGAAACCCTGTGCCTACCCTGGCTCTGATTCTTTGACTTTTCCCTGGAGGGAAGGCCGTGAGATCTCGGGGCAGGGAGTGTCCCGTTTCCTTACAGTCTAACCCGCCCACCTGGTGCTGCGTTCCAGAAAAGCAACGGAGGCGGTTAACCGGGACGGGAAGGACCGAGGAGCAGGGTGAGGGGCCACTTCCCCGGGTCGGGACTCACCGGTGGTGAACTGGCCCTTCAGCTTCTGGAAGACCGGGTCCTGGGCGGTGGCCTGGGCGCGCCGGGCCAGGGACTCGGAGGCGGCGCTGGAGAACATGGTGGACACATTGGACACGTTCTCCAGGCCCACCCCGAACGTGCTCACCAGCTTCTTGACGAAGTTGAGGGTGTGCGGCGTGATCTTGGCGTCCGACACTGCTCCGCTCTTCTCAAACGCCACTGAGTAGCACTTGGCCAGGCCCTGCTGGAGCTGCCTGAGGACCTGGGGGACAGAGACACAGTGGGCTCGCACAACACAGCTCTGCACTCGAGCAAGCTGCCCCCCACCCGCTGGGCACCCACCCAGCCGGCCCCATCACGGACAAAGCTCTCGGGGCGCCGGTGTGCAGAACCAGGGCGGGGGGGGGGGTGCGCCCCGGGTGCTCACGCCACGAGCTGCGTTCTCAACAGCAAGGAACAGCTGTCCCGAACGTTAACAAAAGAAAAAGACCCACAACCCCACCCTCTGCATCGTGCACACGCCCCTCTGTTGTTCAGGGAAAAGCCTATTTCAGACCGCGTCTGTGTACTGCGCACACACAGAGTAACAGAGCACTAACGAGGGGGCCTTGTGGCCAACCAGACAACAAACGCCGATTATTTATCACCAACACTGAGGCGGCGGCCCGAGAACCAGCTCTGGGCCCTGGAAATGATGACCCCTGAGATGACCTCAGCCCACATCCCGCTGCTCCTTGGCTAGTGGTGGGATTTCAGCGGTTAGGTTCAGACAAGTGAACAAAAGCAGCATTTTAAAGGCAGCAACGGCTTTCTTGATGTCACCTTCGTTTGAAGTCTTCTGCTTCGGGGGCGATGACGGCACCAGCGTGCAGACGTGGAGCCTCTGCGGCTCCGTCAGCGAGCCCACCCACAGACACGCACGAGCGGACAGGCCGCGCCCGCGAGGGCCCCCGGACCCACGCCCTCCGCGCACACAGCCCTGCCGCCTACCTCCTCGTGCCAGTTCTCCCGGAACCAGACCATCTGGTCGACGATGCCTTCCAGGGAGGACAGCAGCGTCGGGTGCAGCTCCCGCTGCATGTGCATGATGCGGCTGCAGCGCCACATGGGGGCCGTGGCTCGGATGGGCCCTGGATCTGATGCAGAATGGGACTGGTTACCCACTGAGCTTGGCTGCTGCTGTCCAGAATCTGAGAGCAACACACACAACGCCAACGTCAGCGCCGAGCTGACCGACGGGAGAGCCGGCGCTCCGAGGACCCCCCGGCCGGAGGAACGAGGGTTCCTGCCGGCGCGGGACACACCCCGGGGGCCTCCCGGGGCTGCGAGGCAGGCGCCCTGTCCCGGGGTGCAGTGCCAGCAGAAGGCGCACGGGGGAGGGCGCGAGGTGGGCGTGCGACTGCGGTCCAGGTTGGGGGCGCGGGCCCCCTGGACTCCCTCTGACTGCAGTGGGAGTCTGAGCTTTTTTTTTTAAAGGTCTGGCAAAATATTTCACAATTCATTCTTTGTATTACAGCTCCGAGAATCTAGAAATGTGCTTTCATCAAGGAAAGTCAAACCACAGGTATAAAAAGACATTAAAAACAAAGCTAGCTGCTATGTAAGAAATGTTACAGAACCCCTGATGCTCATTTTTTTACAGCTTTAGCTCACTTAGAACAAAAACCCTTAACTTTCAACTGACCCAAACTCCAATCTACTTAGCCAGCCAGGAGGTTGGCACAAAGTCCCACCCCACGCAGGACCGGGAGCTGCCACCACCGTCGGGAGGAGGGAGGCACCTTCCTGGAAAGGCTCTGGCCTCGCAGTGAGCGTGTCTACGTATTAAAGACACAGGAAGCAAGCGGTGCTTTAACTGTTTACGGAGCACCATGCTTAGTGGGTAACTGAAACCATTAAGTAGGTTATTTCTCTACATACCACAGTAATCATTACAGATTAAAAACTTCTATTTTGAATAAGTTTTTACATTTGGTTAAGATTGCTTTCTTTTTCTTTAGGCTGTACCATGTGGAAATGGGATCTTAGTTCCCTGACCAGGGATCGAACCCGTGACCCCTGCATTGGGAGCTCGAAGTCCTAACCTCTGGACCCCCCGAGAAGTCCCAGGTAAGACTGATCTCTATGTGGATTCTTCTGACAGCTGGAGGCACGATTCCTTGTAACACAGTAAGTGGCATCTGAACTGCCTATCCGAATGCACTGATAACTAACGAGGCAAGTTCAACTTTTGCTTTTCGTTCAGTCGCGCGGTTGTGTCCACTTTTTGCAACCCCATGGACTGCAGCCAGGTTCCTCTGTAAGATTTCCCAGACAAGGACCCTGGAGTGGGCCGCCATTTCCTCCTCCAGGGCATCTTCCCGACCCAGGGATCGAACCCACGGCTCCTGTCTTGGCAGGCAGATTCTTTACCGCTGAGCCCCTGGGTTTCACACATTTTTCCCTACGTATACACGGAATCACTGGAGTGGATGAACACCTTGGCACACTATGGTGAAGGAGAGCCAGCAACCCCAGGAGGTCAGGTTTCGTCTTCCCGCCCCGGTGTCCTCGCAGCGTCTGAACACAGACGGGCCCACGGGCTAGAGGGGAGCTGCTGGTGGGCCTATGCCGGGACCGCGGGAACTTGGGCGCCCCGGGGACCCGCCCCGCGGCCTGGCCGCGGCCCCAGGAGACGTACCGCTCTTGTAGCGCTCCCGCTGCTCTATCTTCAGCGTCAGGTACAGGGTCCGGATGGGGAAGTATACAGCCTGGGGATACACGCGTCCCACCTGCTCAGAGAGAGCCAGTCATGAGTGGGAAGGGGCCCGCACCTGGCCGACGCCACTGACTTAGCACAGTCAGGAGGCCGGACTGAATAGCAAGCCCAATGTCCAGTTCAGCTGGAAAAGACCCAGGCAAGCCCAGCCCGGTGGATTCCATCAGTCTCGCCCACCCAAGACTCCTCCTGGCAGAGCAACCTTACTGTCATCTGGTCTAACCCGAGGGTTACAGACACCCGAGTGCCTGCCTCTCAGGCCGATGACAGAGAACACAGAATGACAGCCGTCTTCATTCACCAGCACTGAGAGCGGGCTGACGACGGGGCTCCCTAGCGAGTCACTTCACTCTGGGTAACTGTAGGACGCAGGGGACCGGCCTTTTTCTTTTAGATAAGGAATGCCAGTTTTGGTCAACTAGAGTTCCACGGCTTCTTCAGAAGGGCTGAGCAGACGTTACCCAGCTTGGCCACTGGCTGCAGGGAGGCTGGCTAATGTATGTTAAGAGATGTCCAGTGAATGACGATACCAAACAGAATCTATGTCTTTGACAGATCAACTCCAAGTGAAGCACCGGTACCCAGGAACACAGCCGCAAGCGCTCAAGGAAGAATGAAACCACTTCTGGGTGCCCTGTAGATGCTGTACGTGAATGGGGAGTGAGCAGCGTGCCCCCAGGTGCTTGGTTACAGGTTCACGTGTGAGAGGTTACATACAGGACTCTAGAACTTGATAAAACAAAGCGCCAATCCCAGACTGCCGGGGGCCAGCGTGAGGAACTCCGCCCACGGCAAAGGTCATGAGGAAGGAGGCTTGGCATACGCAAAGGCGTGATCAAGCCTCAGGAAACCCCCTGTCCCCGAGCATCTACCCCAAAACCAGAGTCTGTTTTATGCTCTCAGCTACACCTCTGACTTCACGGGGGGCTCTCCCCCATAACCGTTTCTCTCGGAGAAGGAGGAAACGTGCAGCTCCAAGGCAATAAAAATTCCTGGGCGTGACAAGAGTGTTTCAGCTTACAGACTCCTCTGAAGGTTATCTAGCCCACCTGTATAGGTTCGTCCGGCCACATGTGATTGTTTACAGCCTCCCAATCTGAGAGGCAGGAGATGTTTTAGACTTACTAAGGCAAATTCTTTTGGGGAGTTAGAAATTATTAGTATAGTGGGTTGGTTAGGAATTATATTGGTGAAGGGGTTTTTCATTTGTTGTGTCAATAATTGCTGCTAATTCCCTGCCCTGGGTGTGACAAGGATGTCTCAGGTCAAACCTCTCTGCTGACAGACTAGCTTGCATGACAGGATTATCCATACTCCTGCCACTACTCACATGATTGTTTACTACCTCTCAACCATAAACAGCACAGAGAGTTTTGGAGTATTTTGAGAGTCTTAATTAGCATAGAGCTTTTTCTTCTTGTTGAGTCAATGATTGCCGCCAGGCCTCCATATCCTTAGGTACCTGGGAATATATTAATCAATGTATATGGAATATAGAAAAGGAAATACAGTAGTTTTTGATGTTAGCAATACTAGACTTTTTGAGCTAATGGATTTTCTCTTTTGTAATAGATCACTGTACTTTGTTATAAATCACTGTGTCCTTGCTATGTAAGAATGTAACTTTATCATATCTTAAGACTAAATAGATCTTAAGGGGAGCATTGGTGAAAGGATTTTCATTTGTTGGGCTGATGTTTGCTGCTAAATCTCCATGTTCCCTACCCTTCTAATGAATATAACTAACATATAGGAGAAATAAGTATTAACCTTTAAGATTAATCCTGTTAACCTTGGGTTAAATAAATTCCTTTCTTGATTGTAACTCACTACACCCTCACCCTATAGGAATACAGCTTTATTTGGAGGGTGGTGCCTGGTTTGAGAAAAAACACACTTGGAAAAAATAAGTTTTTTGGTTATCAGAAAGAAAGGATCATAAAATGTCAGCAGGTCTCACTCATGGCCAGAAGATGATGTAATATCCCTAAGACCTTTTTTTATACATTTATGTGAAGCACCTGATTTTGATAAAAGTCAGGACTGCTGACCCCCGCGTGACTCTGTATTCATCCCTATGTGTAACAAAAGGTATATAAGCAAACCCAAAAATAAAGAAATCGGATCAGTTTCCGGAAAGACTGATTCCCCCATGTCGCTTCTTTCTTGCTCCCGTTTTTCTGGCTGAATTCCCATCTGGAGCATGGATGCTGTTCCACGTAATCCAAGTTATTCAGCCTCTTTTTCTCCACTAATCTTCCTACTGCACTATCCATTTCCAATCTCTCTATATCTGTGATTAAATATGTCTTTTTCCAAAGACACCGACTCCGTCCCCACCTTCGAATCACCCTGGATCCACCGGGGCTGGACCCCGGCACCAGACCAAACGGTATGCACGTGTCCCCTGTTTAGGCCCCTCCCCTACCTCTTGGCCTTTGCTCAGGAGGACGACAGTCTGGAGCAGACCTCAAACACGGGTCACGACAGCCTTTCTACAGGCCCAAGCCCCCAGCCTGCCCCAGTGCACACGACTGTCAGCCCCCAACAGCCACAGCCGGACAGCTGGACCAAGAGCAACAGGCCCCACAGCCCGCTGAGCTTTCTGCTGGGGCTCAGAGTGCCCGGTCCAGCCCATGACGGGGAGTCAGCCGTGAGCACTGACCGGACACCGCGCTCGGGCAGTAACCTGAGTGCTCGCCAGGGACCCTGCGTTTTAACAGAAGGCGTGCTTTACGTGTATCTTGCGTGGCAACGTGTGAGAGAGAAGTTAGCGCCCTGACGCCGTGAGTCCAGCAGAACACTGCCCGCCAGCCCCGCTGCGCTCTTCAACTACCGCCACTTTGGCGTGACATCAAGCGGCAGCTCCCTGCGAGCCCCTGCCCACCCAATCCTAGTTCCAAAACTCTGAGCACGCACGTTTTCTTTCTTGGAAACGAGGATGTGAAAGGAAGACACTTTGTGACCGAAGAGGCCTTGCAGGTCCCACCTGGCTAATCAGGTTCAAAAGCAGCTTTCCCTCGGAGCCGACCAGACAGGTGAGCAGCTGCGGGATCCAGGCCAGCCACTGGATGGGCGGCACGCCGATGCAGTACTTATCCACGGCATCTGCCAGGGTGTTCTTGTCATCGTCAAAACTCAGAAGCCACAGCACCTAAGACCGAAGGGAAGTCAGAGAGCTGAACCAAAGTCTCCGGTTCCAGTCAGGGGGCGTTCCCGCAACATTAAACTGCCACCCAGGGCACGTTTCCTGGCATCACGGGAAAACATGGACAGAAGGCCCAACTGTATGATAAAGCTTCGCTATAAAGCTCACAGACAAATGAGGTTGAGAATTTAAATAGTTTTTATGAAGGTTTAGCTTTAATGCCAACTATTAACTGATCGCGTCAGCTGGCTAGCGGTGGTCATGTGGACCCCAAGGGGCTCCAGCCTGTTACCCACACTTGCGATCTCCCCGGAACAAAATGGCCTTCTGCTCAGGTCTCAGACGACCACCACCACCCTAGCGCGAGGCCACCCCCTGCTGGCAGTCTGCTGCCAAGAGACGTCTGGAACTATTTCATCTGCAAGAAAGCACATCTGGACGTGGGCGGTGAGGCGGCCTCTCGGCAGTACTGCGGTCGGGCCGTGTCTACAGTCAGCTTTTGCTACAGGGATGCTCAAGCCAAACTCTAACGGTAAATCAAGGAATTCTAAAAACTCCTAACCTTTATTGGACAAAGTAAGCAGAACAACCTATTCTTAAGTTATCTGCAAGAATGGATTCTGGGTTGTACAGATGTGTTTCCCAGAGAAACCAAGAGGGTGCAAGCTGGGAGGGTGCTCGGGCTCAGGCAGCCACCCACTGGGCACACGTGGATACAGCCCTGTGCCCAGCGCTGCAGTGGGGTACCACAGGACGACCTCACCCTGCAGGAACCCAGGGACTCAGCGTCACCTGTGACCAGAGCCAACCAGCTCCAGCCTGTGTGCACGGTCCTGGGAGTGAGAGGTCAGAGGCTGAGGTGCGTGGCAGGGCGCGCTCCTGGCAGAGCCCTTGCAGTCTGCAGGAAGCCCCGTCCAGGTCAGCCACACTGGACCTGAGCTCTAAGACCCACCCACACTCCAGGTTCGGTTGTGCCGCTGAGAAGTCCTCTGACCCCAAGAACGTCCAGGCCTCCACTTTCCAGCTTTAAATAGAACCTATGAACCTCTGGGCCTCAGGCCCAGCACGGACCAGGAGGTCACTGAGCTTCCATCCCAACTAAAGGTTCCCAGGAAGGTCTCTGGCCGAAGTGAGTTCCTCCGGCCTCACCTTGGCCAGGTACTTCCTCGACTTGCTCTCGTTCTGGTGCCGGCACGCGTGCAGGTAGCAGGTGATGGCGGACACCCCGAGATGCAGCTGCCGCTCCTTGACGAAGATGTTCTCCAGGTAGTCGCCCCACATGGCCCAGGCTTTCACCAGCACGTCATGCATCTGCACAGCCGCAGAGAACGCTTTGTTCGCTTCCTCAGACCTGGGAGGACACGAATTGAGACTGTGATCACCACGGAATAGAAAACCAACTGTTGCAAAGTGACTAACTCGGTGGCAGCTGGTACAGTTAAAATGCCGTGTGCCCACCGCCTCTACGGAGGCTGCGAACCTTGTCATCACCCCCAAGGAGACCCCGACCCACGAAGCACCACTCCCCACTGCCCCCAACCCCCAGCCCCGGTGGCCGCCCATGGAGTTTCTGCTGCTGTGTCTCGGTGGACTGACCACCACACATCTCACATTAACGGACCCACGGACGGCGACTTTGTGTGTCTAGACTCTTTCAATCAGCCTCAAGTGTTTTTGAGGTTCATCCACGCTGACGTTCATGTCAACACTTCACTCCCTGGAGAAGGAGATGGCAGCCCACTCCAGTATCCTTGCCTGGGAAATCCCACGGACAGAGGAGCCTAGCAGGCTACGGTCCATGAGGTCACAAGAGAGTCAGACATGACTTCTCAACTAAACAACCACCACCCCTGCCAAAAGGTTTAAAGTAAAACATAATACACGTATCTTGCACAAAGTCAGAAATACTCAACCCATATTTGAGAGCTGTGTTATGTATGCTAATCCAAGAGGGTCTGGTGACTCCTGCGATTGAAGAAACACGAGGTTCATGTCTGCTGTGGAGAAGCAGCAGCATCTCGGCCACTGTGGATCGCCCTGGGAACATCCCATCCCTGCTCCCAATTACTTAGATTGTTGAAGCAAAGACAATTTGGTTTAATGAACACAAAACTGCTTTCATGGTCTCAGAAGGTCTACAGTGATACAGAAAAGGCAAGCACAGAAACGAACAGTCATAGTACAAGTGGTAAGTAAAAGGTATGCTACAAGACTCAGAAGAGGGACTGATTAATTTTGGAGTTGGATGGGCTTAAGAAGGCCTTAGGGAAGAAGTCATGTGTGAGCTGGGTTGTGAAGGATGATGGAGTTCACCAGAACTCAGGATGAAAGGATGGTAATGAAGAAAGGGGGGCCGTGGAGAGTCCTGCAGAGAGTTCTCACAGCCGGTTAGTCTAGCGTGAAGCACTCTGATGGGAGACGGGCAGGAGAGGTGGGTGTGCGCCAGATCACCGAGGGCCACCGTGCTCACAAGAGAGAGACCAGGGCGCGGTGAGGAGCCAGGGCAGGGTTTTGAGCAGAATATGGGGTGATCCTTCTGAGACACAGATCTGACCACTCTGTGACCATGCTGAGAAGGTGTGGGAGAGTGAAGGAGCTGGAGGCAGTTAGGAGGCCTGAACTGAGGCAGCTGCAAATGCATGTGGGGTGGGTATGTTTGAGAGGTATGCTGGAGAACTGCGTGGACTTGATTCCATAATTAGATGAAAGAGAATGTGTGTGTGTGTGAGTCACTCAGTTGTGTCCAACTCTTTGCAACCCCATGGACTGCAGTCGGCCAGGCTCCTCTGTCCATGGAATTCTCTAGGCAAGAATACTGGAGTGGGTTGCCATTTCCTCCTCAAGGGGATCTTCACGACCCAGGGATCAAGCCTGGGTCTCCTGCATTGCAGGCAGATTCTTTACCATCTGAGCCACCAGTGAAACCCAAAATGAAGGGGTGCAAAGCTTAATCATTTAGAAAAATGTTAGCTATATTTTTAATATTGTTGACATTTAAAATCATTTAAGCATCAGATTGGCTTAGGTAAAACTTAATAGGGAATTTATAAACGTGGAAAGAAAAAATATTAAACACACTTCTAATGAAGGTAATATTTTCAAAGCATGAAATAAATCATTGACTATCACAGATCTGCTATTTGAATTCAGATTTACCAGTCTTATTTGTAGTAATTTTCATATAACAAGTTTCAACAGATAAAAAATTCAGACTACCATAGCTATAGCATCTTTGAAATGGAATATCCTACAGTTTTAAAAATCATGGTTGTATTTATTCTCTGCTTGAGCTTTCATTATAAAACTCATGTTTGTCCACATATAAGCCATGGCTGAATTCCTGGGTCAAAGATTTCAGAAGAGATTTCAGCAACGTTCTTCATCACACAATCTACTCACCACAGAAAGCCTGGCCCCCCCTGCCCGTGATGGAGCATGGAATTTTCAGGTCATTCAAGGAGTCACTTTCTGTTAAAAACGGCTTTTAATTCTTACTAGTAAATAAAAGTTACTTCTTTCCTAGTGGCTCAGACGATAAAGAATCCGCCTGCAACGCCAGAGATGGAAGATCCCCTGGAGGAGGGCACGGCAATCCATTCCAGTGTTCTTGCCTGGAGAATCCTCATGGACAGAGGAGCCTGGCGGGCTACAGTCCCTGGGGTCTCAAAGAGTCGGACACGACTGAGCAACTAAGCACAGCAACATATTAAAGAAAATACCACTTCGTCTTTTCTCACGCTGGATAATATTCTACTGTTTGTACACACCACATTTTGCTTATCCAGTCATTGAGGAGTTTCAATATTCTGCTACTCTAAACAGAACTCTGAACCTTCATGAATGACTACCTGCTTGAGCTCCTGTTTTCAACTCTTTTCCATAAATACCTAGGAGTGGAACTGCTGGGACATAATTCTTCATTTATAGTTTTTTGAGGACCTGCCACACTGGTTTCCAGTTGATTGACCCCTCCTCTAAAGCAAGAATCATCTCCATAAAAGGGATCAACTCTATTCCCAAGACGGCACACTGAGAAAACGGGGCAATGAAACTGTTATTGGCAGTTCCATGGTCAAGGAACTCATAGTTAAAAAGTACCACACTCAAGCCAGCTTTCTGATCCTGCTGCCAGTTATGACTTTCCTAGAGATACAAAAGCTGAATACCAAGTCTGACGACTGATGCCAACTCATGTCAATTTCTAGCTTCATCTTCACATTGCTTTTAAGTTACAAACAACTATTTAAATAATCTGATGAGTCGTTCTCTCACCCGCCACCTATATAACATACATACTTGTTAATCTGTGCCAAGAACATCCCCTTCAGTGCATAAAATTCAGCCGTCATCTCTTTCGTGAAGTATTTTAAGTTTGTAGATTCAATAACTTCAAGGCCCTGTTTGTAAAAACAGAAAGGTTCTTGAACTTGCTAGACACTCATTGAAAACCTCATTAAAATACTGATCCAGGCAGTTAAGTCCTAAAGGTCACTGACAAATATATTTTAAACTGATGAGGCTTGCCTACCTAGAATATTTGTTGACTGACAAGGAGTATTTAAACTGAATCACTAAACACAAATTCAGTTCCAGACACCTTAACGTTATTATTTTTTCCAAAGCTTTAGATAGCTTGTCAGTTTGATTGTTTTTGATTAATTTTCCTCTGAACATAGCCCAAATCTACCATATACCCTCACAGTCCTGCAATTTTTAGTTTTCGTTTTATAACTACATTACCCAAGTATATGGCAGATTAGAGACCGTGGCATATAATTCAAATACACAAGTGGCTTCCTGTCCCTTTCTCGTTCTGGCAGAACTGCTCCCCGAGACCAAGGAGTCCTGTAGTGGCCCAGTCCCTTTCCCTGTCGTCTGAGCCAGGAGCTGGCCCAGGGACCCTCACTGCCAGGGCAAGGACGGGCACTGGGTCCACCGGGCACCCTACCTGCATACACTCGTTCTTGCCCATGACGCCTGCCAGCTGCAGGTAGCATTTGACCTGCTGCCGAATCTTCTGGAAGCAATCCACAATAGGGACGGTGGGAATGGTGTGGATACGACTTAATATATCCAGAGCCACATTGACCAGGCCCTGCTTCCGGGCAATTTTTCCATACTGGATGATTGCTGAAGCCGACGCATGAACCCCAAGCATAGCATTGTTTGAACTTGGGTCGTGCTGAGAACTGTTTTCATATGCAGTTACAATAGCTGGAGAGGAAAGAAGGGACATTTCAGTCCACGTCAGACATTTCTCAGTTTAAGGCTTAAATAAAAAATGAAAAACAAACAGGGTGGCTTATGAACATGGGAGGCTCTGTGATCAGCCCACGTGACTCTCCCTCACATTTGCATCAGAAGGATGATCTAAGAAGCACTAACTCCTCAGTGGAGAATCACCCTCTTGGCTAAGGCTGCTCTGGATAAAAAGAGGCCTGGCAGGTCTAGGGGAAGCAGCAGAGGGGCCCAGGGAAGCTGAGCAAGGCTCCACCCAGCCCCCCGAGACCAGGTCTTAGGAGTGGGGGCGCCTTCAGAACAAAAGGGCCACGACCCAGAGCTCTGATCCCACTGGTCCGCGCCCCTGGTGCCAACAGGCAGCTGTTTGGCAGCAAGGCTGTCCTGGGTGGAGAAAGGCAACAAACAGGGAGGGAAATTCTTCCCCTCTTTCACCACCTTCATCTTTACCCTCGTCATACCAACCACCTCTACCACACCTGCCAAGAAACAGAAGATTCGGTGAAAGAAAAAACAAACAAAAAAAGAACAAACAGAAAAACACAACCAAGACATGCAACCAGAACAGTGGGTGTCTGGAAAATTACATGGTGGAGGCATGCCGGACCAGGTGGGTTTACCCTGGTAATGATGCTGCCGCCACATGAACACGCTGCTCCAGTGGGACAGGTCGTCCGACACGATGGGCAGCCGGTTCCGCCACGTCTTCACCACCGTCTTCATGTCGTGCAGGCTGTTGTTCCTCCCCAGGTTGGTGGGCTGCAAGCCTGCGTTGATCTGAGCAGCCTCCTGAAGCTCGATGATTTGCTGGGCTGCCTAAGGGGACCAGAGTGAGAGATTCCACGGTGAGCAGGGTGCGAGGAGTGGATGAGGAAGGCAAACCACCGGGAGTGTCTCCTGTGAAGGGCCCAGGATTCAAGGGGATGCTCTGGGATTTACTCAGATGCAGCATCTAACTTATTCCATGCCTCACACACGACTCTCGGGATACCACCCCCCCACTCTTAAGACCTCCACCTCCAGCTGCCATGACACTGGAGCCTGGAGAACATCGGGGTCCTCGCTGCCCCACTCCTGCCCCCACAACTATCCCTTTGCCCTCCCTCTGCCCCGCGCTGGGTGTGGTTCTCAGTAGGTCTTCGACAACGCCTCCTGCCCTCAAGCTTTCCTCCATCAATATCTGAACCCTGGGGCCACGTCAATCATCTCGAACACAGCTCTGATGCTCTCTCCCGGCTGATACGTGCATTCTCACCACCCGCCTACCCATCTGTCCAGGCCCCCTCCTGTACATGCCGCTGGCTGCAAACGTGTGGTGCTCTCTGGAGCCCCTCTCGGCTGGGGGTGGGGGGTGAGGTGCAGCTCTGAGCCTTTTCCCACGCTGTTAAATTTCACCCACCATTCCCCACAGCGATTCTTCCCTTCTCTGAATCTTGGGTTTATCTGTGTTTGCACATGGCTCCAAGTCACAGATGCCCCCATGGGTTCTTACAGATATGTCCTCTCTTTCTAGCCTAACTCTTCGAGGAGAAATGTTTTTAAATTCTCTGAATAGTCTGAACTCCCAAACACAGCAGCAAGTTCAGGACACAGTATCCTGCTGTTTGCTCTTAATTTTAAAAATTGTCTACAAGAACTCACACTTTCCATCTGTATCTATACTTCAAGTTTAGTTCACTACACTCAGATTTCTGAAACCTTAATCTAATCTTTCTTCCCACCAAAAGCTTACTGAAGATAGAACTACAGGGTATTTGTATTGTAACAGCTTTACCGAAGTATAAGGTAAACATCACTGAAAGCACACTTTCAGGTGTACGGTTCAGTAGTTTTTAGCACTGATCTTTCTCAACTTACCATGGTATCATGTCCCAACACACTCATCGTAAGTTGAAAATATCTTAAGTTGAGAATGCGTTTAACACACCGAACCTACCAGACATCCTAGCTTAGCCGACCTGAATGTGCAAAGAACACTACCTAACACAAGGCCTGTTTAATAACGAAGCACTGATTTTCTCACATAATGAAAGTGAAAAGCAGAACGGCCATCAGCAGGCAGCTGTCCGCCGTCAGGATCTCATGGCTGACCAGGCGCTGACGCTCGGCGCCACCGCCCAGCACCAAGGAGCATCGTGCACGCATGTTGGTCTGGAAAAACATCCAAATCCAGCACTCGAAGTATGGTTTCTACTGAACATATACTGCTTTCAGGGCCAAAATAATAGATACAAAAAGGGAAAATATCAAGCCAAGAAGATAAAACTGCTTTGATGAACTTCTGGTTCATTATGACGAAGACAAGATAATCTAAGTATATTAATAACTACATAATTTTAAAAACCTATAAAAAAATTACACTATAAAAATCAATGTAGCAGTTTTAAGTCTCAGAACTACTCTTTCCAGAGGAAAAAAAGTGTGAGCATTCTGAACTACTGTTAAAACGGCAGCCTATAGTTAACCCTCATTCAGCCACACTGGGAGCTGCTCTGCGCCAGATGAAAGAGGTGGAGAGCTGGCACGGCCCAGGGTGTGTTGCACGTATCCACACAGGGGCCGGGAGGATGGGAAGAAGGAATTTCCACGCACAGGGCAGCGTGCGCAAGGGGCTGTGGGGAGTCACTGACCGGTGGCCCGTGTGGCTGAACGAGTCAGAAACAGGATGAGACAGAAAGGAAGAAGCCGAGGCGCAGGCCACTTAACTGCAGCCTTGGAGTCTCAGGTGGAGAGACCCCTGCTCAGACTGAACAGCGGCATCACACTGAGGCTGGGATGGCGGGCATCAGAGCATACTCCTCAAGCAAGAAAACCATCGCAGTCACCCCTGAGGGAGGCCTTCCGTCACTGAAACCCCCGGATACCCCGAACGCCAGGAGCCGCGTTTCGGTCCTCTCCCTTCCGACTCTAGCCATCCTCTCACCGAGCCCGAGTGCAAATGGCGGGGAGGACAGGGGGAACGTCTCCTCTGCCGTCCAGCTCCACTCACAGCCCTCAGCCTGGACGGGAGGGGCTCTGCTGGGAGGGACCCCGTGGAGAAGGGACCTCTGCCCCTGGAGAAGCTCCCCCCACGGAGAAGGGCCCCCTCCCCTCTGGAGAAGGTCCCTCTCCCCCCAGGAAGGGCCCCCTCTCCCCCCTGGAGAGGCCCCTCCCTCGGAGAACGCCCCCCCCACCAGCACGGGCCCCACCTGGAGCAGGGGCGTGTGCACGTGCGACACCACGTGCGGCAGCCGCCGCCACTCGCGGATGGCCAGGCTGCTGGCCATCTCCACCAGGCGCTCGATGAAGCTCAGCTGCTGCTCCTCGGGGTGGCAGATAGCCAGGTACCCGCGGTACATGTTGACCTTCCAGGCCATCTCCTTCGGACAGCTCACCTCTACCTGGGTGGGGAAGAGCGTCACACGGAGGCAGTGGGTATACGTCCTCTCAGCGCAGAGTCGAAAAGCAAACTTTCTGGTAGCCAGTTATGCAAAGCAGTAAAGAGCAGTTAAGCTACAGACAGACACTCCTTTCCTCTGGAGAAATAATGCATTAGATATTTTTCTGAATACTCTCCTTTACCAAACACCAAAGTGTGGCCAATCCCTCTGGCTATGAAGCCTTGCCACAGGCTCCTTGCTTTAAGATCACTTTTAGTTCCACAAAGGGGAAACTGATCAGATTCTGTTATGACAGACCAGGTGAAAAACCTACAAAGTCGGCCAGGGAACTTCGAAAGGCTTAAATACGTGCTCATCTCCACTCTGCTAAGTATCAGTACAATTTTGAATTGTCTCCAACTCACACTGTTATCCTGAGAAATCAGTCTACCTTGCTGCACATCATACACGGAAGCAGAAGGCAGTGATTCAAGCGTCTAAGAATCTGAGTGAACATTCACAAACCTTACTGTCATTTAAGTCCACATTTCTTATCCATTGCAAAATGTTCCCCAGATCTCTCTCGCATCCTGGTTATCAGTTCTACTGATGAAGCAGACAGAGCCCAGAGCATCACATTTGCCCCCTAAGCCCAGGCGGAGGCTCCAGGTATGCCCTGGAAAGCCCCTGTGTTTGCCCAGCACCTTCTAAAGAAGGTGTTAGAACTCATCGCATCTTATCAGCCTTTGACTTATCAGCATTTTAAAACTCTTATCAGCATTTTAAAAACTGTAAATAAAAAAAAGTCTTTTCAAAAATAACCTCTTTGTATATAAGAAGATGAAAGAACACAGAAATATTCTTGAAAGAATTTTACAGGACTTGCTGTAGCAACATCAGTAAGACGTTCATTCGGAAGCACCCCTGGAAGTCACAACGGAAACGACACATCAGAGCCACGCGGCTCAGTCCAGAGGGGGCGAGAGCAGCGATGGTGATGGTGACGCGCTGTCCTGACACCAGCCCTGTCTGCTGACGTCTGACCCTGGAGCACAGTCACCTCTGCGGCCCCTCCTGCTTCTCAGTAACCCAATCGTGAAGAAACTCAGGGAGACAAACTTGCAAACACAACTGCTTCCTACAAGGTCCTTTACGATCACAACCTACCGTCTCACATCTTCTGGACTTAAACGCTAGTTAAGACAGGACTTGTTCAATCACACCTACTCTCTGGAACATTAACAACAGCAGCATCTCATTTTTCCTCTGCTGGAAAATATTACCTCATTTATTAAATCGAACCAAGAAATTATGGGGCAAGCAGCCCCATAATTGTAAGACATAAGAGAAAGACTTTTTTTGAAGTACTGGTAAATGAGTAAATAATTCAGTACTATCAAAAACATTTGAAATTAATTTCTTGCAGATTACCCACAGTGCTCATCAATATACTCTGAGCTTTTTCTAACCAGTAAGTGCCTTAAAACTGGGGGAAAATAATCAAGAACTTGTAAAAGAAGAAACTCATCTGTCAGACCTATCGTCAGTATGATACTGCACACATCCTGCTGAGTGAGACCTCGGAAAGGAGAAAAAGAAACATTGGAGTGAGCTATAAATATTTTTATATTGATATAAAATAAAGCAGAATAATTATCAGAATAAAGAAAGGACATTAAAAATAAATTTAAAAAAAAGAGAACCACCAATGATAAATGCAACCTGTCAGTAAACTATTTTTGTTTACTTACATGGTGACTGGTTTACTTCTCAGAGTAACTCTCTGCATCAGAGGAGCCATTTCCCCGATCCCAACTGAAAGTCCAGACCCCGGGCTCTATAACCCCCCTGTGGTTAATGGTTTGTGACTATTTCAGTTCCTGCACCTTTCGCATTTTGTTCAACAGCAGCAGCAGTGGCGAAATAAGCACGGGAGCCACAACACGGGTAAAGTTTTAAGTCAATCCTTTCAAACACACTGGCCTGTAACCTCCGTGTGCTTTGAGCCTACACAGTAAGGGAAATCACTGGTGTGACTGTGAATACGCCCTCACCAGGCAAAGGGGCAAGGTGAGAGCAGGACTGCAGTACAAACCCCTAAGCCCCGTGACACGGACACCACAGGGCAAAGGTTAAAACCTGAGCAGGAAAGGGGCACCAGGGGAGAGAGACACAGGAGGAAAAAGAGCGAGCCACAGGCTCGGCTGCGTCGGCAGAGGCTGAGGCGCTGGCAGGGACGGGGGCTCGGGTGGCAGAGCTGGGGCATCAACCCCGGCTGCCCACGCCCCGCAGAGGCTCCCAGGGCGAGAGAGACCAGCACCTTGGTGCCCACTCTCCTGTCTCACACCGAACTCCTCTGGATGGAGTTTAACTTCTGAAAAACGTGCAGCTCAACCAAGTTAAGGGCTTGACGTCACCTACATGACATGGTTGCCACTTCCGTAATACAAGATACGTTGAACGTGATGCTGCGTCTCGTGCCGCGACCTCACGGACAGCCCGGCCCTGCGCTTGCACCACACTCACACCTGCAGCTCCTCTGCCAACCAAATCCACCAGCAAAGCGGCCTCTGTCCTTCCCCGTTTCTCACAGAGTCCACTTTCCACACCTGATGCTTACTGTAACTGGAGGATGAACTGAAACTGAGTCATCATTTAACTCAGACTCAGCAAAGATTTTCGTGAAAACCAAAAGTAACTCTTACTTCCCAGGAGCTATCCTGCATGTGCCAAGGTGCCCCGCGTGATGCAAGTGAAGGGAGACCCCCAGAGACCCGGGGCTTTGGAGAAAGGGTCCCCCGCGCCTGCAGAGACTGCACCCTGAGCGTGGGCAGGTCATGCTGCGGGGGGTGCAGTCCTCACCTGCACCAGTGCCTCCTTCACGGCGGTCCAGTTGGACACCCGCCAAGCACACTCCAGGACCAGGTAAGGGTTGATGTGCCCTTTGGACTGGCCGTACTCCGTCAAGGCTTCCCACTGGTTCAGCTCCTTGGAACACCTGGAGACCAAGGATCGGCCCAAACTCAGTGATTTTAAGCCACTTCCATTACACAGAAAGGAAAACAGTTTCCCCCAGCAGAGAAGGCTGGGCTTCTGTGCGGTGCCACAGCACCCGGGGCACTGAAGCAGGGGACCCCTGGAGCAGCAAGAACAGCTCCCCCACAGCAGAGCAGAGCTCCGGGCCAGCGAGGGCAGGACTCAGTCACTTTCTCCAACACACACTCAAGCACCCGAGCCTCTAACGGCTGTTTCTCCACTTTTGTTTGTACTTTTCTTCGTGGGGCCATAAAGAGAGCAGGAAAGTCCCTTTCTAAAAATACTTGTCAGGGAAGATTTCAGGCTTTCCGCTGGCTCCCTTCGGTGACCCCTGGCCGCATCCCCGCTCAGCTCACCGGATCCAGTGGTCCTCCCAAAGCTGGTACTCTGGGAAAATGGCAGGGGAAGCGTTGCTCCTCTCGTGTTCCTTCTTGGCTTTATCCATCGCCTTTTCATACGACTCCTGCGCCTGTAAAAGTTAGCAGTGCTTTCACACTGCTGCTTAACCAGCAAGTGCCGCATGGCCACAGCTCAATTACTTAGGGCAAGCCGGATCGCAGACCCGAGGCCGTTTCGGGCTCTCAGCGTCTCCACCCAGAGAACCAGAGTGGGTGAGCTGGCGGCTGAGTCCCCGCCCCGAGCAGAAGCAGCGGGACTTCGCGAAGGTTGCCACCCGTCAGTGATGGCAGCCGGGCCACTGAAGTGCCAACACTTCTGGAATTTCTGTGGCTCGGCATCCTACCCGGGGCTGCGGCCATGCTCAGCCACCCCATGGCCAAGCAAGGACGGGCAGGGGGACTAAACTCTCATGCTCCGCCAATCCCAACGGGACCGAGGACGCAGACAGGAAGCATCCATGCCGGCTACGCTGACAGTAAAGAACTTACGACTGAGCATCAGCGTTCACGTCTCTAAAACTGAGACTTCAACCTCATAGTCTGTACTGGACAAATACATGCTTCCAAGAAATCAGGAGACTTCTTACTTAGACAGGAACTGCCTTGAGGCCACAACACCGGAGCCTCTGCGAGCACCCTCCACCGCCCACGAGGCCCGGCGGCGCTACCTGCTCGAAGAAGCCGTGTTGCTCGTAGGCGATGGCCGTGGCCGTCTCCGAGTACTTGCAGCGCTTCTGCCACAAGCCCGCCCACATGTCCTCCTCTTGCAGCAGAGAGTAGAGCTCCGCAAGGGAGTCCAGGATCTCCTGGAACAGAACGCGGTCTCCGAGTGCTCGGGGAGGAACACCGTGTTTCCCCGACAGGGCGACTGCACGGCCCCTAATCTGCCACCACCGGGGAGAGGCTCCTCAGGACGTGTGAACAGGGGGAGGTGAGGCCTCACCTGCTGGGGTGGAGTGATGCTCTCCTGCTCGTAGAACTCGGCTGTCTGCTTGGGCTTGATCTGCAGGCTCAGCCCCTTCTCGAAGGCCTGGTGCTCCAGCATCAAGGTGGAGCGGAACCAGAGGTTGTGGGTCTTGCCCAGGTACTTGAGGACGCAGGGCCGGATGGGGATGGGCGGGACGCACTGGGACATGGCCTCCACAAAGCAGTTGAGGGCACTGGGCTGGCAGTCCCGCTGCACCTGGTGGCTGCCGCTGCACAGGAACGGGCTGATCTCGCCCGCCAGAGCCTGAAACCCAAGCACGGGTTGGGGTTGGCCGGGGCCTTGTGTGCGAACCAGCCCGCCTTCGTGCTTCCCCCCTGGCATCTGGCATGCATGTGATAGATAACTCACGCTTGGATAACGCTAGTTTCCTCAGCCTTTGAAACTTCGTCAAGAGTTTCTTTCACGAACACTCCTCAAAAGCTAAAACTGCATTTTTCAAAAGAGGATTTAAAGAAAACACAGACTCACATGCTGCTGTCTGTCAGACAGGATCTTCCACAGCCTGGGAAAGAGCTGGACCCACGTCTTCTCAGCCAGCGTGGTGGAGATGTGGCAGAGCTGGACGAAGGCGCCAAGCAGGGCTCCCGTCTGCAGGGGGAGAGACTGTCTGGCGCCGGGCCCCCGCCACGCAGGTGCCGCCCGAGCTCCCTGCCCAGGAAGCAGGACCACCCACTCTCCCCGACGCTGCTTCACTGCCCGACGTTCAGAACCTGAACAGATGCTGTGCCGAAGTGAAGCCCGAGTTCTGGGCACCACAGACCCCTCCTGCTGTGCTGAGCAGCTAGCAGAGACACGGGAAAGGTGCTCAGTGACATGCCTGCATGTCTAACTTCCCAGGGCACCTCCTAACATTACTGATTTCACCATATCCGAGAAGTACGAACACCACGTTGACCCGGAAAGTGCAAGCAAGAGATACACAGATGCATCAAAGAGAGGCTGCTGAAGATACCAAGGGGAAAGAGAAATATACGCATAGGATCTATGTTATTTGCCAACAAGTGTCATAATGAAGAAGAAATCAGGAACCATGAGAGGTTGGAGTCTCTGCAATGAACACTGGGCAGATGGAGAAGTGACTGGAATGGACAGAACGGGACCAGAACACCCCACAGCCGGGGACCCAGTGGGCACATCACATCCACAATCGTGGCTGCCTCCGCCCACAGCTCCGCTGTCTCTAAGGTGTGAATGTCTCACGGTCAGGTTTCGGGGAGCTTGAAGCCCACCTCCCCACAGAGCAACACACAGCCAGCGCAGAGGGGCTCGGGCACACGCCTGCCAGCCCACGGTGGGCCCTGCGGCTGAGACAGAGACACGTGTGTCAAGATCATGTTGTCGCTTTCACCCAAGAGCAGATCAGGAAGGGAGCTAACCCCAGACCACGTCCCCGTCAAAAACGCAGAAGCCCAGGATACAAACATTCCACGGAAAGGGGGAGAAAACAGTCAAGTGAAGAATGCTCCTGTCTGCTACTCAGGCCACCTGCGGGGAAGGCCGCGATGAAACCAGCCTGGCTGCCCCCACATGGCCGCTCCCCGCCCACCAGGCAGGCGGCTCCTGGCTCCACGTTAACACAGCAGAGGCCAAAGCTCTCAGTGGCCACGGACCTGCCCCCAGAAATGCTCGCCTCGAGCTAACAATGGGGGAGCCCGTGGGCTCATGGACTGTTCAAAATATCGGGGCGGGGGGGAGACAGGGGAGAGCCACCATCACGCACAGACCTTCACTTCCCGGAGCGTATCAAGGAATTTGTCGTGTCTGTTGGTTAACATGTGCAGCTGGTTTCCAATGTCCTTCTCAGACAGCTCTTTGGTTTTGGGCGTGCTGGTCTGATCTCCAGGAGCCAGTTCAATATCTATCTCTACATCCTAAAGAATACAAAAAAACGTGCAAAACCAAAAGGTCAAATAGTTGAAGAAAATCCACACACATGACTTTCATAAACTTTTTGTTACATTTTTGCCAAGTAAAACTTCAGTTTCCTGGAAGTCTATGATTATTTAAATAATCCTGAGTTCTAAAATAAAAGACAAGCAGATAAAACTAGACCAGATCTAGCGCTTTCTTACATGATGCTATAAAAATGTCAGCACTTTGCTGTCATATCTGGATTATAGAAAGGAAAATAAAAAAGAAAGCACTACCTTAAGCAGTATAAAGACTACTAGGAATCATCACCTGCCATTCCTGAGAATGCAGCACAGACTTGGCTCACTTGGATCAAGGCTACCATCGGGTCCAAAGCACAGCACCTTGTGGGCACAGGGCTGTACAAAACTCATCCCCAAAGAGCAAGGAATCCGATTTCTGTCTGAAGCTTTTGGGAAGTAACAGTCAACATCCCATCACCAGACTGGGCTCAAAGTATGGAACATTTGGTGTGTGCCATTGAGAATGAAAACAAGTCACATCAAAAAAGTGAAAGTAAAAGTGAAGTCGTGTCCGACTCTTTGCGACTCCAAGGCCTATGCAGTCCATGGGATTCTCCAGGCCAGAACACTGGAGCGGGTAGCCTTTCCCTTCTCCAGGGGATCTTCCCAACCCAGGGACTGAACCCAGGCCTCCCGCACGGCAGGCAGATTCTTTACCAGCTGAGCCACAAGGGAAGCCCAAAGCTGCCTTTGAGTCATGTCAAAGACATGTTCCACAGAGGAAACGAAAAGGAAAGAAGGTCCCATCACCAAATGATCTCCTGCTTAGCAAGTGCGAAATGAAAAAAGTTTTAAATTCTTATTTGTTAATGAAATAAGTAAGAGATCTCACATACAAGAAGGGGTACAAACCACCCCTTTCAGAGCAAAGAGAGTGCCTTCCTCCGCCAGTACCAAATGGCTGTGTTCAGACACCCAACACTCCAGCCAGCTTGAGCTTCCACGGGCCGACAGCCCTGAGGGGCGTCCCCACTCCCACACAGAGTCCTGACAACCATCGGGACCGAGGCTCAGCCCTGATGGTTAGTTACAGGCTCCTGGGCTACCCCAGCCAGACTGGGGAAAGACCTAGGAGGGTCAGAGTAGGCGGCCTGTGGAACCAGCTAGAGACACGGCTCCTTCAAGACAGTGTCACTCTCCAGAGCTGTGCTTTAGGATACAACGTGGGCAACTCCTGACTTGGAGAGGACCATCAGCAGAGAGTTAAAGACTCTGTCCTCAGCAGCACCAACTTGTGATAAGTGACTGCTCTCAAAACTGAATGGCAACGCCAGCTGCTCGTCAGTTCTACCCTGAAATCTTGCCATCTGCGCCATGGACAGACCCTGAGGGCACTGTGCTCAGCGAAATACGCCAGACCAGACAAAGACCCACACAAGCTCATAAACACAGAGAACAGACAGGCGGCTGCCAAAGGCAGGAGGTGGGAGGTGATACGGGCAAAGATACGCAAAAGGCACAAACTTCTGGTGATAAACTCATCACGGGGGTGTCATGCACAGCATGGGGACCACAGTTAATAACGCTGCACTGTGTTATCTGAAAGTTGCTAAGAGTGAATCTTAGAAGCCCTCGTCACAAGAAAAAAATCCTTAACTATGTGTGGTGATAGATGTTAACTATACTTATGCTTTGAACTGTGGTGTTGGAGAAGACTCTTGAGAGTCCCTTGGACTGCAAGGAGATCCAACCAGTCCATTCTGAAGGAGATCAGTCCTGGGTGTTCTTTGGAGGACTGATGCTAAAGCTGAAACTCCAGTACTTTGGCCACCTCATGAGAAGAGTTGACTCATTGGAAAAGACCCTGATGCTGGGAGGGATTGGGGGCAGGAGGAGAAGGGGATGACAGAGGATGAGATGGCTGGATGGCATCACCGACTCGATGGACCTGAGTTTGAGTGAACTCCGGGAGTTGGTGATGGACAGGGAGGCCTGGCGTGCTGCGATTCATGGGGTCGCAAAGAGTCGGACATGACTGAGCGACCGAACTGAAGTGATACTTACTGTGATCATTTCACAACACACACAAATACCAAATTGCTACATGTACAGCTGAGACTAACAGGATGTATGTCAACTATACCTTAACACAAAACAGGAAACAGTAAGTAACTGAACAGGCACCACACTCAGACCTTTCCGCAGAGACAGGTTCTGATCTGTTCCTCTCGCCCTAAAACCCCCACGGCTGATACAGCATCGTTCCAGCGAGCCAGGAGGCTGGCTGCAGAGGCAGCGCGGGCGCAGGGCCTTACCTCCTCCTTGGACTCGCTGTTCTCGCGCTCCCGGGGCTCCTGCTTGACGTGTGTCACCATGGCGAAGGCCGCGCGGTCGTGGCTGTCGGCCAGGTTGATGACGTTGGTGATGGAGGGCAGCATGGCGCCCTGGCAGCTGGTCCCGATGGGCGTGCTCTTCTCACACACGGCCAGGAGGAGCTGGGGGCGTGCAGGGGAGGAGAGGCCTGGGACCTGCGCCTGGCGCTCAGGCATGGGGACCCCGGTGACCTCCGAGTCACCTCAACTGGCACACACATGCACTGACCCCCCAGCGCCTGGCTTGCTCTATCCCGCTGCCCCCACCTGGACAGGAGCCTGCACCTCCCTTCCACTGTCCCCACTCAGGTGCCCCTGACTCCATGTCTCAGCGGGCTGGACAGAGGGGCCAGCTAGACCGGGCCCCGGAGGCTAGACCGTGTGCTGGGCACAAAGGCAAGCAGCGACGCGATCTGCTTCGCCATGAGAAAGGTCATGAGCACGGCTGGCAGGAAGAGGCAGCCCGTGCTGGGCAGCACGGGGTGGACGAGCCCTGGCAAGACACTCCCGGCCCCGTCGTGAGGAACGAGAGGGAAGGCAGAGGAGCGTGGGGCCGTGCACTGGTGCCGCCTGAAGACAGGCCAGACCACAGGGCAGAGGAGCAACGGCCAGCCCCTCCTCCAAGGTCTCTCTGACCTCCTGACCCAGAGCCTGGCACCTGATATAACCGACAGCCTCCTGAATGAGGAGCAAGTCGGGGACCTCTGCCCACTGTGCCGCCGTCACAGAGTCCCACCCCCTGCTGCTCACAGTGCCGAGAACGGATGCTCAGCCCTGGTGGGAACGCGCCCACACGCTCTCCCTGAAGCCCGGCCACGAGTCCCTCCTCTCCCTCAAGGAGAATCTCACAGCCTGGCACGTCAGCTAGCCTATGTGCACGGCACGCGTAACCTCCGTTCTCTACGGGAGACCTGGGCTGCCTGGTGTGGCACGCTGGTAATAAAGCCAAATAATGAGGAATACAGATGCCTGACCACAAGCTAGTTAGAAACGGAGGCCATCTGACTCGCCATCCACTGAGACAGCCTGACTGTTTGCAGGGGCCTCACCTCCAGCTCCCTGGCCCCGTGAGCCAAGTGGTCAGAGCCCACGTGCTATGAGGCCAGCTTGGCCTGGCCGCTCCACCTCCTGGCTGTTGGTCAGTTCCTTCCTCCCAGAGAGGACAGCGGTTCTGCAGTGGAGACGTCTGCCTCTCTGCATCGGTGTGGACACCGGCTTACCTCAATGCACTGCTTGATCCAGAAGTGGTTCCCCATGGCCTCCCAGTTCTGGGAGCAGGTCACGTAGAGCAGGCGCTCATAGACGCGACGCTTCATCGAGTTGTCGAAAACCTCAAAAAACTTGGCCCTGATGAGTGGCTGGGCACAGCGCAGCCCCGAGAGAAAGGCCGGCTCAAGCTTTGCAGTCAGCTCGCTGCCCGACAGCGTCTCATCCCTGGAACATTTGAACAGAAGGCTCACTGATGACGCCGACCTACACTGTGTGTCTTACAATGTGAGTGAACATTTAAAACTTATTATATATGAGAAGATTAAAAAGTCACACCACCAGTGGGTCAGAGAGCATAGCACGGATGACACGCGACGTGCTCAGCTGCGGTGATTACCTGTAGACGTAGTTAACAAGGTCTAAAAACTGGGCATTTAGTTCAAGGTCTTCTGGAAAACGCTTTTCTATGTATGTCATCATTTTCACAAGCAAAATGGACTTCTCCCGGAGTGTAGGTGTCTGCACAAATTTAAGAGTCAATTATTTGAGAAAGGACATGTTCAAAAGTATTTCAGCCATTTGCTCAACTGATTTTTAACCTCCTACAGTCTTGTCAGGTAAAATAAGGTTGTTTCTAAATGGTTCTTTGGATGCTTAAGATCAAGACAGGTGCCAACATAATTTTCCTGGGGGGCTACAACTCACTTGGGAGAGAAAGCAACTAAACTAGAAAACAAATTGGAAGTTTGCAAGCATCTTAGTTACCAAGTAATAGTCCCTCATCGTTGTTATTTTTGACTCATTTAACATTTTAACAGAAGTAAAACCACATTACACGACCAGTTACTTCAAGTTTCTGTTCAAAATTTGGGAAGCACGGTGAGAAAAATCCAACTTAAAAAAAGAATCCCATGAGGGCAACTACTGGAGAGAAAAAAATACTCTGCTTGAGAACTTGCAGAAGCGCTTAGAAAGCGACGGCTGAACCTTCTCTCGGGAAGGCCCACAGGCCAGGACACAGCCCCTGCCCAGCTCACCTGATTGGCTGCCATTGGGGAGTTGTTCTTAACCCATTCTTCCACGATTTTCACCACGGACCGGAGGATTTTGGCATCGGGGGACTTCTCGATGAGGGAGGTCAGGATGGCCTGAATGAAGTTCTTCCTCATCTCCATGCTCATCACGGCCAGGCGCGTCTTCACCAGCTCCAGACTCAGCATCACCAGCTCACTGGTCCCTGTGCACGCGAGGCACGCCGGCTATCCCCAGCACCCGAGCGGCTGGGTCCCGCCCACGCCCTCCCCAACGCTTCCGCCCCGCAACGAGAGCTCCGGCGTGGGAAGTGCCTCCCGGCTCTGACCGCACCCCCGTGCCAGGGCGGCCCAACAAGAGCCTCCTCACAGGGCAGGGAATGCCAGAGCTGACGGGACCGGGGCCTCGGCCAAGCCCTGGAGTCACGCGCACGGCCCCGGCGGGCTGAGAGGTGCGACCCCCACAGCTCCCCTCCCCACAACACGTCACCCGCGTTCCGGAGCTCACAACTCGGGTCTGGACCCTGAGACTCCATTCTTTAGAAACGGTGGCTCTGATTTGGCCATCTCCGCTTACAGCAAAGCTGTCAGATAACTCTCAGCTAGTGGCAGAGACTCCTCAAAGTCTCTTCTTTCTCACATTCACAACTTAAAGGCATTTCACTCTAAAAGAGTGCTCGACTCAGACATTTCACTCTGAAAGAGTGCTCGACTCTGGTGGCCAATGAGACGTTCGGAATCGCTCTGTTAAGAGCAAATGATGACGAACATGAAAACAGTGGGCAGCGGAGCTGCCAGTCGCGGCGGCCCCGCTCAGGCGTCGCGGCCCGAGGCGGGGCCGGCCCAGCGTGTCACCTGAGGCGGCCTCCGTGCTGCCCGAGGCGGCCTGCGGGCTCAGGTGCTCGCGCACCATCTTCTGCAGCGAGCGCATGAAGACCGAGATCAGCCTGTCGATGTAGCTCGGGTTGTTGCTGCAGGCGGATTTGAGGATCATCAGGGTCCCTGCGGTGGGGGGAGAGCCAGGGGGTTTCTGAGTCTCTAAAAACTGAGTCAGTCACAAAAATGTCAATCACCCCTAAAAATATTTAAACAATGCGCTAGACAAAAATGGGCCGTTTTTGACCAAAGTACACACTGATCTGAAATGCTGACATTGCCGTTGAGCCTGAGACAAGTCTGAACTGCTCAAGTCCACTCGTGTGTGGCTTTTTTCCAGCAGTATACACGACAGCGCCACACGGTCCTCAGTCAGCTCAATCTGCGGACGAGACACGGTGGACGCAGCGAGACCCTGTACAGACGCTGAGGCCGACTACACTCACAAGAAGACTTTCACCTGCATGGGGCTGACGGCCCAGGCCCCAAACTGTTCAAGAATCAGCTGTAAACGTCCCATAAAAGCTTACACCACGGACCTTTAACAACCCTGGAGATGGGGGTGGGGAGGAGCACGTGTGTCCGAGGCAGGAAGAAGCTCTGAGGCTGGGCGGGGGGTCTTTCATCTTCAAGACCCCACGGGACAGTGGCCTTGTGTGCGCCCAGCCACTCGCAGACACTCTCAACAACACATTGGCTCAGAGCTCCTCCCGACAAGCTGGGCCCTTCCCAGAAGGGAAGCCCGTCCAAGCGAGCAGAGAGACATGTGCAGGAGGGGTGCGCACTCACCGAAGAGCTGGGAGGGGCTGGCGCTGGCGGCCTTCTCGTAGTTGGTGAGCCCCTCGTAAATGACCTTGCCCACGGCCGCGTACAGGCACTCCAGCTCCTCGTACTTGGAGGCCACGCTGGAAGTGCCTGAAACAGGAGTGGGACTGTGGGGCCGCGGTCGGCTTGGCGGGCCCTGCCCGGCTCTGAGAGACACTGATTCTCCCCAGGCCAGCTCTGAGCTTCATCATCTGGGACCCATGGTGACCCTCACCCCACGACACGTGGCTCCCAGTTAATGGAGCTCAGTGACCACCTTTCATGTCCTCGAGCCTCAACTCAACCCCCTAAACACAAGGAAAACATGCCAAGATCCTATCTTGCCAGCTGATCAACGCTTTACCAAAATGTTTTAACTGAACTTTCTTTTAACCTTACAGAAACGGTAATGTTTAGCTGATGAAGAAAAACTGTATTTCCCAAGTGGACCAAAAAATGTAACGCAAAGACTTTGTAAAGTTACATCAACCTTGTTTTTTTTAAAAAAAAGAAAGTCTCATGGTACGAAAAAAAAAGCTTGGATGATAAAATGGCTTACTTATATGGCAAGCAGAGGAGGGAGGAGCACTCTCAATAATAAGCTCTGGGCCCACCCAGCCAGGCGGAAAGAAAAGAGAGGGGAGTACTGGCTACGTACTGGGCTCGGTGGGGAAGAGGCTCATGAGGCGGGACAGCAGGCTATGCACGGCCCGCAGCACCTTGGTGTTCCCGCACGTCATGCACGCAGCCACACCACGCTGCAGGGGCTTGAAGCTGCTCAGGATGGCCGGCGGCTGCAGGACGGTGAGCAGGAAGCTCAGCACTTCCAGGCCGGTGCAGATGTTTCCGTAGTTCACCTGGTTCGGCTGCTCCTGCAACGGGGGACACGGGCCAGGCGCGGATGAGACAGCATGTGAACGCTGGCGATGGGAGCAGGCAAGCAAAACCTGAGTCCCGTGCCACTGAGCACTTGGGAGGTGAAACCAAAAAAACCCAGAACCACCAAGGGGTGAACACATCAGGTGTATAAAAGGCCGCCATATTCTGGGACTACAGTAAGATTTCACAATCTTCGTTTCAATAAATTCGCCTTAAGCATTTAGCCAAACTTCCTTTAAAAAGTTCACGAAAAACATTAGCATTTGGCTTAAGAAGGCAACTACTGCAATGAATTTTGCTTTTCACCTTTCATGTTTTTAGTTCAACTACATACATCCTTCCAAAAGGAAATATCCTTGAAACTGTGTATTGTAAAATCAACTTCACAAACTGTCAGCACTAAAAAAAAAAAAAGAATAAAATAGAAAACAGAGCACCAAGGTCCTTAGTAAGGATTTAAGTTTGGCTTCAGGACACTGTGTCTGTGGCTCACACACACGCGCGTGCACGCGTGCCCGACATGGATGCTACTCTGAGGTGGACTCTGGGGAAAAGGCAGAAGTCAGTGTGAGCACACCCACTGCTCTTGGAAAATGTAAACCTGTGAAGGGGCTGAGCTTGAGTCAACGGTGACTAATTCTGATAGGAAAATAATTCCCTTTCCAATAGAGGAGAGAAATCTGCAGGTATCTAGCAGTGAAGCCTAAGGCTAGAATCAGAGCACGCACTGCAGACCCAGCGGGCCGACCGCTCTAGAGCTCCCGTGACACAGGTAACCTGTTGGACCATTCAATACACTTGAGCAGCAACACTCATCTTTGCAGCACAAAGTAACAGACATTTACCGCAGGTTTTAAAATCTTCAAACTGAAAGCTTTCGGGTTTCACCAGAGACCTAGACAAACAACTGCGTCCTGGTAACGAGACGGATAAGGCAAGAGAGCAGCTTCTGCAACCTCCGGGCAATCACAGGACCAAGAACATCCAGAAAGCCATCAAAAGATCGGCACTTGGGGCTCTCTCTTAATACCTGACTATTCGGTGCCACGTTTATTATTCCATCTGGATTCAAAATCTCAACTTCATTTTAAAGACTGTTGACTAAGTCAATTAAATATGCTTATTCCGGGCTAGCCAGTAGGTCGTTTTAAGCAATGAGTCCATGAAAGGCAAGGGCACTACTCTGCTTCCAAGACTCCTGGTTCTGCCCGGGGTAGAGAGGGAAGCACGGCGCTCTCTCCTCCTCTGCTGGCGGCCAGAACAGCCGTGGGAGAAGCCCCGACCGGCGGAGGGGGGGGGGGCTCAGGGGCCACCATCCCGAGGGCGCCCGCACCTACCACACTCATCAGCAGCTTGTCGAACCACTGCAGCTTGAGCTCTGACTTGGCCCACATGTCCGGGCGCAAGGCTGTCTTCAGGAGGGTCACACACCGGCGGGACAGCACCTCCCCAGGAGAGCCCGCCGCACTGGTGTTGTCGTTGACCTAGAAGTTCACGCAGGTCAGGCCCGAGTTACCCTGCACACAGGGCCCACCCGTCCCGGCCTCCACTGGGACCCTGCCCCCTCACAGTGGGTCAGTGGTGACCTGCACTCTTTTGTGCAACTGAAGGGGCGGCATCGGGGCCTCCCCAGCTGTGCCCAGCACGCTGCGGCACTCAGGGAAGGATCGGCTGACAGTCGGGTAGCTTGTTTCTAGCACTTAGAGATCCTCGAGAGTGTTGCGAAATAGTATATATACACTACTTCTTAATAGCTATAAAACTCCTTTGTGAGGGAAATCTCATTTACAAGGGTTTCTTTGAAATATAAAAAGACAAAGTTTCAGAAACTGATTGCCAACGATGGTGTGAAAATATGTTACTGATGTGAGTGGTAAACGAATGCACGTTACAAGGCATCTGAGCCACTGAACGCTGCCCACTACTCGTGTGGGATGGATCATTCCAACACCCTCATGACACAGGGCACCTGAAAGTCAAGTAGTCCAACCCAGGGTCACTGAACACCACCAACATGCTGTTAATTGTAAGATATGCTACTATTTCATCACTAATGAAAAAAAAGTTATAAAAAATCCTATTATAAAACACAGTCAGGTTTCAGGAACATCAGCATGTCACTAAACAAATGAAATCTGGTAAGAAAGGGACATGCTCCTAAAGACAAGCTCTCAGACCTGGTTTGTCTATTTCTTTTCTGACCGAACAGACGGCTGAACTTGCCGAGTCTACTGGGCAGCCTTCGTTCAGAAGGACTTTCTCTTCTGACCGAACAGACGGCTGAGCTCGCCGAGTCTACCGGGCAGCCTTCATTCAGAAGGACTTTCTCTTCTGACCGAACAGACAGCGGAGCTCACCGAGTCTACGGGCAGCCTTCGTTCAGGACGCCTAACCTGGGGCGCATGGGGAGCATACCTGGCAGGCCACGCGGATGAGGAAGTTCACCACGGTGTCCGTGTGCTGCTTGTCAATGGGCTTGGCGAGCAGGGAGTCGGCGCCCGGCAGAGACTGGCTCCGCCCAAACACCTGGAGAGGCAGCAGAGCGTGCTCAGGAGCGCGGCCTGGCCTCGGCCCGCCCCGGGGCTGCCCGTGCTGGGCACCAGGGCACCCCCGGCAGGCCCACAAACACAGCCTCCAGAGAAGGGCGGGGCCTGGGCCACCCCCGAAAGGGAACCAGGTCCAGGAAGCGGGGGTGCGGGCCTCGTGGGGTGTGGCGTGGCGCCCGGCCCGCATTCCGAGTTCCTGGATGAATGAACCGCTGGCGGCCCAGGCCCGTGCTCTCACCGTGCTGATGGCGCCCGTGGCCGTCCTGAAGCGCTTCACCTCCTGCGCGGAGTCCACCGACAGGCCTCTCTTGATGGAAGACGAGACGGAGGTGACCCCTTCTCCACTCGAGTTCGGGTCCATGTCTGAATCGGGCTTAAAGAGACGCACCCACGCTTGACTCTGCCGACAGCTCTCCAGGGAGAGGTGTGGGGAGCGCAGCCGGGGCCGGCGGGAGGGGCTGCCACCCTACCTGCTGGTCCTTGACCCGCTGCAGCTCCCACTTGATGACGACCTCGGACAGGTCCACGGCCAGCCGCCGCTGCTCGATGGTGACGCTGGGCGTGAAGCCCAGCCTCTGCATGGCGCTCACCATGTGCTGCACGAGGTGGTGCCGCACCGGGTAGTACACCTGCAAACGCGGTCGGTCACGCCAGGGCACATGCGGGCACACGCACGCAGCCCGCCTCGGCCTCAACGCGCGACCCAACCTTCTGCCCAACAATTCTGAGCCCTAACTTACGCTAAGAAATCTCTCAACACTGTTTACAAGTATCACTCCCCCTTCATTCACTGAGTTCCAATATAAAAGCGTGTTTTTTAGCTTTTAAGGACCATATTTTTACAAATGCTGAAATAATGAATTTTTGTTAGGTAGGCAAGTCTCGTCACATGTATTAAACTTCAGATGATGTCATAAGAGTTAGCCACGCCAAGAGGCAAATTCCTGATTCTAAGGAGCTGACTGTGAAAGAATAGATTCTCAATCCTTCTCCTCCAACCAAAAGTCTATAAAAGATAAGCTACTTCAACCCTTTCTCCTCCACCCAAAAGTCTATGAAAGATAATCTACATACAAATAAATACAAGAAGGAGATGATCTGATTATAGAAAAGGAGACGCCAGTGAGCTCTTCAAGAATTAATGACACCACTTCCCACCTTAAAGTAACAACTCGCCTGTATTCACAGGCAACTGAGTACAGCTGATCCTTGAACAACACAGGGGTCGGGGTGCCCACCCTCCACAAAGTCAAGAACATGACTACAGAGTTTAGTCAGTCCTCGTATCCATGGTTCCACCTCCACGGATTCAACTAACCACAGATTATATAATATTATTACAGTACGTATTTATTGAAAAACGTCTGCACGTGAGTGGATCCACACACCGCAAACCCTTGTTGTTCAAAGATCAAGTGTACTTACAAGAAAATGTTGTCTTGGACAGAAAGAAGCGTATCCCTAGGATACAACCAGTAAACTACAGCACTTTCCATGTTGTGAGGCCACACGCATACTCATGCTAATCTACAGAAGAGAAATATCTTCTCTGAAAGATGAGGAGTGGGGAGTGTCTCGCTCAGTCGTGTCCGACTCTTATGCGACCCCGTGGACTGTAGCCCGCCAGGCTCCTCTGTCCATGGGATTCTCCAGGCAAGAATACTGGAGTGGGTTGCGATTTCCTTCTCCAGGGGATCTTCCCAACCCAGGGATCGAACCCAGGTCTCCTGCATTGCAGGCAGACGCTTTACCCTCTGAGCCACCAGGGAAGCCCAGGGAAAGATGACAGCCTCATTACCGCAGAAAAATGAAAGATGAGGGAAACTCCAAAGCAAATGCCCGAGAGCGTATCAGCACCCGCTCTGGGGCCTCCACGCCCAGCCACAGCACGTCCCACCTTGAAGTGCTGCACAATCAGGTGCAGGATGTGGACCAGCTGCGGGACCGTGTGGCCCTCCTCCACGATGATCTTCCTCGTCCAGTGGGTCAGCATCTGGTGCCCGTCCTCCATCCGGGCCGGCACCGCCGGGGTCAGAATGGCCATCGCCTGCCTGACAATGGCGCGCGCTTCCATTGCATGCGCCTTGAGAAGACTGTGGAACACCTGGGACAGGACGGAAATTCTCACGTAAGGACGGAGGCTTTAACAAGCGAGATGAAAATGGTCACTCAGAAACAAGGCATTATTTCTGCAAAAACAGTCTTTAGACAATGCTTGAGGCTCTCTTACTGGGAAAGCACGTAGTAGTGACTGTGTCTTTCATTAAGTTTTGATCTGTGAAGATGTCTGCTCTAATGTTTCCTAAGCACCTAGTGTGTGCCTGTGCTGGACTAGGCTCAGATGGTAAAGAATCTGCCTGCAATGTGGGAGACCCGGGTTCGATCCCCGGGTGGGGAAAATCCCCTCGAGAAGGGACTGGCAACCCACTCCAGTATTCTTGCTTGGGAAACCCCTGTGGACAGGAGCCTGGCGGGCTACAGTTCATGGGGTTGCAGGGAGTTGGACAGGCCTGAAGCACACACATGCACACAAAGCCAGCCCCGGCTTTCCCAGCGTGACCAGCACGGAGTTGGTCGAGGGACACAGATGATGGACAGGCTGGCAACAGTAGGACCTGCTGAACCCGGTGCCTGGGAGAACGACAGGGTGTCATAGACGCCCCTGGCGGGTCTCTGGCCCACGGAAGTTCCCAGGAGGGCGTGGTCAGAGGAAACAACCAAGGGTGACTCACAGGATAGGATGAGAGCCACCCCTGACCAGTGGCTCAGTGGGACAGACAGGTGCTCACACACAGGATCACAGTGCACTCTGACACAGAGACAGGGACGAGCTCGGTCAGTCATGGAACTCATAAGCAGGAGAAACCCAGGCTGCGTGACATCAAGGCCCAAACCCACTGAGCAACACCAGGAACGTGCTCGAGATGGTCCACCTGGACAAGGTCAGGAGACGAGGACCCCAGAGTGCCCGCTATCTGGCCACAGCTAACGAGTGGGCTGGGGCCCTGGACGGACACACTTTCAGCAACAGGCAGAGGAGCAGGAGGTGGATGAAGCAGACACCGTATTGCTTCAAAAGCAAGGCTGAGAGGAAGGAGCAGACAGAGCAGGAGTGGGAGGAAGTGCGAGAACAAATCATGGGGGAGGATCCACTGTCCCAAGACGATGGCAAGAGGAGCATCTGTACATGCACCGGGGAAGACGATGAACCAGGAGGAGGCTGTGCGTGCTGAGGGGGACGGGGGCCCTGCCGGTACCTGCAGGACGATCTTCTTGTGGATGGCGAACTTGGCGATGATGTGGGCCAGCAGCAGGTGCCCGCTGTACTTGCAGGCGGGGTCCACGCAGGCCTTGGACAGCAGGCAGGGCCAGGCGAAGGTCATGAGGCGGCGCAGCTTGCTGTTGCGGTTCTTGTTGTTGTCGTGGATGTGGTGGGGCGCGTGCTCCACCAGCAGCGTGGCGAACTGCAGCAGGTAGATGCGCAGGGAGTCCAGCATGTCCGCCTGCTTCTCGGGCTCCAAGACCTGAGGGCACGGGCACGGGGGCCGCTGCTGGTTCTGCTACGCCTGCCACGCAGGGCACGCGCGAGTCTGCACCTTCGCACATGCACACACGCTCTAGACACACACCTCCCAGGGGCACGCACGACTCCACCTTCACACATGCATGCACACACACACATACACTCTAGACACACACCTCCCAGGGGCACTCACAAGCCTTCACACATGCATGCACACACACACTATACACATACCTCGCAGGGCACTCACGAGTCTGCGTCTTCACACACGCACGCACGTGCACACACACCTCCCAAAGGCACACGAGTCTGTGCCTTCACACACGCACACACACTCTAGACACACCTCCCAGGGGCACTCACAAGTCTATGCCTTCGCACAGGCACACACACACACTCTGGACACACACCTCCAGGGGCATGCCACAAGTCTACGCCTTCACACACATACAAACACACTCATACATGCACACACACTCTGTATACATGTAACATTCTGTTACCTCTGTAGCTCCCAGGAGCACTGCACAAGCCTACGCCTTCACACATGCACGCACACCCATGCACATGATCCACACAAAAACCTCCCAAGGGTCACTTGACAAGTCTATGCTTTTACACGCGCACTCACACTCACATGCACATACCCTCTATACACATATCACTCTGTACATCCCAGGGTCACTCGACAAGTCTACACATTCACACACACACACGCACACTATACACAAACCTCCAAGGGTCACTCAACAAGTCTACGCCTTCACGCACGTGCTCACACCCACAAACCCTCTATACACATAACATTCGGCTACCTCCACACCTCCCAAGGGTCAGCTGGCAATCTACGCCTCAGCACACACGCACGCACACTCACTCATAACACGTGTACCCTCTACACAAACAGCATTAAGCTTTACGGGCATGGACTCAATGACGTCACATCAATTTTCCTTTATTATGTACACATTACAAACTTGCTGAATTTATTTCAGTGTTTTAGAGGGAGCAGGGACGCTGGAACACAGGGGACAGAGGGGCCCGAGCATTCCCACACAGGGGGATTCATGACCAAGTTTCTCAATTTCCAAGTAATTGAGTTATTTTTTTTCCTAGTCAATCCTTAATTACTAACTTGTTTTTTAGTATTATTAGAAAATATTACCTACTTCCCAATTCTCTATTCTTAAAAAAGTTGCACTTTTCCATACAATCAAGGGTCTGACAAATTCCTACATGTGTTTCATGGGTATAAGAAAAACGTACACGGAGGAAAACGCTACCTGCCTCAATGGAGTCACACAGACCGACCACACGGTCGAGTAAAAACCCTCACAACCTTCTGCCTCTCGGAAGGCCTGCGCCGGAAGCCTTCCACGACAGCTGTGTTGTCATTGGGGGCCCTTTAGCCCCAACTCCCTCCCTTGGATCTACGGCTTCACAGAGGCCCTTCCCCGGGGGCGCCAGCTTGCCCCGCACCATTGATCCTCATCGACACTTGAACTCCTGACCCCTCACTGGTGGCAGCCCATGGCAGGGCCCGAGTCTGGGTCTCCATCTCCCCACAGCTGCCCAGCACAGGGCACGTATCAGCATGTGGGCCAAAACAATTGATTGGACTCAGCTCTCACTCCCCCAGGAGGATGGAGCTAGGGTCAAAACTGCAGAAGGACGCCTGTCTTAAGCAGCAAAGACCACGGAAAGCCTGGCCACGTGTCCTGTGAACAGCCTCCCCTCTACCTGGACCCCAGGCCAGGGGGTGTGGAACCTACTCTCTTCTTCCCAAGGGCAGTAATTCATGGGCCACACAAGGAATGAAGTGAAGGCCCATGATGAGTGAAGGCCCACGGTCACAGCATTCGACCGCCAGCCGTGCATGAACACTCGGCCCAACCACCTCAACGCAAACTGCGCATCCACTGGTGAAGAGCACCATGGGAAGTTCTCAAGTGAACACTTGATTCCCAAAGCCTCACTTGTGCAACCTGCAAACACTACTGTGCATGAGCCAAGACCCAAGTTAATTCCAGATGTTCCACTGCCGCAGCGTTTCATGAACTTGGCAGCAAAGGGCCACGGTGGTACCTGAGTCCAGTCTCACATTCTCACTGGCTTTTAGTAGATTCTTTTGTACATAGATCATGAAAACACTGCTGACCAGCAACAGGAATTTCTGCAAACAACTGCGACATATGAATTTTCAATGGGATATATTCTGCTTCCCACTGAAATCTATTAATGTCGCAAAGCTAACTGACTCCACAGTGAAGCTGCCTTAAGTTCACTAGTAAGAATGAATCCAATCGTGAAAAATAAAAGCCGCAGGGAAATAACCTTATTTCGATGAATCCATCACACACACACATACACACCCCTCCAACGCTGTGTGTGATTCATGACATCACCTTATTTCAACAACCCATCACACACACACATCTCCCACACTGGTGTGGTTCGTGACGTCACTTTATTGCAATGAATCCATCTCACACACACACACCCCTCCCATGCTGTGCGTGGTTTGTGACATCACCTTACTTCAATGAACCCATCACACACACACACACACCTCCCACACTGGTGGTGTTCGTGACGTCACTTTATTGCAATGAACCCATCTCTCACACACACACACACCCCTCCCACACTGTGTGTGGTTCATGACATCACCTTATTTCAACAACCCATCTCTCACACACACACCCCCCTCCCACGCTGTGCGTGCTTCGTGACGTCACCTTGGTAATGAACACACTGGTGATGCTCTCCGGGTTATCGCCTTCTGGATTGGGAGGTCCTAGGAGCTGCTCTCCTTCCCCCTTCTCAAAGCTGTATAAGAAAGCAGGATTCAAGATATGCTGCAGAACCTACAAAAAAATTTTAAAATGAAGGAGAAGGAAAACAAAGCCAGGCGCGCGCTCTCTCACTAGGCAGAGCCCGCTCGGGCATGCGGCAGCGCCCAGGCAGAGCTCAGTCAGGCTGCAGCTAGCAATCTTGCCTTTCCTGCCGGTGGCAACTGCAGAGGCAGGTGAACAACCTGAGGCAAAGAGTAGACTCGCTCACTGTTCTCACCTCAAACAAGCTGCTTGATAAAACAAAGGCGCTAACACACCACTCGTGAGCGCTGGTTGATAGCTGGACCTGCCGCACGTTTCTCAACAATGAAACTTCCTTCCTAAACAGCCCAGACTGCTCTTCCAATGCCAGGAAAGGCACAGCAGACCATGGGCAGAGTGCCCTGGCTCCCGGGAAAACGAGCTCAAGCATCATGGGTTCTCCTGCGGCAACGGAGGGACCCACCTTGGCTTTCAGCTCATCTCCGAAGTTGGGGTCATTGAAGTCCACAAAGCGAAAGAACAGGGCCCGTTTCTGGGCGATGTTGTAGTTTTGGGGAATCTCCTCCTCCATGTACTCCTTTAGGAAGGTCATGTTGCAGAGGAAGCGACCGGTGAAGGCCCGGAGCAGCTGGAACAGCAGCTCGATGTCTCCGTAATTCTTCCTGCGTGTTCGAATGAGAGGGCCGTAACTGCCGGGGACATCCGACCTGCCCTCCAGCTGCTCAGAGCCACAGGCCATGCCTACACACATAGGGACCCCCGCGACCCACGGCTCAGGAAGAGCCCACGGGGCACCGGACCCCAGGTGCACCCACTTGCAGTAATTCAGCAGACAGTAGGCCAGCAGCTTGGGCTCCTTCCAGTTGGTGGCCGCCATGTTCTCCTTCCGGTGTCTTTCTTGGAAGGTCTCACTGACCCACACGCGCCTCAGCTGGCTCACCAGGGAGTGCTGGCTGGCCAGCCAGGAATCCTCATTTTTAACGATGATACTGATGATCTGCCAAAGAGGAGACGGTGAGGACGTCGGCGGGGCTCTCCCCGTGTCCCGACGGCATGTTCGGGGCACCAGCCATGTGGCGGGGAGCCGCACTACCTTGACGGCCTGGAACTGCAGGTCTAGCCGCAGCGTGCTGGTGCTCGGCGAGCCGGGGCGCACCGCGGTCTGGGTGCCACCGGGCAGCAGCAGCGTGATGAACCGGTTGGGGTTGGCCGCCAGCACGTCTCGAAGAGGTTTGGCATCTTTGTGTTTTAAGAAACTCTGGAAACAAAACAAACAGCTGTTTTAAGCTAATCAAATCCCACAAACTATTTTAGATGATATGAACCCTAAGGTTCTTCCTAAATCTCGAGGTAGAAAAAAAAAAAAAAAGACTACAAAAGCACTCTCTTTAGAAAGTGCTTTTTAGACACTTGGTTTTCATAATTAGAGCAGCTCATTATCCATTACGATCGAAGTCCTGCAAAGGATTCCCGGACCTGAGCTTTTCTCAGCAGGACACGACAACGTTTCTAATGCTCAAATTATATCAGAGAAAAATAAAACCTCAACAGTCAACTACAAATTTCAGACTGTCGAGCAGCACCCAGTCCCAGCCCGGCTCCCACCATGAACATCCGGCTCCACTGCGGGTCGTTCAGCGTCGCCTCCATCATGAACAGCTCCACTGTCTGCGAGGGGTGGCGCGTCAGGAACTTGATCAGAGGTTCTCTGAAGGGACTGCCAGCCTGGAAGACATGTGGTGAAGCCTGCATCGTCAGGGGCTCTGAGGTCTCTCTGGTCCAGCGACCACCGGTGGCTCCGTGTGAGCCTTCTCCCCTCGTGAGTGGACTGCACGCACCACAAGCCAACAGGAACACTCCACACCTTCCTCTGCTAGATTAACCCAGCTGAAGCATGACACTGAAAACACTCCCCGTCAAAGATGCAGGAAGAACGAGGCGAGCCCAAGCTTGGCCTTTACCTCGATCAACATGGCCCGTTCGGTTTTCATCACGACCTCTAGCAAAGGCTTGACCAGAGTCTGGGGCGCAGCTGGGATCAGATGAAAAAGGTTTATGATGGCAGAGCAAATTTTCATCTCCTAATGGAGAAAGCCAGAAATTAGAAAACAGGCCAATTAATCGTGCCAGCCAGAGGCATCAACCTCATACAGACCCTGCTAGGCTCTACTACGTTCGTTCGCAAGGCTCGCCAACAGAAGCAGAGTTAACATGTGAAAAGCCACAACTCACCAACCACAGCTTCCAGCTGTGGCCGGAGGAAACGACCCGCCCTGGGCTCTGCCAGCGGAGGGAGGGGACCGCACACCTGGCGATAGTGCCTCGTCCCCTTGCACGTACACTGACCAGCGTTGGGCGCGGCCTCTCAGGCCGCCGAGGTGAGCCCCCTCGGGGGCAGGGGGTCGTGCCTGTGGCCTGAGCAGTAGAGTCCCCCACGTGGCCGTGACCTCACGGGGTCTCCCCGGTGCAGCAGGTTCCGGGGCACAGACTTCTTCTGCCCTTAAAACTCAGCCACAAAGTCCTCAAAACATACGGGAAGTCTTTACCCAGGAAATAAACTATCAGCGGAAATAAATGACTGACTGTGGCACTAAGAATTTGTCAAGCAGGCCTGAAAACAAAGCTGACAAACTGCTCCCCGGAGTCACGTGAAAAGTAGACTGCTCAGTGACCAATCCCCGCCACCCCGGCTTTGCGTTCTCGGCGTCAGTTCCCCGGTTTTGGGTCCGCCATTTGGGCCACGGGGGCGGAAGATGCCCTGATGTCCCTTGCGGGTGGGGGGCGCCAGGCACCCAGACCCCACTGCAGTAAAATGGGGATGGTAAGCGCCAGTCAGGGGCACCGGGTCCCGGCAGCAGTGGAGAGCGCGCTCAGAACGCTTCTTTAAGCCGAGAGGCCAAACATGAGACGGGTCAGAAACAAGAAGCATCAGCTCAGTGTTGCCCCCGGCCTCCCCTGGAGTGCCAATCTCCAGTGTTTCTGAGTTTGGGGGCAGAATAAGTTACTTTGATCCTCAAGGTCGAATAACCTTCTAACAATGGCACTTTCCTCTCCAAGGAGTTGGTTTTCAAAGCCCTGGCACAGAACCACTGCTGGCCTTCATGTTACCACCGGGAGGGGCGGCAGGAACGACAGGCGTTACCACCCCCACTTTACAGGAGAGGCCAGCGCGGGCTGCACCCCCCGTCCCAGGCCACAGCGCTGGGCCCACCCGAGGGCGCTGTGTGCAGCAGACACATGGGGGACGGGGCGCGGGCAGGGCTGTGTGAGGCAGCTGCTCAGTCAGACGTGTGCAAGAAGGAATGAGAATGCCTCCCAGTTTCTAGCAGGCCTCCTGCATTCTTTGCGGTCGGTGTCTCCTCTCAAGAGGTTGTTAGATGTGTGAGTTCACACAAACGGTATGAGAGCAAAAACCCGAGGGAATCAGAAAAATTGAGATGTGGCAATTCTAGCGTGTAGGCAACAGAAGAACTTAGAAACCGGCTCAAAAAGGTCCTAACGGGAAGCATGCGTGGCCCCCGGACAGTTCACGGCAACGGTGGGACCGACACAGGCCCGCCACAGACAGACAAGCACGCTCACTGCACTCAGGCACGACACACTCCGTCCACCACAGAACCACAAGTCACGGCAAAACCAAGGACGACGACGACCCCTCCTGCACCTCCACTGGTTCTCACCTCTACCCCTTCCACGGCAGGCTGAACCAAAACAAAAATTACAGCATGAAAAAAGGCAACGCAAAGGTAAACAGAACAGAACAGAAAAGGAAATATATACACTGTTCTTCACAGTGCAAGTCATAAACTGACTGTTAATAGGTTGCTCTCACCTCAAACTGACAGAACGGAGACAAGGAGCATCTCCCGCACTCTGAAATGCTCTCCTGAGGATGGGGAGGAAAATCATCTTTTTTCTATGCATGTTATTTACACAGAACTTTCCGCACACTCAAAACACAGTCGGGGTGATTGGGGGAAACAAGACAGGGAAGACAACTGTCAAGAAAGCACACAACAGGTAACAGACGCGCAACAGCAAAACGTACACCTCCGCCCTTCAGAGCCCAAAACAGCCCTTCCGGCGGTGTCACGGGGAGTGTGCTCTTCCCTAAATTTAACAAACAAAGAGTTTTGGAATTCCTGTCCCGGGGGAGAAACTGTAAGACTTTGCTGTATGCAAATACATTTTTAAAAACTGTTCTGTTTAGCATCAGTCAATCAAGATTTTATGTGAGGGCCAAGACATTTAAAAAAAAAACTTCTTTCCCCGCTCAAGCTGGGGCTTAATCCCCATCAATTAGGCATGTTTCAGGCCTGCACACTCAGAAGAAGCCACAGGCCCTGACACCACCCCACTGGATGGACATCTGGGTTATCTTGTGAAGTGAAGCTGTCTGTGTGCCTGCGCATGTGTGTGTAACAGGTGGTCATGAGTTCTCCCCTGTAAGTTCAATGCCAAACAGGCAAACCTTCCTAATGTGGTGATAATGCAAAGCTCGGATCATCAGGGGTAAAGATATCATGGGGAATGATTATTTTTATTCAACTTTTAGCACATTGTCAGTTACAGTTTCTCAGCTGGGCAATGATATTTGGGAATCCAACCAAATAAACTGCTCCTCAATCTGTGGAGCACCCACTGAAAACCATCAGGGTTCAAGAGCAGAAAGGAAGCTTTGCTCTGGGCTGATGCCAGAAACCACAGCCGCTCTGCTTTGGACCCCAAACACCGTGGCCCCTGAGTGCAGAGCCGTGACTCCCTCAGCAGTGAGATGCTCTCGGGGACACGCTCACTGCTGAGCGACAGGCTTCAGCAGGAGCTTAACCAACTCCCAGTACCCATGGCCCCAGCCCTTGTGCAACTGGCCCCCATCGCATGTAAGCTTCAGGGAAAGTTTCTGGGATCTTTTTGATCTAACAGAAGTCGTTCATCTACCTGCTAGGGCTTTAACGTTTATTGTAACATTGGCTGTAAGTTTCAGAGTATTAACAGCTAACTGTAACAGCAAATATAAAATTCAGAGCAAAAACACCTAACAGATGAGAGCTGGGGAAGAGAAGTATAGAGGCACTCATATGCCTACTCCCAAGAGCTTAGGGTTTTCAAACACACTCCGCGACTCCCCCATGAGGATTTCCTGGGGCTTTTTCCCCTATATACACAAATAACAAACCTTCAAAGAGGTTATGGATGGTTTAACACTCCTAAAGAAAGTTTAAAATCCGGGTTCAGTTTTGCTTGTTGGCTGTTTAGAAGCAGCAAGAAACAAAACTCACATAAAAAGAACACCTTAACGTAGAATGGTTAACACAAAGCATAATAAAGCCAAAGTAACAAAACGCAAGCTGGGATGAAACACGGCATCCAACGGGCAGGCACAGGAGCACGGAACACCACGTTAATGTTGCCTCTGCAGAGCTCGGGAACCCCTCATCGGGGTACTGCTGCAGTTCCACGGGGCGGAACAGGAGCTTGTGGAAACACAGCCCACTGAGAGGACGGACATCAACGTTTAAAAGATATTTTAAAAGAGTATTAACATCTGTGAATAAGATTAGAGTCAAAACAGCAAGAAGCATTCATTTGTAACAAAGTAAGTCTTTAGCGACCCACATCAGATCCTTTAAAAGATTTAACTAGAGTGGTTTGCCCTCAAAACTGTAAAAAACTTATGTTTTGAAGTACGGGCCATCTGGCCTTTGGGCAAACAACGGGGGTGGGGGATTCAGACCTCAAGAACACCCGTGCCAGGATTCACGTGATGCTTCATCACGTTCTCCTTGGTGCTGTGTGAAGGCCTAAGACCTCTGCTCAGCTTATGAGGCAATGAGGGGCAGAAAGCAGTGGAAACAGCTGAGCACTGCACCCCGTGCAAACGACAGCTGCCAAGAACCGTCCAGAAAGCACGCTCTATTCACTTTAAAGAAAAGCTAGTAGAAGTGAAAGACTAGCACGTCAAGCTTCCCAGGATTCTCATCAACAAAAACATCGTGTTAAAGTGAACAAAAGGGAGATCTTTTTAAAGAAAACACAAAAAGGAACGTTCAATGTAAGAGAAATAAAAGCGAAAATGTAATGCTAACAAAATATGTGTAACAGGTTACATGGACTAGAGTCACACACAACTAAACTTCTGACCGGGATTTAATTAAGAGCATGGCTCCGGCGTTCGCATCACTAACGGCAGTGCCCGGCGGCGGGGCTGCCCCCGGAAACAAACGAGTCACTCACATTTCCGTCACTCCTCTGGCCCCCTTTGTGGGTGAGGACCACCACTTCCATCCACTTTCGCAGATGTTGCTGTTGAAAAAAAAATACAACCTTAGGCATTTTCTTCTTGACAACGGGAGCATCTCAATTCCAAAATAGGTGAAAACCTATATGTGATCAATTCCCAACCTACTCAACGTGAGAACGGCCGTGTTTCTAATTATTGAAATAGAGCAGCCAAATGAGTGATGAGAGTAATGGATGTCTGCTCACGTTCTATAAACAGGAAGGCTGAATTTACCCTGATACAGCAGGAGATGTCCTGCAACCGGGCATTCCAACAAGAGGACCTGTATTCCTGTTACTCTGTGCCGTGGCGGTCCCCCGAATCTACCCGGAGCCAGCAGCCAGGCTAGGCGTCGGGGCAGAGACGTGAGCCAGCACACGGCACCCCTAGCCTGTGGAGCTCCGGCGTACAGCAGGGGAAGCGAGGTAAAACTCAGGCATCTGCCAGGCGCCAAGAGCAGGAACCAGCTACAGGAGGGCCCCGCAGAGGCGGCCAGGCCGGAGGCAGAGGGAAGAGCATTCCAGGTCGTGTGCGTGTAGACGGGTAGGTACATATCTGTATCATATATGGAAGCTTAAAGGGAAGGGGCTTTGCAATTTGGAGAATTCACTTACATTACACTCTACTATTAGGGCATCACTTACAAATTTTAGGACCAATCAATTCCCAGTTAGGTATTTGGGCCATGGTTCATTTCTTTGGTATCTATAGACACGAAGAAACCAGCATGTGAAGCTTAGAAGCTGCATAAAAAACATGCATGTTTGCCGTAACATACTGCAAAACCGTAAAGTTAACAAATTATATACAAATGTTTATTTACAGAATGCAAAATGAAGTTAATAGCTGAAACTCCTTCATCTGTTTACTCCTCGGGTTTACACACTCTTCAAACAGATCTTTTATTTGCATAGCTATTTCCTTGCTAACTGTAAAAACTCAAAAGGGTTTCTAAAGCCCTTACAAGTTCTTTACTGCATCACTGTCGACAAAGGCCAAACACTGGGAACAACCCAGACGGTCACCAGCAGGGAAAGACGCGGGAGAGTCTGGCACGTCCCCGCCACGAAACACTATGTGGCCGTAAGACAAGGATGAAGAGGCGCTTCACATACCCATCTGAATGACGGGACGGTAAATATAAAAAGAAAGGACCGATGGATCCCACTTCCCTTTGTGGGAAGTAACTGAAGAGATGTACGTCCCACGACAAACGGGAACCACGTCTAGAGGGACACACGGGAGACTGTTCCCGCTGGCTGTCTCCCGGAAGAGGAGCCGGGAGGCTGGAGGGCGGGGGTGGGAGGGAGGCTGTTCATAGTACGCCCTCCACACCTTCGGAGCTGTAAGTCATTTAAGTGTGTAATTCACTTTTTAAACAAGTTTAACCTTTCAGTTTCATCATACACGTCGGGCTTACCATCATCTGATCACAGAATTTGTCATTGAAGGAGTTTGGGAAGAGCCTGGTCACCGAGGTTAGACGATTGACGACGTTGAGTGTCAGGCTCCGATAGTCGCCCAGCATCATCAAAAGCGGGCGCATGTGGGTGTGGATCTGGTCAACTTCTATGGTGGCGCCTTCCAGAAACTGTTAACAGAGAAAGGCCGGGGGAAGATGCCGGAGTCCAGCTCATACTGACCAGAACTCACAGCTGAGTCTAGCAGCAAGTCTCTGCTTTGCTTGGGAAAACACAGTATTAACCAAACATATCCCACAAGTTTATGAGGAAATGAGGAGGGCTGGGCATTCCTGTTTAATTTTTCAAGGGTTCAGGATGGCTCTGGAATAGGAAGAGATACTATTACACTCCGGGGAGGGATGACCCACAGGCAGACTCCCGAGATACAGACGAGGTCAGCAAGACGAGCTCAGTGTGGACCTCCCACCCGCCCAGCCCCACTCACCTTTCTCATGCAGGCTTCTCCGGCCTCCTGGAGCTCGCTATTGGTTGAATTCAGGGCTTTGAAGAGCGCAGCAATGATCTTCTCTCTGGACTGAGGAAGATAATTGCAGGCTGCAAGCGCATCTTTAGGGAGAGAAATCAACACGATTTTCATCATTCACCTGAAAAGCGTACAGCAACATCCTCGTCTAAAGGCTTTACCAACCAACAGACACGTTGGGTCACTAAACTCTCCTAATAACCCAGCTTCATGCAAGACAAAAGAACGCGTGGCTTTCTACTCACAGGGCCACTATTATCTATGGGTGGCTATCATCTAAGAAGGTAACAGCCTGCCAGAAAGCCCACGATCAACATTATTGTCCAGATAAATGGAGGGGTGAAAAGAAAAACAATGTGAAAACAAGGGTGAAGGGGTCCCCAGCAACACCCTGCCCCCAAGATGTCGTCGCAGGCAAGGGCACGGCAGACCCGTGGGCACGTGCACTGCACTAACACTGAGGGCGGAGCCGCAGGCTTTGGCGACGGAGGAGACGGACACGCAGCTCAGTGTCTCCCCATTATCTGTGCCCCAATCTGCAGGGGGGTCAAAGGCTTTGAAATGCAAACATTCTCAGGACAGAGGACGTAACTTGAGCCTGTATGTTACACATTAGTCAAGCAGTAATGTTCTAGCTCGTGTGAAAGGCGTGAGGGGTGCCCCAAGGAGAGGAGCCCCAACAGGAGGGGCGAGAAGGCCCCCTGCGCCCCCCTCGACTCTGGCCTGCCATGTCTTGGGCTCCATCCTCAAGTTCTGCCTCTCTGCTCCTCTACCTCTAATTCAAGGAGGATTCTGGCAATATTTCATCAAGTCATTATGTGTGTAAAAGTCAACAAGAGACAAAGATAACCACTAGGTATTTATCAAAAAGGAGGAAATGACTGTTTCTAAGTATGAAGGCAAGTAGTGTATTTTCCTAAATTATGTACAATTCTTGTGCTAAACAACGAAGACTGACATTCTTAACGAAAGCCCAGAGACAGCAGGAGTCTCAAATGCTCCTAAATCATTAAAAAGTCTAAAAAGACCTAAACACTTTGATTCAGATGAAAACGGCAAGATGTGAATGGTGTGGCAACACTCTTAAACCAGGAAATTAGAGACACACCTTAAGAGAAATGTTCAGTTCCCATAAGAGGGCTACGAAGAGTCTACAACACAGTAAGATCCAGTTTATTAGAGAGTAGAAGAATTACTTAGATCCTAGAAATCTACACAGTCCAATGACATCTCATTATGCAGCCTGATAAATACACCAACACTTTTTTTTTATTCCCCCTTAGAGGCCACAGAGAGTCAGAAAAATCAGACAACCAAAAAAGTGCCATCGGTCCCCCTCCACTTCTGCGCCTGGTGACCTGTTTCAGATTTACGTGAACTTACTTAAGGCTGCAATCCGTAAAGGGACAAGCGACGGAAGGCTTTTGTAACAGGGCAGCTTTGTTAAAGCCGAATCTTCAGCCTCACACAAGTTCAGGAGCTGCAAGAGACAGAATGACATAATTCGGCCTGCTCGCACTGTGAAGACCTTGCAAGTAAGAGGACGCGACCATACGACACAATTAACAAACCAAACCCAAATTCTGAAGCACTTTAGTATCACAATGTCACTGGGCTTCCTTATTCTCAAGCAAAACTCAGTCAACCTCTGTGAAATAAATTCTTCGGCACTCTCATTGGCTCTGATACCATCATGCTTTTTCTTTACGCAGAGGATCACTCTCTCTAAATGCAAATTCCACAATGGGGGGACAATGCCTTGTTCAGAGCTGTTTCCCAATGCCGTGGGCCAAGGCCCAAGAAATAAACATGCTGTAATTCAAGCGTTTGAGCAGTAATACTTTTTCTTTCTTTTCAAGCACACAGAAGCCTAAGAAGGAAGTATTTTGTTGGAAATACTATATAATGCAGACACTCCAGCAGCTAGTCTGGCAGACATTTCACCAAACCAGGACATGTTTACGTATCTACCGCCTAAAATACTACATATGGCGCTCTATTACTACTCTCCCCTTCTACTGACATCCTGGACAACTTACATAAGGGCTATAGCCAAGGTATTAAAAAATAACTAAAAGCTAGAACACACAATCAATGACCTCATGTCCAAGTAAAAACAAGGGACTTAAAGAATCAAGAGGCAAGTTTTTCATAGCTGGAAATTCAGACTTGGTGTGGACAAGGAAGAACTCGCTTCCTTATGACTTCTATCTCAGTTTAGTCTGACAATGCCTCCAGAATAAGTCACATCTTGAAACCACTTCAGATTGGGCTAATCCACAGCCCATTATTGAGTCTAAGCTGCTGTCTCTGATTTGACTGCATCTATAGTTGCGTTCCTATTTTGCACTGTCCAGTACCATGCCACACTGTAATACTGACAGTGACAAGCACGCAGAAGGGGCCATCTTCCACCGCCTGTTACCTTGGGGTCAAGGGGCAAGTCAAGTCCACCAAACAAAATGAGAGCCCAGCAGGGCAGTGCAGTGATGAGAGGCCAGGTTCTAAAACAACCGCAGCGGTTCCAGCCTAAGCTCTCCAGCTGGCCTGCTCTGGGGCTCTGGGTGCTTAACCAACCCTAAGGCTCAGGTCCGGCACCTTCAGAAAGAGAGTGCTCAGGCTCTGTACTTCATGTGGTACTGCTGGAGCCAGGTAAGGGCGCTCACGTGAAGTGAGGTCTTAACAGGGCACGGCACACTCAAGTCTGATAAACTTAATAAACAGGGAGCCTGCTGACATGAGTGATAGAGGGGGGAGGTGCAGTCTCGGCTCTGAAATGCACTTTACGGTCCTGAAGAGCAAGGCTCCCCGTGAAGGCTAACAGAGCTCCAAGGACTCAGCAACCACCCCCTCACTGGCCATCTCAGACACACGCCTGCCTCCCCCCCCACCCCAGGCTCCCTGCAGGCTCCGTGCAGACGGGCTGCCGGACGCGCGCGGGCGACCCCAGCCACGCCGCGTCCCTACCTCGGTGTAGAACACTTTGTGCTCCACCACGTTGAGGTCCATGGTGAAGAGCCGGGGCTGCAGCGTGGTGCAGAACGTGTTCCCCTCCATCAGCCCGATCTGGGCGTTGGCGGGCTGGTGTCGCAGCAGGTGCTTCTTCGGGGGCACCATGTCCTGGAGGACCTGGGGGAGACATGGAGGAGGCACCCCTGATTGCCGCCCCTTGAAAAGCAAACACCTCAGCGCAAGATCCTACGCCAGTTAGCAACCTGAAAACCGTAACTGAGATCAAGCTATCCCAGACAGGCCTCAGTTAGGAAAGGGAGAAGCTGCTTCAAATGCCAATGCTGGATCATGGAGAGATGCACTCAGACACATTCCACTCCTCGGGGTCCAGAGCAGCCGCTCTTACAACAGCAAAAACCAAAACAAAGATGAGACCAGGGTTGTGCTCATCAGGCCCAAAAACTAGCCCCTACCCTTGACAGTCACTGAAACAGATATTAACATAAGCACGTTGCCGTCTGCAAGCCTGAGGTCAGAACGAGCACGTGTGACAGCACCTAGCTCACTGGACACGAGACGCCAGATTCCGTATCATCAACATTCAAACCTGAAGGAAGAAAGAGTCTGCGGAGGCTCCGCCCGGTGACCGAGGCCTCACCTCCTTGTGCGGCTCCATGATCACGGTCACGCTCTTCCCGGTGACCTGGGCCAGCACCTGCAGCGAGTGCATGGCCTGCTTCCTCACGGTGGAGTTCGGGGACGTGACCTCCCGAACCAGGTCGTGGGTCACGTGGTGGAAGGACTTCTCCTGGGCCGCCACGATCTCCTCCACCCTCTCCTCGTCCTTGAGGGGCGTCGCGCACCTCATCAGAAGCTGCTCCAGGGTGGTCTTGGCCATGGCGACCGCCCCATTGGAAACCTGCAGGCCAGGGACTCCTCAGCACCAAAGACGGGCACTGATGCCCACAGCACCCACGTCTGCACACCTGCCCGCCCACCCCAAACGCTGTCGCTGGGGGCCCACACCCCTCACACACCAGCTAAGGTGTCAAGACTGCTTCGTGTTGTCCTCAAGGTACTCTGGTAGCTAACCCTGCTGCTTAGACATCGTTTGTCATTCAGGAAGAAAATATGGATCTAGACTTGATCCTTGTGTTTACCAAACAGATTTAAGCAGGCGATGCCCACCATCTTCTACTTGTTTGTGCTACACGCATACAAAGGTTCATAAAGAACACGGCTCCTACAGGAACTTCTGCAGCACGTGCACTGTTTAATCTGCGGCAGGACTGAGGAGTAGTTCTCCCTTCACGGACCACTGGGTAAAGTCCTTTGCCAAGTGACTGTTATCAAGACTGACCCATTTTAGAGTCTCAGAGAAAGAGAACCTGAGGGCTGTGATCTGTCCTTTCATTTACGATGCTGTGGCGAGATCAGAGGATGAGATGGTTAGCTAGCAACACCAACTCAATGGACGTGAATCTGAGCAAACTCCACGGGACAGTCGAGGGCAGGGAGGCCTGGCCTGCTGCAGTCCATGGGGGTCACAAAGAGTCAGACACGACTTAGTGACGGAACAACAGCAGCAGCGAAACCTAAGCTTCCCGGAGAGCACGCTTGCAGAACTGCCTGAAACTCACTGCTGCCCAGGCGGACGACCGTCCTGTGCCCGTGTGGTGGGGTCCGGGGCCACCCCCCGCCCCGCCGCGCCCTCCCCGCCTACCTCGCCCTCCCCGCCTACCTCACCCGTCAGGTCCATCATGACGAAGAGCAGCGCTTTGAGGAAGGTCTGCTGGTTCTGCAGCACCCAGGTGAGGGGCAGGCGCTCCATGAGGAACTTGATGGACACCACGCCACCTAGCTTCGCGTACCAGGCCTGCTCGTAGCAGCAGGCGCACAGGCGCTCCACGATGTAGGAGAAGAGGGGCAGCTGGCACGCCTGGAAGAGACGCGCACCGCTCGGTGTGCTCCCAGGTCCCAAGACTCGGAGAGCGGCCACCCACGGGCACAGACAGCCCCACCCAGACCGCACTGCTCACCCGTTCCTTCGAGCCCAGGATGATGCTCGCCACGTCGAAGATCACGGCGAGGGCCACCTCCCCAATCTTGCAGAGCTCCTTCTCCTCGTATGCCATGCAGATGGCGATGGCGTCGATGAGGACCAGGGGGTCCATCCCTTTGGAGCCGTTCTCCTCACTGTGGAACATGGCGGTGCTGGGCTGGCTGCCAACCTGGTAGCAAGGGAGCAGGAAGGGGCCTGGGAGGAGAGGCGGGCAGCAGGCGGGAAAGCTGGGCTTAGTGCCACAGACACACTCGGCCCTCCAACTGCAAAACTACCCACTGCCCTGGAGGTTAGGAATTTAATAAAAGCCAACCCTGGTACCTGACCAACTTCTGTTAAACCGCAATTATTTATAAACTAAGTAGGTATAATGTAACCAACTCCATCACACAGTGTTAACTTTCAGATTTTCTCAATCACAGCTCAAAGACAGACTTGTTTTAAGTGAGAACCGTAATCACGTCTCTTCGTTGAAAAAACTCATTACCCAGGACAAGAGGCACGACGTGGGAGTGACTGTGGGTTATGCTTTGGACATTCCTAACACACAAGAGGAAAAAGCAAGAGCACCCAGCTTCAAAACCCAATCCGCACAGGAGAGTCTGGCAGCCACTAACAACTCACACCTGGCAGGCACCAAGGCGAGGGGGGAGTGACTGAGACGAGAAACACTGGGAGACAAGCCAAGTGTCCAACTGTACGGCGTTGACTGTTTGGACAGGAAGAATTTAAAAAGGGGGGGAGTCCTGCGTTCTGCAGTGTTGGGAGAAAACTGCTTGTCCACCAGGGTGAGAGGTTTCGAGGACACACAGTGCTACTCAAGAGGTCATGCCCACGACCGGCGCCGGTCTGGGAGCAGCTGCAAAACTGAGGCTGAGTGTTCAGGAACAGCAGCGGGTGGTGCCGTGACATCTCCACTGCTTTCTACAAAACCACCAGTCTGCAATGGACTGGAACCACTAACAGAATAGGTCCTTTGGCACCCAGAGCCCGGGAATGCCTGGAGCAGAGGTAGGGAGCGGCCAGGCAGGGCAAAGGCACAGATGAGGGTCCAGGAGCAGACTGAGGGGCTGGGGGACCCGGGCGAGCGGTGATGGAGGCTGGGCCTGGCAAACCCCACCGGGGACAGGGGGCCAGCAGGGGGCAGGACCACACACAGTCACCCCTCTACACGCAGAGGGTCCAAAAGCACTCAGCCCCCGAAACAAAAAACAAAGGGCCACAACGTTAAACCTACCGTGTTAATATTTTATACGTAAAACCAGGTGACAATTTTCAAGTGAATACAGCACCTACTGCTGGAACACCAACTCTGTGTGTCAATGGAATGAGTGGGCAACCAGCAAACAACAGTCCAAAACCAATCAGCCAAACTCAGCTTCTGTGAAACATGATGTCCCTGAAGACCTCAACCCGGCTGGTCTGGGGTCACTCACCGCACTGCTGGGCGACCGCCACCATCGTGTAGTGGCGGATCAAGCTGGCCACGAAGGGCAGGGCACTGGGCCGCAGATCTTTAATGACCGCGGACATGAACGCCCCGGTCAGGGCTTGCTCAAACGTCTTCCGGGCTGGGGTGTCCTGCGCTTTGTAGCGATGTGATATGATGACGTTGGGGATGGTCTTTTCTGTAAAGCTGTGCGACAACAATTAAATTCACCGTCACCACACTCGAGTCCAGAGCTGACGATCCTATCACAAGGGACTTATGTGCAGCTGCACGGGCCTGAGTGACTTCTCTGCTTTAATTTCAGCAACACGTGGAATCTAACGTGACAAGTTTCACGATGCATGTCTTCAGCCAACGGGTCAAGAGACACCAAATGTGCTGTCCCCTAATGTGAGCACGGGTCAACGACTCAGAGGGACATCACAGAACGAACGGCAGCACATTCAACGGCTGAGAGAGACTAACCCTCAAGCACCCAAGATCTTTCCATTTTCTCTAAAAGAGAAGCAGGGCTGGGCAGACAGCGTGTCCTTTTCCTGCCTGACCTGACGGAACACACCTCCAACACTGAGATCTGGGAGGCACTCCCACCCCTAAAGCTCTGAAACAAGGCCCACGGCCCGTCCCCGCGCAGAGCATACTTGGGGTGGGCCAGGAGCTGGTAGAGCGCGTGCTTGTTGTCCTCCAGACTCATCATCGCCACCAGGAAGCACTTGATCACTTCCCACGCCTGCCTGCGGTAGTAGGGCTCGGTGTTGGCGCTCTTCAGGCAGTCTAGAGCCGTTTCAATGGCCTGTGGCAAAGCAGCACAGCAACTGGGTTTGTGCTGAATCGTGATTCTGAAAAGCCTTTGCGGGAGGCAAGAGCAGCACCCAGAAGCAGCTCGATGCACGTCTACCCTTAAAGACAGCAGTGGGTCTGCAGACAGGCGAGCAGGTTTCACCAAATTAAACATTTCACCAAATGCCTCCGGAGGAGGCAACGGATGCGGCTCAAACTGAAATGTGAAGCGGGGTTTACTGATTTTGTGCTTCAAAGGCCGATGGGAAATAACAGAAATTAAGTGAGCTCAGGACTCCTGTGGCAAATTTGCTGGATTAAACTAGAACCTGAGTCGTCTCAGTTAAGGTCTGACTAATTTCTTTCGAAAGGGTTTACTTCATTTTTTCAGAAAACCTACCCAGCTTCAAACATGTCTTATCCTAGCCTGTAGGTGGACCAGAAGGCAGGGAAGGCAGGATCACACAAAAAAACCCTCCAAGTCTTTACCGGCTCAGGTACTAATGTTCAAGGTACTTACTGCTGCCACTGCTTGCTGCTACTGCTAAGTAGTGTCCAACTCTCTGCGACCCCATAGACGGCAGCCCACCAGGCTCCCCCGTCCCTGGGATTCTCCAGGCAAGAACACTGGAGTGGGGTGCCATGTCCTTAGAAATCAAAGGCCTAATCTGTACTGAAGTCTCCTCCAGTGTGAGGAGGCAGCAAGGGACTGACGGGATGGGGCCTGCCCTCCAGACGCAGGCCTCTGCCTACCTCACCCCTCTTTGCAGAAACTGGAGAGGGAACTCACCAGAGGATCAGCATAACCTCCAAGCCAATCACCGTCCCCTCCCCACTGAAGGACGGACTGTCTTATGCCAAAAGCAACTGCTGTCATGTAAACCTGCAGCACTGGGCCTGGCCCTTCCCTGCCAGCTTCTGCACGTGCCCCCATGTGCCACCCGCTGGGAAGGGTCCCAGGAGCAGCATGGAATCCCTGGAAGGACCAGGGAGGCATGTCTTCACTATCCGGTTTCTTCCCTGCTTTAGCTGCTTGAGGGGAAAACTTCTACAGGGATCTTCTTGCTCTGCTCAGTCTATGCAGAGATCAAGTGAAAGTCACAGCTTGCATTCTAATGACAACCCTGCACTGACAGGGCCAAAGCAGACAGAACCCCAGCTGAAGGAAATGACCTAAGACGTGTGACCTGGCCGGGTTCACAGAGCGCTCACTACGGTCATTCTCAAGGTAACGACAGAATTGTAGTTGTATTTTCTTACAAGGAAACTAGTGTTTATTTGGCAAGTGCTTCGATAAAGGTTGAAATGAGGAGCTGAGATTAAAAAGGGCAACACGTCTGTGGGGCAGGGCTGGGGGAGGGGAGCGATAATGGGTGTGCTTGAGAAGGTGGGGGACAGGTGGACGGAGAGAAGACCCCAGAAACGGCTCCAGAGAGACGCTACCCAGAGGGCACCCATCCTCACAAACGGTCAGCAATGTCTGGCTCACAAAAAACAAATCACAGACACTCCTGCTGTGTCACTTCCCACATGGACAGTGGAGTTCTAATACATAGGACAGGGCGAGGCGAGCCCGCACTCAGGCAGGGCTGAGTGGTCCCGGCCAGGCCCAGGCCTGCATGGAGCTCAGCGTCCGGCCGCCCAGGCCTGCATGGAGCTCAGCGTCCGGCCCGCGTGCGGCTCACTGAAGCGGCCGTCACTCGGACACACGCCGAAGGGTGCAGTAAAACCCTTCCCCAAAATGCTCGCTACGTTAACGGCTGGGTAAGTACCCTGAAACGATGAGGTATCAAAAGCGGCAATGCAGGCAGCAAGGGCGGATTCTATAATAAAAAGGGGAAAGTCGGATGCAACCACACGGACCATAACAAGTACGACCTTGAGTGTGGGAGGCCCAGAGGGGTCAGTGAGGTGAGGGGGTCAGATCTCAGTAAGGGTCAGGCAGAAGCAGCTGAGTGACCGCAACACGCTGGGCACTGTCTGCTGGTTTTGACAGAGCCGCCCCTGGAGGGAGCCCGGGAGGAAAGCGGGAGCCCAGGAGGGGCGAGGGGTGAGACAGGGACATGATCAGCCTGGTCCTACGTCACCCTTGATGAGACACCCGCTGGGCATCAGAGCGGACGAAGGGCAAGGCTGAGGCGGGCGGGGCGGCACCCCCCGCCCGTCAGGAAGGACGGCCCTGCCCAGGGGGCAGGTCCTCAGGGGCAGCGCCCCCCACCACTGGCCTCCTGGCGTCACAGAAACCCTCGCCAGCCGAGCTGGACCCCAGCAAGCCTTGCTGCTCTTTGGGTTAAGAAACTCCCGCCCAAAGGGACTGGGTCTATCTGCGTGTTTCTGAACAGAAATTAAACGTCTTAAAGTGGAACCTGCAGCCTCTTTTTTAAGACGCTCCCCGAGAGGCGTGCAGTTACCTTCTCCATTGGGAGCTGAAGGGACGCTTTACAGTCAGAAAACTCCACGGTGACGCTGGGGCCCTGAACTTCGGTCACGACGTAGAGCAACTTCTGGGACTCCTTGAGCATCTTCCTGTTGCTGCCGCCGAACTTCCCGAGGACGCGGTAGGCCACGTGCGAGATGCTGTCCGCGGGGTTACGCAGGGTGCGCCACAGGGCCTGCAAGCCAGCGCGCGCCTGTCAGCCTCCGAGCCAACATGTGCCCACGGCCCCCCAGCCCCACTCACAAGCTCTGGGGGACGCCGCGGCAAAGACGCCCCTCCCCACAAGCTCTGGAGGAAGACGCCCCTCCCGAAAAGCTCTGGAGGAAGACGCGGCAAAGACACCCCTCCCCAAAAGTTCTGGGGGACGATGCGGCGAGGACACCCCTCCCCTCGGCCCCCTACACACAGCTCTCTGCCCGGGGGACCGGTGTTAAATCTTGTGTGTGTCCTTCCGAGAAACTGAATGCCTTTACAGAAAACACACACGTAAATGTTCTTCTGTGTTCTTGGAACACAAATGGTAGCGAGTCGTCAACAGCATAGAGCTCAAAGGCAAGAGACGGAACACACCGCTCGGACGGATACTCACAACGGGCTGGGGGAGCAGACAGGAAACACATTTGCCGGTAAAGTCCTTAACCCTGGGTTAGATGGAGTGTCCTCAGGTTTTTACTGCTACTAGGTTTTATAACTTATAAACACGATACACAAATTTCTTCTACGTTTCAATCCTGATATGAGAAAGGATGGTGAAGAGGGAACACTGGGATTGTGAAGGGACCGGCGTTACAGGAAAAACGAGTTACTGGGTACCTCGTACTCTCAGTCAGTATAAAGAACAGAGAGGCCCTCGACTGTTTCAAAAACCTCTGCGATTTCCCTGACTTCTTCACTGACATCATCATAAATCCTGAAAATGGCCACAGCTCACTACTTAAATCTATTTTCTGACACATCCTCTGTAACAAGGCCGGGTATTAGCGTCTAGTGATCATCAATACAAAATCTTTGAACTCTTCTGTAAGCAAAATTCCAGTTTCTCTTATGTTCCTGTTGGCCCACCCGAAGCCTGAGCACCACGGTAGAGGGACGTCTGCTCACCTCCCTGGGAGGAGGCAGCCTGGGAATGGGGGTCCAGTCTCCCACCCTTGCACAGGGACTCAGCAGGCTGACGGGCCTCTGCCAGGCGGGAAGCAAGCAGGGACCCTGAGTGGTCTCTCCCTCGGCCTGTTCTGCTCACAGAAGGGCAGGAGGCCCCGAGCCCAGCCCTGCCTCCTCTCCCCACGCGGTGCTCACCCAGGCTCAGGTCGGGCCCACGGTCGGCCTTCCAGAACCAACAGTCCTGATCGCTGGCCAGGCCTCCACATGACTGGCCTTGGCGGCTCCCACCCGGCCTCTCGGCCATCTTCTCCTTTCTAGATGGAGCCTGAAGCGCGAGTGCAGCTCACTATCTTGTGTCCACTGTCCAGAGATCCTGCATCTCAGGAGTGACTGCACGCCCATCACAGAAGCTGGCACTCAGACCCCGACCTGGGGCCAAATACTCTCTGCTAAAGGGGTGGGTGAGCAAGCAACAGTCAGCCCTGACCTCTAACATTCACCAACCACAGTACAAACCGTCACCATCAGCAAAACACGAGGGGACAACCCCACACCTGATACAGAGCTCGAACAACCACGAGACGTAACATGGGTTCCAACCCGCCTTTCTTTCTGTCTCCTCCAGGGGCGGCCAGACGGCTCTCTCTCTCTCAACAAGCATGCACCTCTGCACTGTGTAACTCGGGAACCCCCAGAAAGAGAGCGCGTCTCCCTGGAAATGGCAGTAGCCAGGTAACGCCTGCCTTCCCAAGCCATCAACCTCACGAGAATGCGACGCTGTGGGAGCCCTCCGAGAGGGGAGCGATGCTGCGAAACAAGTTCCGCTCGACGCACGTGGTGTTTCTCCAGATCACTTGGTAGGCCAGCAGCCTCAGGCAGCCAGGCGAAGGCCCCATCGGCAGCGCAGCAGAGTGCCAGCCAGCGCACGGTGAGGCGAGCTCCCGGGAAGGAGGCGGTCCCAGGGCCCGCCGTGCCCTCTGTCGGCAGCACGGGGACGCGCGCTCACCTGCATGAGCTCGGCGCGCACCGGCTGGATGTGGTCGTACAGGAAGTCGGGCTGCAGGTTGTCCACACACAGCTCCAGCGTCCGCAGGCCTTGGCTGACCAGCGTCTGAGAGCCGTTGAGCGCCGACACCAGGGGGTCCATGAGCATGGGCAGGTAGGGCAGGAGCGAGCTCAGCCGCACCGGGACGGTCAGGCACAGCTCCACGAACAGGTCCTTCATGTGCTGCTTGTGGAGGCCGCTCTGCAGCATGTTGAGCCCTGCGTGGGGACATCAGCTCGCTGAGCCCTGCGCGTGGGGGACGGTGCCGCCCCGGCGCACCCCGGTAATGCAGAGAATAACTGGCCACTCTTTCTGTAAGCACCCGCCTCAAGACAGAATCACGCCTCGGAGTCACGTCTGCTGCACCTGTCCTGTACCTGCACCTGAGGCCTCGTCCGTCTACCGCGTGACAACAGCAGGCTGCGTGCAATCAGGTTAGGTTGCGATGAGTATTATTTAACGTGGACTGAACTAACGTTAAGGACTAATTAACGCTACACAAGGTATTTAACATCATGTTCTCCAGTGAATAAGCCCAATCTAGAAAGGAACAGACTCCATTGTGACGTGTTCACCTCAAGTCTGAGGCTTACAAGCGTGCATGTCATTTCAGGTCTCCAGTAAACCACAGCTGATGTTTATGCTTTAAAATAAACTTAAAAAAAAAAAAAATCCACTTGATCTTGTAAATGAGAGGAGCTTCCTTCTTATAAACTCACGGCCCCATACACTCTAAAGGAGGGTAACCGAGTATTTACCGAGCCCCGCTCCTAAAAAACGTCAGCTGTGGACCTGCCCACAGAGCCTGAGAGACAGCTGGGAAGAGAACAGCAGGGAACAGCGCCCCCCAAACAAGGTGCGTCCCAGCCAGCTGAGGCTAAAGCAAGAGGGCCTGCGAGGCGAGGCAACACACAGCAGCCACACCAGACTCAGAGCCCAAAGGAGAAGGGAGACAAGGAGAGGGGCCAGGCCCGGCTCCAGGAGGCGATGTGCTTGAACAAAACGGGTGGGCAGAGAAGGGAGGCTGGGAAGACTGCAGGCGGGGCCGTGAGACCGATCAGAGCAGAGGGCGCAGGCTGGGGAGGCCTGGTGTGTGTTTGTGTTAGTTGCTCAGTCGTGCCCGACTCTTTGCCACCCCATGGACTGCAATCCACCAGGCTCCTCTGTCCATGAGATTTTCCAGGCAAAGATACTGGAGTGGGTTGCCATTTCCTTCTCCAGCGGATCTTCCCAACCCAGGGATCGAAGCCGGGTCTCCTGCATTGTAGGCAGATTCTTTACCGACTGAGCTACAAAGGAAGCCCCTGCAGTCCAGGGGAGGCCTGGAGTCAGGGTCAAATACAGACAACACAGCCCGCCTACGGGCCTCCTTAAGCACCTGCCGGGGGACTTAGGGCCACGTTACCTTCAACATGGAGGAGGGCATGGCAACCCACTCCAGTATTCTCGCCTGGAGAATCCCAAGGACAGAGGAGCCTGGTGGGCTACATCCCATGGGGTCACACAGAGTCAGACACGACTGAGCAACTAACACTGGCTTCAACATGCTTGAGGCTTTCCCAGGTACCTTCTGGGCACATTATGCTATAAATGGCTTCTCTCAGAAGAATTTATAAAGAAAATACAGAAGAAGATTCAATCCCTTGCCAAGAGCTCACCGTTACCAAAAAACCAAACAAAAAAAGACATTCCTAGGACAGTGTGTCCACTCAGTTCATATCTGTGAACATTCACTGGACTCGAGCTGCCCTTTGGCTGTAAGCCTTGAAAGCATTCCTAATGCACAGGAATGAAAGAATCCTGTCTGTGCACTGTAGCAACTAAATAAAAACACATATTTTAATGTATTTTTATGTATTGTATATAGGGCTTATATTAGCTTTATAACTTGTTTTTTTGCCTTTGTGTTCTCTTTCAGTCTAGAGATCTCTGACCTTACTAAACTCTCTAAAACTGCTTCGCAAATGCTACAAAAACGTCCTAACTCAGGTCAACGAAGACCTTCCCACTCGCAATCAATTCTGAGCAGGGAGACGTACCCACCCCTTTAAAGCTCAAGACACAGCGACAGACACACACACGCACACACGTCCCCTCACCATGACCGGGTGCAGGGGAGGAACCCCAGCGAACACGGTCAGCCAGAACTAGTGCGTGCACACAAGACTCAACGGCAACCGGGATCACTGCTCTGACCTTGCAGGAGGTTGGGTAGGAGAGGCAGGAATTCCTGATACAGGAGGTCGTGGCTCCCGCCCCCAATGGAGCGGAACAAGGCCCGCAGCAGCAGGAAGTAGTTGTAGGGCTCCTTGGCTGTCTGGGCGAGCTCCATGGAGCTGTTGACAATCTTGTGCAGGTGAGGCTGCGGGATGGAGGAAAACCAGGTTAACAGGCTCCGAAGGGAGGAGGGTTCACTGCACGAAGGGAGGAAGGGAAGGTCATCTTGATGAATTTTCCAAAAAGAAAAACCAAACAGAACCTTTCCAACTTTTGTCTCAAATTAATTTCTCTTAAAATACAGGTAGCTTTCCACCCAGTTTGGCTGTGAAAAAAGCATTTACTAGGTTCCTATCTTACCACTAATATGTAGGTAAGCGATGCTGCACAGACACTTTGCAGCAGGACCTGGAGGGCCTGTTGGCTCTGCAGTTCTTGGGAACAGTCCCTCCCCAAGACTAAATAATCAAACGAGACGAAAGAAGCCGGTCTAATAACTATCGAAATACAAAAAGCAACCCAAAAGCACCGAAACTTCACTACCAATCACATACTACACACACCAAGTTGGGAAGAGCCTCAAAAGACATTCGAGATCGGAACGTTTTAGAAGACTTGATCAGAAAATCTGTTCATGAGTATTTTCTTCAAAAAAGCATTTTATTAGCTTAAAGTTTAGTGAATAGCTTAAAACAGGTTAGCTTTTTATCTTGTACTTCAAATCCCAGTTTTGACACGCGACAGGCTAAGTTTGGTGTGAGTTTTTCTGCAGGCACATTTAAAATGAACTGGGAACTACAAACCATCAGCATAGCCATTCGTAACTGCATATGGCATGATTTCTTTTACAGATAAGCCATCCCTATTAGTCTCAAGACAAAGCATTCTATCAAATTATTCTTTGAACACCTCTCCAACAACATTCAGACACCTCATCATTAGACTTGTCTGTTAGGTTTTCTTTTCCTTTTTGTTGGTTGCTGGTTTATATAGTTGTCCCCGAGGTTGGCAAAAATTGTATTATTTGAAGATATTAAATAATGTGCACAAAGAACACAAATATTTTACATCTTTCTGAAAGTCTGTCTTTGTTATACTAACTCAAAAGTAATGTCAAGGTTGTTGGTAACTGAATACTACGTAACTGGAAGAGTGGAGGAAACTGTCTCACACAAGCACAAATTACTGGTGCTTTATGTCACATTTACTTCAGAAGAAAATGGATCTCCTTTACATTCTCAAACGTCCCCCCAACAGGAAAACATCTCTCTTCAGACGGAGCTGGCAATACTCAGCCTTCTGCAGAAACTAAAATACCCTGCTGTCGGGGAAGAGAATTTTGAAAAGGCTTTTTGCTCCACGTGCTGCCTTCAGCGGCTGCCATAAGCACGCACTGGCTTCTGCCATTTGCTGGAATCAACTAACTGATGAGACATCACAACACGCACAGTATCAGTCGCACAGAGGAGTGCGTAAGGAAACACACCCCTCCCGGACAGCCTTAATACGGGGACACAAGCTGGCTGCAGTCCTTGATTCAGAGGGAAATGAGCAAACAGGCCTGAGACGGGGCGTCTGTGCGCCGAACGCAAGAAGGTACGAACACAGACATGACACGCCGGGCAGGAAGCGGGTGCGACGGGAGCTGCTCAACAGCCAGCCGCTCCTCGTCGGGTCTGGGAGGTCAGACGTTCCTTCCTCTTCTATTCTTTCGTGTCACCCGATTTTTTTCTTTCTAAAAAGAACACGATGTGCTCCTACCCTACTTGTGTGGTTCATGTAAGAAATGACTTCAAAAATGAAAATTCAGTGGTGCTGAGACTACTGACAAGCCCTGCGAGTGAGAGTTCTCACATGCTCATCCTGGGTCGGCAGGCGACCAGGAGCAGCTCTGCTTTAAAACACCTGCAGGGTTTTCCACACTTGGCTCCAACTGGTTGTAAGCATTTATTAATTTAATATTATTGTGTTTGAAAATATAAACAGCCACTCCGGTTTCTGTTCAAGATGAAAAGCATTGAGAAACAACGACGACAAAAAAACAACCCCAAACACAACGCGCGGGCTGGGTCTGACTCTACCTTCAGCATCTGTTCATTCTCAGCTGCGAAGAGGGAGACAGAGCCGAAGACCAACTTGAACAGCTTGAGATACAGGTTGGAGAGCTCGACGTTCGAGCCCATCTCCGGCAGGCGGTCCAGGAGGTACTCCACCAGGATCGTAGCAAACAGAGCAGAGGTAGTAGGGTTTGCCAGAAAGGAATTGGCGACAATCTGTCAGAACGAGAGACGCACGTGACAAACATCGCCCCATCCACGAAGCGGCTCCAAGCAAAAGCAATCGACATTTCAGAATCACAAAATCAAATCTGTATCAGACACTCCCAGACGTGAATTATCCACCAAAAGAAAAAAAAGCCATCAAAATCGATTTATTGAGTGTTGTGTGGAACAAACAGTTCACTTTAAGAACTCAAATCTGTCATTTCCTCCCCACTCTCAAGTACCAAGAGCCTGTGTCTAATACATACTTAATTTCTACTATGAAGGGAACTGGTCCAAAATACCCTGAGCTTTGGAAAACAATTTTTTTTTCTCACTATGGCCTAACAGTTGTCTTTATGGACCATAAAGATGAGTGCCGAAGAATTGATGCTTTTGAACTGTGTTGGAGAAGACTCTTGAGGGTTCCTTGGACTGCAAGATCAAACCAGTCAATCCTAAAGAAAATCAGTCCTGAATATTTACTGAAGGACTGACGCTGAAGCTCCAATACTTTGGCCACCTGATGCCAAGAGCCAACTCACTGGAAAAGACCCTGATGCTGGAAAAGGCTGAAGGCAGGAGGAGAAGGGGTGACAGAGGATGAGTTGATGGGATGGCATCATTGATTCAATGGACATGAGTTTGCGCAAGCTCAGGGAGCTGGTGAGGGGCAGGGAAGCTTCGTGTGCTGCAGTCCATGGAGTCTCAAAGAATCGGACACAACTGAGTGACTGAAATGAACAGTTCTCTATAAATTTTGCTCTACAAGCACTATCCTTAGGCACGTTATTTAGAAATAAAAGGAATACCGAGTATTCGACACATGTTGAAAAAATGTAAGAAAGGAGTGTCATACCTGAAGAGCGTAATTTTTTGAGATTCTTTCCACCATATAAGGGACTGTAGTTTGAAAGATTTCTTTAAATGTCAGCGGGTTCATCATTGTGAAGACACCGGCAAAGTGCTCCAGCACCTCCTTCTCTTCCTTCATCCTCACGGTTTGGCAGTTTGCTACTCGGATGTATGTCTGTCCATTTCCTGCTATCTGAACCTTGCACAGGGGAACAACAACACAGAAATCAAAACCGAGTCTCTGAACGTATTCCATTACACAACCAGATGAGCGGGGTGCACGTAAGAAAATCAGAAATCAAATGTCTACTGCCCACCCCCATCTTCTAAATTATCTATTCTCACCTAAAATTTGAAAAAATAAAAATAAAAAAACCCCCAAAACCTAACCTTGTTACCAGTAACAAATTCAGTAAAATTAAATCTTATTTCTACTGCATTCCCTTTATACCATCTGCCCCTCAAAATACACTGACAGGAGAATTCTCACCAATGACGCAACCCTGTGCTGGAGAACAAACGCAATCCGGGCCGTCAATACTCCAGACCACCCAAACGGCAACAGACTGTGAGACCCCTTCCGTCACTAGCATCTTAATCCTAAGAGGAACCTGGCCTGAGGGCGCTGCCTTACCTGATAAATATCTAAAGCCTGCATCGCGTACTTGACAAGCTTGATGTAAATCTGAGTCTCTTTGGGCTGTAACTGCTTGTTGGGAATGAACTGAGCTTCTGGAAGAGAGAGGGCACGGTAAGTTACTGGGAGCAACACCTACTCTGGGAAGAACATGGGCTAAGCGACTCAGGAGCGGGATTACCACCAGGAGCTTTACACGACGTTATGCCCCACGTGATGGTCTTGACGCCGCAGACCAGGGTTTTGACCAGACTCCGGCAGTCCGTGACCTGGAACGTCTGCTTGTCCTCCTTGTCCTTCTCGCCTTGCTTCTCAAAGGGAGGCACGGGGGCCGGGGTCACGGGGGTGGCGGGGGTGGGCGGCGGGGGTGGTGGCGGGGCAGGGGCGGGGACAGGGGCTGGGGATGGGGCCGGGCCCGGGGCTGCAGGGGCCGCGGGCACCCCGGGCAGGGCCGCCTCCACGGCCCCGAGCTCAGACTGAGGCTTGCACTTCTTAAAGATGGCAGAGAGCTGGTACCGCGCGATGGTGTGGAACTTGAGAACAAACACCTGTCAGGAAGGGAAAGTGCAAGGCAGACGCAAGTCACTCTCTTCACCAGGCCCAGCACCTGTCCAGAGGACAGAACACACTCTCAAGCCACCTGCTGGAGTCGCTGTTTCCCCTCCCGAGTTACTAGATGAACTTCCCCGGGGGAGAAGCAGGGGGTGATCGGCCCGATGCCCTGGGACCGCTCCATGATCCACCCCTGTCCCGGCACCGGACACCTCCCTAGAGATGTTCACGGACAAGGGAGCGCGGGGCTACACAGCATCACAGGAAACACCGCTCCAGACTGGCCGCCAGCAGAGTGCTGAGCGCGCCTGTGGTTGCCTCCCTCAGCCCTGAGAGTCCTAGGAGGCGGCCCACAGCTGTCCCAGGCAGGGGACGAGCAGGCCAGCACAGAGGGTCCAGCATCCCGCCCCAGGACCCTGGCCCAGCTGATGAGGGAGCGGGGCCTCGCCCCCAGGGAGTCTAAACACCGGGGCCCCAGCTTGGCGGCCCGGCGGCCCGGCGGCCCTGAACCGCCAGCGGAGCGCCCGGGCGAGCACACAGCGCCAGGCGGGGGGAAGGCGCGTGCCGCGCGGGGTGCCGGGCACCGCACCTCCAGCATCCGCATCAGCACGTCCCGCCCGTTGCCGCTTTCCTGCTCGCTCTTGGAGCGGATGCAGTCCACCAGGTTCAGCAGGAGCTTGCAGGACATGGTCTGGATGCTGCTGGGCAGGGACTCGTCGTCGATGTTCTTGGCGAACAGCTGGACGGCGAGGGAGAGGTCACTGAGGGGCAGGTGCTGGCGGACGTGGTGCACGAGGTCGGCCAGCGTGCTGTAGGCGAGGGGCCTGTGGACAGAGACCTCCGCTAGCGTGTCTCCCGGCCCGGTCTGCAGGCCTCCACCTCCACCACCCCCAGGGACCCCGGCGGCAGAACGGCTGGCCTGGGCACACTGCGCATGGTCTCGGGTTCCCCGTTACCTCCTCCCAGCTATAGGGTTAGGAGGATCCAGTCTTCTCTTACTGCTTAAATCTTTACTTTCTAAGTTGAAAAAGATGGTTGCCTTCATGCACCCCAGTGCACCTCCATGTTTATACCGTCACGCCTGGTTAGCCTGAGCAGAGCCACCCACAGCTGGGCCCTGCCCTGAATGCGCTCTGCTGCTCAAACACAGCCTGTCAATTGGTAACTTACAGGCCATGCGTCACATTTCCTACGTGCAACACAAAACACTCAACACTAGTCAAACAGCTCCACCTACAGTGCAAATCAAGACAGTGACTCGGATTCAGCCAAGGCACATAAAGCAAACCAAGGCGTTTCCGAAACTTCGTGCAACTCTCAATCCAACGGGAGAGGAAAGGCCCATAGCCCACACTCGTGGAGACGCTCCTGACACAGTGCCAGATCTCCGGCCCCAGCGCCGGCTTTACCATCATACCTGAGAGTCTCCCGCGCGGTGTATCCTGAGCCAATCAGAATGGATTCGTCAAACAGCTTGTCCATGCAAGGAATGAACTCTGGAACACAAACATCCATTGCCTCCGTCACCAAACAAGCCAGGCGGCCAGCAAGTCCCATAACGGTACTTTCACAGGCGCTGCTCTGCACCAGCAAGCCGCCCAGATTTGGCAAAGTGGGGAGGAGGAGGCACCCACAATGCTTTAGTCTGAGATGCTGGTTTTGCTGGGTCACGCCAGCCACGCACCTCACACACATCAGCATCAGAGACGAACCATGCGCCTCACGTCCCTGGCGTGGAACCTGCCCCAGTGCTTCACTCAGGTCAGTCCAGGGTCCTTAAAAGCTGGCACCAACCACCCAGGAGGCAGTAGTCTCTAAATGTCCCTTTATCCACTGCCCTTAAGTTGTCCTTCTTAAAGATCTTAAGGTTGGTTATTATGGAGAAATAAGGATACTTCTCTATGTAAATTAACAATGGGCTTCAAAATAAGTATCAGAAATCTTGTTTGGAAGGAAAAAAAGCAGCAGCCTCTAAAAGCTGAATTCAACCAGTCTTAACACTTAACCTAACTTCGGAGAGTAGTGTCTTAGAAACCTGTTGTTCTTTGTAGAGTTAACAAGACTGAAACCAAGCTTCCCGGCCCTAGAAGAGTGCCTGGGAAAGATCTACCCTGTCTGCTGGATCGGAGGTGACCGAACACAGATGAGAAAGATTTCTAATCCGTCAGCACTTCAGCAAGGACAAGCCTCCCGCTGAGCGGCTCCCCACCACACCTCCAAAGTCACTATTACTCAGCTGGCAGGAAAACCGAAAGCTAGTCACTCAGCAAACAGATTTTTAAGACATTCCATGTAAAACTGTTCATCATTTCACAGCACGGAGAAAGAAAACAGTCTTCCTCTCATCTTTTAAAGCTCGCTGGCTCTGAGTCAGAAAAAGCAAATGGCTATCTGCAGTGTCAAAAGATAGGCAGTCAGAAGGCAGAGACATACTGAGAGCTACTCAGACGGTAAACTGGGCTAAGGAGATTGTCACATTAATTATGAAATTGTTGACGAGCTAAAGCAAGAACCCTGGTAGCAGGTGAAACAGGGAGGCAGGCAGAGAGAGGAAAGAGGGGGAGAGGGAGAGAGGGGAGGGAAGAAGGCAGACACAGGCCCAGGAGAGAAAACACAGCCAGAGCAGCAATAAACCAGGGAAAGGCCCACGGAGCCAGAAACCCCGAGCGGGACAGCCTAGCCCTTGCTTGCTTGCTCGCAGGGGCCGGGCGGACGTACGGTTTCTCAGCTCCGTGGTGAGGATGTGCTTGGCGGCGATCAGCAGCTCCTTCCGGAGGTGCGCGGTCTCCGCCGGACAATTTGAAAGCAGCTGTAACATTCCTTTGACCATTTGCTGAGAGTACTTAGTCACCAACTCCTGCACCGGGGAGAGGAAAGCAACGCAGTTACACTGGTGGGCGGCTGCTGAGAAAAATCCAAGTTTCATAAATTTTTAAACAAAAAAAAATTTCAGTTAGGACTAAATTTGGCTCAGAGGACCCTCAGAAAGTAACAGGCCTAACAAACAAGCATTTGCCTTGTCGGGTCAGTCTGCGCGCTGCCACCCTGCTGGGAGAGGCGGCGACACAGGAGGAGTTCAATGGGATCATGGAGGCCCTTTTTATTTTCTGCGTCTTTCCAACTTTCAACAAGGTCCCTGTTACAGGGAAGGAGGGAGAAATAAACATCGAAGTTAAACAAAATTCTTCACTCAGTCATCCCATCGACGTGAGTCACAAACGACACCTTTAATCAGCTCAGAATGAGTTCAAGTCACATCTGCTTTCTGAGGCGTCTCAGGAAGGTATTCACGGTAACTCAAGCTGACCAAAATATCAAAGGGCATCTAATTCAGATTTTTTTTACTACTGTAAAATTGTCATCTCTTTGACATTCTGGAAAAGTCAAAAAACTATGGGGACAGAAGACAAACCAGTGTTTGCCAGGGACAGGGGGCGGGAGGACGAGACTGACTATGTGTAAGAGGAATTTTTCAGAAGATGGAAATGTTCTGTATTTTGATCTTCTGGTTGGTGGTTAGGTATGCATCTGTTGATTCAGCGAACTTTACACCCACAAAAGGTGAATTTTACTCCTTGTAAATTATGTCTCAGTAAACCTGATTTAAAACAGAGGTCAGTGAACTTACCTGGTAAATTCTGATGATGTAAGCTAAAAATGACAACGTTTTAATTTGAGCAGCAATGAAATCAGCATACAGCTCCTTGTTGTAAAGTTTATGTTGCCTAAGTGAGAAGTGATAAAATTAACAACATTAACTGTCAGTTCTTTAGGTGATATTGTATCACCTACAGTAATTACCAAGCCCAAAAGGTTGCTTTCTACACAGCAGCAACAGTCAACGTGCCCACACTTTTATGCAGTTCTAACATAAAGAGGCCTCAAAGACATAAAGCAGGCATTTCTGCCAGGCCCCTGGGCAGCAGCTGCAACCTGAACCCCAACAGTCAACGGGAGCCCGACCTGCCTGCTCCCCAAGGCGGGCGCCTATTTGAGCAGTGAAAGACCTCTGCCACAGGGGTTCTCAGAGCGGGTCCACCCTTAGATCCTGCCCTCGAGTGACTCAGAGCCAGACAGGCCGCAGGTCAAGAGACAAGTGGCAAGGGTCTGAGAAGGAATGCCACGAAGTCGGAGAACATGCTTTGCTGAGAGGCTTCGTGGGGTCTGGCCCAGTCAGTGATTAAGGGTAATGGGGTAAAACGGCCTCCTAGCCCTCATGCTAAGAGGAGCAGCAAGAAAACAGGCTTGACGGCGAGGCAGCCTGGAGCATCTCAGAGCTGAAATCAGCACAGGAGGCCCTAACGATTGTTTCAAATTTACAGGACACCAAGGACAGAGGGGGCACATCACCTTTCCGAAGCAAGGGATGAGAAAACCATTACTACCAGCATCAAAATGTAAGTTCGGAAAGCCACAAACGCACACAAGCTAAAGCAAACGTTTATCTAAGTTTCCTGTTTCACAGATGACGACGGCAAGCACAGTGCCACTTGGGTTAAAGAGCTATGGTGGTCGGCTACGTCACTGGCCAAGAAAGCTCACCTGGCTTGTGCAGATACCTGAATTGCAATGGTATTCATGATCAGGGGCACGAATTCCGCAACGACATTGTGGATATTCAGTTTGTAGAGCTAAAAGCAAACACATCAGATTCTCACGCTTACTCACTCTGCTCACAGCTAACTAATTTGGCGTAGCAAAGACACTGTGAGATTCATTGCTCGGCACACGTGTAACACCCACATCTATTCGCCACAGAAAAGCGGGTGTGTAAAGTGTCGTAGAATGAGAAGCCTTAAACCCGGGAAGCTACTGAAAATACGCATACCTGATACATTAACACAACGATGATGGGCAATTCTGCCAACACCTTCAAAGAAAGCGATCCTCTGGGAATGATGGAATGCTGGAAGAGAGGAATACAGAGGACTGTGGTCACCACCTTGGCACCTAATATAGCCCCCATGTGTCCCACGGCTGAGCACCACCCGGTCGAAATAAAGGGAAGGGAAAACACTGACTCGTCTCTGTAATTATCTGTGGTGAAAGAAGCAAAATATTTTGAAAACAAAGCACAAGAATTATCATTCGATGTAAAAGGTTTTATATTTTACAATGTCATCACTTGTAGTAAAATCCTCAAGAAAATGTGTCAGAGATTCAACTCACTGGAGAAATTCTTAAAAAAAAGATTTTTTTGAAAAATCTGTTATGGGCTTCCCTGATAGTTCAGTTGGTAAAGAATCCGCCTGCAATGCAGGCAACCCCAGTTCAATTACTGGGTCGGGAAGATCTGCTGGAGAAGGGATAGGCTACCCACGCCAGTATTCTTGGGCTTCCCCTGTGGCTCAGCTGGTAAAGAACCTGTCCGCAATGCGGGAGACCTGGGTTCGATCCGTGGGTTGGGAAGATCCCCTGGAGAAGGGAAAGGCTACCCACTCCAGTATTCTGTCCTGAAGAATCCCATGGACTGTATAGGCCATGGGGTCGCAAAGAGTGGGACATGACTGAGTGACTTTCACTTTCACCTCACTTTCCGAAGAAAAACAGTAAGAAGTACGTGCATGCCTAGTTTTATTCAAAGGTACTTATAAACAGGAAAACTGTAATAAATATAAGAAAAAAATAGTCTTCTAATACATAAAATCTCAAATAGGTGAGGAAAATATCAGACTCAAAAACACAAATGGACAATGAATGGACAGGAAAAGGGAAGTGGAAAAAGAAACACAAAGACTGACAAACAGAGGTCTCTAATTCAGGACGAGCAAAGAAATGAAAGCTTTGTTCCTTGTAAACTAAAATGCAGTCTCCTATTTATCCCAGCTCACATTGAAACAGTCTGCAAAACACTGCAGTGGAACACACACAGATGATTCTCCTGACTTCATCATAAAACACAACTGTAGCACACACTCAACACATGTTCCCTGTGTGACCAGTGCTACAGATTCCACACACGGGCTGCAGAAAACAACAGTGTTACCATCACAAAACTCATGGTTCATGAACTTTCCTACAATGGGAGAATGCAAGTGGTGGAGCTGTTACATTCTAGAACTTCTGTCCCCAGAGCCCACACGGGCAGGCACTGAACTACAGGTTTATCTGTAGTTTAAAGGGACTTCACTTCTGTGGAAGCTAAGGGCAGACCAGGGCCCCCTGCAGGGTCAGCTGCTCTGACTCCACCATGATTTTGAGTGTCTCTGTATCACTAGTGAGCGACAATTCCCGTGCACACCTACAGAGCACAATCACTGAGGCTCTTTTGTGCGCACACACATTTATTTGCTTATTTTAAACGCCTCCATGTGTTTAATTTTTACGAAAAAAAAAATTAAAAAGCTTAGGGGTCTAAAAAGTCAAGACCTCAGGCTTCCTCCACCAGGGGAGAAGACGTGGATAAAAGCAAAGCTAGGAGCAAAACAACCGAGACACGTACTGTTCTTGTCTCGCTGTCCTCACGCTCAGGGTTCACCTTCACAGCGATCGTCGTGATCATTCCGACCATCTCTGGGGGAGGGACGGTGTTCTCGGGGATCACCTGAGGGTTCTCAAAGTAACGGTTCTACAGAAAAAGAAGAGAAGTCATTTTTTCTGAAGTCAAACACAAACATTCCTCTTAATAAAACACGCCTGACGTGGGGCGCGAAGGACGCTCAATGTCCTGCCCATATATGCAACACCAACCCCACAGTCCTAGGAGGCCCCTTCCTTCAAGGCCATGAAGATACACAACACATTCTCCATCTCCGACAACAGAGAACAGACTTGCCCACAGCACCCTCTACTAGTGTTTCCTGGCTGATGGAAGAGGAAAGGCGTGCCATGTTACACTGTTACCTCAATGAAGCAGGATGCAACCCAGCTCTCTAGTGATAAGAAACCAGGAGCTGGTCCCTACTGAATTAACTTCCCAGTCTCCTAAATAAGGTCAGATATGCAACAGAAGCAAAGTCCAGGAGACATTTTAAAAGGCCAGGAAGGACCTCACTGGCATCCTTAGTTCTCAGTGGAATTTGGGCTTCATGTTAAAAAAAGACAGCTTCGTATGAAAAATAGCTCTTTGATCAAAACAGTAGCTGACACAATGATAACTCGATAACTTAGAAGGCAATGTAAGTTTTATACACTACTAGCGTCACCGACTCAATGGACATGAATTTGAGCAAACTCCAAGAGATAGAGGACAGAGGAGCCTGGTGGGCTACAGTTCATGGGGTCAAAGAGTCAGACATGACTTAGCAACTGAACTGCAGCAGCAGCAGCAGATTAAAATCCTTAGAAAACAAAAAACAATTTTACCATCTGTTAATTTTTTTAAAATTCAAGCTTAAAAAACCCTTTACAGTAGAAACTCTGAAACAAACACATTTGTGCACAATGATCTTATACTACAGCATTACTGGTGGTAGCAAGGAATTGAAAAATGGGGGGAACCAGGGAGAAGGTCAGAGTACACCAATACGGCAGAATTATCGGTCACTCAGAACGACGACTGCCAAAGGGAGAGCCCTGGAGGACGCACCCCACTGTGACAGCGAGTCCTTGCAGTGGGGGGGGTGGGGGGGGGACGGGGAGCGAGGGGCGCTCCTCTTCCACTCCACACACTTGAACACGGGTGGCCCTGCTCAGAAGCAGTTCTTTCAAGATACGGAAAAATTTTAATGACACAGAAAAACGCTGCAAGTATACACCACTCCCTCAAAAGCTTCAAGGCTGAGTGCAACCCATCTCTACAAAGCACAAAGTGAAACTCGAAACAGCAACGTCGATGGTTGCTTACAAATTAAAGGATAATTATGGACAATTTGTTTTCCTTTTTGTGATACAAAACTTCTAGAATACACTGCTTTATGTAAAAATGCAGTATTTAAACAATGAAACCAAAAGGACTCTTTTTTTGAAGTGGCTAATTTATCAATCGCTATCTGGGAGATGGTGAAGGACGGGGGAGCCAGGCATGCTGCAATCCATGGGGCCACAAGCATTGGACACAACTTAGCAACTGAACAGCAACAATTTATCATCCTAGATTTTGACTAAACAAAACGTTTCTCATTGTAAAATTAGCACCCCTCCAATTATTCTTTCAACCCTTTGGAATAAGGAAGGCATAAATATAAATGATAAATTCAAAATAATATAAAAAACAGCATACCACTACTTTTGGAAGCTCCTTGTAAATCTGTTTCACAAAATCCAAAAAATGATGAATCTAAAAAAAAAAAAAAAAAAGGACAATATAAAGATATTTGTAAACAGAAAACGCTTACAGTAAGAAAAATATCAATAGTCTCCATAAATAAGATCTCATGAAACAGGCAAGAAAAATGCCAGACTCAAGATACAAATAGGCAATGAATGTGAACACACAGACCAAAAAAAGAAAAAGAAGCAAAGACTGATAAAAAGAAAACAAGCTTTCTAATTCAGGGAGAGCAAAGGAATGAAAATGATAATAAATGCCACCTCCTGTCTTTCAAAAACTAGTAACAGCACGAGCTGGAGGGAGTGAGCCGGGGAGACTCCCTTGCACCGAGGTTCACAGGCTGCTGAAGCCCTCTGGACACCAGTGGGGCAACCCAGCTCAGAGGCATCAGGACGTGACACCTGTGACCTGGGGGTCCTACTGCTACAAACTCAGTCTACAAAGTAATTTAATTTGTACACAAATACTAGGTTACGGTTATGAAATAAAAATTTTGAAATGCCCTAAATATCCAAAACTGTAAAAGATTATTAAATACCCATCATAAATTAACTTTACGAAACATTCTTTATGATTGGGAAAACACATACATATAAAGCAAAGGGAAACAATCAGGATGTGATATGTTATCCACAGTAGAATTACAAAACAGACAGACACGTAAGGTGGGAAAAAGAAGAAAGGAAATTCAGAGTGAAAAATTCACACAGCAGAAGGAATCTGTCAGTACACTTCATAAATGCCATCAGAATAACCACTTACCTCCTGGGTGATGGGCGGCCTGAACTGTTTGTGTAGTTCAATAATTATTCTTAGACAAATAAGAACGTTTTCTTCATTTTCCGTCTTAAAAAAAAAAGCATTTAGAAGAGTTATATTACTGAAAACTTAACTTACTAAAAAGATTAAAGAGTATTTCCTCAGCATTTTTTGCATATACACCCTCCATCAACCCACTTAGATGTGATTTGCAGAAAGCTGATAAACCCACAGAACACAGCTGACCTAGACAGGACTTGTCCGTGGCCTCTGGTGACCACCTGAAGGTACCCGACCGGCAGGTTCTGCCAGAGTCAGCAGATGAGTAACCAGCAAGTCACACTACAAACCAAGGTCTTAACAACAGACATGTCTCCCTGCTTGCAAGGATTGCCAGAAGAATAATAGCTGAGCACCCCATGTGCACTGGACCCTGTGCTAACACGACACCCATCACGAGAGTTGGGGTGTCATCCACATCGTAACAGAGGCAGCTAAGGCTCAGGGCAAGAGGAATGAGGCTGACATGGCAGAGCCGACACACGGCAGAGCCAAGACCTGAGACCAACGCTACGCCCTCCCGAGCTCAGCTTCCCAAGGGGCCCAGAAGTGCGACAGAATGCTAAACACGTCAAGACTGAGGACAGCAAGAAAACGGTTCCAGAAGCTGGCTGAGCAGGTACCACGTGGATTAACCCAAGAATCTGAACAACTCTTCATGACGACCGTGCCTGACACAAACACAGAGGCACAAGGCCAGTGGCCCCCGAGCTCAGAGTCTGCCAGCTACCACCCACTATGTCGAGTCAAGCCCCCAGTGACTCCAAGGAAGATCTTCACTTAATAATCCTTCTTAGTAATCTGGCTGGCAAAGTGAGAGAACACAGGCAGTTAAGCAAATTTCTATTTGTGAAACAGAATTTTACTGAAAGAGAAACTGTTGTTTACAGACAGGATTTTACTGTAAGAAAAAAGCTTTGAAAGTGGCTAAATAAAAAGAACTCTCAAATGTTACCTCTAAAAAGCGAAACATCACAGACAAAACGTTTTTTGTGTGAGGACGAAGATGCTCGTTGGTTGGTATTCTATGAATTATTTCAAGAACAAGCTTCCGCAGTTGCTGTTGAAGAGAAACAAAGGTGTAAATACGAAACCCTTCCAAGAGTTCCAAGATCATGTTTTGCATCCCACAAGTGTCCCCCACGCCTGCACCCAGCACTGGGGGCCGCCAAGCTACAAGATGGAACCCACCCTACAAACAGTCCGGCAAACCATTTACATGTAATCCAAAGCACGCACTACAAACTGGCATTTTCTGTATTTCTGCAGCTGTGTACCAAGCCAAGTAAGCCAAAGTTTCTTTCATACCTCGTCACCACTGCCAGCAGAAGGACACGAGTGAGTGCAGCGGGTGTGAATTTAAGACAAAAAGAGCAGAACACCAACGAAACTTCACTGGCCATCTCCCTGCATGATCTCAGTTCAGCTCCTGGGACGAGCTGTCCAGTTACCTCGGACCCAACCGCTAATCGTATCGCAGGCTGTGCCAAGCTTTCGTGATTTTGCCTACAGAGCTAAGAACCTGAACGCAGCTCAGAGGGACATCTCGAGCTGTCACCACACAAGAATGTTTCATTCCGCAATTCACCTTCACTGGTGCTGTGGTAATTTTTAAAATTCTTTTTTTAAGAGATACAAGCTGAAACATTTATAGAAAAAAAAGAAAAGATGATGCCGCTGTTTTAAAATGATCAAGGTCAAAGTGTGTGGGGGAGGTGCAAAGAGGAGGCGGGGGTATAGATAAAACCGGGCAGAGTCACAGGAACTGAAGATAGTGTGAGGCTAGAGCTGGGCACCAGGCGTGCGGGGGGTCGTGAAATTCTCCCCCCACTTGTATATACGGGTGAACCCGGCTACAACACGCAGCCCACGCATGCGCGCGGGCCAGCAAGCGTGGAGAGGGTAAACAGGCAGATGGCCACGAGGAAATAAAACCAAGACATCTACCTGAGGAGGCGATGGCCTTGGGCAAAAGGACCCTTATCTGACAGCACTGCTCTCACTTCTAAGGGCAGCCGTAGGTGTCCGAGTTGTTTTCATTCACAAGGGCTGGGGCCCCTGCAGCAGGACATTCTTCTCCGGAACAGCTTACCTGGGCTGGTTTCTCCTGAAGAAACTGAACTTCTCCATCTTGAAGAAACGTAAGGAACCGAGGGATGATATGTTCCAGGAACGTGGAATACTGAGGAGAGGAGGTCACATTCTAATCACAGAAAGAAAAGAAAACCCCCGTTAAGGTCTGTGTACGTATAGTTCCGTTGCAAATTCGAGATGATGTCACCATCATCTCGAGAAACATTCTGGGAGAGCTGCTAGCAAGTTTTAAAACTTTCAGATGCTTTAATGATAATATCATTTGAAATAAGTTGACTGCTGCTTCTGAAATCCACTTCAAGAGAACTCAATGCCAACATTTACTGCTCAGCCTAGAAAAGCGGAGGCTGTGGAGAAGGCTCACTTCGGAGCCTGCCGGGGCTGCCTTTGCCACCCTCTACGGAGACTTGTCTGATCTGAATCTCTTCATCTGGAGAATGAGGGGCCTGACCACACTAAAATCTAAAACTCTAGCTGATCAGTTAGGTTGATATGAGTTAGATGAACATCACGGGTGTTAAAGGCAAACTAGGAAATGAAACTGCGGTCTGGAGACAGTGAAGTCAGATGGAGACCAGGGCAGGGTCTGGCCCCACTCAGCAAGTATAAACCTGGGACAAGCACCTGACCTCCTGGGCCTCAGGGTCCCCACCTGCGAAGAGGCTACCATCTCCTGCCTTACGGAACCATGTGAAGAGTGCACGAGCTGGTACAAGTCAAGCTTTCCACACTGCTTATGGTAAATGCTCAATGTCCCTTCGTTATTATTTACAGCTCCCCTGTGCTTCACACTGTGCCCTGTGCCTTTTACTCTTTCTCAGTCCTCACCATGACTCTCTAAGTATTTTGTCCATTTCACCAATTAAAAAAAAACACAAAGCTCAGACCCTGCTGACTGTCAGAGTCACAAAGCTTTGGAAAGTAGATTCCACTTACAAGTATCTAACACCCAAGTGCTCATCTCTCTTCCCCTTGAAGGCCTCACCTGCACATTCAACACACGCTCCTATCACGTGCTCAATGGGGATAAAATGAGGAAGAAGGTAGGTAGAGTTCATGTCCTTGGAGTCGGGGGAGGCAGCAGTGTGGTGGAGAAGACAGGTAATCAAGAAACGATCTGATAACATGGAATTATGATGGGGAAGCGCTGGGCTGGCAACTAAGGGAACCTAACCAGTGAGGCCTAACTAACTGGATGGAACCAACGACAGAGAACACCCTCCGAAGAAGGGATGTGGCTATGAAACCCTAAGAGGCCAGCAGGGGTCAACCAGGGGACAAAGTGGGAAAGGTTCTAAGGAAAACACACGCAAAGGCACAAATTGATGAGAACTTTTTGAAGTTTCCACGTGGCAGGGATGGCCGTACAAGAGGGAGGCACTGAACTTTTACTATCGTGAGTGAGAAGCCCACGGGTTACAACTAAATGTGTCTGGCACTGCAGACACTGATATGGGAGAGGACACAGGTCCAGGGTTGTCTGCTGCCTGAGGAATCTATGAAGGAGGAAATACAGGCAAAACACAGAAAACTGTTTCGCCATAGGAACAAGGACAGAGCCACCGTTCCTGGAATACACACCCGAGCACTGGTCTCCCAGGACCAAGTTCAACTCCAGGGGCTCTGAGCCTGCAGCACGCTGGGCAGGGGGGCACCCCCAGGAGCTGGCAGCCCCTCCGCCAGCAGTCTGCGAATCCATGGGGGACAGGAACTGTGCTTGTCACTTTCCACCCCCAACATCCAACTTTTATGAAACACACCCATTCAAGGATTCAAGGAAAAGAGGGTGAGAGTCAAGTTGGAACAGTATCGAGGTTATCAAGAAAGCCAGGTCATCTACTCATCAGCCCACAGCATCCAGATTCCACAGCCTTCAAAGCATCTTGAGAGTCAAATTTCTCCCACAGGACAGATGCAACAGGTTGCTCAGTTATGCCAGGATTTCAACTCAGCCCACAGCTTTCCAATCCACAGGAATGTCCTCCACGATTTCTAACTTGAACGTTCCTCTATTCTCTGTTAGGAGAGACAGCCTCTATGATACTTACTTTGCTTGGAATCTTATCCCTAAGTGGTTAATGAAATGAATTTCTAAGATTCCTCAAACTCTTGCGAAGTCTTCATTTCACTCATTTCATTTAAGTATTTAGTTCTGGGATAGGAGTGGTGGTAATTTAGAATTACTTTCTGAGGGTCATTCCAAGTGTTTCATTCTTTGAAGGACTCGGTCATCTGAATTTCATTTAAGCTAAATGTCTATCAGATTTCAAAAGGCATTATTTGGAAAAGCCCCAAGTGCTGTTCATTCTGCTAATTTAATCGATGCATCTGAGACCAAAATGGGAACTGACTTGCTAACTGCCAGACTCTTGCCAACAGGAGAGGAAGGGATGAGACACTTCACTGGAAGAGCCCCCTGCGCCCATGAAGCCTGGCCCACCTGCCACTCCTGCAGCATCACAGGCGGCGCCGTGATCTCAGCCTCTCCGGTAAACCTCTGAGGGCTGTGGTTCTGTCCAGAGGATGCAGAATGCAGGCCTTTCCTGTTCTGCTCCCACCTCTTTTTTCAGTGGTGGTGGTGTGTTTTTAACAATTTGCACTAATAATGGAAGAGAAAGCCCTTTCATTCAATCTCTAAATATCTCAGGATTTTTTTTTCCACCTCAGTACAAGGCAACACGTTCTTAAAAACATCTATTTAACACAGAACAAAACCAAACAATTCCCCTACCAAACAAAAATACCATCCATTACTATAGATAGTAAGGTATCGGATTCAATCCCACTAACATTCATCTCATGTTTAGTGATTCAAGAGAGGCTAGGAAACATTTTGTTCTTAATAATCATATTAGCTCTGTGAGAAAGGTTTTACTGTCCCCACATTAAAACCAAGAAAGTAACTTTCTCTTTGGCCTATGAGACTGACTGGCACCAGACTAACCGTCAAGCTGGACAAAATATAGATAACGGTTTTGGGCGCTGGACCAGAGGCGGAGCAAGGCCGTGATCTCCAGAAGAGGGGGAACTCACCCGCCGCACCCCACCTCGACTCTCTGCCTGGGTCCCATTTCCTGAGTGGGCTCAGGAGGCCGGAGCCCAGGGTAAGCACCGTGGTCCTGCTGAGTTCAGGGGCAAACACCGAGTTTGCAGCAGCCAAAGTGGCTGGAATCTGCAGGGCAAAGCCCCCGAGGAGGAACCACAGAATGAGCATTGGGCTGTACTTCTGGTGAGGGAAGGTAAGGCTGCCTGAGGCTTGCCAGGGAGTGGAGGCTTGAGAACTGAGAAATAAAGAAACGTCAGAGGTCTAGCAATGTTAGAGGACACTGGGGGTCCAGCCTCGACACAGTGCAAAGACCTTAACACCTGGAGACACTTCAGACACTCAGCTGATGATGGACCACGCTCCCGAGGAAGGCCTAGTTTAGCCCCAACCCACAGAGTCTAAAATCAATCTCCAGCGAGAGCCACACGGAGATGGGGTTCGGAGGTTGAAGTCTACGAAGTCAGAGGGACTTGGGAAACCCCTTGGGCTTTCCACAGACCCTCTCGAGCACAGTGTAAAACCAAACCTCCCCAAGTTCACTGAGATCGGCCAGCACCTGCATTGCTGACTACAGTACAAATGTCAACTCTTCCAAGGGAGGTGAGAGAACCAAGGGCCCCTACATTTCACACACAACGTCTGGTTTACAATCAAACCTACCAGACATGCAAGGAAGCAAGGTAACGTGACCCAGAGTCAACAGAAATCAATCTTGATACGGCCAAAATTTTATATTTAGCAGAGACTTCAAAGCAGTTACTATAATAAATACGTTCAAAGTATAAAAGGAAAATATGGTCTCAATAAATGAAAATGAGGAATCTCTGCAGAGAAGTGACATCTAAAGAAGAACCAAATGGAAATTACAGAAAGTACAGTGACTAAAATTTTAAAATTAAAAAATACAAATAAACTGAAATTTTAAGATAGCATCACAGAGATTGGAGATGACAGAAACACAGCCATTGAATCTGAGGACAGATCAGAGAACAAAGAGGGAAAAGGTGGAAGAAAAATGAATAGAATCTGAGCGACCAGTATAAGATATAAAACTGCAGGATGTAAGACCCAGAAGAGGGAAACCGAGTCTCAGAGGAGTTACAGGCAGCAGAGCCAAAACCGAGCCAGCACTCATCCCACACAGCAACGTACCGTCCGTTACCTAACGCGGCGAATCTACAACAGAGGCCTGAGTGTATTCTGAAAGCATGCACCTAGGAGAGGTACACGGTATTTGAAAAGTGAAAGAAAGGCCAAATAGCTAAACAAAGCAACATTCCTCAACACTGTTTGGGGCTCACTATCACTAGTGTGAAGACAGTGGACAACGCTGTACCGATTTTCAAATTTCAATCTTGAAATACAACACATTACATGAACAAAGAATAGAACTCTTAGGTGACTAGTGAAGGGACTAACAAGGCAACTGTAGCAAAGCACATGTATTTATCTCAAAATGAAAAGGTATAAAAATATAAAGCTCATACCTCGAAATTTTCACTAACTTCCTGCATCATTTTTAACTTTGTTTCATCAGCTGTAAATAACAAAACAGATGGTCAGGTAATGGAAATTACGTTAAGGGTGTTCCTAAAAATTACTGGATTTAATAATATAAGAGAAGCAATCAGATCTTATCAGTTTGACTGTCATGGTCCAAAAGCAGGCACATAACTAGTTCCCTACAACCAGTCGCACGCATTCGTACTCCCAGACACACGTGTGCATGCACAGACAAGGATACACAAACATACACACACACACACATGCCTCTTTGGAGCTCCAGCCAGTAATGCTCATCACTTTGCTTCTTTACAAGGCAGAGAATGGGGAAGTTAGGATAAAAGTTGACGTTACTACTTATCTCGGTGTGGGCAACATCTAAACAGAGATGACGGGGTCACATCAACACATTTCTTAATGACAAAAAGGATCCACTTACGTGTGTTTACATCCGTGAGAGCTGCCACAAACTGAAGATATTTTTTCATCAGAGTGGTTTGGTCAACCACCGTGGCCCCTTGTGTTGCAACAAATGCCATTTTTCTTTTGAGTTAGTTTGTTTCTCAAGAGAAAAGTATCATGTCCATGAGTTCACCCAGCCTACGAAAAGAGGCACATGATTAGCTAACTTACTGAGAGCATAAATTCAGTGTCTAGGAAAATCTTCTCTAAATGCCTGTGTTAATCTAAATACCTTGCCATTAATTCAGAAAACAACATGACTCCCTCTGCTTTTTTTGGAAAATAAAAGTTACTAAGTCCATTCTATTCATTTCTAAACATGACTTTTATACACAGATGCTTTTGTTTCCTAGAGTATGTCCATCTTTTCCTAGGCGAGGGGTCAGCAAATTCTCTGTAAAGAGCCAGATAGTAAATATTTTGGATTCTGTGATCTGTCACAACTCCTGAGCTCTGCTATAGCCACAAAACAGCCATAGACAACTTGCAAATAAATGAGCATGTAATTCATAAACCTTTGACTTATGGACATTGAAACTTGAATTTCACTTGAAAATTGTACCATGAAACATTATTCCTCTTTTGATGCCCCTCCAACTATTAAAAAAAAAAACTGTAAAAACCATTTTCAGTTTCTGTGCTGTATAAAAGTAGCCACCAGGCTGGATGCGGTCGGCTGACTGTGGTTGGGCCCTCTCTGCATTGGGTGACCCCAACTTCACTGTGCAGAAATATCAGCAGGTACCAAAGGTGGTCTCCCAAGCACCAGGCAGAGAGGAGCCCTGGGAAGCTGTCAATTTTGTTCCCACCCGGGCACATGTCAGGCACTCAGGAAACACTCCTGGGATGAATGCACAGGTGCTTCCAAAAAGCATCTCAGTGAGTTGGAAACAGGCGTGGATGACCACACTTTGAGCAGTGCAACTCCGGGTGGAAAAACAGGAGACCTGGCTCCTGTACTAAGAGCCCTACCGAGAGAACCTGGTCCACCTGCTTTTATCCATCCTCCCTCCGTGAACACCCGGCTCGTTTCACTCTGCACGAAGGCGCACTTTCAGGACTCGGTTTTCTTTCTTCCTTCAACAAACACACCACGAACTCCTCTGCAGGCCCTTCCACGGCCCTGCCTCCCGGCTTACGCTCCCCTGCAGCTCCCACTTCTGCGCCCCACAAGCGATGGGGACCATCCCCCCGCCCCCAGAGACCGAGAGAGAGCCCCTTCCGGCCCGCGGCTCCAGGCAGAAGGCACTAAACGGAACCAGCTGGAGGGGATCCCGCCGGCCGCGCTAGCCGAGACCCGACTTCGGGCTTCCTCCTCACCTCCCCACCGCGAACCCCACCCCAGGGGGGACCCGAGACTCGGGGTCACGGCCTCCCCTTGCCCAAGAAACTTCGGGGAGCGCGGGGGGGGGGGGGTTGCGTGCCCAAACTTTGTAAAAGGCTCGAATCCCCGCCACCCTCTTCACCGAAGGCATCCAACTCTCCCACTTCCCGGGACCCTGAGGGGCCAGGCTCGCTGTCTGCCCGGGCCCGGAGTTGGGGGGCGCCCCTGAGGGGAAAACCTCCCATCCCCGCCTTGAGGGTCGGAGAGCAGCTCCCAGAGCCGGAGGCCGAGGGTCCGAGCCTGGCTTGGGTCCCGCCGCCGAGGCCCGGCCCACGTTCGGGGCTGCGGGTCGGAGTGGGGGTGTTTCGGGGTGTGGCGGGCAGCCCCCCGAGCCGCCGCCGCCGCCGCCGCCGCGCCGGCTCGCGACAAACGGCCCCGCCCCGCCGGGCCAGAAGGGGCGCTGTCGACGCCGCTACCTTCGCTCCGTGCGCCCGGCCGGGGCGGGCCAGGCGCCTGCGCGCAGGCCGAGAGCGGCCCGGCCGGCCCGGGGCTGAGGGGGGACACGGGGACCCCCAAGCCAGCCCTCCTATCGCCCCGGCCTCACACGGCCCGCGGCTCCGCTCCGTGGGGCGCCGTCCCCGGACGCCCGCTGCCCGCCTCCCAGCGCCGGGCTACGGCGGGCGCCGAGGGCCGATCCCCGCGCCGCTCGCCCTCCGCCGTCCCGCGCTCTGCCCGCCCCGCTCCCCCGCCGGCCGCGCCGCCCGGCCTGAGCCCCGGCGTGGCGGGGAGGGGGTGCGGGGGCACTCCAAGGGCGCTCGGAGCCCCTCTCCGTCGCTCCGCGGGCCGCCGCGCCCGCAGAGGCCTCCTCACGCCCGGGCCCCGCCGGAGCCGCCGCCGCCGCGCGCGCGCCCCCCGGGGCAGTTCCGCCGCCCTCTGGCGCAGCCCCGCCCTGGTCCCCGCACTTACCCCGACCTCGGCGGCCGGCCGCCCGCAGCCCCGGCCCGCAGCGGCCCCCGGCCGAGTCCCCGTCTCCGTCGCGCCGCGCGGCGCGCAGTCCCGCCCCCGCTTAAAGCCGCCGCGCCGGCCGCCCGAGGACTAGGCCGGGGCGCACCGCCCTCCAGTGGGTGCGGCCTGGGCGGGCGGCGGGAGCGGGGAGGGGCGTCACGCCCGGGTGGGCTCGGCCCGGCGCTTTTAAGCCTCTGTCCGCTGGGGTGAGGGTTGCCGGCCCGGGAGGGGGGGGCAGGCAGGTGGCCGGCGTCTCTGGGCTCTTTCTGCCCTGAATGTCTCCTCCGGAGCCAGGCAGCTGGGGAGGAGGGACGCTTGCGGGGGGCGCTGCAGCGGGGGCGGTGGGGGCACCCTTAGCGGGCGGCGGACGGGCCCGGGAAGGGGCCACCCCCAACGTGGCAGGCTGGGCGGGGTTTTCTCCTTCGCCGGCGTCCTGGGGGTCCTTCTGAGTCCGGGGAGGGGGAGGAGGTAAGGAGGGTCTTTGGGAAAGAAGAAGGTTGCAGACGGACGGAAACCCTGGAAGCATAGGGCAGCCCAGGTGTTCTGCCTGGAGGTGGCTGGCCTGGTCGGTTGCTGCACCTCCATCACCCTGAGGCTAGACCTCAGACGAGGCGGAGGCCTTGGACCAGAGCAATGATGACAGGGAGTGAAGGCCCTGGCCGTCCTGGCGTGGGCTGGACCTAAAGGTCCTGGAAGAGAAAGGTACCATCGGATCTCACCTATAGACTCCCATCTTTGAGAGTGGTTGAATGATGAGCTATTCCTGGAAACGTGTGGTTAGCGTGTTAGATGGACAGAGCGCCAAGTGATGACCTGAGCGACCTCCACCTGCTCCATGACCTGGCTCCACCTCCTTTTTTTGACAGTACTTCCCCGTGACCCCCAAACCCCCCATCATCATTAACTCACCAAAATCTTTGTGTTCTCTTCTCAGATGGATACATTTCACACCTGGTAATAAACAGAGCTTGCAATTCCTGCAAGATATCCTGTTAAGAGACATGCTTCTTGCTTTTGTTTAATGTTGCCTCTCAAGAACAAGCCTCAGCTGAAGCACCTGGGATTGTAAATAGATGCATTGGTACTTAGTGCCAATTATTTCTGCCCCAGGAGATAAAAAGTGAGTTAGAACACTCCTTCCCCCATGAAAGAAGTTGCCCACTTGCAAGCAAAATCCTCTCTGCTCCTACCACCACCACCCCCAAAAGGTAGGAGGTCTAAAGTTGAGGAAAGTCGAAAAATCTAAGGGCTGGAACCAGTGTGCTAACCAAGGTCATTTAATATTGTTTTGCAGGGGGTGGGGGTGGGGTAAATCAAGAAAGAAGCAGCTGTAGACAAATCCTTTGATAAGTTTCCGTTTAATTGCACGTGATAAAGACCTAGAGTTAGGTCAGTGATAGTGAAGCGAAGTCACTCAGTGGTGTCCAACTCTTTGCGAGCCCATGGACTATAGCCTACCAGGCTCCTCTGTCCATGGGATTCTCCAGGCAAGCATACTGGAGTGGGTTACCATTTCCCTCTCCAGGGGATCTTCCTGACCCAGCGATAGAACCCAGGTCTGCCGCATTGGAGGCAGACGCTTTAACCTCTGAGCCACCAGGGAAGCTGGCAAGATTCCTACACTTTCCCATGGCCTTAGCTTCTCCTTTAAAAGTACCCATCATGCTGCTATGATTTTTGCCTGTTTTCTTGTCTGTCTCCTGAATTAGCAGTTGGGGACAGTGTCAACTTCATCATAAATTATATCATACCCCTCCTCTGCTTAAAACCCTCCAAAAGATAACTGTTTCAGCTTATCCTCAGCCCCTGGCCCTGTGCACCTTCCAACCTTATTCTTCATGTTCCAGCCACAATGGCCTTGCTGTGCATCCTGCCCACCTAGGACCTTGGTAGCTGATTCTTCTGCCTGGAATATTCTTCCCTCAAAGACATAAAGCAGGCTGCTTGTCATCCTTGATGAGCTCAAATGTCATCTCCTCAGAGAGGCCTTTTTTAAGGGCCAATAAGAAAACCATCACCACCACCCCCCCAGTCTCTCATTATACTGGAATTTTCCTTAGAATCTGAAATTTCTTATCTACTCGTTTATCACCTGTTTTTCCCTCCTAAACGGAAAGCTCCCTTCCTGTCTTTCTTTACCAACGCATTCCTGTTGCGCATTGGATGTTGTCTTAGTCTCCTTAAGCTGCCGCTACAAACTATCACAGACTGGGTGGCTTACCCAACAGAACTTTATTTCTCATAGTTCTGGCAACTGGGAAGTTCAAGATCAAGGTGCCACCAAGGTAGATTTCATTCTGAGGCCTCTTCTTTTGGCTTGTGGTGGCATCATCTCACTGTGTGCTATCTCAAGAGTTCAATCTCTGGTGTCTGTTCCCCTTCTTATAGGGATACTAATCATATTGGATTAGGCCCCCACCCTTATGACTGCATTTAGCCTTAATTGCTTCTTTAAAGGTGCTATCTCCAAATACAGTCACTTTGGGGGCTATGCCTTGACATATGAATTTCTCAAGGGATACAATTCAGTGCATAATAAAATGTATAAATTTGTACCCTGTATGAACCCCTAGGGCAGGATCAGCTGGGACACTACAGAGAATACAGAGAGCCCCAAAATATTCAGTCAGGTGGGCGCGAGCAGTCTGCAGAAGTGGTCCCTGCGTGGAGTGGGTCAGGGCCTCAGCCTGACTTTTTGAGAGTCATCAAGAACCCACTCTTCCTCTCTCTCCCTCCCTGATTACCTTTGCCTCACCTGTTGGGCTGGCCCTAAGGGTCCCACCCCTATGAATAATCTTTCCCCCTGATGAATCAATAAATCCTCCCTAGGTCTCGTGTGAGTTTCAACAGGGTGACTGGGTGTCCTGAGGTCAAAAAATTCCAACAGAAAATCTGGCAGAGTGGAGGTCTAGGCCTGGAATCATGGTGAATTCAACAAAGAGATCACCCTGAACTCTCTTTTGCCCCCTCCACACTACCATAGGATTTAACCCCAAAAGCCTCTCCAGAGCCGATCTGGGGTGACTGTTATCAGATCAGGGGCCCCCACTTCCCACAGTTACATTTCCAATGAAGGACAATGAGGATTTGCAGTAGGAAGTTGAAGTCTACGGCTGCTGTCCTTCTGTTACCAAAGGGAAGTCTAACTATACTATTTTGCTAGGGCCCACAGACCAAAACACCTGCTTTCGAAAAATTTTCAGCAACAAGAATGTGCCTCAAGACAGGTGCGGGGGGCGTCCCTGGTGGTCCAATGGTTAAGAATCTGCCTTGCAATGCAGGGGACGTGGGTTCCATCCCTGGTCCAGGAAGATCCCACATGCCTGGGGCGACTAAGCCCACGCGCCACAACTTCTGAGCCTGCCTGCTATAACCACGGAAGCCTGTGCACCTAGAGCGCATGCTATGCAGCAAGGGACGCGCCGCAGTGGGAAGCCTGTGCACCACACGTAAAGAGCAGCTCCCGCTCGCCACATCTAGAGAGAAGGCCGCGCAGCAGTGAGGACCCAGCACAGCCAAAAATAAAGAAATAAATATCAAACTAACACTTCAAAAAAGACAGGTGCTCTGAGAGCCCAGAAGAAGGAAAGTTTCCGGCAGAGGTGATACATGTGAGAAATGAGACAAAGAAGACTCAGATCAACATCAGCTTCAGGGTGGCCTTCCCAGGTGCCTTCTGCGACTCTGGAGGCTCTAAAGTTACCCAATGTAACGTTACACATTTTTTAAAGTAATAAATGTTATTATTCTTTTTATATAGTTAGTAAATTTTATTTTTTTTTAAAGAACATATTTGTCAGTTTAATTTTTTTAATTAAAAAAAACACTTATTTGGCTATACCACGGCATGTGGGTTCTTTAGTTGCAGCATGCAAACCCTTAGTTGAGGCATGTGGAATCTAGTTACCTGACCAGGGGTCAAACACAGGCCTCTGGAGCTTGGAGTTTTAGCCATTGGACCACCAAGGAAGTTCTACAGTTAGTACATTTTAAAAGGCACTAACAGCCAGACTCTTGAGAGTCCCTTGGACTGCAAGGAGATCCAGCCAGTCCATTCTAAAGATCAGCCCTGGGTGTTCTTTGGAAGGAATGATGCTAAAGCTGAAACTCCAGTACTTTGGCCTCCTCATCCGAAGAGTTGACTTGCCGGGGGCTCGCCAGGGCGCCCGGCCGCAGTGTCCTGTAAGTCCTCTCCTTCCTCGGGAGGTATAGTGTCCCTCCTTTGGTTCGCCAATGGCAGAAAATATGATCTGCGTAGAAGGTGGAGACCCACTGCCATCCACCGCTATAGCCTCTTCCATAGTCTATCTAACAGCCTCATGACGGGGATCCAGAACATTTCTAAGCATATTCCACAGAGCAAAAGCATTTACAGGCCCATGTAAAGTATAATAAGTTTTTAGCTGTTTCCTTAGCTTCACCCAAGTATCTAAGTTCACGGTGTCCTTGTCCGGAAACCAAGGACCCTGGTCTTATACAAATGAAAAAATGACTGAATATTGGATTTCTTAATTTTAATTTCTCTCTTACTTAATGACTGCAAAATTACTCATAAAAAGCTGTCTTTCTTTTGACTCACTGTTACCCATGTCAGAAAATTAAGATTTATAGAAAAGTCTGCCTCAACAAAGGTTTTACCTTTGCAAGGGGGGTTTTCTTTTCAACCCGAAGAAAGCAGGTTTCTTTCAACCTCTACAAAACCAGGTTTCTCTTAAACCCTTCAACACTTCCCACTCCTACTCACCCTGTCTATCCTACAGGGGGGTCTGCAGCACCCTAAGTGGGGTCCTATCCATCCCCAAAACTCAACACTGGGGGAGTAACCAAAATTACTCCTGGGGGAGCCACAGAGAGTGCTCTGGGGGTTGACTCATTGGAAAAGACTCTGATGCTGGGAGGGACTGGGGGCAGGAGGAGAAGGGGACAACAGAGGATGAGATGGCTGGATGGCATCATGGACTTGATGGACGTGAGTCTGAGTGAACTCTGGGAGTTCGTGATGGACAGGGAGGCCTGGTGTGCTGCGATTCATGGGGTCGCAAAGAGTCCGACGCGACTGAGCGACTGAACTGAACTGACTGAACAGCCAGTGAAATAGTTAAATATTTGAAACAACTTATAACCTTCACATATTCTTTTCTTCTCAAGCACGATGTTCTTCTCAATTCCTGATGGACAAGCAAAATTCTCCCAATTCCTTAAGCAGTTCTCATGATGACAGCCAGCACTGACTGAACACTTAACTGTGTCCAAGTACAGACTTCCTCTGTGGCTCAGTGGTAAAGAATCCACCTGCCAGCGCAGGAGAGGAAGGTTAGATCTCTGGGACAGGACGATCCTCTGGAGAAGGAAATGGCAACCCAGTCCAGTATTTTTGCCTGGGAAACCGCAACCCGGTCCAGTGTTTTTGCCTGGGGCATCCCATGGACAGAGGAGTCAGGTGGGGCTACAGTCCATGGGGCTGCGAAGAGTCACATGTGACTTGGCGACTACACAAGTCCAAGCACTGTTGTATGTGTTCACTCATTTTACCCTTACTGCAGTCTCATGGGGTGTTATTTTTCTTACTTTAAAGAAAACTGAATTGAGGCACCATGACAGTTACGCGACTTTCTGAAGGTCACAGAGCTCTCAGGGAGAACGCAAAGTCTACTGGTATTTGTCCCCACGATGGTGACTGGTGCCATCAGTGAGTGACATCTGTCTAGCACTTTTAACTTTCTTAAGGGGACTCACTCAAATCTGTGCCCCCACCCCCTGGGGACCCTGCGGCCACTCCCCTGGTCCCACCCAACTCCCTCTCTCTGGGTGGGCTCTTTTGCCAAGGAGGAGGGAGAGGCCCAACTGGGACCAGGATTCAGGCTGCGGGTGTCCAGCCTTTAAGGTCAGCCAGACTGGCTGCCTTCTAGCAGAAAAGACATGCTCTGTTCCTGTTAAGGCAGATGGAAGCGCCTGCTTGGGCCAAGGAGTGTCCAAGGAGCGACCTGGTCTCTTCTCATCGCGGTTGTCTTGAGTGTCTCAAGGCCTCTGACAGTGCTGTGGGCCAGGGACACAAGCCTCATTTCGCAGCAGGTGCAGAGACAGTAACCAGAGGAAGGGCATCGGTGCCAACGCCTACGCTCGGGGTCCTTCTCTCTGGAGGGACACAGGAGTTCCCAGTCCACCGCCCAGCGCCGGGCACACGGTGGCTCCTCAGCATTTCTTGAACGGAGGGCAGCATCTCCAAGCCGTGTGCGCCATGAGCGAAGGCACCTGGAGAAAGAGCCCAAAGGGCCCTTCTCGAGGCGTCGCAGCGTCGCGCGCGCCTCTGGGGACGCTGAGTCAGAGTCGCCGGGCGCGGGCACGGACGCGGGGAGGGGAGGGGGCGCCGACCGGAGGAGCGGGCAGCGGGGAGGGGAGGGATCGAGGGGAGAGGAGCGGCGCGGCGACGGGAGGGAGGAGGGGGCGCAGACTGGAGGAGCTGGGGCCCGCGGGGAGCCGGGAGGACCGCGGAGAGGGGCGGGAGCAGCGGGGGCCGGGGAGGGGGCGCGACGCGGCTGACGTGGGCCGGGGGCGGCGCGGCGGGCCGTGGGCGGCGGGGCCGCGCGGAGACTCCGCGATCCGAGGCGAGGACGAGCCGGCGCCGCGCCCGCGCCTCCCCGCACCGCCCTCGCCGCGCGCCCCACCGGCGGCCGCCGCCGCAGTCGAGCCCAGCCGCGTCCCCTCGGCGTTCCAGCGGCTCCCGGCGCCGCCATGGCCCGGGCGCTCTGGCCGCGCCTCGGCCGCATCCTCTGGCTAGCCTGCCTCCTGCCCTTGGCCCCGGCTAGGGTGGCCGCAGGTAAGGCGCCGCGCGGATCGGCCGGTCGCCCTCCCCGGTCGGCTGCGCGCCGGGGGCCTCGCCGGGAGCCGGGGCTGCGGAGGTGGCGCCCTGCGCTCACCTCCCTCCTCTCCCGAGGCCGCGCACTGTGGAGGGGAGCACGGCCTGTCCCTTCGCCCCTGTCCCCTGAAGTCGCCGGCACTTGGGGGGCTCCCCGCGCCCCTCGCTTCTGCAGCCCCCTCCAGATCGGCCCTGCCCTAGGAACGGCGCGGTGGCCGGGGCCTCCATCCCGGAGCCTGGGAACCTCGAAGCCGCTGGAGGTGGGGGAGGATGCTGCGGGGGGACCGGGGATGCTGGGGTCGGTCGTCACGCCACAGACCCCAGAGAGCGCGGCCAGATTGCCTCCAAATGTTGCCTTATTGGGAGAGGCGTGCCACCCAGCTCGTGTCGGCTTCGGGGTGGTGGTTGGGGGCGGGGGGATGCGATTTTCAGAGCCCGGGAAGCCAGCCTGCCATTTCCTCTCTGGGAATGGTTTCCAAAATGGACCCCGAGCTGGATCCGCTGGGTACCACTCCGTGTCCCCCGGTGCTGTGCTTCTAGCATCCCCACCTCCTCACCGCCCGAAGGCCAGCACCGCCTTTTTCTGGCCCATTTTGGCGACAAAATAAAGGGGACCTAGGTTGGAGAGTTTGGAGGAGACTGTTGGCAGCTATTGAGTGCGTTCAATATTCTTGAACGCAGCTATTCAATATTATCCAATATGTTCATCATGCCCCGTCCACCCTTCAAAGAATGGTAGAGAGAAGAAGAGATCAAATCCTAACTTGTGAAATGAAAGCCACAAGGGAAAGTAAAAACCCTGCATCTTAGGAGTGAATGTTAAGAGAATTTTGTGCTCGTCAGGATAATCTGCTTCTCCCTGGATATTCACATAGAAATGAGGTCTCTTGTCTGTTAGGTTTAGAGGTGTCCAGAAATGATCAATGTGGCCTAAATTGCTGGAAAAAAAAAGGAGGGGGTTAATTCTTTGGAAATCATATGTGGTTCCCAGCCTGGCCTACTGCACCCATGATACAGTTGAAACAGCTGAGATGCGGTTGGGGAAAACCCACAGGAGAGAAAGATTCAGAAGCCCTTTTGCAGCCTCCCCAGGTCTGGGTTAGACTCAGACATGCTTCCTGTACCAAGGGTTGAAGTCACAAGTCGGTGTCCTGGACCATTTATTAATTCCAGGTTGTGTTGTTCACACTTCAGAGATACTTTGGGAAGTGTTTTGGGCTGACAACATGTGCAAGGTGCAAAGGCCGATGTAACCCTTTTCTAGAAGGTTCTAGGGCCCCTGCAGGCTGTGTGGTCAGGGAGTATGTACATGCTCCAGGTGGAATCCAAGGGAGCCTGCTGGTGGGCGTTCTTCCACGGGTCAAGCTTCATGGCTCTTGCCACTTCACGTCTTGCTGTGGCCCTCTCAGCTCTGTGCCACTGGGGTGCCTGTGGGGTCCCTCAACCCTGGCGTGGGCTGCTCTGTACTCCAAGGCCAGGGCAACCTGGGCTCCTGAACCGGAAACATGGATTTCGACGGGTAGGTTACCCCACCGGGGCTTGGTCTCTTCAGCCACAGGTGGCAAAGCCTTCATGGTCTATTTCAGATTCTGGACAATTCTGAGACCCTGAAGACGAGGGGCAGCATCACCCAGGGGCTGTGAAATACCTGCTTTAAAAAACAAAAACACAAGCCTGAGAAAAGTGCCCTTGGAGTCTCAGCGTCTGGATAGGTGCTGGAGGGGATGGCTCCCAGGAGCTGGGCCACTTGTCTGCCGTAGCTGCGTTTGCTGTAGCCACATCCCCTGCCCTCCCCCACCCCGTCCCTCCTCCCAGCTGAGCTGGCTGCGCCCCTATTCCATTCCCCTGGCAACCGATCTGCGTCGTCTCGTACTCATCATCCTGCTGACATGCGCCCCGTCTTGCTGCAGATTCTAGCTGACCATTAGCATGCAGCCGAATGTCCCTGCCACCTGCCAGCCTCGCTCTGGCCCACGAGCCTCTCCTTGTCGGTGGCGGGGGCGGGGGGGGGGGGGGCGGGGGGAGACAGTGGGCAAGAGCAAGTGGGGGAAGGGTGGAAATGGCCTCTCATCTCAGCGCCTCCTTTTGCTGCAGCCTGGCGAAAGGCTGGGCCCCTTTCTCTGCCAGAGGCTGCCCCATAGCCAGAGGGACTTAGCCTGGGGCAAGGCAGATTTACTCTGACACCAGGCAGTAGCGTTATCCCCTGGGAGCCCTTGGGGACTCAGGTTCCCCAGTGTAAAATCTACACTGTTTTGTTTTGTTTTTTTTTCAATTTAAAGAATCTTTGAAAGTTTATTTTTTTTTTAGCTTTTATTTTATGTTGGAGTATAGCAAATTAATTGGAGAAGGCAATGGCACCTCATTCCAGTACTCTTGCCTGGAGAATCCCAGGGACGGGGGAGCCTGGTGGGCTGCCGTCTATGGGGTCACACAGAGTCGGACTCGACTGAAGTGACTTAGCAGCAGCAGTAGCAGCAGATTAATAATATGGTGGTAATTTCAGGTGGACAGCAAAGGGACTCAGCCATACACTGTGTTTTCTTGGAGAGACTTCTCTGTCTGGAATTCTCTCCTTGAGGTTAAGACACTGCCGGTCCCTTTTGCAGTGCTGGCCCAGATGACTTTATAATCCAAAATATGGCATCAAGGAAAGGGATTTGGAACCGATGTGTAACATGAGTGATAAGAAGGCTGGAGACAGAGAGTCCCCAGTGGGGGCAGGCAACGTGGTGTCGCCGGGTGAATGGGATCCAGCTGAGGACCCACTCACCCACCTCCCAGTTTGGCTGAATGAACAGGTCTCTCGTGAACCCCACAAGAGCAGGGGGCACGTCCTGTACTTCTGGGTCCCCTCAGAGCTGTGGGGTGGGGCCCAAGGAAGGGGCGCAGTCTGCAGCACCTGGATGAAGAGTTTCCTAGGGCAGCGCCAGGTGGCCTGGTCCTTCTGCCACACCCTTCTCTCCAGGTGCCACTCCGCAGCACAGTGTCCAACCCCTACTTGGTGCCGAGTGCTTGACTAGGCTCAGAGGAGATGGGGATGACCCCGGTCCTGCCCTCAGGGAGCTTGCGGTGCAGTTAGGGGAGATGAGGCAATGTCTATCCCAAGCCAGGGTGAGCTGTGTGCCAAGCTGTTGGGAGACTGCTAAAGAGGTGGGGGCGGGGGCGGGGGGGGTGGGAGTCAGGGAGGGCTTCCTGGAAGAAGTTATATCCACAGACAGCTAGGTGACAGCATGTGCAAAGGCCTTGAGGCTATGAAGGACAGAGCAAGTGTTAAAGCTACAGCATGGATGTGCCAAGACATGAATGTGGATTCCTTCTACCCAGAGGCTGGCCTGTGATCAGATGAACTGTGCAGGAAGCTGCTTGCTGGGGTGGCTGAGAGTAGGGCAGGACTGGAGGCCAAGGGTCAGCAGGTAGGATGGAGCAGTCATCTGCTGGATGGGGGCTTCCCAGGGTGGCGCTAGTGGTAAAGAATCTGCCTGGAAGTGCAGGAGACACAAGAGATGTGGGTTCGATCCCTGGGATGGGAAGATCCCCTGGAGGAGGGCATGGCAACCCACTCCAGTGTTCTTGCCTGGAGAATCCCATGGACAGAGGAGCCTGGCGGGCTACAGTCCATGGGGTCGCAAAGAGTCAGACACGACTGAGTGACTGAGCGCACACACACACACACACACACACACGCACACACACACGCACACACGCACACGCACACACACACGCACACACACACACAAGTGGTGTTCGTAGTGATGGCAAGGAGCAGCAAGAGTGGCAGGGGCCCAGGGACTGGGTCTTGAAACAGCTGGACCCTTTAACCAGACAGAGAATGACAGGTAATGAGAATGATAGGTTTGGGAGGGGAGAAAGCTAGGGGGTCTAGAGCAGGGCACCCCAACCTCTGGGATGAATGCCTGGTGATCTGAAGTGGAGCTGATGTAGTAATGATAGAAATGAAGTGCGTGATAAACGTGATGCACTTGAACCATCCTGAAACCATCCCTACCCCGCTCCCTACCCAGCTCAGTGGGAAAATTGTCTTCCACGAAACCGGCCCCAGGTGCCGAAAAGGCTGGGGACTGCTGCTGCACTCCTGGCCTACAGAACTTTGGATGATGAAGGATATATTTTCCATCTGTGCTGTCTGGGAGAGCTATGGCTCTTGAGCACTTGAAATGTGGCTCTGGTGCAATGGAGGGACTGAATTTTTTAGTATTAATTACATTTAAGTGATTAAACGTAATGGCATGTGGTTAGTAGCTACTACAACATTACTGCTTAGTAGAATTGCAGTCACTGTTCCTGGGTTCCATCAGCATTTAGGAGGTACCAGAAGCCAAGGGAGGGGGTGCCTATGCCTGGAAAAGGAGAGGTGGGAGGGGCTGAAATGATGGGGGTGGGTGTTGTGGCCCCTCCTCCCTTCCTTCTGTATCACCTCGTCTGCCCAGGTGTGCCCTGCCACAGGCTGGACAGTCTAACCTCGCCAGCCCTTCAGACGTCGCACCTGAAGAGGAAAACCCAAATTGCGGGAAAAGAGTTACCGAAACATGCAGTAGTGCTATTGACGAGAGGGAAGGGTTCTGGGAATTCAGATACACCTGCTTGAGAGATTATCTTGCAACCACTGAAGTTCATGTTAGGGCCCCCGCGGACATCCTTCTGATGTGTTGTCGTGTGGAAATAAAATCATGCAGAGTTGTGTGCAGAGGGTGATTCTGACGAAATTGAAGCTTTGGTGCATGAAAAAGAGCCAGAGGACCTTAATCTGTTAGCAGCTGTTTTTTTGCGGGGGAGGTGTAGGGTAACAGGACACTTCTAATACTCTTTACGCACATGTATTACCTTGTGTGTGTGTGGCCGTGCTGTGCTGTGTGGCATGCGAGATTTTAGTTCCCCAGCCAGAGATCCAACCCGTGCCCCCTGCATTGGGAGCATGGAATCTGAACCACTGAAGACCCGGCTTAACTTTTATGATGGAAACAAACCTGATTTTTAAAATCTTACCCACGAGTATGATAAAAGTCTGCAGCTATCTAAAGCAGGTGAAGCATAATAATTTAGGAAGATGCTTGATATGCAAAACCAGCAACAACAGTGGAATAATCTCAGAGTAAGCATCATTTGTTAAAAATAGTAGGAAATGTCCAAATATAGTAAGAGGGATTGTTGCCGATTATTTTAAAAGTTTTCTTTTTTTAAAAAATTTTATACCTTTCTGTATTTTCAGATTATAATTAATCTTACATTCAGCGTAAGACTGAATGGTCTTGGTCGGGTGGGGAGTATTATTTAAAAGGTCTCTTACATGGTCTCCATTCCATGTCCACCAGGCCCTGTTCTCTCTCTCTCTTTTGAAAAAAATATTTGTTTATTAAAAAAAAAAATTATTTATATTATTTGGCCATGCCAGGTCTTCACTGAGGCATGTGGGATCTTTCTTGTTTGTTGCAGCATGCAGGATCTTTTTTTCAGTTGCAGCATGAGGAATCTTTTTTTTTTTCTGTTATGACATGAGGGATCTAGTTCCCTGACCAGGGATTGAACCCAGGCCCCCTGCACTGGGAGAGCAGAGTCTTAGCCATTGGACCACCAGGGAAGTCCCGAGGCCCTGTTCTCTGCTTGCAACCTGCAAGTCTTAATTCCCAGGTTCCCTGTAAGAGCTGTATCCCCAATATGTCAGCTCAAGTTCCTCAAGGAGCAGACCCAGCTGGAATCAGAGCGCTCCAGTGCTGACCCCAGCCGAGACCCTGGGGGTCCCTGAGAACGTGTGGTCCTGTGGAGCTTTCTGTGATAATGAAGATCTGTATCCACAGTGTCCACTCTCGTGACCCTTGGCCACATGCGGCTGTTGAGCCCTTGGAACGTGGCCAGTGGGACCGAGAAAGTGGGTTTGAAGTTTGTTTCCTTTTGACTGAAGCTTCGGGAGCCCCACATGGCTAGTGGAACCAACCGTATCGGGTGGCTCAGATCTAGAAGCTCTCAGTTTATGGATTTGCAGTCTGAGACCAAAGAGAAGGGGCCTAGTCTTGGATCACAGTGACCCTTCCTCCCAAGGCTTGTTCTGCCATGTCAAGGCGTGAAGCCTCTAAGGGGGTCCAAATTCAGCTCTGTGTTTCAACTTGCAATTTTGTTTCACATGTAAAGCTCGGGCCCAAACAGTGGGTGATGGGGGGCCCTTTCTGGGAAGCAGCTGCAGTGGGTCCTCCTGTGACATGAACTGATGGTCATTTTTGTAGCTGAGAAGCCTGGCCAGGTCAGCAGACTCAGGCTCTATAAGGCCCTGTGTGGCTGGCATGAAAAAAGAAAATACATTGAGACACTGGAAAGAGTGTGGGTTTGGAGTCAGCTGGGCCTGGCAATGTGCTAATTGTATGATCCTTGGGCTTGTCCCTTGACCTGACTCAGTTTCTCCACCCATAAGATGAAGAGACGCCCACGCAGCGTGGGGCAGTGGCACTCCTGGCCATGCCCTCTCCTGAAACACAGCCTTTGTTTCTGGGTTCCTAGGCTTGTATGAGCTTCAGCTCACCACTGATGGCCCTGCCACCACGGGGGCAGAGGTGACCATCATGGCCAGCCTGGTGGCCGACGACAACGGCAGCCTGGCCCTGCCCGCCAGCACCCACCTCTACCACTTCCACTGGATCCACACCCCACTGCTGCTCACGGGGAAGGCAGACGAGGCTTTCAGTTCCACCATCCGCGTTGTGGGGAGCGTGCCCGGGGACTTCCCGGTCTCCGTCTGGGTCACCGCCGCCGACTGTGGGATGTGCCAGCCTGTGGCCAGGAGCCTCCTCGTCCTCCCCATCACTGGTGAGGACCTTCCCTCCTAGCTGATTTGCCTTCAGGCTCTTGGGGCAGAGAAAACAACCAGGCATCACAACCTGCATCATAGGCATCACACCCATCACACACAGGCAGATCAGACCCATGGTTCTCAGTTTCTGTCAGTTGCGTTCACAAAGGATCAGAAAATGGTAATACCCATTGCTGGCAGGGCTGTGCTGAAATGGACACAAAGTGCGTATTTGCTACTGGGGTGTAAACTGATACACTGCTTTGGGAGAGGAGCTGATCCATATGTATCAATGGCTGTAAGTTATTTCAGTCTTCCGCTCCTTCTTTCTCTTTCTCTCTTTCCCTATCCCCCCCACCCCCCTCTCTTTCCCCTTCTTCCTCCCTCACACCCTCCCTCCCTTCTCTCTATTTCCAAGAACTCCCTGCTTTCTTGGAGTTTACAATCAATTTTTTTCTCATTTCTTTGGCTGCGCTGGGTCTTATCTCAGGCAGGATCCTTAGTTCCGGCATGGGAGCTCTTAATGGTAGCATGTGGAGTCCAGCTCCCAGGCCCCCTGCCTTGGAGGTGTGCAGTCTTAGCCGCTGGACCACCAGGGAAGTCCCTGTGCTATGCTGGGTTGAATCACTGCTTTGCAACCTGTGGACTGTAGCCCGCCAGGCTCTTCTGTCCATGGGGATTCTCTAGGCAAGAATACTGGAGTTGGTTGCCATGCCCTCCTCCAGGGGATCTTCCCAACCCAGGGATCGAACCCAGGTCTCTCGCACTCCAGGCGGATTCTTTACCCTCTGAGCCATCAGGGAAGCCCAAGAATACGGGAGTGGGTTTCCTATCCCTTCTCCAGGGGATCTTCCTGACCCAGGAATCAAACCGGCATCTCCTGCATTGCAGGCAGATTCTTTACCAGCTGAGCTACCAGGGAAGAAGCCTCAGAGAAATCCCTACAATCTATTAAAGAACTTATCTTCAGGTAATGAACCTCCATTTGGGTAATGGTTTATGCACAAAAGTGTTCATTACAGTTTCTATAAAACAGAGGAAAATAGCAACAAGCTAAGTATGCAGCCATAAGAATACTGATATAATTTGTAATAATAATGATCTTTACAAAGAGTGTGTTTTAGCCTGAGAGAGTACTCAGGCTTGTAAATTTTTAAAGATCAAAATGAAATTCTATGACCAATTTGATCAACTGTGTTTAATGTATGTATACCTTAAGTACGTACACACGTATACTTGGCAATGGGCTTCTCACCTGGCTCAGTGGTAAAGAATCCACCTGCAGTGTGTGAGATGTGGTTGCATCCCTGGGTTGGGAAGATCCCCAGGAGAAGGAAATGGCAACCCACTCCAGTATTCTTGCCTGGAGAATCCCACAGACAGAGGAGCCTCGGGCTACAGTCCACGCGGTTGCAAAAGAGTCAGACACGACTGAGTGACTAAACAGCAACAGCAAATGTGGTCAGTAGAAATCTTGTGTTTTTTCTAGGCTCATCTAATACTTCAAAATATTTCCCAAGAGTCGATTTAAAAGCCTGCGCATTTCCTTCTGGTCCTGGGCATCTTTTGTGCCAGAAAGTTCAGGGTCCTGCTGAAAGGGGTACAGGAGCGAACTGTATGTGTAAGACAGGAAGTGAGTCTTCACCAGCATCCGCTGGCCCGGGGCAGTGCCTAGGAGGGGGCCGTATGCCTCTGTGTTCGGAGACCTGCAGGGTCCCCTCTTGCTACCACGGCGGTGACAGTCAGGAGGTCGGGTCGGGGAGAGGCTGCCCTGCCAGCGGGCACATGTCTCCGCCCTCCTCCACCCTGGGGGCGGGGGACTCACCCTCCCTGGTTTCTCCCTCCCAGAGTTCCTCGTGGGGAACCTTGTGGTCACCCAGAACACCTCCCTGCCCTGGCCCAGCTCCTACCTCACCAAGACAGTCCTTAAAGTCTCCTTCCTCCTCCACGACCCCAGCAACTTCCTCAAGAATGCCTCATTCCTCTACAGCTGGGACTTTGGAGATGGGTATGTTCTGACCCCCTCTGATGCCCCAGAGGCCTGGCCTGTGTGGAGCGCTCTGTACTCTGCTATCTTCGCCTGCTCTCGCTCACTCCGAACATGCCTTGCACACCCGCTCTGCCAAACTCGGGGTCCCTGGGGACCAGTGTGAGCCAGTCTAATCCCTAACAAAACCTGTTCCAAATTTACAGATTTAAAATAGTAAACAGTAAACATAATAAACCCAGACTAGATTGGAATGTAGGCGATGATCCCCTGCAATTGAATAGTTTGGCAGTGGGGAAGGCATTTCTAAGAATACAAATAAAAGGTAGAAACTGTAAAGGAAAAAAAATGCGAAGTTTGGCATTATCAGATTTAAAATTTGAAATGAAAGAAGCAAGTTGAGCCAAAAGATAATGGTTAAACTGGAAGAAAATATTTGGAAGATATATAATAGGTAAAGGTTTGATAAACTTCATATATAAAGAGCATCAACAAATCAACAAAAATATTTTCTTTATTGTTACTCAAGCTCCTTTTGAAGTGATTCAGGTAATTGTAGGGGAAAAAGTCATAACCTAAGATGGAGGTATGATTCTTCCTGTTTTACAGATGAGAAAAGTAAGGCTGAGAGTTATGTAGATAGGAAATTTGGAGCTGAGATTCAAAGCCAGATTTGTCTTAACTCCAAAGTTCGTATTTCTCCCCTTCCCAGATCATGTCTATCTAACACATGGTCCGTCCTTGGTCTGGATGGAGTTGCAGAGCTCTTCCTGGCAGGCGACAGGCGCCTGTTGCTAAGAGTTCTTCTACCTGTAACTTACAAGTCCAAAGATGACCAGCAGCCACTCCACCCATGCAGGTCAGCTGACCTCATGGCCTGGCTGGCCCTGGGGACTGCTGCTAAGGTGACATTTTGGCTCGCAAAATGACATTGGTCTGAATGTGTCACTGGACACCCAACCGCTGACCCTAAAAAGTCACGTGGATCACTCCTGTCATCTCTCCCCTCCCCAACACCTTACAGCACCCAGATGGTGACCAGAGATGGTACCGTCTATTATAACTATTCCATCATCGGATCCTTCACCGTGAAGGTCAAGGTGGTGGCAGGGTGGGAGCAGGTCACACCGGACGCCGGGAAGGGCATTCTGCAGAAGACGGGTGACTTCTCCGCCTCGCTGAAGCTGCAGGGTGAGTCTCGGGGGGCTGGTGTGGGTTGAGCGTTTGGCCCGTCGAGGAGCCCTGGGTACCACTTCTTCCAGGGCTGGATCACATACAGATCAGAGTGGCTTGCACAGCCTCTCTTCAGCTCCCTTGGCAGCCCTGTGAGGCGTCTGTCGTTCCCCACTTCTAAGAGGGCACTGAAGGCCCCGGAGGAGGTCAGGGGGCACCGAGTGGCCGAGCCCAGACTCTGTGCCGTGATAGGACGCATCCCCGTCACTCTCTGTTTCCGGCTACATCTGCCTCCAGTCAAGGAGCGTCCTGTCGGGGACGCGACGGCCCCTGTCGGCTGCACCGGGAGGGAGCCTCCAGACCCGCCGCTCCTGGCTTTGTTAAGACGGGGCACTGGGGCAGCTGCAGCCGATTTCTCAGTCATGCAAACAGGGCGCTGCTCCCCTGCCCCCCACACAGCACAGATGGTGGGGAGGGAGGTGGTTATCCCAAGCCAGCCCCAGGTCCTGCTGACCAGAGTCCTGCTGGCTTCCCACAGCGGTCTCAGTCTAAGCGGCTCCAGCATCTGCTGCTGATGGGGAAGCAGGACTCTGGATGTGACCTGTGACCCTTCCTTCCGGGGGGTCAAGTGGACAGGGTGGTGGTCGCACAGCCTGGGAGCCCCGGGAGCCCCGAGACAGCTGTCGTCAGCCACCAGACATAATGAGGTCTTCCTCTTTGCCTTTCAGAAACCCTTCGAGGCATCCAAGTCTTGGGGCCCACCCTAATTCAGACGTTCCAAAAGATGGTAGTGACCTTGAACTTCATGGGGAGGTGAGTGAAGCCTGGAGCACACTGTGCTTGAGCTGTGGTCCTGTCCACACTCCCACTGAGAGGCTCCTGACTTTGTTTCAGTTCAGTTCAGTCGTTCAGTCGTGTCCGACTCTGTGACCCCATGGACTGCAGCACGCCAGGCTTCCCTGCCCATCACCAACTCCCAGAGCTTGCTCAAACTCATGTCCATCAAGTCGGTGATGCCATCCAACCATCTCATCCTCTGTTGTCCCTTTCTCCTCCTGCCCTCAATCTTTCCCAGCATCAGGGTCTCTTCAAATGAGTGAATTCTTTGCATCGGGTGGCCAAAATATTGAGTTTCAGCTTCAGCATCAGTCCTTCCAATGAATGTTCAGGACTGATTTCCTTTAGGATGGACTGGTTGGATCTCCTTGCAATCCAAGGGACTCTCAAGACTCTTCTTGAGCACCATAGTTCAAAAGCATCAGTTCTTCAGCGCTCAACTTTCTTTATGGTCCAACTGTCACTTCCATACATGACCACTGGATTTCATCCCTGAGGGGACCCAAGTTAGGGAACACACGGAGTGATGAGCCCACCCTTCAGTGGGGCGTGGGAGAGCCACAGCATGACTCCATTCTCAGGGTCCAGGGGAGGGAGCACTGGCCTTGTGGGGCTGTCTGCAACGTGGGACTGCCCTCACCCCTTCAAATCTATAGAAAGCCCACTTATCCTTTCAGATCCTACTCAAATGTCACTTCCTCCAGGAAGCCTTCCCTGACTTCCTCATTGAGAGCGTGCTTCTCCGTCCCTGTGACACTCTAAGGGCATCACTGGAGCATGCATTCTGCCTCACCCAGCAGTCTGTGCATGTCCCTGTATGTGTCACTGCCCTGGCCTCCCCTTGGAATCTCGGGCCACCTCTTATGTACTATCATGTTTCCTGGAGGCCTGGGCGCCGGGGTATTCTTTCCTGGAAAGAACGCTGAAGTTCATGACTGCCTGACCTTTCTTGGACTTGCTCTGTGCTCACACCCCTTGGCAAGCCATTGCTGAAAATCACCCCCCCATTTCCCTGCAGCCCCCCTCTGAACGTGTGCTGGCGTCTTAAGCCCGAGTGCCTCCCGCTGGAGGAAGGGGAATGCCACCCGGTGTCCGTGGACAGCACGGCTTACAACCTGACCCACATCTTCCGGGACCCCGGGGACTACTGCTTCAGCATCCAGGCTGAGAACGTCATCAGCAAGGCGCACCAGTACCACAAGGTCCAGGTGTGGCCCTCCAGTAAGTGACTCTTTGCCTCTGCTCCCAGCAGAAACCGGTCGACCCTGCCACCTCCACCAGTCACCCTTGGTCCCCCAGTGGCCACCAGCAGCCTATCCCACTGTTACTGGAATCCTCGGTAGCCCTGCCGGCCCCAGTCAACACCAGTGCTGATCACCCATAGCACCACCACGAACCTCTCGTGCCATCGGCCACTGCTCTAGCCCCCCGATACCAGCCCTTTAGTCCCACCAACACCACCCTCAACACCAGCACCACTAGCTGTAACAACAGCAAACTCAGCCGTTGCCCGGCGACTTGTCCAAAACCACGGCCACCACCACCACACACTACTGACCGTTCTTCCAGCATCTTCACGAGCCAGAGTCAACGCTGCCACGGCAACCACCCTGGCCAACATCAGCACCGCTGTCGATGCCCCTGCTCCCAGCCCCAGCGCCCACCATTTGGGCCAGCGCCATCCACACCGTGCTGCCCCGGGATCATCCCAACTTCAGCTCTTGCGTTGCCACCACCGCTGCCAGTGGGCAACGTCCCTCCCACACGTGACCTCTGCCTCCCTTGTCCCCAGCGCGAGCCCTCCATCCTTCACTGCCGTCACACCTGCCCCATCACCTGTGTCTCAGTGTTTTTGCTTCCAGCAAAACAAGCATCTCCATGGCGACTGTGCTGGCCTCACTGGGCTTTCAGTCTCCCAGGGAGTGCAGGCAGCTCGGAAAGTGTGCAGTGCAGTCTCCCCCATTCACATGGATGCCCAGCCGTCCCCCCGGCATACTCTTCTCCAAACAGTGACATGGCCCAGCTGCTGGCTTGCAGCCGTGGGATTGGCTGATGACAGCACCGGGTTCTCCCCTTCACTTCCAGGGGGTCCTCTGGATGTCCTCCCCCAGAAGGGGGCTTTCTTCTGTGGAGTAGAAAGCATCCCAGACCCTAGGGATGGTCTTTCAGATGCCCAGCCAGGTCCCACCCTGTGCGGAATTAAAGGGGACCCCCTGCCAGCTGCACTTGCCCCAAGGTTGGCCCCATCGATGCACCAGATGTGCTCACTGCCCCCTTTAGTCTCCCAGTCCCTCTTCCTTGAGCCGACTCCATGCTCTGCCCTGGGCCCTGGCTGACCCTGTGTGCCAGGCAGACTCTCTGACCTGCAGGCATCCCTGGCAGCCTTGGGCCCTGACTCCCCCAGCACCTCCTGGGCACTGAGCACCTGGGGTCCCCTGAATCCTGCGGAGAAAGGTGGCACTGCAGGTAATCCATGCTGCCTTTCCTCGGAGACAGATCCTTTTGGTGTGTGGTGGTGTCTCTACCAGGAGGAGAGCAGGGGAAGGGTGAGAAGGAACCCACACTTGTCGATCACCTGCCTTGCACCTGCCTCACCTGGTTGCATCTCCACGGCTGCCTCGTGGGTCAGCATGGCTGTCAGGTCACCTGGGCAGAGCCAGGATTTGCCCCCAGGACCCGCTGGGCTCTTCTTGCTCTGCCCTGTGGCTTCTCCACAACAGGATCTAAGCGAGCAAGCCCAGAGCTGCTGGAGGTCACAGGGATGCTTGGGTGTCCTCACACCCTGGTCTCCTTCCCCAACGCAAGTCACCCGAGAGAGAAAGAAGGGAGCTGCTGGGTCTTTCATGGTCTAGGCTTGGAAGTTGTACATCATCCCTCTGTCCTCTGCCGCTGTTTAGAAGCAAGTTGCTATGAGTCCAGCCCACACTCTGGTGGGAAATTTAGTTGCACCCTTTGGAAGTTACTATCAAGTATCACTTTAAAACCCCAACAGACCCTACCTTGGGTTTTGTGAAATCCTGGATTTGCCCATCGGAGTTGCCTGATTGGGATCCACACACACAAAGAGGGAAAAGGCTCTGGTTGGCTCTGTTCTCTCCCCCATGCTGCACCCTGAGAGCTGGTATTCAGCACTGTCTGCCCAGGCTCATGGCTTCACCCTCTCTTCCTCCCAGGCATCCAGCCGGCTGTCTTTGCTTTCCCATGTGCCACGCTCATCACCATGATGCTGGCCTTCATCATGTACATGACCCTGAGGAATGCTACTCACCAGAAGGACATGGTGGAGGTGGGTGCTCGGTGGGGAGAGATGGACCCCTGGCCTTGACAGGAGAGGATCTATGGAGAGGGCGAGGAAGGGGCCAGACCAGGGGGTCTAGGAGGTGCTCTGGATGTCAGAGCAAGACCCCAGGGCTGGGGCTGACATACCCATGAAGCATCCATAACGGGGGCCCTGTTGATCAACTTGGTTGTTTCTCATGTCACTTACCTCCTACTCCGCTTGCCCTTGGCCTGCCCGCCATGCCCATGAGCTGGTAAAGGAGAGAGCACCCAAAAGCAGGGGGAAACCCAGAAAGCAGAAAAGCCAAGGGCACAGGGAAGCCCCGTGTAGTGTCCGAGAGGTGTTTCTGTGCGTGCAGCAACCAGACAGCTGTGCTTGTAAGAGGCTGCCCAGCCAGGTTGCTGAGCTCGTAAGGCCACCTCACAGGGCTCCCGGTGGGTGGGAGGGTGATTGACCCATGGGGTTTTGTTCACCATAGGTGGCTGATTTTGACTTTTCCCCCATGTCTGACAAGAACCCGGAGCCGCCCACGGGGGTCAGGTGCTGCTGCCAGATGTGCTGTGGGCCCTTCTTACTGGAGACGCCGTCTGAGTACCTGGAGGTCGTCCGCGAGAACCACAGGCTGCTGCCTCCCCTCTACAAGTCTGTCAAAACTTACACGGTCTGAGCGCCGCCCACCCCCAACCCAGTTTCAGTGTTAACTGACTGCTGACCGGGAATTTTGGGCTGTGTCGGGGGAAGGCTGGTGCACACCATGAGTGTGGGGCCATCCGCCCTGGCCAGTCATCCATCTGTACAGTCTAGCCACCTCCACAAGCCCCGCTCAGTCCCACCTCCCAGCCGTCCATCCATCTATACGGCCGGAAGCCCCTCTCGGTCAGCCCTGCTCCGCCCCTTGCCTTTGAGGAGGCCCCCAAGCGGGACTCTGACACTGGACGTGGCCCCTGTTCTCTACCAGGTGTGCCCGTTGCCCCTCACCGATTCCTCCCCTATTTGGCACATTTGCCATCCACCTGGGGTTCACACTTCCCTCCTCCAGGCGGCCCTGCCCAGGTCAGCGAGCTAGGAGGAAGCTCACAAATGGTTAATTCAAGGCTACATCATGAAAGGTCTTACATACAGGGACAAGCGTGCACGACGTCACCCAGACGTTTCAGATGACTTCCTCTCTCTCAGTTGGTTGCTGAGATGTCCCCTCGATCAGAGCTAAAAGGAAACCTGACCTTTCCCACATGGCCCGACAGCTCCGGGGCCTGGCTCCTGCCTCTGTGTGCTGTCCCAGGGGCTCCTAGAGCCCCTTCTAAGGACACCGTGTTCCCTGTCTGCTTGCTGGGGGTCAGGTGGGGGGCAGGGCTAATGCTTGGTGAGCGTGAAGTGCTTCGTAGACAGCACTTTCTTTTACTGAGTCCTTTTCAACTTGCATTGAGGAAGAGGCTCTGCAGCAAAAGAAAGAGTCAGGCTGGGGGGAAACTTGGGTACCCTGTGTGGGGGACAGAGTTCTCGCCCCCTTATCTGCTCCCAGGGTGGCCTTGAGAGGGAAGAGGACTGGATGGAGCCCAGGGTGGGGGACCAGTCCACCCCTCTCCCTTTGGCCCAGAGGCCTGGGGGAGGCAGGTCAGGTGCAGAGACTGTGGGAACAGAGGGAGCCCACGGTTGGGACCCCATCCAACCGTGCAGGAGTGGGGAGCAAGCTGGGCCTGTCTGGGGAGGGGGCAGGGCCACGGAGGCCAAGCTCTGTTGCCATAATTTTTTGCTCTCAGACTTTGTGCTGAAGACAGCGTACCCACTGTTGTACAGCTCATACTCATAAATACTGCCGTTATTGCTGAATAAAGCTTGTGTGCTCTGACGATAGCCAAGTCTAGAGAGGGTGGCCAAGTCTCTTTCTTTTCTGTGCCTGGACGTTTGTGCCTTGCAAGCAGCAGGAGAGGTTCTTGGATGCAGCTGGATGCCCATCACGTTCTCGGGCAGGTGCACGGGATGGAGCCGCTGTCCCAGGCTCCAGTCTTGGTTTGGACCAGCGGTTCTCAAACTGCCGCTTAGGCTGCCTCACAGACGGTCGGGCTCCTGAGGGTCCCCCAGGGGTGGGTCCAGGCGCCCCCAGATGACTCTTAAGTCTGAGACTCTGGGGGTGACTCTTGGTCAGGGTAGGACATAGGCCACACCTAGGAACTTGGAAATGCTGATCCCTGGGCCCCATGCCACACCTGAAACAGCTCCTGGGAGCGGGGCAGCTTCAGTGCACCCTCAAGTGTGAGAGCTTCCTGTCTCCAGCAGGCCCTCTTGAACTTTGTTCAAACACTAGGACTTAGGGGTAGGTTTGAGAAAAGAGATTCCGTTTGCATGCTTAGTTGTTCAGTCGTGTCCGACTCTTTGCAACCCTTTGAACTGTAGCCCACCAGGCTCCTCTGTGCATGGGATTCTCCAGGCAAGAACACTGGAATGAGTTGCCATACATGCCAGGGGCTCTTCCCCTCTCAGGGATTGAACCCGTGTCTCTTATGTCTCCTGCACTGGCGGGCGAGTTCTTTATCACTAGTACCACCTGGCTTCCCTGATGGCTCAGCGGGTAAAGAGTCCCCTTGCAATGCAGGGAACACAGGAGATGCGGCTTAGGTCCCTGGGTTGGGAAGATCCCCTGGAGGAGGAAATGGCAACCCACTCCAGTATTCCTGCCTGAAAAATCCCATGGACAGAGGAGCTTAGTGGGCTGCAGTCCTTAGGGTTTCAAAGTGTCGGACACAAACGAGTGAATAAGCACCTGGATATAGCCAATTAGAGAAGGAAATGGCAACCCACTCCAGTATTCTTGCCTGGAGAATCCCAGGAACGGAGGAGCCTAGTAGGCTGCCATCTATGGGGTCGCACAGAGTCGGAGACGACTGAAGTGACTTAGCAGCAGCAGCAGCATAGCCAATTAACAGTGTTGTGATAGTTCTAGGTGAATAGCGTAGGGACTTAGCCATATATATATACATGCATCCACTCTCCCCCAAACTCTCCTCCCAGCCAGGCTGCCACATGACATTGAGCAGGGTTCCATGTTCTATACCGTGGGTCCTTGTTGGTTATCCATTTTAAACATAGCAGTGTGTACGCGTCCATCCCAAACTCCCTAACCATCCCTTTCCCCTGGCAACCGTAAGTTCGTTCTCTGTGAGTCTATTTTTTAAGTTCTTTTGTATTGCTTCTTTTTAGATTCTACATATAAGGGATGTCTTATGATATTTCTCCTCTGTCTGAGAACTGTCAGGATTCTGTATTAGTTCACCCTACACTTACATCCCAGCCCCAGATGGCAAAAGGGCTGGGCAGCCATTCCCAGCAGCCTGCAGTTCTAGGAGGCACTTCACCATGGCTAATGAGAGGCTGCGGGTTCTAATGACCACAGGATGTCACGAGCAGAAGCAACTGAATGTATTTTTGCCGGTACCTGTTAAGAGCCATGTTTTCCTTGAAGAAGCCCGTCACCCCAGACATGCCCGGGTGTCTTGGAAGATTTCGGAGCGTTTAAGCGTGATAGGATTAAAGCAGGCTTCCAAGGCAAGGTAGATGAATTCATCTATTCTGGGTTGAATAGCTGTTGTCATTGTTGTTCCGTTGCTAAGTTGTATCTGACTCTGCGCAACCTCATGGACTGTAGCATGCCAGGCTTCCCTAGCCTTCACCATCTCCCAGACCTTGCTCAAACTCATGTCCATTGCCTCGGTGATGCCACCCAACCATCTCATCCTCTGTCGCCCCCTTCTCCTCCTGCCCTCAATCTTTCCCAGCATCAGAGTGTTTTCCAGTGAGTCGGCTCTTGGCATCAAGTGGCCAAAGTATTGGATAGTGACTCTCCTTAAATTCATATCCACCCTGGATTGGTGCATGGGCCCTTCTGTGGAAACAGAGTCTCTACAGATGTGATCAAGTTAAGATGAGGTCTTGTTCATCATCAGAGCGGGAAAGCCATGGCTGTCTTCTGAGGATGATGCCTTGTTCTGTGTTGGGGGTGGGGATCAGAGGGTGGGAGGGAGGCAGCCAGGCTCTGGAAGGTACGGCAGGGGCCGCAGCTGGGCTGGAGCCTGGCTAAGGGGCTGAGGAGGAGCTGGGACCACCAGGCAGGATCTGGGTCTGGGGCTCTTAACCTGAGGATGCCTGACTCCCAAGGGACCTATGGAGAGAATTCACCAGCTTGGATGGGAGAAATGACATCTCTGCTGTTAGAAACCTTTAATCAAATCGAGGTCATAAATATAGGCCCGAAACTGTTGTCAGCAGTTTCTGTGGCTTTGCCATCAGTAACAATCACAAATGTGTTCACATCACATTCCAATTGTGAATCTCTCAAAACGACATTTATGCTGATCATGCCTTCAGAATCACAGTTGTTATTAGACTTGTTGCTGGATCTTATTTCACTGAGCACATATATTACAATTGCCATTTTGATAACTGGTTGCCTTTGGATTCCTATTATTTACTATCATGCTTTCAAAAACATTTTGATTTATTCTGATGACTGGGGCTGACTGCAGAGAAGCTCAGAGTATCAAGAAGGCTATCAGAGCCCTGTAGCTGTACCCTGGGGCGGTCCTTGGGGGGCACAGGGGTGACTCTGCTTTCTTTGTCCCAGAGAGAAGGATCCTGCCCTGGGCGTCTGACCCAGGAGACCAGGTGTCAGGTCCCCACGGGCCACCTGCCTGCAGTGCCCAGAGTGACCAGCAGGTGGCAGCCCTTCTTAGCCACGCTCTGCAGTTTCCTCCTTCCAGGGCAGCCTGTGGGCGCCAGAGGAATACAAGGGCCACGGAGGGCGTGGGTCCTGGCAGCTGTGGCGCTCACAGATGCACGCACCTGTGCACACGCGTGAATACACAGGCACACGCCGCATGCATATGCACGTTCATACTGACAGCTGAAGGAGCCTACTTGGGAATCAGGTCCCAGAACATCCTATCCCTTCCAGGACTGAAGGCATCCCCAGGACCCTTGCCCTTGGGAAGTCCTTGCAGGAGAGGAACCTGCGTTGTTATTTCTCATCTCTTTCTTCCCTAATAGCTTTTCTGAGGTGTCCGCAGGTCAGCACAAGCCAATAGCTCCAGTCACAGAAACAATCTAATTGCAGCTGAGGTGGGCTTCCCGTGGCCCTAGTGGTAAAGAACCTTCCTGCCAAGGCAGAAGATACAATGAAATGTGGGTTTGATCCCTGGGTCGAGAAGATCCCCTGGAGAAGGAAATGGCAAGCCACTCTAGTATTCTTGCCTGGCGAATCCCATGGACAGAGGAGCCTGGCAGGCTGCAGTCCATAGGGTCGCAAAAAGTCAGACACGACTGAGCGACTTAGCACACGGGAAGTGGGGTGAAGTGTAGACTGGAGTCCTGGCCTGGCTCCCCGACCTTGGGCAAGCGACTTAACCTGTCCAAGCTCTAGTTTCTTTGTGTTGCACAATTTGTATAAAGACTGAACTCTTACACCTCAATGTCTCTAAGGCAAATCACGCAAATGAAAACGAGCCAAGGACTAGAATAGACAGTTCTCTAAAGAAGACATACAAATGGCTAATAAACACAAAAGACGCTCAGTACCGTTAGTCACTGGGGAGACGAGAAACCACTTCATGCCCACTGTGATGGCTCTAACAGAGAAAACGAAACACGGTCAAACCGAAACAGGAAACGGTAAGTATTGGCAAGGATGGGGACGCACAGGAACCCTCGTACGTTGCTGGTGAGAATGTAAACTGCTAGACAGTTTTGGCAGTTCCTCAAAAGGTTCAGTTAGAACCACTTAATTCTAAGTTCAATAGAATTACCACGTATGCACATGTGCTCAGTCGTATCTGACCCTTTGCGACCCCATGGACTGTAGCCCGCCAGGCTCCTCTGTCCATGGGATTCTCCAGGCAAGAATACTAGAGTGGATTGCCACGCCCTCCTCCAGGGGATCTTCCTGACCCAGGGACTGAACCCCTAGATTTATGCCTAAAAGAACTGAAAACAGAGACCCCAATACTTGTTCATGAATGTTCACGGCAGCGCTATTCACAGGAGCCTGAAGGTGGAAAGAGCTCACATTATGTATCAACAGAAGAATGAACAAGCAAACCACGGTACACACTGCGTGGAATATGGAATACTGCGTGTGTGCTCACCCAGTCATGTCCAACTCTTTGCAACCCCGTGCAACCTCCTTGTAGCCTGCCAGGCTCCTCTGGCCATGGAATTTTCCAGGCAAGGGTACTGGAGTGGGTTGCCATTTCCTGCTCCAGGGGATCTTCGCGACCTGACCCAGGGACTGAACCTGTATCTCCTGAGTCTCCTGCATTGGTAGGCAGATTCTTTTCACAGCGCCATCTGGGAGGCCCTCAGTAGAATATTATTCGACCTTAAAAACTAATGAAATGCTGCTACAATAAGAATAAACTGCAAAAATATGCTCAGTGAAAGAAGTCTGCCGTGAAAGGCTACACATGTGTCATGCTTCCGTTTGTATTGTGCCCAGAACAGGCAAATTCATAGAGAAAGAAAGCAGACTGATGGCTGTTGGAGGAGGGAGGGAGGAATGGGAAGGGATTTTTTTTCAAAATATGGGGAATAACATTTATTATATTTATACTGTGCACATACAACTGGCAACAGGGTTAGGGGACTGTTTAGTTAGGGTTAGGGGACATGTTTCTGACTTAATGGTAAAACATGATTTAATACATGAATATCATAGGGGCTTCTGCTGGGAGCTCCATTAAGTGAGACACCACATTCTAGGAAAAATACTGGGGTAAACTTTTTTTTTTTGCTGGGGAAGGGATTATTTAATCCAACTGTCCACACCTCTTTGGCACAGTACTGGTTTTGAGGAAGACAATTTTTCCAGGGGCCAGGGTTGGTGCGGGGGGAGGTGGATGGTTTTGGGCTAATTCAAGCACATTACATTTTTGTGCACTTTATTTCTATTATTATTGTATCAGTTCCACCTCAGATCATCAAACATTAGAATTTGGAGGTTGGGGATCCCTGGTTTAATGGGTAGTGGGCATTGTTGGGGATGGTGAACAAAGTTTTGAAGCCATAGAAAGGTGGTTGTACAACATTCCGAATGCACTGAATGCTACTGAATGGGTCACTTTAAAGTGCCCCGTTGAATGTTATGTGAATTTCATGCATTTTTCCCCCCAACAAAATAAAAGCAAATGGGTGCATTTTCCAAGCAGACATTCAGAGACTGTTCAGGCAGCATTGACAAGCCTGGAACAGGGGCCCAGAAGAACCAGGAAACACGTGTCCTTTTTTCCCAGCAGGTTGGGCACATATCAGAGTCCGAGTTAGTAGTGAGTTAGGATTGTGGAGGCCCCGGGCAGCAAGCGGCCTCCCTGCCTCCCTTGCAGGCCGATGGGTTGGATGCCATCTTTGCGGTCTTTGCATTTTCTTCCCCAAAGTCCAGTGTGCTTCCAGGAACCGGCAGCAGGGGGTGCTATAAGCTAGCTGCAGAGCAGGGGATGGACGCCCGGGCCTCCGCAAGGCTCTGCGGCTCCAGCTCCGGCTGTCGGCTGTCGTTGCCAGCTGACCTCCAATACCCCCAGACCCCAAGACTCCCAACGAGCGTTTAATGGGAGCCAGGCCACTCCTAGCCACACACCCCCACCCCCAGGAGGGTGGAGCAAGTGGTGCGTCTTCTCTCAAACAGAAACCACAGACTTCTGGCCCCAAACAGGTTGGGATCAGTTCTAAAACGCTGAAGGGCCCCCAAGGAAACACAGAGAGAGCCACGGGCTGTCAGGAGCTGGTGCCTCTTCTTCACGTTCTGCCTGGGGAACATGCCTGAGACCTGGCCGGTGCCCAGCATCCCAGGCCACAGCCACGAGGGTTCTGCTGGCCACGTGTGGCTCTTCTGGCAGAAGATCACCAGGCTTCCCTGGGAGATGCTCTGGGATTCTGAGCTCAAGGGGGGAGAGGCAGAGGGGAGCCACAAACAGCCTGGAGTGCCTTTTGGTAGCATCACCACCCTCTACCCAGGGCGACCTACACGCTTCTGCCAGCTTTTAACATGTGTTAGGAAAAAAGGTTCTTGCCTGTGATCCATTTATTCTTGTATTTCACCTTGGACACAATTAACATTCTTCCTACCTTCAGGTTCAACCCACAAATGACAACAGTGCCCTCACTCTTGACAACGTTGGATTTTTTAACCTGAGGCTTGAGCTCCCAAGAAACAACAGAGGTTAATGGGAGGCCCCCCCACCTCCCACCCACCACCTCCTTTGCACTCAGGAAGATGGCTTATTGCAAAGGGTTACCTTTCTTCGCCCTCCCCCCATTTTTGCCCATGACAACCCAAGGCCAGATACAGATGTTCAAAATCCTTTTCTTTGCCTCATAATGATGACCTGAACTGCTCCTCTCCACCAGCTGATCGTTTTGAATAGAGTCTGTCTTCCTGAGTCCGAATTTATCTTTATTTAACGCTCTTGGGAGACGGTTGCTGATGACTCAATGAAGGTTTCAGGAGGTCTTGAGCAGGTGATGTCAGAAGCCTGCCCGCCCACCTTCGGTTCTAAACGGGAGCTTACGTTGTTGGGAAAAGTGCTTTTGTGTTCAGACAGGCTTTTCTTGGGAACACGGCGCCGCTGGACGGTATCCACCCTCTCCCACCCCGGCTGCCCCAATGGTTGGCCCTGAGTAATAGCCTCTAGGCCAACATTCACCATACAAGCCAGAAGGCAGGATTAGCTGATGCAAAGGCCTGGAGGCAGAGGAACTCGGAGGCCTGCTCCTTTCTGGGAACTCTGGCCACTCAGGGTGAAATCTCGGTCCCCCTATGGAACCGGGCAGGGGGAAATTCAACAAAAAGGACGCGTAAATGTCAGCGGCGTCTCCCGCCTGAGTGATATCTCTGCCCAAGGTAGCGGAGCCAGGGTGAGGCAGCAGGGCTGGGATTTGACTTCCTGGCTCGCCGGCTGCCACCCGCCCTGGTGGGCTCCCCAGCGGCCGGTCCTCGGGCTTTCAGAGGGACCCGCCTGTCCCAGGTGTGGCCGTGACGGAGGGGGGCCGCAATGGCTTCTCCGACCACCAGGGGGCGCCAGGGCTCCAAAGAGGGGGAGGGGAAGGCCCCGCAGTTGGGTCGAGAGCAGAAACAAGAGGGTTCAAGGTCCCGGTCCCAGGTTCTTACATCCTCCCAACAGCCCTGCAAGACCATCCAAGTGGGGCTGCCTGGGTTCAAATCTTTGCAAATGTGTGACCTTGGTTTTGTCATTTTGCTCTTCTGAGTCTTGGTTTCCCTGTCTCCTTTGGGGGAAATAATGGTGCCAACCTAGGGGACTCTGTGCCCCGTGCCCCGTGCCCCGTGCCCCATGGTTAGGACCCAGGAAAAGTAACTGCGACACGTATTCAATCTCCTGGAGAAGGAAATAGCAACTCACTCCAGTATTCTTGCCTGGAAAATCCCATGGACAGAGGAGCCTGGCGGGCTACAGTCCCATGGGTCACAAAGAATCAGACACGGCTTAGCAAGCAAACAGCAACAAATACTTATCCAACATAACTGAGTCGCTTTGCTGTTCTCCTGAAATTAAAGCAGCATTCTAAATCAACTGTGTGCTGTGCTCAGTTGCTCAGTCGTGTCCGACTCTTTGTGACCCCATGGCTGTAGCCCAGCAGGCTCCTCCGTCCATGGCATTCTCCATGCAAGAATATTGGAGCAGGTTGTCATTTCCTACTCCAGGGGATCTTCTCTTTAGGGATCGAACCCGAGTCTCTTGCCTCTCTTGCGTCGACAGGCAGATTCTTCACCACCAGTGCCATCTGGGAAGCCCATGCTCCAGTGTAAAATAAACTTTAAAAAATATATAGTAACTGCGACTACTACTAGCATATTATCAACCCAATCTACAGCCAAGGAAACTGAGGCCCAGGGTCATGGGCACACAAAAGCTGGAGTGATGCTTCCCCACCTGGATGTGATTCAATACACCATTGGCAGCACCTCCCAGGCATAAGCTCACAAGGAGTTCCAGAACCTTCCAAGTCCCCTGGACCAGAGCTCTATGGAGGGAGAAGGAGCACCGTGCATTTTGTAAGGAACCACGGAGACGGAAAGAGCTCTGGTGTGCGTCCCACCAGAGCACGTGCAGCCGCCGACCTCTCTGAGCCTCAGTTTCCCCGGAGATGATGCCTTCCTTGGAAGTGGCTGGGAATTAGGTGTGGGGATGTGTGTGAGAGTGCTTTGTTCCCAGGAACGTTGACCCTGACCTTGGAACTGCAGGAGGGCAGGGACCAGGTCGGAGGTCTTGGTTCCCAGGGGGAGACAGGGCATCCGATGTGTGTGCGTGCGGTGACCAGGTACCAGGACGTGCAGCAGTGGCCATGGAGGAGGACACAGGTGAGGGGCAAATTGATTAAAAAAAAAAAAAAAGTCATCCATGGGGTCAAAGGTGGGAGCCCGGAGGAGGAAGGAAGGTGTGGAGACAGTGGAGGGAGTGGGGCAGTTACAGCCCCTCCTTCTGGATCGCATGCAGCCCAGGGTGCTGGTCGTTGCTAGGTCAGCGATGTCATAGATCACAAAGTCCCTCTGCCAAAGGAGCAGGCTGAGGACACTGCCAAGGACGGGGGGCCACACGGGGTGGAGGTGCGTTCTAGGAGCCGCACCCAGGACCTCTGCCTTCTGATGGGCTCCAATCTGTGGGGTCCGGGAGGTGCCCCGCCAGCTCTGGCTTCCCCACCCCCACCCCCAACCCCACGAAGTGCTGGGTGACCTTCAGAAGGTCTCCCTCTGTGATCTTCCTCACAGCCTTGCCTGCAGCTCCATCTTTAAAAATAGCTGCAGAAAAGCCCATTGCTTATTCAATGAGTTCTTTTGTTAAAAACAAAACAAAATAAAAGTCTGCAGCTTTGGTTTGTTTAGCTCCTAAAAGGCCAGATTATCAAAGTGCCTGCTCCTTAAAGAAAAAGAGGGTGCAGGGAAGGAGTGGGAGAGGGAGAGAGTTTGGGGGTGGGGAGGCCCGCTGGGCGGTGGCCACTCGGGGTGAAATCTCGGTCCCTGCTGGAAACCCGGAATGCCCCCCTCTTGGTCTTAGCCTCAGTTCCGAGCCTTAGCCTTCTCACGCGCATGCTGGTGTGATTATAATAATGCCAGGCGCAGGGATTCAGAGCCAAACACATCACGCTCTTTCTCTCCACCTTTCTCTCTGGCTCTGCCCCCGCCCCACCCTCCTAGCCAAACTTCCGGCAAGAATTCCCACTCCCCTCCCCTCTGAAACTGGTCTTCCCAAGGTTATCAGTAACGTTCACATGGCTGAACCCACGTTATTCACCAAACACTTATGGAGCATCTTTGAGAGCCAGGCGTCATGCCCCCAGTGCTCTGCCCTCATCCCGCTTGGCGCTCAGCAGCGTTGGGTCCTGGGCAGCGGCCGGTCCTCCCTGAAACCTACAAGCCCTAAGCTCTCCTTGGTCCCCTCCTAGCCTGCTGGTGGTCCCTTCTCTCCCTCTGTTCCCTGGACTTTCTCAGTGGAGGTGACCAGTTGTCTGCCCACCCACCATCCTTCCCATTTTCCTTAGGACGAGGGCCCCAGTTTTGTTTGGAACAGACATGAGCCCACCCACGCAACTTTTCCAGTCCTCTGTACATTCTGGGGGATGGCTGATGGTATAAAAGCAGATGTTTTGGCAAAAAGAAACCAGAGACCTAAGGGAAACAGTGAGATGGAATTTGCAGGTCAGCCCAGGAACTGGCAGAGGGGAACTGGAGTCCGAGTGAGTTAGCTCACACTTTGTAGAGACTGAGTCTCCAGAGGTCTCCATGATAGATGAGTTCCCTGGGAGACATTGAAAATGCAGATCTTGGGGAAATTGTGTGCTCTGCTAAGTCGCTCAGTCATGGCTGATTCTGTGAGCCCATAGACTGTAGCCCACCAGGCTCCTCTGCCCATGGGAATTCTCCAGGCAGGAATACGGGAGTGGGTTGCCATGCCCTTCTCCAAAAGATCTTCCCAAGCCAGGGACCGAACCCATGTCTCTGGTGTTTCCTAGACTGTAGGCCAATTCTTTACCACTGAGCCACCAGGGGAAATTAGAAATCTTGCCATTTCCTGTTGAAAATACCTTTGGATGGTTATAAATATCTTTAGGAAATGTGCAAGAAAATAAAGGGCAGAAGGTTTTCATGAAATGTCTGCAAAGTCCCCTTACATGGGAGACAAGCAGTTTTTCTCCATCTCTGTAGCCACCATCCTAATGCAAGCCATGGTCATGTCTGCTGACCTCGGTGACAATGACTTCCCCCAAAGTGACGGTCAGAGGGATCGTCCTGGGCCCCGATGTCTCTACTCTGCTCCAACACCTGCTGCGGCTCCCCGCTACCCAGGTAGATGTTCCAACTGTGTCGTCCACGAAAATTAATCAATAGTCAATCTAAGAAAGAAATGGAAATTTTTATTTGAGCTAACCTGAGGATTATAACCTGGGGGGCCAGTCTTTCAGAATGCTCCTAGGATGGTTAGAGGTCAAGGCACAGTTATCTAAGTGTTTGAGACAAAGGGTTATGCATCAAAGTAACATATTGACAGCTTATATAGTCCAACAAGGTGAGTCGTGGGTTGCTGTGACCCCTTACAGAATTGAGAAAGGCTTGTTATCTCCTAAGGAGTTATCTTGCTGGTGTTAGGAGGAAATTGCTTTTCTTCTTTTTCTTTTCTTTCTTTTTTTTTTGGTCAGTAGGCATTCCCGTGTCTTCTAAGGAGACCTAGTTAATATGTGATGCAGGTGCACGATGCTCACTAAAGGGGAGAGGGCAGGGGCTCAAAGGGGCAGAGAGAGAATTTCATGTTTAAAATTTTCTTCTTTTGCCTTAAAAGTAATTTTTTTAAAAAATCAGTATTGAGCCAACAAGATCTCCATACCCAGTGCCGACCCCTCAGCTCACTATCTATCCATCCAAGCCCTAGAAATACACTCAAGGGACATACTGATTTTATTTTGGCTTTTCTTTTTTCTATTTTCTGGCCACACTGAGTGGCATGTGGGATCTTCATTCCCTGACTAGGAATCAAAGATTCCACTCCATCCCCTGCAGTGGAAGCGTGGAGTCCAAACCAGTGAACCATCTGGGGCGTCCTGTGTCATTTTATTTTGTTTCTTTTTTTTACAATTATTTATTTAACCTGTGCTGGGTCTTCATCGCTCTGCTAGTTGTGGAGAGCGGGGGCTATTCTCTAGTTGCCGTTGGAGTGTTTTTCCTTGACCTTAGATTTCATAAAATGTAGCCGACTCATTGGAAAAGACCCTGGAGGCTTCTCTCGTTGCGGAGCACAGGCTGTATGTGTGAACTCAGTAGCTGTGGCTCCTGGGCTCTAGAATGCAGGCTCCGCAGTTGCGGCACATGGAATCAGCTGCTCCACAGCACGTGGGATCTTCCTGGACCAGGAATCGAACCCATGCCTCTTGCACTGGCAGGCGGACTCATCCACTGAGCCACCAGAGAAGCCAGGGTTGTGTAACTGTAAATGTTCCAATGTCCACACTAAAAAAGTGAAAATAAGCAGGCCGGATGATTTCATTCCTCTGCTTTCTTTAACACACTGTTCCCACAGGATCATCATCCCAGCGTGTAATCCATACCGTCTGTTAGGGAGCTGGTTTACCTTCTTGGTTTTGTCCTATGTTTTCACTAATTGGTGTGTGTACCTTCCTCTAACAGCATCTACCGCCTTGACCTCAGACTTCACAAAGTGTAGCCAACTCATTGGAAAAGACGCCGATGCTGGGAAAGCTCGAGGGCGGGAGGAGAAGGGGACGACAGAGGACGAGATGGTTAGAGAGCATCACTGTCCTAGTGGACATGAGTCTGAGCAAGCTCCAGGAGATGGTGAGGACAGGGAAGCCTGGCGTGCTGCAGTCCATGGGGTCGCAAAGAGTCGGACACGACTTAGAGACTGAAGAACTGGGAAAGTAGATTCACATCCCCGAGTCCTTCCAAATACAATGAAAAGTCTTCCAGTGACTGAATTATTGATCTGCTTTAAAATGTTAAGTAACTGAGTCTGTGATGGAACCTGGAAAAAAGCCCCCTGTGGTGGTGAGCCCCTGAACCTGTGCGAACGCGACACCTGGAGGAGAAGGATGGCTGGCACAGGGCAGATGGAGGATTGAGAGAAAGCCGGGACTCGGTGCCAGGCGGGCCCGCAGCCATGTCAGCCTGCAGAGAATCCCCGGGGAGCAGCGCGAGGCTGGCGGTCCTCCCAGGTCCTGGACGGGGGCCAGGGCCAGTTTCATGGGAACATAGCAGGACAAGGTGTCAGCTGGCCGGCGGGCCTGGGGGTGATGGGAGAGGCTGGCAGGCAGGCAGACAGCAGCGAATGTGCTGTGATCTGGGCTGGCCCCCCGTGCTCACCTGCACGCTCACGCCCAGCCACAGGTGCGCACACACCTGCGTAGGTGTGCACGCGGCGGGCGGGGGAGCGGCCACATGCAGGCAGGCTGGGCGGCAGCCTCACCCCCACCCCAGCCTCACTGCCGGCATTTTCCATTCCTCGAGGTGTGCTATCCTAGAAATCCCTTCCCAGGCGAGGATTTCTCGGAGGCTGCAGCCAATTCTCATTCCTGCCGTGGAGTTCCTCCGCAGACCCTGCCAGGAATGTCTCTTTTTTCATTTATTTCGGGCGCCGGAGAGGCAGAGAGAGGAAGAGGCTCCCTGGCGTTTTCATGCACGAGACCGCCTCCTGGACACGTGCACCCTGGAAGCCAAGGTTGCCGAACTGGGTGCTGCTGAACGGGGTCTTTCTTCCTCTGGGCTAGATCCCCCCAACCCCCGCCCCGGGAGCAGGGAAGTGGGATGGAGGGAGGGGTCCCAGTGCCCCGACACACTTCCTCCCCACCTGCCCGCTTCCTAAATCTTCTGTCCCGTGAGGCCAGGGGCCACCTTTGTAGTTCTAGCATCTAGCATGATGCCCGGCCCACAGAGCGTGTGTGAGTGCAGGTCCACTGGCAATCAGATGTCAAGATCGCATCTTATTAGGGGAGATGCCGGGGTAGTGGGTTGAATAGTGTCCTCCTGCCAAAAAAAAAAAAAAAATTCATATCCACTCAGACCTCAGAACGTGACCTTACTTGGAAACAGAGCCTGTGCAGACATCATTAGTTAAGGTCCTCAAGATGAAAGCATCCTGAACGCAGCGTGTGTGCTAAGTCACTCTGTCGTGTCTGACTCCTTGTGACCCCGTGGACTGTAGCCCGCCAGGCTCCTCTGTCTATGGGATTCTCCAGGCAAGAATACTGGAGTGGGTTGTCATGCCCTCTTCCAGGGAATCTTCCCAACCCAGGGATCGAACCCACGTCTCTTACAGTCTCTTGCATTGGCAGGCGAGTTCTTCACCACTAGCGCCACCTAGGAAGCCCCAGGTGCTTGTGCTGGTGGTTAGGGTTTATTACAGCAAGAGGTTCAGATTAAGCTCAGCCAAAGGCAGAGACACCTGGGGCAGAGTCCAGGAGGGCGGGCAGCTGCCCCATCCTAGGAAGGCTGGGGACACACTAACATCTCCAGGCAGTGACATGGCAACACACAGAGGCACGCCGTCAGAGATGCTCCCTGGCTCGGTGCCCAGTCTCTACTGGGGCTCCATCACTTAGGTGTGGCCGACTTCTGACGTGGCTAGGCATGGTTGCCAGCCCCTCTGGAGGTCAAACTGATATTGAAGGCTCAAAACCCCCACCCTAAATCTTGCCGTTGGACTTTCTGACACGGTCTAAGACTCCCCAGAAAGACAAACTTATTATTGGGCAGGACATTCCAAGGGCTTAGAGATCACCTTCTAGGAGCTGCGAGCAAAGTCCAGACGTCTCTTCGGATGAGGTGGACTGTTTACTGGACATCTGCCAAGAGACCTCAGATGAGACACTAAACCTCATGGTGCCTCAGTTTTCACACCTGCAGAACGGGCAGGCAGGCACCTTCCTTCCAGTGCTGTCAAGAGGATTCTGTGAGACTGCTTCTAGGGAAGCCTCCAGCCCAGCCCCTTACACATGATTGGTCCTCAGGAAGAGGGTGGTGCCAACTCACCCCCATACCTGACTCTGGAGGACACAGATGTAAGGGTTCTTAAAAAGTAAGCCGTCAGTCCTGGCTGCAGTTAGGAGTGGAGCTCATTACGTGTGGCCTTTTTGACGAATTATAAAGAGCCCGAGCCTCGTGCTGAGAAGGGAGAGGAAGAGATGTGAGGCCACAGGCAGGCAGACGTATACAGTTTATTTCTGGAGCGAGAGGAGTTCGGTTCTTTACTGGGAGAGCTGGGCCTTTGTTGCAGAATGACCAAGCAGGCTCCAGGCTGAGTCAGGAGACGGGGAGCCCCATCGAGGAGAAGGCGGGCAGCAGGACCAGGCAGGACCAACAGGCAACTGCCTCTTAGCGGGTTCTTGGCTGTGTTAGAGGCTCAGGCTGTGGTATCTGCCCGTCATGAGAAGGGGTCATGGCGATCCCCTCTCTGAAGGTGTTACCTCTCTCCTGAGACATGCGCTGAGAAGCACGGGCCTGTGCAGGAGTGGGAGTTCCTGGCTTTCCGAGGAGAGGCTTCCACTGGGCACCCTTCCCTGAAGACAAGCGCTTGGAAGGCAGATGGGTGGTGGCAGTGGGCATGGGGGTGGTCCTTGGATCTCCCACTTGCCTGCCCTCCACCCCCTTCCTGTCTCCTGAGATGGGCTCCCAACAGACTCAGGGCAAGCCCGGGGCCTCCTTTCAGCTTCAGTCCCCTGCGGCTTGCTCCTCCCCCTCTTTCCCGTCTCAGCTGACGGCTGCTCCGTCATCCTGGGGTCGCAGGCCAATCCTTCAGGTGACCCCAGACCAACCTCTCTCTCTCTTTCAGACACACCATATCCATTTGTCAGCACATCCCGGTTGAGCCCCAGGCTTCTGATGTGCCAAGCCTGTCACTAAATGCTTTTTGAGATCTATCTGCTTTAACCCTGCCAATGACCCAGCAGCATGGCTGGGGCCGGGGTGAGGGGTGGGTGGGATGGAGAGCCCCATTTTACAGGTAAAGAGACTGAGGCTGAGAGCCTCAGTCATTTGCTCCATCAGTGGCAAAGCCTCGGAGCTGGCTAATTCCCACCCGCTCCCTCAGGACCTGTTTTTTTTTTGGAGACAGAGGCCTCCATACATGTCCGAAGGCCCCTCGGTCCTCCGATGCAGGGGGTTGGTGCTAGGTGCCCCTGCGCTCCGCCGCTGACCTCTCCATCGATCTAGTCCCTCCCCCTCCAGATTTTCCACAGCTGGCCAAGCCCTGTGCTCTCGGGACTTGCCTGCCCGTCACAGCCTTTTAGCAGCCTGGCCACCCCTTATCCAGACTCTCCAGGCTCCACCCAGGGACCAGTTTCCAAAAATACACACTGGCTCCAGCATGTGTCTGAAGGGCAGGGCAGCTGGGAGTTGAGGGCTGGGGTTGGTGCTGCATAAGAGTCAGCTGGCCACGCTTCGATGGAAAATTTTACCCAAACTCCTGGAGTTGCAGCAAGGACCCACTCCAGATACTGAAGCTCATGTTCCAGGAAACAGTGCGACCGGACATCTGGTCTCCCAGGGTCTCGCTGTAACCTCTGTGGGTCCCAGCGCAAGGAAGCTGGCTCTTTACCATTGTGAAGGCTGATCTGATCTGTGTGCGGGACCATAAAACCTAATGTGTGAGCCACGGGGAAGAGATTTTAAGAAAAGCCACTACACACCGTTTTTCAAGACAGGCTTGTCTGATGAATAGCTCGGAGGAGCCTAATAAAGTTATAGGTGGATGGAAATTAGGCCTTTCATGGGTCCAGGAGTAGTTGAGGATGGCTCGCGCTGCTTTTTTATGAGACGGGGACAGCATGCCCCTCCTTCTTCATTCCTTCAATTCCAGCCTGCAGGAAGTGTTCAAACAGACCTAGAATGTTCCATTGCATGAGTGCATGCTAAGTCACTTTAGCTGTGTTCCATTCTTTGCGACCCTATGGACTGTAACTCCCCAAACCTCCAACTCCGGGGCCGCCCCCGCCCCAGGCTCCTCTGTCCATGGGATTTCCCAGGCAAGAGTACTGGAGTGGGTTGCCATTGCTGTCTACCTTCAAAACACTTTCAGATGCCACCTGGATCCCAGCTGGGCTCTCCATATACAGCCCAGGCCCCCAAGGCCACCCTCCTCTTCCTTCTCCACTTCTCATTCTTCCCCAGAAAGCCGGCCGGCCTGTGCATGGTATTTCCAAATATCCTGGCTGGTAGAGCCCCCTACAGCCTGTGGAGTCATCGCACACGCAGACCATCCCCACCCACCCCACGCCCCCCGACTCCCAGACATCCCAGGCAGCCTCTGGAGGAAGGTGTGTGAGTGCCGAGGCAGATGCAGAGCCCAGGTCTGTGGAGCCGGGAAGCTGCACAACCAGAATCAAGACCTCACCCTTGGACTTCCCTGGCGGTCCCGTGGTTAAGAATCCACCTGCCGTTGCAAGGGGCACTGGTTAGGTCTCCGACTGGGCAGCTAAGACCCCCACGTGCCATGCAGCGACTAAGCCTGTGAGCCACGCCCACTGAACTCGCGCTCTAGAGCCCGTGAGGGGCAGCTACGGCAGCCCGGGAGCCTAGAGGCCGTGCTCTGCAGCAAGAGAAGCCACTGAAATGAGAAACCGCGCAGCGCGACGAAGAGCAGCCCCGCTCGCCGCAATTCGAGAAAGCCGGCGGGCAGCGATGACGACCCAGCTCAGCCAAAAATAAATAAATAGATGCAATAAGAACTGGATTAAAAAAACGACCTTGCCTTTCAGCTCTCCTTGCCCCTCGGCGTCACTGCTCGCCCGGTAGTAAGTTTCCGACGACCATTCAAAGCTTCTGCCAGTCGACATTTCCGATGAGGACTTTACACAAGCGTCTGTGGTCTGGCAGGGCATCGTGGCTGCTTGCTGTCTTTTGTAGACCCACCACTGTGGTCCACTCGGGCGGCTCTAACAAACTCCCAGAGACTGGAGGCTTAGACACAATGTGAGTTCATTTCTCACAGTTCCGAAGCCGGGCAGTCCAAGATCAAGGCAGGTTGGCAGATTTGGTGTCTGGTGAGGAACTGCTTCCTGGGTCACAGCCTGCCGTCTCATGTGGGTGCAGGGGTGAGGGAGCTTCCGGGGTGTCTTTTATGTATTTTTGATTAATATTTTCCTTTTGCCTGTGCCACAAAGCATGCGGGATCTCAGTTCCCTGACCAGGGATCGAACCCACGCCCCCTGCAGTGGAATCTCGGAATCTTAACCAATGGACCGCCAGGGAAGTCTCCCTGGGGTCTCTTTTAAAAGAGCACTAGTCCACTCATGAGGGCTCCACCCCCATGACCTAAACACCTCCCAAAGCCCCACCTTCAAACACCATCATCTTGAGGGTTAGGATTTCAACATATGAATTTGGTAGGGAGACACAAACATTTAGTCCACAGCACCCCTAAAGCACTTTGTGTAAATTAGGATGAAGGAAAGCGGAGTCTTTTCTTTTTGTGTGTGTGGCACATGGCAGGACCAGGGATGGAACCTCCTGCACTGGAGGTGTGGAGTCTCAACCGCTGGACCACCAGGGAAGTCCCTGAGATGTTTCTTAAAACGACCCAAAGGTAGCTACGTGCAACTTCTCAGAACACAGACGTTCACAGGGCTTCAGCTCCCCAAAGAGGAAGATTTCAAAGCTCTGTCTTTGACAATGACATCAAGGTGGGCAGGTCAGAGTCCACCAAAGCCCTCAGTGGAGAAGTCTCAGCATTTCATCTTTATTTCTCAAGTTCAACTGATGGGCATCATTTGGTCAGGAACTTCTGGGTCGGGGGGTGGGAGAAGGAGTTAGGAGTGGAGTTCATGGCCGGGGGTGGGAGGAGGAGGTGATGTGGACGCAGGGGCCCAGTGCCCTGGATGAAGGGCAGCCAGGAGGGGCCCTGGGGAAGAGGGGAGGAGAGAGACTAACCCCCCACGAGGGGGATGAGGGGAACGTATGTTAGGGGAGGGGTAGCTCTTCCCAGAAAAAGCGGAAGTTGAATGTTTCTCCACTAGTTGAGAACTTCCGATTATTTAGATATGACCTTGGAGCCGTCAGTGGAGAGGCAGTCTGCCATGCAGGCGACTGGCGTAGACAAAACTGCAAGGAGAGGGCTCATAAGCTGCTCCGTCTGAGGCAGCGTTTTCAAATGCTGTTGAGAACTCTGCAGCCCAGGGATCAAGCCAGGAGGGGGCAGGCTGGTGACCGAGCAGCAGAGCCCCCTGCTGGCCGGTGATGTGACGCTGACGGAAGCCCAGCGCCGCTGAGAGAAGCCCAGCGCCGCTGCCTGCGCGCGTCTGTGTTCGGTCACGTCTGCCTCTTTGCAACCCCATAGGCTGGGGTCTGCCAGGCTCCTTCATCCAAGGGATTCTCCAGGCAAGAATACTGGAGCGGGTTGCCATTTCCTCCTCCGGGAGATCTTCCTGGCCCAGGGATCGAACCCATGTCTCCAACCCATGTCTCCCGCATTGGCAGGAAGATTCTTTCCCGCTGAGCCACCGGGGAAACTTAGGAGACCCTGACTTCACTGGCCTGGGGAAGAGCCTGGGCGTTGGTAGTTTTTAAATCTCCCAGGATGATTGGTGAAGCAGAACGAGGCTGGTCTGGAAACCAGGACAGCTGTGTTCTGCCTCCTGCTCTGCCCTGGCCTCACCGGGGACAGCTGGTGTCCTTTCTGAGCCCCTGTTCCGCTAATTTTCCCCACATGGAGACAGAACTTCATGCACGGGGATCTGTTCTACGTCTCTGGGGATGCTGACAGTCAGGCACCCCCAGGCTCGCAGGGATGGGCATTCGAAGCCTCCCCGGGGAAGAGCTACAGGAGCCCAGGGTTTCTGTCCTCTTTCCTCCACCTGGGGACACACCTCTCAGGATTCCTAGCCTGCATCCCGCTCCCACTGCCTGAGTCTCACCCCTCCGCCACGCCACAGCTCACTGCCCTCCGGACACAGGGCTGAGACCTCCTCAGGGCTCCAGGCTTTAAGAGCCATCCTAGCACCGCAGGAAGGGGGAGATGAGCTCCCAGGCTCTGACCTCCTTTCCACAGCTTCCCAGGTGGGGCCTGGGGAGCCTGTGATCCAGGGCAGTGAGCCTTTCGTCTGCACCCCAGTTTCTCCAGCTTGTGGGTTCCAGCTGCCCTCCCAGGGCCTGGAAAATCAAAGCCAGTGACCCCCGCTCTGGGGGCAGGGTTTGGTTGCCATGGAGACCTTTTTGCCTCACGGGCTGCTGATGCCTGAGTTCTGCCCCTTGCATCCTCCCAGGATGGGGCTTGCTGTGCTGGGCGCAGATCCACACTCAGACATGGTCCCTGCCAGGAACACAGCGGGGGCAGGAGCGGGGCAAGGCTGCAGCCACAGATGCTGGCCAGCACCCGCCATGGGCACCTGGGGGCCACTGCCCTGAGCACGTTCAGTGACCCAGCACTGAACCCGGCTGCTGATTGCCCAGGTGAGATGTGGTCCTGGCAGTTGTTAGAACAGCTATGTGGGTCAACGGTGGGGCTTCCCTGGTGGCTCAGATGGTAAAGAATCCACCTGCCAATGCAGGAGACCCGGGTTCAATCCCTGGGTGGGGAAGATCCCCTGGAGGAGGACGTGGCAACCCACTCTAGTAGTCTCGCCTGGAGAATCCCTTGGACAGAGGAATCTGGTTCACAGGGTCGCAAAGAGTCGGACGTGAGTGAGCGACTAAGCATGGAAGCACGTGAGTCAGTGGTGGGTGGGTTTGGCCCACTTCTGAGCCCTCTGTGTACATTCCTGTCCCTCTGGCCCCAGTGGGCAGGGGACCACATCTCATTCATGTTTCTGTGCACCCTTGGCATTGGTAAAGGATGCAGACTGGAACTGAGTTACATCCTTCCCACTCCTTCAGGGGGAAGTCCCAGGTCCTTGGCAGCTTCGTCAGAGCGTCCAGAAAACCTCAGTTTCATATCCGATGTGGCCACAAGGCAGCCAGCTCCCACACACTCCCCCACGGGCCTCCGTCTTCTAGAAAACTAGAAATCGGCTTTTTTTTAAAAAAAAAAAAAACTTCTGCCAACAGCCCGAGAATCCTGTGATTTATACGATTAATATGAGGAGCAACATCATTATTCTGTTAATATATTATTCATTTCACCAGTGATCTATCCTCCCCGCACCCAGCTCTGAGAGTCAATTTTCCCTCCCCACTATTTTAATAGACCCGCATTCTAAATGGCGAGAACAGTACATTAAACATGTATGAGATGTAATCTCATTTGGAATGCGCCCTTCCAGTGGATCCGTCTCATAAGCATAGAGACAACAATGTTGCCTGGTCTTGTTGGGGCCCGCACGGGTGGGCAGCTGAGAACAAAGTCGGATCCTAATTAAGGAATATGTTAAAACTTCCCATCTGAGCTTTAGGCTCATTGACAGGAGGTTGGAGGGAATGGATCAGCTCCAGCCCCAGCCACTGAGGCTGCAGGTGTACCCCCCAACCAACTCTCAGTGTGTCCCCTCCCCCACCCTTGCCATCCACACCCCTGAGGATGCGACATTTGGGGGAAGAAGGAGGGAGGGGCTCCTCTTTAAGGCAGTGAGATCCTCATCTTTCACGTAATTAAAAGCACGTGCAACGGCTGTGGCCTTCCTGATGACTGCCATTCCTTCTCTTCTTAAAAACAAAAAAATAGTGAAAGCGTTCGTCACTCAGTCGTGTCTGACTCTTTGGCGACCCCATGGACGTCGCCCACCAGTCTCCTCTGTCCATGGAATTCTCCAGGAAGTACAGGTGTGTGGCCAGAAAGCTGAAACCTCAGAAAGACATGGGCTTCGCAGGTGGCGCTATGGAAAAGAATCCTCTTGCTGACGCAGGAGACACAGTTTCGATCCCTAGATCAGGAAGATTCCCAAAAGCGGAAATGGCAGCCCACTCCAGTATTCTTGCCTGGAGAATCCCATGGACAGAGGAGCCTGACGGGCTACAGTTCACGGGGTTGCAAAGGGTTGAACACGACTGAGCACGCACACACGCAAAGAGACACAAGCTGGAGGCACGTGCCCAGCGCCATCCTGCCCCGTCTGTGGCCCGGTCACCACCCATTCTCCTCCGCCGGGCCTCTGGCCCAGCACACGGGCCAGAACAGCTCACTTCTCCCCTTCCGATGCCAGCTCCCACTGCGCCCTGCCCAGAGCCCACACTGGGAAGCGGTCCTGGGCAGTGGCCGTGAGCAATACGACCACATCAGCGAACTATCTGGAAACGATTTCTCCATCCCCCTCGCATGAGCGTGCTTCTGAGAGATGGGCCCCCTGTGCACCCTGACGGTCCCCAGTACCTGGGCCACACTGTGGGGACTAGTCCACCTGCTTCCTGAAAGTACTCCTCTACTCCCCCCCAGGCTCAAATCTCCCCAGCGCCCCATCTTCTAAGTACCCCCTCCTCTGTCTGTTGTCCCCCCCTGGAACGAGCACCTCAGGGCACAGACTAGCTGGAAGACATTCTGGCCACGGTGCCCAGTCCAGGGGCCCATCGTGGAGCGTCAGATGGACAAAGGGCGCCACCCCCCAGTGCGCAACACGGACACATTGCCAAGACCATTTGTTCTCAGTGGGGTGTCGGCACCCCACAGGGCTAAAATCAGTTCTGGGAGGAGGGTGCAAAAATATTACAATATTAATATTACAATATGACAGTCTTAGCTATTATAATGATTTGTGTCCATCCAAAGCTCAGTGCTACCTGCTACCTGACAAAATCATATTTCTTAGTATTTAGTTTCGCAGGGAAGGAGACGACTAGATAAAAGGGGTCTAAAAGGTCTCCTTTACGAAGGTGATAAAGGAAAATACGTTGAGAAACCCTGGGCTTGATGGCAGGGTGCATGGTACCAGTTCACCATCTCTGTCCATTCCGAAGCACCGGTGGTACTTACCTGACTTTGGGGAACAGCGAGGGCTGGACCAGGTGGGTTGTCTGTTACTGAGATAAGGAAGGGGCTTGCCAATCCCAGGCCTCCGGCACTAGAAGGGGGTAGGTCCCTCAGCTCCAAGCCCGCCCAGCTCCGGGGCTGACGGGCTACCCGTACCCGATGGACATGCGCTGGCTTTATTCATCCCTCTATGGAAGGTCTCAGCCCCAGGCCACCAGGGCGGGCAGGTTCTTCTCGTCCCTGAGGCTAGAAGACCAGCGATAACGACTGGTCCCAGGAAGCCAGCCTGCGACGCTCAGCTTTCTTTCCTGGCACCCTGAAGCTTTCATCTAACTTCTGGTTGCTCACTCAGCAAACCAGCAGAAAGACCTGGAACACCTCCCTCCGGCTAAGTGGCTGCAGCCCAAAGCAGGGACACAGCCCCCTGCCCCCTCCCACCTCTGGAGCCGAGGAGCCACGTGGTCAGAGAAGGGGCTGGTGGCCAACCCCCGACCCTTGGGCATCCTGCATCTCTCCAGTCCTTCAGGGGCGCCCACAGGCCTGTCCCAGGGGCAGCCAAGCAGTCTGCAGCAGCCTTCCAGCGTTGGAAGTGGTAGGACAGATGTCACGCTTCCCTCGGGTGGTCGGCCACCGGGCCTGTGCTCAGTGACTCGGCTCACCAGTGTGACAACTGTCATCACCAAGCAATCAAAGCCCAGTTGTCCCTTCTGTGAGCTCTGTGGCCTTTGGCAGGAGGCCTCGGTAAAGACCCCAGAGAATGGTGGCCCAGGAGGAGCAGGGACAACCGCGCTCACCTCCAGCTCACTTGGGAAGTAGGGTGTCTGCAGGCGGCGAGTCCTCTCTGGGGTGGGGTCTGCCCTGTTTCCAGGAAGGGTGAGGTTCCGGGCCAGGGGGTACACCACAGGGCATGGTGGCAAGGTCAGCATGGGCTCACCTGGGGCCCTGGCTGTGCACTCACCAACACAGGGCGGGCGCCCTGGGCAGATGTGGGGGTTGGGTTGCTCTCTGCTGGGCCCAGGCCACGTGGGGGACCCTGTGTGGACCCGGGCTCCTCCAGAGCCGGCAGGCCTGCACCCGCCTGCCTGCCAGACAATGGTGAGGGCCTGGGAGAGGCTGCCTGGCTCCATGCGGCCCCACCACGTGACCCTGGGCAGGTTCCCCAAACCTCTGTGCACCTTGGGGGAAAAACAGATGTGCTGGCTGGCCTCTCAGGTGGAACCCCACAATCCAGAGCCCCCCAACCCCAATTCCCCACTGTTGCTAAAAGGCTGCATCTGTGGGTGCAACCCCGGATTCTGGTCTCTGGGAGTTTGACTTCTTGGGTACAGTAAGTGGCAGATTTGGTGCATGGTGGGAGACACCCCTCTGCACTGTGGTCTGAGTGTGGAAGCCCCCAAGACGATCCCTTTTCCTCCCCACCGTGCCCCTCCCTGGCCCTCCCAGGCCCCGCCCCTCCCTGGCCCTCCCAGGCCCCGCCCCTCCCTGGCCCTCCCAGGCCCCGCCCCTCCCTGGCCCTCCCAGGCCCCGCCCCTCCCTGGCCCTCCCAGGCCCCGCCCCTCACTCGGCCCCGCCCCTCCACCCCAGGCCCCTCCCCTTCCCTCTACCCTCCCTCTCCCTCCACCCCAGTAATGAGAGGCATCGCCTTTCCTGTTGGCAGAGAAGCCCTCGAGAGCCCCTCACATGTCTGGCTGTGCAAAGTGTGGCCCTGATTCATGGTTTCCATGGCAACGGCACTCATGTAACAGCCTTGGCTTGTTGCCAGGGCAGATGACAACCGCGACAGCAAGTCAGACCGTGTCCAGCTGCGCTCACAGCCGGAGCGGACAGGATGCTGACTGGGGGCGGCCCTCCTGCCTCTCTCTCTCTGGCCGGGTCCAGCCTGGTGGCCACTCCTCTTGCCTGGACAACCTCAGCTGGGAAGTCAGGGTGCAGGAGGAGCCCCGGATGGGGACCAGGACCTAGGAGCAGGCCAGATGCTTGCCACTGTCTCTCTGCGCAAGCTTGGGCAGGACCGTGTCCTCTCTGGGCCCTGGCTATGCAGAGAGCTGGGCTGGATCAGTGACCTCCAGGGCCGCGTGTGGGCTGCAGCCGCTCCCTGTGGCCCTGCCAGGCCCAGGGCCCGGGTGGCTGGACTGAGTGGCCTGTCTTTGACACTGCTGGACCCAGTGGGCGGGGGCTGCCCTTCTTTATTTTTCCGGCCCAGCCCTGTGTCCCTACAGATGCTCATAAGGGCCGCCTTTGGGGTCGCACCGGCGCCCTCAAGTTTGCAATCTCTTTGGATCCTGCTGCTTCCAACAAGCCCAGTCCTTAGCTCTGAGTATTGCAGAGGGAACAGCGGATCTGAGCGGGAAATGAGAGCAACCAAGCCCCCCTCAAACCCTCGTCCCCCACCCCGTGCCTTGCTGTGGACCCTCAAACACATGCTTCTTGAACTGACCTCCCATTGACATTTCACGGGAGTTTTTTTTGCAGATTTCAGGCCTGCAGAGGCAGAGTGCACACCTGCTGTTTCCCTTAGCTGCTGCTGCATGAGGAGCCACCCCAAGCTGCCCTGCTGTTCTCTCTCCCGGGGCCGTGGGCCGGCTGGGCTCCGCAGGGCAGTGCCTCTTCTGATCTCACTTCAAGTCTCCCATGTTGTCACCAAGTCGTGGCTGGGCTGGTGTCATCTGCAGGCGAGACCGGACCCAGGCTAGGCGCCTCTCTGCTCCATGTGGTAGAACAGTCTGGCCTCTCTCCACGTCGTCCTCCTGGGGAGAGGGACCTGGACTTTCAGGTGGTGGCCCAGAGCTCCCCAAAGCGCAGGATCCAAGAGGGAAGAAGCAGAAAGGGGGGGCAGGCCAGACCTGGAATCGGCACACTGCTGCCATCCCACCTCGGGAAGGACCCGCTGGAGGGCGTAAACACTGGGGGGGGGCGGGGGTGTGGTTCATCCCGGCCATCTCAGGAGACTGCCCAGCGCCCAAACTGCAGACGAGAGAGCTGGGTGCAGATGGTTACGTGACTTCACTCCTGACTCAGTCACTGGTGTCCTTGTGGGAGAGGAAAAGACCAGATGCACATGGGTGTGTACATGTGTGCACATGCATGCGTGCTCATGCACACACACACACAAGTAAGACCATGTGAAGGCAGAAGTTAAGGGTGAGGTGTCTAAAGTGAGTTCCTTGTGCAGCGAGTATTCCCATCCAGACTGCTCAGCCTCCCAACCCAGGAGGCTGCCGCATCTTCTTCACAGCGAATTTCAAAGGACCCTGAGGCGGCTGTTCTCTGCAGCTTTTTTTCCCCTTCTTTTTAACATTTCTTTATTGGGATATAATTGGCAGCTTTTAAAAAAATGATTCCCTGCCCCCCACCGTGGGCCACTTTTAGAGTCTTTATTGAATTTGTTGCAATATTGCTTCTGTTTTTCTGTGTGTTTTGTTTTTTTGGCCAGGAGGCATGTGAGATCTTAGCTGCCCGACCAAGGAAGGAATACACACCCCCTGTGCTGGAAGGCAAAGTCGCAACCACTGGACCACCGGGAAGCAGCACTTTTGGAGAAAGGAAGGGCAAAATTGGGGGCAGGGGTGGAGCAGGCACTGGGAAGGGCACCGGGCATGCAGCTTGGGGTCTCCATTGCCTCTTGCTCTCTTGGGACTGCGCTGTTGGTTCACAGGGAGCCCAGGTTGCGGCTGCAGCTGCTGTAATCTTGTAACCCTGCTGCAGCCCTTGTAACCTCTTCCAGCACCAGTCCTGACCCCCTGCAGGGGAGAGCATGGCCCGGGCTTCCCCCTACAGTCACCTAAAGGTACCTGGTGATGCACTTGGTTGGGGGGAACTTCAGTCCCGCTGGGGCCAACTTAGGCTAAAGGAGATGAAAGATGGGATGAAGCTGGGGGATAGATTCTCCTTTCCTCCTTTGGAGATGTCGTTCTGAGGCTTGGCTTTCTTGCTGTAAACCTGCCGGGAGGCCTCCCTGGGGCCCTTCTTGCAACAGGTGAAGCAGTGGCTGGCCCAGGAGTCTATCATGATGTGCTGTCTCCTGCATCCTCTCTCCCCTGCCCAGCCTCACTCTCATCACCCCGGGGCTGCACCTTCCAGTAACCCGTTAGCACTGAAGTCTTGCCTCAGGTTCTGTTATCTAGCAAACCTGGGCTAGGATAGCCCTGGAGCCTCACGCAGCCCATGGAGGATAGAATAGGATTCTGAAAATGCTTGCTGAGCACTGACCTGCAGGAGATGAACGCTCAGTAATGGTCGCTCTTGTGACTCAAATTAAAGACTTGAAAAGCTTCACCCCATACCTTTCCAGGAAACCTCCTCTGGGGGAATCCCAAGAATCCTTCATTACCTGAGTAAATGCAGAAACTCTTGTCTGTAGAATCCACGAGGCCAAGCTCCAATTTGATTTAGATCCCTATTTTCAGGCTTAAGGAATTTATATTTCATAGAGTCAGGTGATAAACGCTAACGTTTATCAAGCACCTGTCAAGTGGCAGAAACTGTGCCTCGTATTTTAGATGGGTTATTTGATTTTATCCTCTCAATAGCCTTGTGAAGAAGGTACGATTATTACATCCATTGAAAAAGAGGAGATGACAAAACAGGTCCAGAGACACCGAGCGCTTGTCCAACAACACGTAGCTGATGAGAAGTGGAGCTGGGACTTGTCTGGTCTCAGTCCAAGCCTTTATTCTTCACCAGAACCAAGAGAGACTTCCCCTGCTCTGCTTGGCAAGAAGCATTTGCCTTCAGAAAGGACACACACTTGGTCTTGTCTCTTCGACTAAAACGTCTTCCTTTTGAGGTAGTGAGTTCTTCAGCACTAGGAGCATGTAAGCAGTAAGTTTCAAGGTTTGTGTTACCCTGGGCATGGAGAGATGATCGGGTGATAGATCCAGGAAGCAGACCGCCTTTTAAACTTTCAAACATCTCGTTCTGTGATGGGCTGTCCTGCTGTAACCATGGCTTTCCCAGGAGGGCACGTTAATTTTCTGGCACCCAGTTTATCTGGAAGGGCTCTCTATTCCTCCAACCTGGGTACCATCCCCACTCCACACCCCACACCCCCAGTGCACCCAGCTTCTCCAGGCTCAGTCAGGACTGGGCAGAGAGCAGTGAAGGCTGATGCTGGGTGAGGCAGGCTGGCTGTGGGGTGGAAGAGCCAAGGACCCTCCCTTCTAACCCAAGGTGGGGCAGGGACCCTGATTCAGAAGAGGAAGCCCCAGAGAGGATGGGCCCACATGTGCTCTATTTTTTAAAAGTAATAAATTAATTTGGCTGGACCAGGTCTTAGTTGCGGCACGTGGGAGCTTTTGCTGCGGCAGGCAAACTCTTAGTTTCGGCATGTGGGATCTAGTTCCCTGACCAGGGATCGAACCCGGGCCCCCTGCATTGGGAGCACGAACAGCCACTGGACCACTAAGGAAGTCCCCATGTGTGCTCTTGAAGAGAAGAGCATTTCTGGACCAGCTGTGGGCTTGGCCCTGCTGCCTGTAACTGGCAGGACCCCTCCTCTGTCCTCCGCCCATGTTTAGAACAGCAGGGACTGAGGGCGGGGGTCTCCAGGTGTTCCAGCCCACCCGCCACACTTGGGGAAGGCTCTGGACCCACAAACCTTCGCAGGATCGGGGGCCCCTCCCCTCTGCTGGAGACCAAAGTGTGCCAGCCCCACTCTGGTCCCCGCGATGGCCTCCCATTTGCAGGCACCTGCCTCACTTGTCCTGGGGGACCTCACCCCTGGTCAGCCTCCCAGTAGGTCTGGGGTCCTCGGGTGCCCCCTGTAAGACCTTCTCCTGCTTCTCCTTCATCTGAAGCCTCTGCTGCTCGTGGAGCTATGGGAAGCCCTCCGTTCGGCTGCCTCCTCCAGGCCCCTCAAGAGGCACCAAGGAGCTCCCAGGCCAGCCCCCACCTTCAGTGACTCCCCACAGGAAAGGCTTCCTTCTCACTCTTGGCTCAGCCGGAAGAAGGCTTTGTGGATGCTCTGCTCCACGTGGTCATGCAGGGGCCCAGGCTCCTTCCCATCGGATGTCACATCTTCGCCTAGAGCCCCGGAAGCCAGGAAAGGAGGGAGCGTGGAGGAGGGCGTGAAGGGCCTGGCCTGCCAGGGGGTGTGCACCTCGCTGCCCACCCAGCCCATGAACCTGCCTGCAGGGGCCGTGCGGTTCAGCTGTGTGTCTGGGAGGCAGGCGCCAGGACCCGCAACCACAGACACCGCTGAAGGGTGGGGATTTCTGCATCCAGCGCACAGACCTGCACGGACCCAGGGTCTCTCCTGGAGGGGAGCTGGAGGGGAGAAGCTATCCTTGAAGGAGGAACCAAAAGACCTTGCCTGCTTTCTCAGACAAGGGGCCCGAGGTCCTTGGCCTCCCATGCCTGTGGCTGGGGCTCAGATCAGGCCCACTTTCCACGCCCAACACCTGTTCCAGGGCTGGGACTCTGTCACTGGGCCCAGGGCTCGGGGGAGGCACACGTGAGGGGTGGGCCCCCCAGACCCCCTGCTGTGGTTTCCAAATCTCCACCCCGGCCAAGCCCGTCTGTCTGCTCCCCTCCAACTCTCCTCCCCAGCTCCCAGCAGCCCACCCAACATGCCAGAGCCCCTGGAGCCCACCAGCCAGGCTGGAGCCCAACCCCTCCCTGCTGGAACAGGAATCAAATCGAGTTTCCACCCCCTCCCCTTGGAATCAGTCACATGGGCTCTGGAGAGGAGGGAGCCTGGTCTGTGGGCATGGTATGGGGGCTGGAAATGAACATTTCTCCCCAAATAATAACATCAACAGCAACCTAATTCAGACCCAGCCTGGGCCCACTGAGAGCCTTCTGTGCTTCCCTGGGAGGTCTAGAAACTGGGCTGAGCCCTGTGGGCAGAACTGAGCAGCTCCGGGGGCAGGGGTGTGTGTGTAGGGGGTAAGAACAGACCCCCAGCCTAGAGCAATGGGGAGCAGGGACGGACGGGGGTGGCTGAGGGAAAGTACCAGTGTGCAGCCCCTTGGAGTGGCCCCCTGCGGCTCACCATGAGGGAAAGTGCCAGCCTTGGAGGTGGCACCCTTGCTGGCTGCTGGATCCAGGTGCTGGTGGCTATGTTCCCCACTTTGGGGGCAGGGGCGGCTCCTGGGCTTCTCACCCTGCAGTGTTTGCTGAGCCCGGTGGCTGACCCTCCACCAGGACCCTCTGATCCCGGGCTCCCTGCATCCACGCACCATGCTCACTTCCGGACTGCGGGGCTACGCAATGTGTGGCCTTAACCCAGGCTCAGCTCCCGGCCCTATCTCTTCCCTGCTCTGTCACCTCTGAGCCTCGATGTTCTCATCCATAAAATGGAGATGGTAGCAATTTCCTTGAAAGGCTGTCTTACGGGCTTTGTCGCTCAGTCATGTCTGCCTCTTTGCACGGACTGTAGCCGCACGGACTGTAGCCTGCCAGGCCCCTCTGTTCATGGGATTCTCCAGGCCAGAATACTGGAGTGGGTTGCCGTTTCCTTCTCCAGGGGATCTTCCCCACCCAGGGATCGAACCCAGGTCTCCCGCGTTGCAGGCAGATTCTTTACCAGAGCCACCAGAGAAGCCCGGAGGATCAGAAATCACATGTAAAGCAGTGGTGCCTGGAGCACCTCCTGAGCTGGTGGCTAGTGTTGTCATGGCGATGAAGATGCTACAGAAGACGGATGACTCCCAGACCTGCCGTGAGCCCCTCCCAACCTCCCGCCCGGGCTCAGATCCCAGGAAATGAAAGGAACAGGACCTGCTGCCTCCAGTGGACTCATTTTCAGGAAACCTTTCCTGAGGGCCCCTCTTCTTAACTGGGTCTCACCTGGGAAATGAGAGGTGGGAGACGTCAGGCTCAGCAGTGTCACGAGGGACATTCAAGCTGGGAGCAGGGCCCCGCAAAGTCTGGGAGCAGGACCCCCACAAAGTCAGGGAGCAGGGCCCCTCACAAAGCCCCCAGAGCCGACTCGAGGGCAGCGGGGCCCACAGTCCCTGTGACAAGCTCTCCAGGTCACTGGGCAGCGCTGGCCAGGTGGCCACCCAGGCGTCTCCCACCTTGCTCCGGCTCTGAGGTTTCACACCTTCAGGACACACTCGGTTTCCACACAGACCCGCAAACGTTCGTCTTCGCAGGACAGTCCTTAGCGACCACCCGCCCTCGTGTGACAGAGGACGAAACCCGGGGACGGGGAGGGACAGGCCTGAGGTCACTCTGAGCCACAACTCACGGCCTTAAAAGGACCCCACAGACGCAGAGCTGCTCTGACCTGCCCCACGGCCACATCCAGTCCTCAGAGCCTCCACCCAGACCCCGCGTCCTCTGCCCTGCCCGCCTCGGTCCCCACATGCAGCGACTGGTCTGGACTGCTCACACCCTCCACTGGCCTCCATCACAGCTGGACACAAAGACCAGACACAGCAGCCGGGCCTCCCTGTAGGCACTAGCCTCAATACCTCCCTGGGGCCCCGATCTCTGAATTTAATCTCACGTTACAGGGGCCCAGAGCGCTCTGGGCCTGGGCGTTTATTGAGACGGGGTGGGGGTGGGGTCTTCTTCTAGATTCCAGGGTGGGTGGCTCAGCACCAGGACACCTGGGATCCCACTCTGGGTTTGCCCAGACACAGAGAGGGTGCCCACTGGGCCATCCTACCTGCTCCAGGGAGAGTAACGCCTCTTAACCACTTCCAAGCCGCTTCATTTGTACCATTAGTGAAATATACAGAATATGTACTGTTTTGGCCATTTTTAGGTAAGCAGCTCAGCGGCACTAAGAACACTGACCCTGTTGTACGGCCCCCACCATCATCCATTTCCGGAGCTTTTTCATCTTGTAAAAGTGACCCTCTGTCCCCTTTAAACACGAACCCTCCATCTCCCCTCCCTGGCTTCTGGGATCCACCTGCTACTTGCTGTCTCTATGAAACTGATTCCTTCAAGGAGCTCACGTAAGTGGAATCCTACCGTATTTACCTTTCTGTGACGGGCTTATTTCACTGAGTATAAGGTCCTCAGGGTGCATCTATCTTGCGACAGAATTCCCTTCCTGTTTAAGGCTGAGTGATCCTCCCTTGTGTGGACAGATCACACTTGAATCATCTGTCCACGGACACGTGTGTTGCCTCCATCTTTTGGCTACAGTGAATGATGCTGCTGTGAACACGTGTGTGCAATTAACTGTTCAGTTACTCGGGCTATAGCTCCAGAAGCAGAAGTATTGGGTCGTACGGCAGTTCTGCGTTCATTTTGGAGGCATTCATCCACCTCTTACCTGGGCTGCCACTTATGAACCTGCACGGGGGCCGGAGCGTCTCCCACACAGGAGAAGCCCAGCCTTTCCTCCCGGAGGAATCAGCGGCAGTGTGGCGTGGGGGCGTGGAGCTGGCTGAGGCCTGTCTGCCTTCTCACTGTCTTCAGGCGTTGCTGGCGAAAGCCTACCCTTTGATCTCATCAGATTTCCAAGGGAAAGAAAACAGGAGCGCTGATGAGTAGCAACGTGACCCGAAGGCTCCTCGGGAGAAATCTCATGCCTGGGGAGGCAAAGAGCTGGAGCGGGGAGCCTCTGCTCCATTCTGAAGAATCCAGATCCTGCAGCTACTGAGAGCCTCCAGGCAGGACAGGGGAGAAGTAATTCCATTATTCAACAGTGTGACTTAGTCGGGGCAAGAGCCCTGTTCTGTGCACAGTGGACAAATGCTGGTGACCACATCGCTTACAGCGGGACACACGAGCAGCGCCCGGTAAAATGCATCAAACTGTCTGGACTCAAAAACGCCTGTTCTCCTTCACCCGGGCCCCTGGGGTGGGGGTGGGGGGCACGTCGACTGAAATCCAGCTTTGAAACATTACCCCAAAAGCCTTGGTGGTGTTTTCACTGCAGAGAATTGTCACCAGCCTGCCGATGATTTTGGAAGGACTGATGGCAGAAAACCAGGATGGCTTCCCTGTGGAGAGAAGGGCTTAAGATGCTGGACCTTGGCAGAGTTTTCTACCCTCTGAATTCCTCTTGCCGTCTCAGTCGCCCCGAATCACACTCGCCTCAGTTTATTAACCCCCTTCACTGCGTCTGGCATCTCTATGCAGCATCTCATTTGCTACAGGCTGAATTATGTCCTCTCAAAAATACGCACAGTGAGGTCCCATCTCTCTAGTATCTCAGGATGTGACTGTATCTGGAGACAGGAGGAGATTAAGTTAAAATGAGGTCACTGGGGTGGGCTCTGATCCAGATGACTGGTGTCCTAGAAGAACAGATGAGGACACAGACTCACAGAGGGAGGACCACATGAGGACACAGAAGACAGACGTCCACAAGCCAAGGACAGAGGCCTCAGGGGAGACTGACCCTGCTGACACCTTGATCTCAGACTTCCAGCCCGGGAAAACGTAAAGTTCGGCTGTGTAAGCCACTCGGTCTGCGTTAGTGTGTTATGGTGGGCCAAGCAAAATAATCCATTGTCCATCATTTAGTCCCTCGAACAGCCCAGGGAGGTGGTTGACGTTCAGAATGGGGAGGACGAGGCCAGACTCTTGCCCAAGATGGTCTGGCAGCGCCAGCGGGAGCCAGCGTCTGCTGCCTCCTCCCTGTGGCCTCCAGCGGGGTCCATTCCTTTCCCAGGCTTGTTCCAGGCTGGCGAGGCTGCAGCTGAGTCTGCCTGGGTCTCCCTCCACTTTGACCTGTGGCTAAAGTTTCTTTTCCGGTCACCCCCTGAAAGCACCGCCTGTGGTCCTGCTTACCATTTGGGCTGGATCGATGCCTTTGCCTCCCAGTTCATCCATCGCAGGCAGTGAGAATGATGGCTGGGCAGCCAGGCTGGTGTCTGAGCCAAGCGGCCCTGCCCGGGGCAGGGAAGCACCAGCCAGGGTGGGTCCCTGGAGAGTCCGGGACACAGGATGGCAGCCAGCGGCTTGGCTCGAAGGCTGGAGGCCGGGGCCAGACCAGCTGTCTCATCCCAGCATGTGGGTTTGCACTGCAGGCAGTGACACTATTTTGGCACAGAGAGGGCCATCTGCTGTCCAGGCCAAGCCCCCGCTGATGAATGCCAGGCCTCTGGCTGCTGGCTGCGAAAACTCCGAGTGCTTTAAAGCCCGACCTTAGGGGTTTTCTATTGGTGTAATTTATAGGTCACATCAGTTTTAGGACCTCCAGAAATCACTCCAGACCAGCCTCCAGCATCTTCAGCCTGTGACATCCACCTCCCCGGGAGCCCCAGACGTTTCTGTCTCTTTTTCCAGAGACCTTGAAACTCCATCAATAATCAATGTGCCCTCCCCACCACTCCCCGCCCCAGTCACATTGAAGAGAGAGCAGGAAAGTCGCTCCCTTCTTGGGTTGTTATTTACTGTGTGTTTTCCTAGTTGTTCCAACCTGTCTGCTTCCTGGATGCAGCGTCATGATTTGTTCTTGTTGTTGTTTAGTTGCTAAGTCGTGTCGGACTCTTTGCAACCCCACTGCAGCCCTCCAGGCTCCTCTGTCCACGGGATTACCCAGGCAAGAATCCTGGAGTGGGTTGCTATTTCCTTCTCCAAGGGATCTTCCTGACCCAGGGGAATCTTCTGGGGGTTCCTGCATTGGCAGGTGGATTCTTTATCACTGAGCCACCTGGGAAGCCCAAGTGTCATGATGGACACGATTAATAACGCAGCTTCTTTCCTGGGCTCTGGATGCTGCTGGTAAAGCCAGAGACTGGTGACCTCCCTCCCCTTAGAGAAGAGAGAGCACAGCTGTCCAGCTGCCCTGAGAATCCATCACAGCACATCAGGCTCCACTTCCTCAGTGGAGCTTCTGGAATAAAACACAGTTGCTTACACATTCGTATTTCAAGCAAATTCAGGCTGTTCCTTCATCTATTAATATTGTCTTCAAATAAAAAGAGGTGTGATGAATACCTTTCTCTTACTCTCTCTCTCACAGACACACATCAGGCATCAAGACAGTAGACAACGCAAAGTTCTGGGCATCAGATCTCCCCAAGCTTGAGGCCTGGGTCCACTACCTACTTGCCATAGGTATAAACTGACTTGAACGCAGCTGACCTGGGAATTACCTTGAGCACAGGGGCAGGTTTCTTGGAGGGACAGGTGGCCTGAGGAGCTGGGCTGTTGATAGACAGGAGGCGAGGAGCACTGGACCTCATGATCTGCAAAAACCGTGAAGCTGCTAGCAACAGCATCCGTGTGCCTGAGAAAAGTGCCGCAAGCAAGCAGCCGTGTGCATCTGTCGGAGGCGCGCGTCCGCGGTACTCATCAGGGTCTCGGAGCAGGTCTGTCACTCCCAACCCTAGAAAGGCTCAGAATCACTGCTTGAACCCCCTCCCTGGCCACTCAGGGCCTAACCCCTTCTCTCCACTCCAGTCACAAAGTATTCCCTGTTTGCGCTGTCCCGGCACCCACTCCCCCCATTGCCGGGGGCTTCCCAGCACCCGGGACTTTCAACATTACCACCAGGACAGTCCCAGGCAAACAGGACAGTGGGTCCCCCCAGCTCCGTCCTCTCCTGACTTTGGCAGCCTTGCTCTCTTGGCGTTTCTGACCCCCCACTCCACCCACCCCGAGTGAGGTGCCCCTCATCTGTGTGCCCACGCCCTCTCTTCTCGTCACAACGCCCACCCCGCTGTACTGAAATTGCTCACTTAATCATCTCCCTTCCTGCTGCCTTATTCACTGCAGCATCCCCTGGTCCAGTCACATGATCTGTATGAGCACAATAACACGTGTGGTTGGAGCAGGAGGGAGCCGATGACTCCATCGTGAGCAAGCCCGCTGCGCAGGGAGGCAGGGAGATTTCGCCCCCTCCCTGCCTAGAGACCCGGCTTCCAGGGACAGCTCTTGGTTCTGACGTCAGTCAGGCACATCTGACTGACGGCAAGATGAAAAAACATTCTGCATTCAGAAAGCCCCTCAAAGTTCTCAGGAGGTTCTGGGGAGATAACCCAGAGAGTTGAAGGGGAGGTTGGAAGGAAATTCCCCACAGAAGACTTACCCAGCTGGTGGAGAATGCCAGGGCTCACTGATGGCCATGGGGGTCACCTTTCAGGGAGTGTGGGGGGGTCACCTGACCAGCATCTTGGCTGCAGCAGGTGAGGGTGTTGGGGTTGATGCTCCTACTGTAAGAGTTTGCTAGGCCTGCCATGAAAAATCCCGCAAACTCAGGGAGCTCAGCTCATGCTCTGCGATGACCTAGAGGGGTAGGACAGGGCGCGCGCGGGAGAGAGGCTCAGGATAAAGGGGATATTCGTATGTGTATAGCTGATTCGCGCTGTTGTGCAGCAGAAATGAACACTGTAAAGCAAGTATAGTCCAATAAAAAGTAAATTTAAAAAACACTGCAAACTGGGAGGCTTAACCACCAGAAATGCACCGTTCTGGAGGTTGGACGTCCAAGATCAAGGTGGTCGGCAGCGCTGCGCTCCTCCCTGTGGGCATTAGCGGAGGACCCGTTCCAGGCTTCTCTCCCAGCTTCAGATAGCTTCTTGGCTTGTGGCAGCCCCATTCTAGTCTTCATTCTGCATTCTCTCTGTGTCTGTGTCCATGATCAAATTTTCCCCTTTTTACAGGGACGCTGGTCATACTGAATTGCAGCCCACCCACCCTCGTCCAGCGTGACCTCATCTTCATTAATGATGGCTGCAATGACCCTCCTTCCCAGTAAGGTCACACACAGAAGAACTTGGGGTTACGACGTCAACACGTGACCCTGGGGAGGGGAGACATCATTCAACTCATGACGCCCACCAGGACAGAGTTTAGGAGGCAAGGTGGCCCCTCAAGATGAAATGAGAGAGACATCCCCAGGAAAGGGGGGAATGGATGCTGAACTGTCTGACCATAGTTTCCCTGGGGGCTGTGAGATTCACTAGGTGATGAGCTGTCAGAAGGCCAGGGTGTAAATTAACAACTCGCCTTCTCCACAACAGAACCTTGACTTCCATCAGGTCTACACAAGGCACCTGCTAAACTGGTGTTGCCTGAGCATCTACTGGCAGCCAAGCTCTGCTCAAGGCACCTGGACCACAGACATAAAGACAGATAAAAATCTCTGCCCTCCGGGGCTTCCATTCTAGTGATAACTGCCCTCCCGAACACCCCGACCATCTGTTGATTCCCTCCAGAGGGAGGTAGGGCCTCATCTTTCCCACTACGGTCCTTCCTGTGGTTTCAGCCACACGATCCCAGCAACACTTTTCCTGGGGGGGATACTTGCCTCCAGAGGTGTCAGCCCCTATCCCCAATCCCATCCATCTGTCTTCTCCCCCCCAGCCCCTCACCCTCTGTCTTTCTTTGTCTCAGGAACTAAAACAGGAGGTAAGTTTATCAGACGCAAATTGCTCAAGGACCTCATTCATTTTGTGCAGTAATTAAATAGAAGCTGTTTGGAAATATAATTATAGATTGGCCCATCAAAGCAAATTAAATCTTTGAAGAGTAATGGCCTAATTAGCTGCTAGATTCTGCCATTAAAAAAAAATCCAAATGCCCCGTTGTCCCAAACCAGGAAATATCAGGGCCCAGCTGTGAAAGGCATCAAAGGGACATTAATATCAGGTGGCTGTGGATTCTGAGCAGATGAGGGGCCCCGGGGTGTAGACTCATTTATCAAGATTAACATGGCTGGCTAGACCAGGGGTCCTCGTTTATTTATTTGCTTCACAGAGTCTTAACAGATGTGTATACACTACCCACTCTGGGGCTTCTTCGCTGGGTCCCACTCGGACTCCCTTGCTCTCCAAGCCCTTTCTCTTCCTTCTTAATGCTGACTCTGCATATCTGTTCTGTATCCTCAGGACCAATCCCGTCTCTGCCACAGCCTCTCCTACCCCAACTCTCCTCACGATCCCAGTTTTCCACTGATCTGGGAGGCAGGTGAGGCTCCGGAAAGTTCTGGAACATACCAGGACGTCTCAGGTCCTTGCCCCTGAGCCCTGACTCTATGTAATGGGTGCCTGTGGGGCCTGGGGCTCCCCCAGCGGGGCTAACAGTACTGCCACCTTTCAGGTCCTCTTGTGGCACCAGCATCCTGACTTTCCCCATAGGTAGTTGCACTCCACTCGTGTTCCACATGGACTGCAGCAGGTAAACTCCACCTGGCGGGCACAATGATGGACACGTGATCCCGGCCTGGCCAATCACATCACTTCATTCCCCCTAACCCCAGTGATTGGTCAGCGGTGGGCATGTGACCCAGGTCAGGCCAATCAGAAGCATAGCAGTGTCACACGGGCTTTTCTCCCGAGTGGTTGAGCTGGAAGCGGCAATCTTTGCTGCTGGAAGGTAGCACCTCCCTGTGGATGCTCGGCCCTGCACCAAGCACCGGTGCAGGCTCAAGTCCTGCATCAGCCGGAAGAGGAGTGTAACCTCCCTGGGTTTTCCAGTTTCAGTTTTAATAGATGAACCTTTCATTTTTTATAATGCTGCAGCTCGTTTGAGTCCAATGCAATTTGAAATCCTCTAATTCTGCAAGCTTTTCCTTTCTCAGCATCCACAACCAGCAGGCCCAGTTGCCAGCACATTGCCAGCTTCGAGGGGCTCAGCCAGGGCTTCCTGTCTCCAGCCCCAGCTCCCCCAGAGAATGACAGTTGGAGCCCTGGCCCTAGAGATCCCCTCAGAAACAGATGGGACATCCCCCCACATACGCACCAGATCCCTTGAAAAGTGGATACCCTGCTAGAATTTTATTGGAGAAATGCCCAGGGGAAAAAATTGGGGAGGGTGTCAGGAAAGACTGGAGGGCAATAAGCCCACAGTATAACGTGGACTCCGAGGGCAAGTGGGAGGGTAGGAGAGCAAGTTGGGTGGAGCTGTTCTAGACACCACGCAGGTTTAAAGGGAGGCTTGTGAGGTTGTTGTGGGCGGGCCTGGAGTCCCCATCTCCCACCCTGTCACCCTCAGTCACCAGCCGGGAGCAGGAGTCCCAGAACATTGGTGTAGGGGTGCTGGGTTGGTCTTTCTTGTGGGGGTATGTGTGTGGGGGGGGGTCTGCAAGGAGACGGTCACACTGGGGTCTCCTGTCCAGGACCCCCAGGCTGGACCCTGAGGAGCGGGGCTGAGTGTCACCACACTGAGCCTGCTCTTCTCCTGATGGGGACCCTCTGTGGATCAGCTCTGACAGCATGGTCAGCCGTGTCTAATGAGCTTGTGTGGTTGTTGCTAGGCAGACTTTGGAGTCCCATTCAAGACCTGCGTGCTCTCCCCATCTGGTATACCATCCTGAGCTCAGTGTCCTGGGCTGTGAAATCTCTCCTGGGGCTGTCTTGTGGACTGAAGTCACTTATTCGTTTGCTCATTCGTTCATTCAGTCATTTGCTGGGTGCTTTCTAGAGTCAAGGTTGTGCTTGAAATTGAGATGAGTGAGTGGATTGGGGGCACTGCGCTCATGAAGCTAGAGCCTGATTGGCAAGAATGACGAAAATACAACAAAAAATTAGCAAAATGACTACAATTGTTAGGGTCAAGAAGGACTAGCTGTGTGTGTACATAATGGGATGAGAAGGGAGGGACGTGGCTTGGGACAGTGGGGTTCTCTCTGAGGTCATGACATTTCTAACCACTGGGGTTCAAAGGGTCATGAGTGAGCCCCTTGGGGTGAGAAGGGCGATGGGAACAGATGAGAGAATTAATGGAAAGTAATCGCTGCGGGGTTTGCTGCAGGGCCCTCCCCTGCTTCCCCCACCTCCCTGGAGGGCTGTAGGCTGTGGGGCGCTGGCCCCAGAACCAACAGCCAACAGGAGTGGTGGTGAGAGAGCAAAGCTGCCCCCGCCCTGAGGGGAGACCTGGTCCAGAGCCCTCGGAGTCTCAGTCTGGGGTGGCCCACTTTGGCTGGCAAGTGGCCACGCCAAGGCAGAGGACGAGAGGCCCGGCTGGCCTCGGGCCCTCCCATCTCCAGCCTCCAGCCAAAGGGGTCCCCAACCTGGAGGCCCAAGAGCTTCCTTTGACCAGCATTATGTCCGCTCATGATAGACGAGAAGACACAACTACCACTGATTTAACAGCAGCCTGGGGGGAGGCAGGAATACCGCATTGTTTGTAAGATACATGTGGATGTAAACATTAAAATTTGGAAGGAAAGAAAGCTCTAAGAATTGAGAAAATACAGGAATTAAAAATCTCCTGTGCATGCACGCTCAGTCTCTCCAGTCGTGTGAGACTCTGTGCAGCCCCATGGGCTGTAGCCGCCACGTTCCTCTGTATGGGATTCTCCAGGCAAGATACCAGAGGGGGTTGCCATGCCCTCCTCCAGGGGATCTTCCCCACTCAGGGATCAAACCCGCATTTCCTGCATGACAGACAGTTTCTTTACAACCGAGCCGCTGGGGAAGCCTGAAATCCCCTCTGAAGTGGGTTGAATTGTGATCCCCCAAAGCTATATTCAGTCCTAACCTCCAGTGCTTGTGAATGTGAGGGTGTTTGGAAAATGGGTCTTTGCAGATATAATTAAGTGAAGGATCTCAAGATGCGATCATCTGTATTCACTGGGTGGACCCTAAATCCAATGGCAAGTGTCCTGATAAGAGACAGGAGACAGACTCGCGGGGGAAGAAAGCCACAGGACAAGAGAGGCAGGAACTGGGGTGATGCTTCTACAAGCTGGGGAAGGGACACCAAAGACCAATGGCAGCCCCCAGAAGAGAGGAGAGGCCTGGACTAGACTCTCCCTCAGAGGCTCCAGAAAGAACCAGCCCTGCTGACACCTTTCGGCCTCCAGAACTGTGAACAGACGAATGTCTGTTGTCTTAAGCCACCCGGTTTGTGGCTATTTGTCATGACAGCCTAGGAAACTAACACAGCCTTCAAGGCGGGGAACTCTTTTCCAGAAAGGCACTCGTGGGGTTTGCAGAGCCTTTGACAGAGGGGCTGTGGGTGCAAAGATGTCACTTCTAGCAGCCAAGGTGGGGAAACTGTGTGTGCGTCTCCAGGCTCAAAAAGAATCAAGCAGGGGGGCCTGGGCAGCCAGGGCACTCCCGGCATCCTGGATGGCTCACTGCCCCCTGGAGGGCAGATGGGGCCAGAGATAGCCATCCCTGGAGATGTCTAGAGTGGCCAGCTAAGGCAGAAGCCCTGGGAACTTGGGGTGCAACACCTCTGAGGCCCCACTTCATTATGGTGCAGGCTCAACAGAGACACGTGCTGGATGTAGTTATACTGGATGCTGGTGGCGGGGGTGCTGGGGGATCCTATATACACTGGTGTGATCTCCCATAAGCCTCTCCCCAGCCCAGCAAAAAGACAGGCTGTACTGCCCCCATTTTTTTCAGCTAAGGAAGTTGACCGCAGAGACATCAAGCAACTTGCCCAAGGTCACACAGCTGGCAAGAGGCAGAGCCGGGAACAGCACCTCTGCTCCCGTCCCCCCTGCACTGCCGGGGGCGGCTGTTAATGGCCATCTGTTCCTGGACACTTCCCCGTCCCCCTCCCCAGCCCCATAGGGCCTCCGTTGCCTCACCGGAAGTGAGAGTACTAGACTTGGTTCTCAAGCAGAGTGTGCCCCGGAAACATCCAGGGAACTTCCACAAGACCTACTGGGCCTTACCCTGGGAGTGGGCACCAAGCATGTGCATTTTGTAAAAGTCCCTGGAGTAACAGTCCCCAGGTAAGTCTTGAGAACCCCCAACCAGGAGAACCCTTTGATCATCCCAACACCCCCAAACTCCTCCCGGTATGGCGGCTGGAGCTGAGAAGGTTTGATTTATTCGTGTTCATTATGGGTGAGTTTGCAGAGCTGTGGGGAGGATGGGCCGGCAGGCCGGGTTGCAAATGAAAACCAAACATATTCTAAATTATGAAATGCACACACAAAAAACCGGAAACCAGGCTGTTTCATTCAGATTCGGAGGACTGGATGCCGTATCCTTGGTAACACAGTTTGAGGAAAACAAGTCTTTCTCCCTCCAGCCAGCCTTGCGTCGGGTCGGCCAGGCTTCCATCCTTCCGTCCTGGGATGGGAGGCAGGGGTTCTCTGTGACCTCTTGCTCTTACAGTCCCTCTGGATCAACCTTATTCATGAGCATTGATCTGGGGAGCTGGGAGGGAGGAGGGAAAACAGCAGGATGCGAGAAACTTGCTGGACACGGCATGAAAAATGCAGACCTAGAGGGTCATGTTGATAGAATTTCCAGAACTCTTGCAAACCAATTCCCATCCCTCGATTTCCTTAATCTTTTTGATAAATAGGCCCTATAATCACATCTCCTTTCGGGACGTCCAGCAATAAAAACTCTAAGCCCGAGAGATCAAACAGTTGCTTTGTCATCCTATTATCCAAAGGCGACAAGGAAGAGGTTTGGGGGCTAATTTTGCTTTACATTTCATTTACTCTGCCTTGATTTGCATCAATGTGATGGAAGAAATTACCTCTGAGCTAATTCTTAGTTAAAAGGAAGTTAAAAGTTAGCATAGATATTGAGGTCTTGGGGCTTTACAACGGAAAGAGCTGTAGAGATTGGGCATCTAGCTGCTGTTCGTCTCCATGCTTACAAGTGGAATCCGTCAAAATGGCCCGGGTAGGGGGTGGAGGGGGCGGCACCCCAGGTGAGAGGAGTAACTCTTGTCCCATGGCCGCAGTGCAGGGCTGCAAGGGTGATGCAGGTGCCCTTACACAGGTGGATGCCCTGAAAGACTGGATGGTTAAGTCCCGAGGTCGATGGGATCTGGGGTTCTGGGTCTCCCCCTGGGAGGTCACAGGTCACCAGTGATGGCTCCAAGTCAGCAATGAAGAAAGCAAACTGGCTCACTTGCTGGGTGTAGCTTGGGCTCCTACTCCTAGGGGTGGGGACCCTCCTCATTCATGCCCTCTGCAGGTATCTAAGGGCACCTGCCCTGTCCAGCCGCATGCCAGGCCCTGGCTCGCTGACGGGCAGACAGGTGTCCCTTGGGAGATGTGTTGGGGGTGCTGGGGAAGTTTCCAGGGTCCATGGAGAAGGCAGATGAGATGCCCAAGGAAGGATGGAGGATGAAGGGAGATGAAAGCTGCCCAGGATGCAAGGATAAGAAGAGCAGGGCCAGGCAAACCCAGCTGGCTCGCCTTTCACCCGCAGCTTCCGCTTTACCAGGACACCCTGCCTCCATCACTGCTTGGGTGCGTGGAGCACACCCAGGATACATAGACTGTGAGATAATGTTTAGGAGAGTTATGGCCACAGGAGGGAGAAAAGGGAGAATGCTTGGGAGCCAAATAATAGTAACTCCAGGTGCTATTTGATCCCTGCTCAGCCACCTATGAAGCAGGACTGGCCAGAACACTTTATTATGAAGAGACAGGGAGCCCACGGAGCCGCGCTGGGCTCATCGCCCGTGCTGCCGTCGCTTTCCTTGGTTCAGAAGCGAAGGTGCACCTTTGTTCTGCCTCAGCAGGTGTGTTCATGGCCCCAGGAGTACCCCCAGCTTTGTTTCCTGACCTCACAGGGGAGAGGTCGGGGTCCTCCCACTGCAGCAGGAAGTGGGATGTGCAACCACAGTGAGCCCATTCTTGCAGAGTGGATCCGGGCTCCCGGCTGCCAGCGGGGAAGGAAGCACCATGTGAGGCCAGACCGTGCACCTCCACCCTGGCCTGCAGGGATGTGGCTGGAGATTCCCCGAGGATCTCGTGAACATAGTCAGTGTCGAGCGGGGTGATGGGCTGGAGGGGCCCTCCACGTGGTGACTGGGCAGCAACGCGGGGGGCACGGGAGAGCTGCAAAGAGGGGGCTGTTGAGCCAAGAGTTGGGGAGGGAAATCAACACAGGGAAGGCAGGACAGACTGGGGGCTGCCCCCAGGGTCAGGCATTGACCTTTGTTCTCCCAGGGTCTCCATCTCCACCATACTCCAGAGGCTTGGAGGAGGCCGGGGCGGGGCGGGGTGGGGCTAGAGAGGGTCTCCGCTAACCTGCAGCCCATGCCCCTCAGCCAAACTTCTACAGGGCTCTGCAGGGGTCCTTTGGCCAGGCCCCGGGGAACCTGAGTGTGGTCCTCAGGGCACCCGCTGGAGGGAGGGCAGTGAGGTGGGTGGGGTGATCCATCGACCAGGCCTCAGGGGCACAGGGCCCTCGGACGGTAGGCTTTTCAAAGGCTGAGAAAACATTTGAAACCTGGCGAAAGCCATCACTGGCTGTGAAATACGGAAAAGAAATCGCAAAATCGTAATCAATACAAATTTAATGAAACATCTACAAAACGTCACAGAGGGCTGCTGGTCGGCAGGAACGTGGCTTCACTTCTATGTTATTGGCTGGAAACGGTATTTAATGAGGGACACGGGTGCTCACGAGGTGCGATGGCCTTGTCTTAGTTTCCTGGGGCTGCTGAACAAACAAGCACAAACCAATTGGCCTCAAATAACAGGCATTCATTCTCTCAGGGTTCTGGAGGCCCAGGGTCTGAAGTCAAGGTGTGGGTGGGCGGCGCTCCCTCCAAAGGCTCTAGGGGAGGACGCTTCCTAGCCTCTTCCAGCTTCCGGTGACGGCATCACTCCCGTCTTTGTGTCCATGCACGGCTGCTTCTCTGACTGTATCTCTCTGTGTCCTCTCCTCATCTTATACGGATGCCTGTCCTTGGATTTAGGGCCCATCCTAATGGGCTTCCCAGGTGGCTCAGTGGTAAAGTATCTGCTGCCAGTGCACGAGATGAGAGTTCAATTCCTGAGTTGGGAAGATCCTCTGGAGAAGGGAATGGTAATCTACTCCAGTACTCTTGCCTGGGAAATCCCATGGACAGAGGAGCCTGGCGGGCTGCAGTCCATGGGGTTGCAAAAGAGTTGGACATGACTGAGCAACTGAGCACGAATCCAGTGTGAGCTGAATTTAACTTGATGATGTCTGGCAAAACCCTATTTTTGAGTAAGGTCGCAGTCTGAGGTTTGGGGTAAACATGAATTTTGGAGGGACACATTCAATAAACTACAGCCTCCTAGGTGAGAGTATGTAGGGACTGGGAAGGATTGGAAAGGTCTCAAGAGGAGGGCATGGGCCGTCCCTCAGCCCTCTGAGATGGGGGGTAGGGATGGCCCTGGCTAGGATTGGACCCCACCTGCTGGCCTCTTCCCTGGCTGCTGGGAGGGGAGGGGAGGGATGCATGAATGAATGGAGGTGGTCTAAGCAGTTCTGCAGGAAGGCACAGCAGGGACAGAGAAACAGGGCTTATTTGAGAGCAATGAGGTACTAATAATAACAATCAGTCAGTTCAGTTCAGTCGCTCAGTTGTGTTCGACTCTTTGCGACCCCATGAATCGCAGCACGCCAGGCGTCCCTGTCCATCACCAACTCCTGGAGTTCACTCAGACCCACGTCCATCGAGTCAGTGATGCCATCCAGCCATCTCATCCTCTGTCGTCCCCTTCTCCTTCTGCCCCCAATCCCTCCCAGCATCAGAGTCTTTTCCAATGAGTCAACTCTTCACATGACGTGGCCAAAGTACTGGAGTTTCAGCTTTAGCATCATTCCCTCCAAAGAAATCCCAGGGCTGATCTTCAGAATGGACTGGTTGGATCTCCTTGCATTCCAAGGGACTCTCAAGAGTCTTCTGCAACACCACAGTTCAAAAGCATCAATTCTTGGGCACTCAGCCTTCTTCACAGCCCAACTCTCACATCCATACATGACTACTGGAAAAACCATAGCCTTGACGAGACGGACCTTAGTCGGCAAAGTAATGTCTCTGCTTTTCAATATGCTATCTAGGTTGGTCATAACTTTCCTTCCAAGGAGTAAGCGTCTTTTAATTTCATGGCTGCAATCACCATCTGCAGTGATTTTGGAGCCCCCCAAAATAAAGTCTGACACTGTTTCCACTGTTTCCCCATCTATTTCCCATGAAGTGATGGGACCAGATGCCATGATCTTCGTTTTCTGAACGTTGAGCTTTAAGCCAACTTTTTCACTCTCCTCTTTCACTTGCTTCAAGAGGCTTTTTAGTTCCTCTTCACTATATGCCATAATCTTCGTTTTCTGAACGTTGAGCTTTAAGCCAACTTTTTCACTCTCCTCTTTCACTTTCATCAAGAGGCTTTTTAGTTCCTCTTCACTTTATGCCATAATCTTCGTTTTCTGAACGTTGAGCTTTAAGCCAACTTTTTCACTCTCCTCTTTCACTTTCATTAAGAGGCTTTTTAGTTCCTCTTCACTTTCTGCCATAAGGGTGGTGTCATCTGCATATCTGAGGTTATTGATATTTCTCCCAGCAATCTTGATTCCAGCCTGTGCTTCTTCCAGTCCAGCGTTTCTCATGATGTACTCTGTACATAAGTTAAATAAGCAGGGTGACAATATACAGCCTTGACGTACTCCTTTTCCTATTTGGAACCAGTCTGTTGTTCCATGTCCAGTTCTAACTGTTGCTTCCTGACCTGCATACAGGTTTCTCAAGAGGCAGGTCAGATGGTCTGGTATTCCCATCTCTCTCAGAATCTTCCACAGTTTATTGTGATCCACAAAGTCAAAGGCTTTGGCATAGTCAATAAAGCAGAAATAGATGTTTTTCTGGAACTCTCTTGCTTTTTCCATGATCCAGCAGGGGTTGGCAATTTGATCTCTGGTTCCTCTGCCTTTTCTAAAACCAGCTTGAACGTCAGCGAGTTCATGGTTCATGTATTGCTGAAGCCTGGCTTGGAGAATTTTGAGCATTACTTTACTAGCATGTGAGATGAGTGCAATTGTGTGGTAGTTTGAGCATTCTTTGGCATTGCCTTTCTTTGGGATTGGAATGAAAACTGACCTTTTCCAGTCCTGTGGCTACTGCTGAGTTTTCCAAATGTGCTGGCATATTGAGTGCAGCACTTTCACAGCATCATCTTTCAGGATTTGAAATAGCTCAACTGCAATTCCATCACCTCCACTAGCTTTGTTTGTAGTGATGCTTTCTAAGGCCCACTTGACTTCACATCCCAGGATGTCTGGCTCTAGGTGAGTGATCACACCATCGTGATTATCTGGGTCGTGGAGATCTTTTTTGTACAGTCCTTCTGTGTATTCTTGCCACCTCTTCTTAATATCTTCTGCTTCTGTTAGGTCCAGACCATTTCTGTCTTTTATCGAGCCCATCTTTGCATAATGATTTTTGAGCAGTTTGTGTTGAGCAGGTGCAGCTCTCCACTGTGACAAGTTTGAAGCCACTGGAAGAAGGTGCGGCTCTTACACCCATTTCACAGAAGGGGATATTGAGGCTCAGAGAAAAGAACCTGCTCAAGGAGATGTGACTAGAACTTAACCCGCCAGGCTCCTCTGTCCATGGGATTCTCCAGGCAATAATAACGGAGTGGATTGTCATGCCCTCCTCCAGGGGATCTTTCCCCCCCGGGGATGGAACCTGTGTCCCTTACGTCTCCCGCATTGGCAGGCGGGTTCTTTACCACTAGGGCCACCTGGAAGCCCAGTAAGTGTCAGAGTCAGGATTTGAACCCAGACCCCTGGTAGAGCTGCTTCCAAGCCTGTACCCATCCTCCTGGCCCAAGGCTGCCTCTAGGTGGAAGCAGGCTGGATGGGGGTGGGAAAAGGAGAGGTGGGGAATGGTGAAGGCAGTGAGATCGGGTGTGCTGGGGAATTACTTCCATTTTGGACAGGTTGAGCAGGTGGGGCCCGTGGGACCGGCCATGGGACACGGTGGTCACGGCTTGGCCAGCGTCCAGGCCCTGGGGGATCGGAAGTGGAATCTGGACCGTTCTCCGGGAGTTTACGCGTGATAAATCTGAATTAATCAGAACGAATCCTCCTCCCCCACCGCCCCCGCACGCATACGCTTCTCTCAATAGCCAGCCCTCGCGCCTGCCTCTGTCTCTGCTTTAATAAAGCTCCCTTGACAACTTGCCTCCCCCTGCTCGCGTGGACACAGCAGCCAACGCGGACTATTTTAGGACGCGCTTCGTCTTCACCGTTGTTTCTTCTCCCACCGCTTCTATTCGCATCGGTTGTTTAGCGCAACGTTTTGAATTGTTGGTTGTTGCGCTAAATTCATTTCCCAGAAATGTCAAGCATCACCAAGGCCAAGAGTGGCACACGCAGTGCTCTCGGTCTTTTGTTCCGAGATTCTCTTTTCATGCACAAATGCATTATTTCGTTTGGCGTCGGGCGCGGGGGACCTCTGCACCTTGAACTAAGCTGAGAGCTGCGGCCCCACCTACCGCACGCTCAGAGCTGCACCCCCACCCCCAACCTCCCCCCCACCCCCAACCTCCCCCCCCACCCCCAACCTCCCCCCCCACCCCCACCCCCGCCTCTCCAGCCGCTTTGAAATAATATTTGACAAGGGGAAAAGTGGAGCGGTCTCCACCACGGTGCTCAAACCGCGACTGAATGCTGGGGCCAGGACGCGTGCCTGCTGGGTGGACCCGTGTGGACACCCGCCTGGGCGTCCTGCAAAAGTGGCCGCGAGTCCCTGTGTTGCCTGCGCTCAAAGAGAAGTCCTCCCTGCCCCCATCCCTCCTCCTAAGCTGCACCCCCTTCCCCCCACCCTGCTGACTTCAGAGCAGCGTAGAAAACGCCACCTCCCTGCTTCCATCCCTTAAGAGCCTGATACCTGCTAACTCAGTACGTGCGCCTCCTCCCTCGGCATTCCTCGGTGCTCGATCCCACGCACAGTTGTAAATAGACGAGGAGGCTCTGGAGGGCCCTAACTTTTTATGATCGCATCTACTGAGAGAGCACTGAGGCTGCTGGCATGCTGAGGACGAGGTAACCTTTGTCCTTGTGGCGTGGGTCGTTCTCTTCCTTGGCGTTAATCTTTTCCTAAGTGATTTTTGCCTCTTCCAAGCTCCGAGACACAGAACTAGACCTTCGCTTTGTTTTATGGGACTGGTGAGCCTGGTAAGCACTCACAATGGAGGACAGGATGAAAACTGACTGGTAGATGGGATGGCACCAACTCAGTGGCCAGCAGTAGGGTATTTTTTATTTTGTATTGGGGCATAGACGGTTAACAATGTTGCGGTAGTTTCAGGTGAACAGTGAAGGGGGCTCAGCCATACAGCAGTAGGGTGTTCATGAGAGTGGAAACCATGCCTCAATATATAACAATCATCGTAATAAAAACAATCATATACTTACTTGCTTTGTCCCCAACATTGTGGTTCATGCTTGATATGTATTGATAATTAATCCTTGCAACAGTCCTGCCAGCAACCAGCAACGCACTGGTCTAAGTCAGGGTCCTATGCAAGTGTTAGGGGTTGAATTGTGTCCCCGGAAGATGTCGAGGTTCTGACCCCCAGTCCCTGTGAATTTGGAAATAGGGTCTTTGCAGATGATTGTGATGCAGGCATGACCGTGGGCCCTCACCCAGGACGACTGGTGTCCTTCTAAAAAGGGGACATCTGGGCACAGAGGCCCGCAGAGGAAAGACCATACGTGGACCCGGGGAGAGGATGGCCGACGACAAGCCAAGGAGAGCGGCTGCAGAAGGACCCCCCCCCCACCACAACACCTTGACCTCACACTTCCAGCCTCCACAGCCGACTTACATTTCTGTTGTGGAAGCTGCCAGCCTGTGGTGCTTTGTAACCGCAGCCCCAGCAAACACATTAAACAGCAAGTGTTTTATTAAGGAAAGTCTTCCACGGGAGGCGGGTAAGGCAGGAGGGGAACCAGAACAGAGAACAGGAAGAAGTCAGCGGAGGGTGGGGGGTGGTTAAAATCTTGCTGGGGGCAGGGTGCGCAGGAGTGTGGGCCACAGATAGCACCTGCGGCTCGTTTTTGCGACGTGAAATTGCTTTCAACAGACCTTGGGTGCACGCGAAGTCGCGTCAGATTCTGCGACCCTGCAGACTGTAGCTCCCAGGCTCCTCTGTCCATGGGATGCTCAAGGCTACCATACCGGAGTGGGTTGCGGCGCCCTCCTCCAGGGGATCTTCCTGATCCAGGGATCGAACCTGAGTCTCCTGTATTGACAGGCGGGTTCTTTACCGCTGTGCCGACTGGGAAGCCATGCTCTATAAATTGTGAAGAGCAGAGACAGCTCTGGGGAGAGCAGGACTCTCAGCTTCCTGTCTTTGTCCTTGAGCCGTTCATTCATTCATTTACTCCGGAAAGCTTTTATTGGATGCCCATGATGGACGAGGCTTGCCTGGTCCATTAAAGAAGCTGCTGAGGAATTTTTTAAAACATAGAGTAACTATTAACTATTCAATTTTTTTTCAAAAAATCTCTACTGTACAGTTATGTTTTCAGTTTGATATACAGTGTGGTTCATTTATGTTCCTAGTTATTTTTAGGCATTTCCCATCCCCCCCAACCTTGTTAACTTTTGACGCAAAAGTGAAAACTATTTAAAGGCTTCAGTCAGAGAAGTACCCGATCTACACCCACCCCGTCGGTAACCAATTTCATTAGTTTTGAGGATATCCTCCAGTGTTTCCATTTGCAAAAATGAGCAGATACGTGTGTACATGTATTTCTTTTCCTTTTCTTTCTTACACAAAAAATAACTCCACAGTAAATACTGTTTTCTTATCTTTTTTTTTTTTTTAACTTAACAATGCATTCTGGGGCTCTCTCCACATCAAGACATAGATATCTTAATTTTTTTTTTTTGACAACTACATAGCGTCCACTGTGTGAACAGACCATAGGTTTCTCAACAGCTCTCTGTTCTATGAGTGTTTCTACAGATACTGCTACAATTCCCAGAATTTCTCTGTCATACGGTTTGAGGTGTATCTTCAGGGTTGGTTCCTGGAAGTGGGATGACTGGGTTCAGGGAAAATGACTGAAGTTTTGTGAACTGTGATCAAAATGCCTTCCCTGGAAGCTTTGTATGAAAACCTTCCAGTTGGCAACAGATGAAAGTGGCTGATTGGGGCGGGGGTGGGGGGGGGCGGGGATGGGTCAACACCAAGCCCATTTCTGTGATACCCTGACGGACATCCCTCTGCCAGCAGGGGAATAAATCCTTCAAAGCGGGGGATGAAAAGAAAATGGGTGTACATGCATTTGTCTGTGAGATCTTTTCTGCTTATGAGTAGGCAGGGTAGGGGAGTGCTCCAGGAAAGGTGGGATCAAAGAGCCCTCTAGTTCCCAAGAGATCCTGTTGACTAGAGGAATATCTGGAGAAACATCCTCCCTGCAAACCACCCTATCCGTTGTCCCCTCTAAGAGGACAGGGATGGGAAGGAGACCATGGGTCTCCTGTAAGAAGGGATCCTCAAGAGGGCCTGTGAGGACCCTCTGCTAAGCCCAAGGATGAGTGGGACAAGGGGATGTCAAAAAATTCACAGGTCTACTTCAATCTGTCACACTGTGTGACACACCACCCCACACCATCATTTATTTATTCTGTTATCTGGGTTGGGCTCAGCTGCATGGTTCTTCCGCTGATCTCATCTGGGATTCCTCATGCAGCTGCTTGGCTGGGCTTGAAGATTTCCAGGCGGCTTTACCTGCATGCTTGGCACTTCGGTTGGGATGTCTGGAACAGCTGAGGGCTGGCCGGGCAGTTCTCTCTTGCCTGCAGGGTAGGTTAGGGTTTCAAGAGGGAATCTTCCAAGAGTGCAAGCCCTAATCTGCAAGACTCTGCTTGGTCACATGACCAAGAGAAGAGACCACACAAAAAATGAGCATGCTGGGGGCAGGGTCCACAAGGAGCCCCCATGAAATAGTCTTCTCATTAGCCACATGCCAATCTAGAGTGGAGGGAATGAAAGGGAAGGAATAGCATTTTGGCTAGGTGTCCAGTTCTGTCTCCCCTCCCCTGCCCCACTTCCACAGGTCTCTGTGGGTTCTAAAAACATCTCATAAGAAGGTCTGGGTCTGGGGCTCCATGGGGAACCTTGGTAGAGAAATTCTAGGGTTCTTTAAAAGTACTATGACAAAGAAACTTGCTTGACAGAGCTGACAAAAGCTTGAATCTGGGGGAACAGAAATATAGTCAATCAAAGTGACATCCCTGGGGGAAGGAGGTTTCCTGTGAGCCTCTTGGGAGGTCCAGGCCTGGGGTGGATTAGGTGGTGATTGGAGTTACCTTAAAATAGAAAGTAGAGTGGGGTGCTACCTACATGACATATATGATTAGGGGCTGGGGCTGGGGCTGGGACTGAGGGGGTTCTCTTTCTGGCAGGGACGTGTATCCCTCCCACAGTGAGAAATACTGCAAGTCACAGAGCAGAGAGCATGACTCTGTTATCCAGGTACAGAGAGGAAAGAGTTGGGAACAACAATCCGATCTAGCCCAGCATTTCTGATCGAGACAGGGACTTGCGACCTCCCAAGGTGAAGAAGAGCCAGCATGCCCTGGGTTCCAGCCACCTTTGCTCTCAGACGCTCTTTGAACAAGTGACCAGGAGAAATGTCAGGCCCTCCGATCATCGTCACTGCTATTGCTATTGATGAGGATGCTGACATGGGCGGGGGTGGGGCTCCGCCACTCGGAAGATGTGGGTGTCACCCTCCCCTCGCTTCCTGAGAACGGCTGGGGACCCTCTGAGAGCCTTTCCCACATTTTCTGGGTTTGAAATGTTTTCTGAATACGACAGGGAGAATCTTCTATTATGCAATGGCCTCTGAGCTGACACGGTGGTTCGGAGCTGAGGTTTTACCCTGTATCCCCTTCCCCTTTTTTGCAGGGCGGCAGGGCGGAGCTGCACTGCAGGGCATGTGGGATCTTAGTTTCCTGACCAGGGGTTGAACCTGTGCCCCCTGCAGTGGAAGCATGGAGTTTTAACCTCTGGACCGCCAGGGAAGTCCGTTAGCCTATATCCTTACCAGAAGAAGCTTCCACTTCTGAGCTTTACTGAGCATTGTTGGTGTGTGTGTGAGTCTAAATAACAACCCATCACCAATTCTGAACAAAGTATAATAAAAGTGACAAATATTGGTCCACTGTACACAGATTGTCACTTTAAATTTACTGCCTCCCAACTTTTTCTGGCGAGTCACACTAAATTCACACTCTGGGCCTTAATCCATCACTCTATCTTTTAATGCAACATCTAATCTCACCGTTCCTTTTCCTCCCTTAATATGGCTTCTCATGAGGTGCATTGGCAGGCCCGATTTTTATCATTTGTAATGCGTTTAAAACAATGCGTTAGTTATAAATCAGAGCCTTTATTGGGACGCTCGAGAAGTCGCTTTAAACACCATAAATTTCACTTCAGACACCATAAATTTAGCGCCTTTGATTCCTCCTGGGAAATATGACAGTAGGAAGAGTAACTGAAGCCCTTTTGAACTCTGGGGATGGGAGACTCATCCTTTCAAGGTGAAAATTGAATATTTTCTCCAACCTCAAAACTTTTATTTCTTGAGATCAGGATTCAGGAGCAGATATCCAACAGTGGGTTGGTAGAATCCACTAGGAGCCAGAGAAGCCTGCGTTTGAATACCAACTCAGTCATTCCCGTGCTGTGTGGCCTTTGGGTAGTCTCACTACCTCTCTGAGCTTATTTCCCACTTTTTAAAGATAGAGACAGATTGCCTACCTCAGGATCGTGGGAGTTAATGAAGAGGCCTGTGGGGGTGTGCCCAGCATGCAACGATGCTCCGTACAGTGAGGTGGTTGGTTTGCTGGGGAATCAAAGCCTCCCTCCCTGATGGGCCCCTGGCTGATGGGGATGTGGTTCTTGGAGAGAATGAAGCAGCCCCATACATCAGCTGGGTGGAAGCCTTCACGGTCCATCTCTGCAGCTGTTGCTTCTCCCACAGGATGGAGGCGGGTCCATCTTCTGCCTCCTGCCCCAGCTCAGAGCCTGCAGCTGGGGACTGTGGGGTTCCCAGGCTCCTGTCTCTGTCTCTAGTGCCTTCCCTAGGGTGACCCCAAGATGTCCTGAAGTCCCCAGGGAGGTCCCTGCCACCCCCAGTCTCTTCTGGAAGGAAACACGCCCTGCTCCACAGGGCTATCACAAGAGCCAGATTCTCTGAGACCTACCCTCTCCTCACCTCAGTCTCCACTTTGGAATGCCCCCTGCTTCCCCATCTTAAAAGGAGGAGACTGAGGGCCCCATGTTGGGTGGGAGTGGTGCCTGTGTGCCAGGCAGGCACGGGCCACCAGCCTGGGTTCATCATCAGGGTCCTGACGCCCATCTCCCGACAGTCCTGGAGGGAGTCAGCAGGACGAAGGCCAGACTCCATGCCTGCCCGGTGCTCAGAGCAGGGCAGGGGGCACATTTCAGGTCCAGAGCATCGTAGCGCCACTGTGATGGGCAGGGGCCATCTCCCCACACGTATGCACCTCTTTATCTACCCCCTCCCCATTCACTTACCTGCCATCCTTAAGGCTCCTAGTGTGTGCCAGGCCAGTGCTGAGCACGACAAGGATCAGACCCAGGTCCTGCCACTTCTGCTGGTCTCCTTGCTGTCAGAACACACGGAGGAATGTGGGGCCTCGGGGCCTTTGTACCGGTTGTTCCCCTGCTGGATACCTCTCCCCCCAGACTCCCACTTGGCAAGAGTGTCCAGGCCAGGGAAAGGCCAATCTGGACCCAGATGCTCCCAGTCCAGTCGGGACAGGGCTGGGGTCAGGGAGGATGAAGGGCTGGGGGCCCAGAGTGGGTGAGGGCTCTCTCTGGGGAGCTGGGGCAGGTTTGCCGGGGCAGAGATGGGGCTTGGGGGAGCTTTCTCCCCCTTTGACCCCTCCATCTCTTCTCCCTGCCACACTTACGTTCTTCCAGACCATCCTTCATGCTCACCTCGAGTCCCTGCAGTTTCTTGTCACCTTTCTGAAGCCCCTGGTCCATGGGGACTTGCTCATATATCATACTGCTTCAGTCCAGCTGAGCTCAGCACCCTCCCTCCAGCCTTTCCAACTGTGAAGTTCTGAGGCAACCTTGTGAATGGTATGTGGGTGATGCCACCCTCTCTCACGAACCAGCCCGTCCCCGAGGCTGGTCTCGCCATCCCTCCAGGAGTCATGTGGCCCACCCTGACCCCCCCCCCCAACCCCCCAGGGGGGCCTGCCTGGAGAAAAAAAAAAGAGACCATCTCAGCCCCAGAGCTCCTTCCAGAAGCAGCGCCTCTGAAATTAAGGGGATAAATGGTTTCCAGCATTGTTACCAGCAAGACATTTGGAGGAACATAAATTTCTCGAGGAGTTAGTCACTCCAAATTGCTTTCTTCGGTTTTAACTCAGAATAGCGCCTAAATTATTCAGTTAGGTAGGGCGGGGGAGGCGGGGGCCGAAGCGGGTTTGCCAGGAGGCCCTGCATCGGCGCCAGGGAGTCACGGGCGGGCGGGCCAGCGGCGGCATCTGTTCGGGGGTGGCCGTTGGTGCGGCTCGTGGGCCGCCTGGAGTCCTTCTGAGTCTGGTAAAAGCACGACTTCGCACTCCGCGCTGTGGATGCGCAGGGGAGTGGGGGGCGCGGGATTCCTGCCGTGTGAAAAGCCTCTCCTCCCGGCCCGCTTCCTGCTCCAGCTCCGGCCCTTCTTCCGGCTTCGCTTCGCAACAAAATTCCCCCAGGCGCGTGTTCTCCCCACCAACCCCCGCCCCTCCCGTCTCGTAAGCCCATTCCAGGTAGGTTTGGCCCACGCTGACCCTCGGGAGCAGCTCCCCGAAGCCCCGGGACCTCCCCGCTGCTAAATGCAATGTGTTCATCCCCATCCGCCCTCCCCACCCCAACTCCTGCCTTCCCCCCACCCCCAACTTCCACTCTGAAGCCGCACGGTCGCTTACTTCTGCCTCCTGGGAAAACATTCTTCGGCGTGCCTCCCACCAGGCAGGTTGGGGCTTCCCTCGGAGCTCAGTTGGTAAAGAATCTGCCTGCCATGCAGCAGATCCCGGGTCGATCCCTGGGTCAGGAAGATCCGCTGGAGAAGGAAATGACAACCCACTCCAGTACTCTTGCCTGGAGAATTCTCGGACAGAGGAGCCTGGTGGGCTACAGTCCATGGGGTTGCAAAGAGTCGGACACGACTGAGAGGCTAAGCACACCATGCAGGTTGGTTTCTCTCTTGACCCCACCTCCCTCCTCACCCACCGACCCCCTAACTGAGCCCCAGGGATAGGATCTCCGACCACAGCGAGTCTCAAAGCCATAAATTCATCCACGACCTCTAAGTGTATTCCGCCCCCCACCCCCGCCCCGCCACCACCCCCGCTGGGGCTTCGCTGGTGGCTCAGACGGTGAAGAATCTACCTGCAATGCAGGAGACCCGGGTTTGATCCCTGGGTTGGGAGGATCCCCTGCAGGAGGGCAGGGCAACCCATCCCAGTCGTCTTGTCTGGAGAATTCTCGGACAGACGAACCTGGCGGGCTACAGTCCAAGAGGTCGCAGAGTCAGACACGACTGAGCGACTGACACAGGCCGGACCACACCGCCCCTGAAACTGCAAGCTCTCGGGTACTACTGCCTTTTTGGCTCCTTCCCCTGGATGCCTGCTTAGACTTCAGCCTCTCGACTGAATTTCCAATACCTCCTCCGCGGCCTCAAGCCCTCCCAAAGGCCCGCGTGGTGGAGTTCAGGGCAACTGACGTCCCTGAATTCCTCCGCAAGTCTCAAGGGCGCCCCCTTCAGAGCACGTCCAGACTCCCACCTCCTCTGCTCGCACCCCGGTACCCTAGGTCGCGGCGGTACCATGTCCTAACGTCCACTTCTGTCTCCACCATCGAATCTCAGCGGGGCAGCCAGTGGGAAAGCCTGCCTGCTTTCCACGCCATGGCAGCCACGCCCTCCTGTTCTGCGGCCGCTGGCCTCGTGACGGTGCCGGGGAAACCGCAAGGGAGGGGAAGAAGTGGGTGTTACAGAGGGGGCCAATGCCGATACATCGAGGGCCCTTGGCTTCCACGAACATCTGTCGGGTTTCTGCTGCGAGCCCAGTTGGGTCCCCAAGTTCTTCCACGTTCTGGGTCAGGTGTGTGTGTGTGCATCTGTGCTGGGTGGGTTCAGTCGTGTCCAACTCTTTGAGACCCCATGGATTATAACCGGTCAGGCTTCTCTGATCACCGGATTCTCCAGGCAGGAATACTGGAATGGGTTGACATGCCCTCCTTCAGGGGATCTCCCCCACCCACCTGCTTCTCCTTTGTCTCCTGCATTGGCCGAAGGGTCAGGTGAGGGACAGTTAAATTCAAATGAGTTCAGAAACTGTTGTGTTAGCTGCTGTCTGCCAGACCTTCCAGCCTCAGGGAGGGTCCGCCTGTGGAGGAGGCTGGGGTTTGGGGAGGGGGTTGGGGGTGAGGAGTGGTTGGGCAGCTCACAGCCTTCTTGGGGGGGTCCCCACTCCCTTGAGTGCGGCCCTCAGCCTACGCGTGGCTCCTGTGCCGGGTTGCTGAGGCTGCTGGTTACCCTCCGTTCTGCGTGGAGCTCCGTGCTAGGAGACCACCTGTAGACTAGGACTCACCACGCACTCCTGGGCTCCTGGCTGGAGGGTTTGGGGAGCCATTGAGAATGGAGGTGCCTCTTGAGCACACATGTGAGCTGGAAGGTCCCCACCCCCCACCCCCACTGAGATGGAGCCATGCAGAGCCCCAGCTGGCTGGCACCCACTGAAGTCCAGTGCCCATGGCCTCCAGCGTGTGCACAGGGCTGCCTCCATCGGCATGCTTATCAACCACCAGCCCTTTCATTCAGAAGGCTGTGTGCCAGTGCCTTTGAGGGGGTGCGGGAGCTGAGCTGAAAACAGGCGTGTTCTACAGAGTTCTTGGGCCCTGGTGGGGAGCATAGACTCATGCACAGAGGGCGGCAAGCTGTGTGGTGCTTGTTGTGACATCGCTGGGAAGGAGGCAGGCCTCTGCTGCAGTGAGGGAGGGTTCCATGCGGAGCTTCTTTGCAGGACTCAGAGCGGAGCACAGTGGCTGGGCATGGAACAAAAGTGTCAGTGGTATGGACAGAGTGGGCGGTGGGAGGGAGGGATCCTAGGGGACTAGAGAGTCTCAGGTCTTGCCCCGTCGGGCAGGGTGGTCTAAGGGAGCCTGGGCCAGCAAGCTTGGCCAGGCCAGGTCAGCAGTAGGGGTGGGGTGGTCTCTGTGAGTCCTCAAACAAGGTGCTGAGGGCAGGAAAGCAGGGGCCAGTCCCTGCCTCACTCTGAGCTGCTCGGCGTGGTGACGCACTGATGGGACAGAAGCCGGGAATGGCCACTGGTCCTTCTGCACTGTCAGGACAGAGCCTGTCTGAGACTAAAGCCAGCCCAGAGGGGCCTAGAGTCAAGAACTGAGGGCAGAGAGATTATTGATGACTCATTTAAGCACCTGGATCTAACTGTACCTGAAGCCATCTTACCCTAACACTTCCTCCGAATCGAATTGATCTAGGAGTTTCTTTGTTACTTGCTACCAGAAGAGTTCTAATATATTTCCTCCTTCTCCACTTGAGTGTATTCATCTGTAAAGTGGGTACAAGCTTGTTCCGAGAGGATTCTTGTAAGTTAGGATATAAAAGAGTTTGTAAATTGTGAAGTGTTGAGTGACTGTTGTGGGCAGACATCGCATACATCCTTATTACAGAAGGCACTTTGGGGGTCTGGACAAGTGAAGCAGGGTTGAGCCTGCCGGGGTGGGAGGTGGAATTACAAGGAATGGACAAAGGCATTGTCTGGGGTCTAGAGCCAAACCCAAGTGCTCTTATGTGGGTACCTCAGAGACCCGTGCCTCCAACCCCGGCCTGCACACAGTAGGTACAAAGCAAACGAGAAGAGCTATTTCCATGGCAAAGGAGGCATGTCTGTTGTTGAAAGCATTTTCAGACATGCTCACGCCTTCCCTCGTGGACATCCCTTGGGCTCTATGGACATCCCTGCCCAGACTAAGGCTCCTTCTGCCTGCTGGTCTGCAGCCAGATGAGGAACGGGGGGTTATGGGATGTTCAGACAGCCCCAGGCTGGGTCCCACGTGGGAGCCAGGGGTGCCCTGGGGCTTCCGGGGTCAGAGCATACCAGAGGCATCTCCCACAGTAGGCCTGATCGGGCTCTCAAGTTGGCAAGTAATTAGCTTGCTTAATGAAGGCATGTGGTGCAGGGCGTGCTGGGAGCTGAGAGACATCGCCGCAGATGGGGTCTCGTGCATGGTGCTACAGCGCATGGGGGGCGGGGGGTGGGAGAAAAGTAATTAGGAAGCTGGTCACAGGCTCAGCTCTTCCTGGACTCCCGGCGGGAGGCTGTGAGCACAATGAGGGATGGAGTCCAGGCTGGGAACAGGCAGGACCAAGTGTGAATGGCAGCTTTGACCTTGCCCTTAAGCTGGTTACTTCACTTCTCCCAGCCAGCTTCCTCATCTATAAGGTGGTGCTGATGACACAGATGTCACAGAGATTTTGTGCAAAGTAAAGGAGGTGATGAGGATGGAGAGCTCAGCCTGGTCCAGACCCTCCGTGAGGCACGGCAGTGATATTCCTACAGCTGCCATTGTACTCACACCGTCCGTCCCCTGCTCCGTCCACCCCAACCCACGTGCCGGACAGCTGCTGGGCTGGGGCTCCTCGCGCCCAGGGCTGCCCTTGACCCAGTGCCGGCAGCAGCCAGGAAACAGATTGTCTTTCAGCTTGATCCTCATACCTTGGCGGGGGTGGCTTTATCCCAGCCAGATTTGGGGACATGCTATACGACTGGCTGCCACGTCACAGCAAGTCCTCAGGGCCCACGACCTTCAGAGCCCTTCAGAGGCACCAAAGAGCTGGGCTCAAAGGCACGAGGTACTCGTGTTTGCTGGAAAATATAAGTCGTCTAGTTTATCCTCAGCCCACGATTTGAGGAGCGAGAAATGAACATGGGGCATTGAAAGAACACAGTTACATACTCTTCAAGTGAGTACTGGGAACAAATGTACAGTTCCTGGCCCTTCCAAGCTGTGGTCCACAGAAGCTAGGGTTAGCTGCGTGTGTGTTTGCAAACCAAGAAGGAATCAGGGCGGGACACACTCATTTGATGTGCCCACAGGATGCATCCATGGGAACCTTCTCCATCACCTGTGCAAAAGGCCAGGAAAGAGAATAACTGTGTTGTCGAGGGCTTTTTTGTTGTTGTTCACTTGCTAAGTCATGTCCGACACCTTGCCACCCCATAGATTGTAGCACGCCAGGCCTCCCTGTCCTTCACTGTCTCCCAGAGTTTACTCAAACTCATGTCCATTGAGTTGGTGATACCAATCAAGCACCTCATCCTCTATCACCCTCTTCTCCTCCTGCCCTCAATCTTTCCCAGCATTAGGGTATTTTCCAAGGAGTCGCTCTTCGCATCAGGTGGCCAAAGGATTGGAGCTTCAGCTTCAGCTTCAGCACCAGTCCTTCCAGTGAATATTCAGGGTTGATTTTCTTTAGGATTGACTGGATTGATCTCCTTGCAGTCCAGGGGGCTCTTAAGAATCGAGAGTAGGGACCTGATTTCTGGTTAAATCGCAACTGCTGCCATGTCTGCAGGCACGTCTGAGGCTGGATGCAGACTGGCCGGCCACCTGGTGCCTTCCCCTGCTTGCCAGTATGCCCTCCTCCATTCATACCCCCCATTCCCAGCAGCTCAGATGATCATGGATACCGGCCTTCCCTCGCGGTTGGCAGCTGGTGGGGCCCCTGATTACACAAGGCTTCTGGTCAGAGAGATGTGGGGAGTGTGGGGGGGATGTTGCTTAGAAGGTATTAAAACGCAGCTATCAGACGTGCCATCTGTAACAATGGCCTGGATAAAAGCTCTGATGTCTGATGTCTCCCGCCTCTCCACGGGGCAGGTTGGAACTGTCTGAAGGCGCGTAGGAGCCTCATAGGAGAGGCAATTCCACAGAAGAAGGGCTCTGGTCACCACCAGGGGAGGCTGCGATATGGGCTGGGGGCCACTGTGCTATGGGTTCAATTTAGGCTCCCCTCCTCCACCTATATGTTGCCGTTCTTAAGGCCCCCGCCTCGGAATGTGACCTTCGAGATCGTTAGGGTCTTCACAGAGTTAAAATAAGGGTCATTAGGGTAGGCTCTAATCCAGTGTGATGGGAAGCCTCATCAAAAGGGGCAAATGGAGACACAGGCGTACACAACACACCCCAACACACACTCACACTCACACAGAACAGCGTGGGAACTGTAGCGTTACATCACCATACGCTGGAACTGCCAGAGGCTAGGAGAGAGGCCTGGAACAGACCCTTCCCTCACGGCCCTAAGACCCAGCCCTGCTGACACCTAGACCTCTACAGCGTGAAGACAGTGAGTTTCTGTTGTTTAAGCAGCTGGAGTCTGCGCGACCTTGGTACGGGTCTGTAAGAGACGAAGGCTTGCCGGGGGCCTGGTGGGGCGTTGGTGAGGGGATGTGAGTCCTAGTGGACCGTGATGCCAGCCTCGGGGATGAGGTCCGTTTGACAGGGGCCCTTGCCTCTCCTGGCACGCACGCCGGGGAGTTGATGTGTTTGTGTGAAATAAAAGCTATGAAAAGCTGAGAGAATGGTGAAGAGAACCAAGAACCAGTCTCCCCAGGTAAGTGGAGCTGTTCTCCTTGTTGAGGTCTGGCTTTCCTCAGGTTCTGTGTGAGCCAGCCTGGATGGGGTGTCCCCTCTCCAAGCCTGTGCCACCTGGAGGGAGCCCCCAGCCCACCTGGGCTGCCCCTTTACCGTGAACACCCCTGGTGAGGTTCCTGTTGGAACAGTTACCCTCACTATGGAGGCTTGAAACCTGTACCAACTGCAAAAGTGACAGGTGATACCCCACACCACGCTGATGCCCACTGAAGTGTAAGAGGGCTTCTGGCTTGGGCACTGACCCCAATGCCCTGCCTGGCTCCCCAACAGAAAGCCCCCACTGCAGACTGGAGACCCCATTCCCATCCAGCCCAACCCTTCCAGGGAGTAGATGCTCTCAGTGGAAGCACGTGCAGCTCAGGAGCCCCCGAGGGAAGAGCTGGGGGCTCCTCTCTGTCACCTGTCATGGAGCAGGTCCTCGCCGGTGAGTATGTGGACCAATCCGGGTCCTGGGGAGATGGGCCTGGGCTCTCTGGGCAGCTCTGACTGGGCCTGCTCAAAGGTGGCCCCAGATAAGACACAGCTATTCTTCCTTCTTTAGAATGGACTGGTTGGATCTCCTTGCAGTCCAAGGGACTCTCAAGAGTCTTCTCCAACACCACAGTTCAAAAGCATCAATTCTTCAGCGCTCTGTCTTCTTCACAGTCCAACTCTCACATCCATACATGACCACAGGAAAAACCATAGCCTTGACTAGATGGATCTTTGTTGGCAAAGGAATGTCTCTGCTTTTTAATATGCTATCTAGGTTGGTCGTAACTTTCCTTCCAAGAAGTAAGGAGTCTTTTAATCTAAAGGAGATCAGTCCCAGGTGTTCATTGGAAGGGCTGATGCTAAAGCTGAAACTCCAATACTTTGGCCACCTCATGCAAAAAGTTGACTCGTTGGAAAAGACCCTGATGCTGGGAGGGATTGGGGGCAGGAGGAGAAGGGGGCAACAGAGGATGAGATGGCTGGATGGCATCACCGACTCGATGGACATGAGTTTGAGTAGACTCTGGGAGTTGGTGATGGACAGGGAGGCCTGGCATGCTGCGATTCATGGGGCTGCAAAGAGTCAGACACGACTGAGTGACTGAACTGAACTGAACTGAACTGATTCTTCCTTCTGTGGGGGATGCCACTTTGTGTAGTAAGAAATTCTGTCTCCCCTAAAGAGAGATCCGCTTTTGTCCTGACTGCCGGGAGGTAATGTCTTAGCATCTGGAGCTTCCCAAGTGAGAGAAGGGTCTTTGGCTGGGGACCTCAGACCACACATGACGATCGTTTATAATAATGAGGTGAAGTGTGGGGGACCCTAGGATCGTTTAAGTTATACAGAGATGACTCTGAGTGGGGACTGGCCAAATGGAAAGACCAACCACGTGATTAGAAGCTTGGCGCTCTGAACCGTGAAAATCAGCTTGACCTCGGAGGATGGAGGAGGGGGCTGGAAACTCAGTCACGTGGCCAGGGATTCAATCATGCCTATGTAATGAAGCCCCAGTAAGAACTCTGGACGTGGAAGTTTGGATGAGCGTCCCTGGTTGGCAGTATACTTAGAGTGTGTCAAATAGCGTGGCTGGGAGGGTTAACAGTGTCAGGACTCTGGGGAGAAGATGGCGGAAGCTTCACAGTTGGACACCTCCCAGACCTGGCCAAAGCCAAACCCTTCGTTTGGCTGGTTCTCAAGCGCATCCTTCTGCTCCAGTAAGGCTGTAATTGTGAGTACAGTGCTTTCCTGCGGCTTGTGACTTGTTCTAGTGAATCATAGAACCTGGGAGAGATTTGAGGGAGTCCCCTGAACTTGAAGTTGAGAGTCTTACCCTTAAGCTTGGCCAATTCCAGGTACAACCCAATACCACCAGGGGCAGTGGGGAGAGAGGAGGGGACGGGCTGGTGTGGAAGAGCCCCTTCCTGAAACAGACAGGTGTTCACGCCCCCAAATAAAAGGAAACATTCAAGAAGTCCCACAGCTTGTTTATCCCTTCCTGTGTGTTTCCCGAGTTGAAGAAAGGGCTCCTCTATTCTACCATGGCAGAAGGCAAACATGAGCCCCGTGGTGAGAACAGTTTCCCCATTACCAGCATCAATCCCTTCTATCTCTAAGTATTCTTTAACAATATTTACAGAAGGAGTGTTTCTAGGCTCAAAATGTAATTCTAAGCCTGAAGATGCCCTCACACAGGTAAGTCACCACGTACATAGCAAGAAGACCAATTGGAATTAATGGTTATCTATGTCTGCAGACCACCATTAAGGACTTGTTTTGTTTGAGGGGTGGAGTGGGGAAGGTCCTATTTTCTCTTTCTTGCATGACCTGGACTCTGGACAGAGATACAAGGACAATTCTTTTTTAATGCATTCAATCCCCCCCACCCCTGCCCCACCCCTTGTGGCCAGCTCCCATAATTCTGTGATAACCCAAATAGCATGGAAGATTAATCACACTCCAAAATCAGCACCTCAGAAAATTAATGTCTTTCCTTGTTTGAAAACAATTTTCTGAGTGTTTTCTGGTCAGTTTAGAGGCAGCTCAAGTCCTTGGTTGATTTCTTTTCCTGTCCATTCATTCATTTGGTGGAGTCTTCTGAGGATTCCACTTTGAAAATGTAATTGACCATAGACAAAATGAAGGCTGCTGATGGCCTTGTGAGAGAGTGTGTGTACACAGTATCTGATGAGCTAATTTTACATTTTAATTACAACACTGGATGGCATTATAAATTTGTGTTCAATTAGGCTCAAGCCATCAACTGCTGAATACATTATAAATTCTGTTAAATCAGCTCAACTGATGGTATAAGCGCCAGTATACTATCAAACAAAGATACTGTCATCAGATCAGCTTACTGCCCCCTCTCCGGCCCCCATCCCCATTCAAACTTGTAGGTGTAGCCATAAAGTTGGTTAAATAAAGAACCTTAAAATGAACATGAGTCTGGACATAAAATCCGAGCATAAAGAGTGTGGCAAAGTCCACAGAAATCTGTAACATTTCTTGCCAGCAACACTATAATAAGCTACAGAAATAGTTCATTCAGGCAAAAGTCAGTTCCCCCTGGAAGAAATGAGGAGCAGAAAGGTTCAAATTGGATCTCTGCCAACCTGACCCACCTGGCTGCAGCAGGTGCTTTGAGTGAGGTGCACTGGCTGGGTCCATGTTCTAGCTCGAAAGGAAAAGGGGGTGAGGAAGTGGGGCGGACGTCATGCGAGTTCACCAGTCTTCTGCTCTTTTCATCCCAGCTCTCGGAAGCTGCACTCTGGCAGTGAGTCCGGGCTGTAGGATCAGATCTGACCAATGATGGAGAAGAAGTGGCGAGTGTCACTTCCAAGGTGAGGCCCTGAAAAGATGGGGGGACTCTCCAGTCTGCCTTCTTCGCCATCTCAGTAACTCGGAGGCCTCCATCAGCCAGGCTCCCTGTGCGACTGCGTGGAGCAAAGCACATCCGGCCCCTCCTCTGGCTCTGCCTGCCTGGGCTTCCCTAGTAGCCCAGTTGGTAAAGAATCCCCTTGCAACACAGTAGACCCCCGGTTCGATTCCTGGGTTGGGAAGATCTGCTGGAGAAGGGATAGGCTACCCACTCCAGTATTCTTGGGCTTCCCTTGTGGCTCAGCTGATAAAGAATCTGCCTGCAGTGCGGGAGACCTGGGTTCAGTCCCTGGGTTGGGAAGATCCCCTGGAGAAGGGAAAGTCTACCCATTCCAGTATTCTGGCCTGGAGAATTCCATGGACTGTATAGTCCATGGAGTTTCAGAGAGTCGGACACGACTGAGCAAAATCTTAATTCAGTCAGAGACGCGAGGGTTAGTTTTTTAATGCGCAAAGCCTTTCCTATCCTGACTAATGTGAGAATGTGAAAATTACTGAAATACGGTAAAACTCAGAGGTGGCTTGGTGGTAAAGGATCCGCCTGCCAATGCAGGACACACAGGAGATGAGGATTCCCAGGGGTCATGAAGCTGGAACATTCTTCCTAGAGGTGACCACCTCTCCCTGGGGCAGACCTTCTCACTCCTGCTGTGTGTTTGAATCCCAGACTCTCTGGGGCAGGGCCTGGGGATCAGTATTCGGTTAAAGCTGCCCAGGTAAGCCCAGCGTGCTGCCAGGTTGGGAGCAACTCTGCTAGGGGTCCTGAGGGGGGAAGACGTCCAGGTAGGAAGCAGTGGGCGACTGGGCTGACCCTTTGGAAGAGGGCTCTGCTGCCTCCTCCCTGCCTCCCCAGCAGTCAGCATCGAAGATGCTGCCATCAGAGGAAGCCAGCAGCATACCCTGACGTTACAGCAGGCAGGCTTCCGGAAGATGCGTTATGCTGCCGTCGGGAGTGTTTCTGCAGGATGTCCGTAGATTCCAGGCTGTACCAACCAGTCACAGGGTGGACTGTGCCTGCTTCTCTTCCTCTCTGTGACTTTCTCAATGTCAAACGCACCTTATTTTCAACTCCATCCTCCCTTTTCCGGTTTTGTTGTGATACAGGAGAAAGTGCTGGGACTTGGAGCAAGAACACCTGGCTTTTGATCCTTAATGACCAGCCCTGTGATGCCGGGAGATTTAGGGAACCTCAATAACCTCATCTGTGAAATGGGCGTAAGATCTCCCTTGCAGGACTCCAACGTGGTTGTGTTGGTGACATGCTGATGAACTGCATAGAACACATCTGTCACTGACTTGTTACTTGGCAAACCTTTGTGTAGCAACTACAGCCTATGAAATCCTTCCAGGCTGCGGGCGGGGGCGGGGGAGCGGGATGAGTGAGGGGGCAGCCACAGCCATGGCTGCTGGGCGTCGAGAATCACCCGAAATTGTCAGAGAGTCTGTTGATTGAATGCACTGTGGGATCAGGTGGGTCCTCCCTCTCCAAGTAAAATTATTGTGGGGAAGACATTTTAGAGACAGACCAGAAAGGTAGGAATTAAACTTCAAGGACAGATGAAAAGGGGGCTAAATGGAGGAGGCTATCTAGATTTTAAGATGAAATGGATCAGGCTTTTAGCTACAACCACTTCCCCCTCGCTGCTCCTCCTTTTCCAGCCTCTTTCTTTTCTTCTTCTCTTTTCTTTTGTTAATACTGAGACCAATTTAATGTTATCAGCATCATTTTTTATTCACCATTTTCCTCCCAACAATAAAACCCTCCTCAGCGTCTCCAGTTAATGAGGATATCTGGAGTTATTTGCATTCTGACAGCTGAAATCAAATATTTTAAGACCAGTCATGAGGAAAGCAGTACATCTATGACTGGGCTTCAGCCCAAACAAATAATAAAAAAAAGATCTCACATAAAAGTAATAAACAATGGTAATACCGGTGGCTCATTAGAGTTCAAGATTCATAATCGTGATGGACAAGTATTTTAATAAAAAAGGGAAAGGGTGAAGAGAAACCAAAATGTGTATTTTTCTTGCTTTTAGTCTCTTCTCTTTTTTGGGGGGGAGGTCATCATTGTGATTTTAGATGATTAGTTCTTGGGGTGGGAGGCTTCTGGTTTTGATGAATAAATACAGAGATGTGCTTGTCCGGGCAGGGGTAGAAGGAAAAGAAACACCACAGTGAGGAATTACTGGGTAAGCTGAAGCTGTGTCCAAAAACTCCCACTGGATTTCCCTGGTGGCCCAGTTGTTAAGAATCTGCCTACCAACGCAGGGGACACAGGTTCGATCCCTGGTCTAGGGAGATTGCATGTGCCTCGGAGCAACTAAGCCCAAGAGCCACAACTATTGAGTTCTAGAGCCTGTGCTCCACAGCAAGAAAAGCCACCACAGTGAGCAGCCCGCTGCTGCAACTAGAGAGTAGCCCCCGCCTGCTGCAACTAGAGAAAGCCCAGGCACAGCAACAAAGACCCAGCACAGTCAAAACAAACAAAACAAAACACTCTGTGTTCTTACTAACACCCCACCTTGTTTGGGGCCAGATTATCCTCTGATAGTCCATGATCAGGCAGGGCATCACCGAGCTGTCTCTCTTTGTGCCAGGGTCTCCCTAGCAGGTGTGAATTCAGGTAATGTATTATTTACCTATGGCTGCATAACAAATTATCCCCAAATTGAGCAGCTTTAAAGAAAGCATATGTATCACCTCACACAATTTCCGTGGGTCAGGAATTGGAGCATGGCTTAGCTGGCTGAGTCTGGCGCAGGCGTGTCCCACAAGGTTCAGTTAAGACGTCTTTTGGTGCTGCTGTCGTCTAGAGGCTAGCCTGGGGCTGGAGAATCTGCTCCTCAGTCACATGGCAGGTAAATGAAGTGTTGGCTGTGGGTGGAGGCATCAGTGCCTTGCCATATGGACACCCTCACAGGGTGGCTTGAGTATCCTTACAACATGGCAGCTCGTCTCCCCCAGAGCGAAGGGATCCAAGAGAGAGCATGGTGGAAGGCACAGTACCTTTTATGATCGAGAGTCTGAAGCCACTGTGTCATTTCCACAGCATCCTATTGGCTGCACAGTTCAGCTCTGTCCACCACACCAGGATGTCAATACCGGGAGATGAGGACCGCTAGGGCCATCTTGGAGACTGGCCAGCACAGACACATCTTCTCTGAGCTTATCTCTGAACAAGCAAGGAGATGCTTTGAAGAGCATCATGTCAAGTCACAGAAAGGCCAGTACTCACATTTTCAAGGAGTTTTTTTTACCAAGAAGGGAAGGAGAAAGGCACATGGGCTGTATCTTGCACGCCTTTGCATGTCGATTGGCAGTGGCTGTCTGGAACAGTGGGATGAGAAGAATGAAATCTGGGCTCAGCAATCGAGAATGGAAATTGATTGGTGATGTCTGCCATGAACATGGGACTGAAGACTGACATAGAAGCACCTTCATTACTCTGCCAGACTCTGCAGGGAAAAGGCAAGCAGCCAGACATGGTAACAAACCACAAGCCCTGGGTTGATTAGGATGCAAGACGAGTCACAAGACACTACCACCGGACAGTGGAGGTGACCGTCCCTTGATATTCTTGTCCCTGAAGGGCCCGGATTCACAATCTCCTGGAGAACAGAACCAGAAACGTCCTCAGAAGCCATAAATTCGAGTATATTTTAGGTTTTGGTTTAGATTCCCTTTATCTCTCCCTCCCTTTCCCACGACATACAAAACAGATAAAGGTAGAATTGTTTGGGTGGGGGACTTCCCTGGCGGTCTAGCAGCTAAGACTCCACACTCCCAGGGCAGGGGGCCCAGGTTTCATCCCTGGTCAGGGAAACAGGTCCCACATGCAGTCACTAAGAGTTCACAGGCTGCGGCTAAAAGATTCTGAATGCCACAATGAAGATCAAGATCCTATGTGCCGCAGCTGAGACCTGCAGCAGCCAAATATATAAATAAAACTAAATGTTAAAAAGAAAATTGTTCGGGTGGAAGTCAAGGTGGAGAGCTTGGAGCCCCTGGATCACCACAGGAGTCACTGAGGTGCCTCTGCTAGGGTTCCATGGGCACAGTTTGAAAACCACCGGTTTCCCCACCATTTTACAGCTACATTAACTGAGTCCAAGAGAAACGAAGGCATTCTCAACAACACCTTGGGAAGGGGCTACTGGCTTGGTTTGCCGTGTAGGTCTCCAGATGGTCATTGCTCCAAGGCAGGTGTTACACACAGGGGCATCCTGATGTGGCCAGTCCTGGGACTGGCTGACTCTGGTCTTCACCAGTAGGACCGGTGGACAGGCAGGCTGCGATGGGGACCAACACCGCCTGGGCGGGAACTGAAGGCGCCTCTCACTTCCAGCCTCCGCTTTCAGTATCAAGGGTGCGCGCGTGTGCGCATGCGCACATGTGCCAATTAAGCCAAACGGGGTAGGACAGACGCACTGGGGCTTTTTTTTAAAGCCTGGTGAGCCAGTGTTCCAATGTGTTACCTTTCCCTTCCTCGCCAAGTTAAAGCAGCAGGCAGGGTTCTGCGCAGCTTCCGCGGAGGGCTAATGTAGCGGTGATTTGTGGCGCACATTTATGGTTTAATAAAGTGACTTTCCAGTTGCTGTTTTGATCACGACTCAAGTGAGCAGTCTCACTGGTGGAGCGTCTGGTGCGGATGATTATTAAAATAAAACACATCGGTGAGCCATCTTGTCAAGCTTCTTCAGTGTGACTCAACCTCCCCCAGTCCCGAAGGTAAGAAAAGAGAGAGGAGCCTCAGGGCTGGAGAGATGGATGCACAGAGAGGGGCTCTTGTCAGGGAGGGTCTCAGTGGGGTGGGGGGGGACGGGGAGAACAGAGCCCTCCTCCCCACGACTCAGGGGGCCACCCCAGAAGTGACACCACACTGTTTGCAGAGCACGTGGAAATGACTTTACTTCACTTTTCTTATGGTTCCCAGGAGACCGTCGGAGCTACTGTAGCTTTCTGGGTATAGGCTCCATTTCAATGAATGCAGATGCCACAACTCTTTGGAAATCAGAAATGTCTCTCTTTTAAAAAAGTATTTATTTATTTACATGGCTGCTCTGAGTCTTAGTTGCAGGGTGCGGGATGTTTAGTTGTGGCAGTGAAACTCTTAGTCACAGCACGTCGGATCTGGTTCCCTGACCAGGGATCGAACCCAGGCCCCCTGCATGGAGAGTGGCGCCTTAGCCACTGGACCACCAGGGAGTCCCGCGGGTGTGTATTATACACCACGGCACCTCTCAGTTTGGATGGGCCGCTTTTCACGAGCTCAGTGGACTCATGTGGCTGACGGCTGCCACGTTTGACAGCAGAGCTCTTGGTAATCAAATGGGGAAGCCGTGCAGGGCATGGAGGATCAGCCATCGTGTGACCACAGTGCGCGGAGAGGGCAACTTACCACCCTCCCAGCCCGACAGGTCAGCACAGAGGAGGAGAGCTTAGGCCTGGGGCTGGGGCTGGGGCCTGACCTCAGAGGAGGGCCAGGACTAGGGTCTGGTGAGTGGGGCACTCACCTCAGATACTCAACTTAAGGGGTGCCCTAAACTCAGCAACTGAGATAAATATCATTTTAATGCAATTGTTTTTTTTTAAATTAAAAGTAATGAGAAAACACTCACTCTGACAAAGCAAAATGTAAAGCAGGATCAGACCCCACCTGTGCACTGACTGCCCTCGCTCCCCTCCCCTTAAGGCCTCCTCAGGCCCCATGACATCTATTGGCATCAGTGTCTTGTTCCTTCCTCCCCGCTCAGGCCTGGGGTTTGGGTAGCGAGGCCCACAAGATTGGCTCTGGGGCAAAGCTTGTGACCAGGGCCTTTCCAATTAAAGGCATCATTTGTAGTCATTATCTGCTGCTGCTTGAAAAGTTACATTAGAATAGTGGCTTAAAAGAACAAAGGAACGTTCATTACGTCATGTTTCTGTGAGTCGGGAACTCGGGAGCCGCTTCGCTGGGTGGTTCTGGCTCCAGGTCTCTCATGAGGCTGCAGGCGGGTGGTCGGGCCAGGCCTGCTGTCTACCTGAAGGCTTGGCTGCGGCTGGGAGAGTCACGCGTGTGACTGGCACGTTGGTGTTGACCGTTGGTGGGAGGCCTCAGTCCTTCTCAACGACAAGCTCTCCACGGGGACTGCGTGAGTGTCCTGGCGACACTGTGCCTCACTTTGCCTGGAGTCGGGGATTTAAGATGAACGAGGCGGAGCTAAATGTTCTTTATAGCCTAGCCTCAGCAGTCATGTTCCAGAGACTTCCCTGGTGGTCCAATGGCTAAGAGTCTGCATTCCCAATGCAGGGGGCTGGGTTCGATCCCTGGTCAGGGAATTAGATCCCACGTGCCGCAACTAAGACCTGGCTCAGCCAAATAAATAAATATCAGAAACAAAAAAAAACCAGAAGTCACTTTCCATCATTTCCACAACATCCTCTTGTTTACACAGATCAGCCTTGTTTGTGGAGAGAGGGGTCGCGGGGTACAAATACCAGGAGGCAAGAGAGATTGGGCACCATCATGGAAGCTGACGGCCACCCCGCTTCAGTTTTGGGGGCATATCTGTGGCCCATGATGGTTCCAGAACTTTCTCTGGAATCCCTGAGAATGAGGTGGTCTTCTCCGCTGCAAGGCTGGTCACTTAGGTCGAAGGCCTGCACAGCATTGATCCTGGAGGGTTTTCTCAGGCCTTCTTATGCCTTCTGTCTTTACTTAACACATATTCTTTTCTGATTACAAAAAATAATATATATTCTTCGTAAAGATATTTTAAGATTATCCCTAATCTTGACACTTGGAGGAAATCTTTGCTCACACCTTGGCGTGTTTCTTCTTTCCTTTCTCCTCATCTCTGTCTGTCCGTGTCTGTCTGACTTTTTCCTCTCTTCCCCCCCCACCCCCTCCCACCGCCCTTTTACTCCCCATCAGCCTTTTTATATAGCAAGACATTTAAGCTGATCTCCTTACTGCACATCTTCTGTGGCATAAAACTAAAAATAAAAGCTAATGAGTCATGGTATCTTCAGGCCCTGGTTCCCCAGGAGCCTGGATGGTGGGGGGCTTGGAGCAGCTTTGCTGATGGCTCCTGAAGACTCACCTGGGCCCTGGTCTACCTGCTTCCTGTAGGGTCTTCAGCCTCTGTCGGGGTCAGGGTGACAGCCCAGAGCCCTCGCACGTCACTGTGACTGAGGGGTGTGGGCAGCCTGCCTCCAGCCTTCTGCCAGTCGGGGTGGGGGCGGGGCTCCTGGTGGCCCTTCTGCACTGGCTTCTAAGGCTCATCCCTTCCCTGGGGTCAGCGACGATGGCCGCACTCCAGGACCAAACTCCGGGTGCCTCTGATGGCAGCTGGACTGACTGACCCTTGCACCCAGCCACCCTCGTGACTCTGTTCTCTGGGTCCTGGCCTCAGGTAGCTGTGTGGCCTGGTGGCCCTCCACCCTCCTCCCTTGGCAAAGCTGAGTGCCCGCCCAAGGGAGGGGCCCTTCTGGGCAACCTGGGGCTCCTGGTCTGGCCGGCTGCCCCCCTGATGCCAGCTTCTGCACAGCCCACTCTCCCTTCGCCTCCTCCTCCACTTTTGGTGCCCAGGTCCACGCCCCTGCTTCAGGCCCTCCCAGCTCATGACTGTGCCTCCATCCTGACCTCCCCCATCTTCCATGACTCCTGCCCCTCCCGCCCCCTTCCAGGACCACGGGTCACTCCCTGCTATGATCCCTTTTCCACCACACCTGCACTTACACCATTGAGGTGACCCAGGTGTAGCCCTGGTGGCTCAGATGCTAAAGAATCTGCCTGCAATGCAGGAGACCCAATGCAGGAGATCAGGCCTGCAATGCAGGTTTGATCCCTGGATCAGGAAGATTCCTTGGACAAGGGAATGGCCACCCACTCCAGTATTCTTGCCTGGAGAATCCCCTGGACCAAGGAACCTGGTGGGCTACAGTCCATGGTGGGGTGGGGAGGGGGGTGGCCCAAAGGGTCTGACATAATAGAGTGACTAACACTTTCACTTTTTTCTTTCTAGGTGGAGCTCTTCCCTAGGTAGCTTCAGGATGGGGCTGGTCACCAGAAAGAACAAACATAGAATCAGCGGGTGGGAACTTTCAGCCTTACCACCACAGCCTACCTCGGGGGAGGGGAAGGAGAGGGAGGGAGAGTTATAAACAGGCAACTGAGGTTTTGTGAGCTTCTGGTTTGGTGAATACTGTTGACTTTGGGAGGACAGTGTGCCTGGAGAGCATGGAGGCTCTGTGCCCCTCCCCCATACCTGCCCTGTGCATCTCTTCCATTGGCAGTTCCGTGTATCTCTTATAATAAACCAGTAAATGTAAACAAAGTCTTCTCCCGAGTTGTGTGAGTTGTTCTAGTGAATCACTGAACCTGAGAAGGAGGCACGGAAACTTCTGGATTTATTTACCCAGTTGGCCAAAAGTACAGTTGGTTCCTAGAATTTGCCAGTGGCAGTCTTGTGGGGCTGGGTCCTTAACCTCTGGGACACCCAGTTGGTGAGGGGGAAGGTTGGAGAATTGGCTGGTGTTGGAAAAGACATCTGGTTTTGGTGTCAGGAAGAAAAAAGGCATTAGAAAGCCCCAGCAAATGAACAATGTGGAAGTGGATTGGAGAGAGAAGGAGGGAGATCTGGGGGCTTCTGACATGCAACCAGGCCCCAGTCCTGACCCTGCACGCTGTGCCTTCCTGGGTCTTCCTAGCAGGGGCCAGGGACATTGGCCCCACACAGGGGGCACCATGGTGTGTGAGCAATGGAGCTAGAGACCCTGATCCTTTGGGAAATTTACTGAATCAATTGATCCAGCCGCCCTGCCACACAGGAGCCTGAGTGCTCCCCTCTTTCTTTTGTTGTTGACGAGGTTCTGATGCTAACTCTGCTCAATGTGTCTCATGCCGCCTGTATTTGGAAACTAGCTTTTTATGTTGCTCATTTAGAGGAGAACGCAGGCTTCCTAGGAACCCAGGTTGCAATTATTAAGTCACAGCCAAGGAAACACAGCCAATATCTCAAATTTGCAAGAAAGCAGAAGCTGAGCTATTAATCCGGATCCGGTCTAGCCAAGCCCTCGGTAACCTCGCCCCTCGGTTCCTGCCATGAAATCACGCACCCACTCCAGTTGGGGCCGATTTTTCATCCAAGTAACTCTTGGCTCTGTCAAAATAATAATATAGCCCCCCAACATCTCGGCATGAGTTCTGGCCAAGAAAAGCAAAGAAATTTCTGCTCTCAAATTCTTCCCCTGAGCTAAGTAGGCCAGCATTCATCAAAAAGTATGCAGAATTTGTTTCCTTTAAAAAAAAAAAAAATGGTTTGCCTTCCTTCTTGATTTTTCAAAGAAAGTGTTTGTTTTCCAAAGGAGAATGAAAGGAGAGAATGAAGGATAGAGGAGGGAAAAGGAAAGAAAGAGAAGGAAAGAAGGAGGAGGAGGGAGGGAAGGAATTGGATACTGATCAGGGCTCAGAGGACAAGCTCAGACGGCAAGGAGGCCTGGATGTGGGGAGGGGTCCGGGGGAGGGGGAAAGGAGCCTGGGGCCAGCCACATGGCCTGTGACATCACAGTCTCACTTCCTCGTGTATAAAATATGAGTTATCCAATCTGCCTCACAGGTACAGGACTTCAAAAGGAAGGAAATTTTAAAATGTCTATAGTACAGATTATCATGGTAAAGAATCTGCCTGCAATTCAGGAGACCTGGCTTTGATCCTTGGGTTGGGAAGATCCCCTGAAGAAGGGAATGGCAACCTGCTCCAGTATTCTTGCCTGGAAAATCCCATGGACAGAGGAGCCTGGCAGACTACAATCCATGGAGTCACAAAGAGTTGGACACAACTGAGCAACTAACACTTTCTCTTTTACTTTCAGAGATTACTATACTAAGTGAAGTAAGTCAGAGAAAGACAAATATCAGGTGATATCACTTAGATGTGGAATCTAAAAAAGTGATACAAATTAGATTATTTACAAAACAGAAATAGACTTGCAGACATACAAAACAAACTCATGGTTACCAAAAGGGACCTTGACCTACTCCTTTGAAGCACTAGCTGGAATCAAGATTGCCAGGAGAAATATCAATAACCTCAGATATGCAGATGACACCACCCTTATGGCAGAAAGTGAAGAGGAACTAAAGAGCCTCTTGATGAAAGTGAAAGAGGAGACTGAAAAAGCTGGCTTAAAACTCAACATTCAAAAAACGAAGATCATGGCATCCAGTCCCATCACTTCTTGGCAAATAGATGGGGAGACAATGAAAACAATGACAGATTTTATTTTCTTGAACTCCAAAATCACTGCAGATGGTGACTGCAGCCATGAAATTAAAAGACACTTGTTTTTTGGAAGAAAAGCTATGACCAACGTAGTGAGCATATTAAAAAGCAGAGACGTTACTTTGCCAACAAAGGTCCTTCTAGTCAAAGCTATGGTTTTTCCAGCAGTCATGTATGGATGTGAGAGTTGGACTATAAAGAAAGCTGAGTGCTGAAGTGTGGTGTTGGAGAGGACTCTTGAGAGTCCCTTGGACTGCAAGGAGATCCAACCAATCCATCCTAAAGGAAATCAGTCCTGAATATTCACTGGAAAGACTGATGCTGAAGCTGAAGCTCCAATACTTTGGGCACCTGATGTGAAGAATTGACTCATTGGAAAGGACCCTGATGCTGGGAAAGATTGAAAGCAGGAGGAGAAGGGAATGACAGAGGATGAGATGGTTGGATGGCATCACCAACTCGATGGACATGAGTTTGAGCAAGCTCTGGGAGTTGGTGATGGACCAACTGCAGCCTGGCGTGCTGCAGTCCATGGGATCGCAAAGAGTCAGACGCAACTGAGTGAGTGAACGGAAATGAACCCAAAGGGAAGGGGGAGGGATACATTAGGAGTTTGGGATTAAAATATACACAGTATTATATAAAAAATAGATAACCAACAAGGACCTACTGTATAGCATAGGGAACTATATCCAATATGGTATAGTAACTTATAAAGGAAAATAATATAAAAAAGAATATATATATGAATCACTTTACTATATACCTGAAACTAACACAATATTGTAAATCAACTACATTTAAATAAAATTTTTAAAAAATGTTTGTAGTAAGAAAACAAACAACCCAATTAAAAATGGGCAAAAGATTTGAACAGACACTTCACTAAAGTAAGTACATGGATGGCCAATAAGCACATAAATAGATACTGAACATCATCAGTCACCAGGGAAATTAAACCATAAGGTGACACTATGACACACCTTCTATTACCTATTAGCAGGGCTCAAATCTTAAATAGGGAGAGAAACAATCAAATGCTGGTGAGGATGTGAAGCAATGGGAACACTCATTGTTGGTGCAAAATCGTACCACCACTTTGGGAGGCACGTTGGAGGCTTCTTAAAAAGTTAAAGTTGGACTTCTTCTTCATCTTTTTTTTTTAAGAAATATCCTTAAATTTATTTTATTTGGCCACCCGTGCAACATGCAAGATCCTAGTTCTCCAACCAGGGATCAAACGTAGGTCCCCTGCATTGGGAGTGTGGAGTCTTAACCACTGGACTGCCGGGGAAGTCCCTATTACCCTCCGCTCTATTGACATTTGGGCCCGATGGTTTTCTATTTGGGGCCTGTTGTGTAGGCTGTATGATGTTTAGCATTACTCCACCCCCTGCCCTGCCCCAGGTGTGACAACCAAAGGTGACCCCAGCATCCCTGCATGTCCTCTAAGAGTCAAGGTCACCCACAGTTGAGAACCACGAAGTGAAACGTATTTAGCATCCCACCCAGCCATGTCATCCTGGGAAATGAAGGGTTTCTCCATCCAAGAGAAATGAAGCCTCAGTCCTCTGATCTCCACAGCAGTTCTAGTCATCTCTGCAAAAACTGGAAACAACCCCAAGATTCCTGAGCTGAGGATGAGATAAACAATCTGTGGGACATACGTGAAATCGCGTATGTATTCTGCTGAGTGGAGGAAGCCAGCCCCAAAAGGCAACATATTGTATGATTCCATTTATAGGACAATCTGAAAAAGGAAACACTCTAGGCTTGGAGAACGCATCTGTGGTTGCCAGGACGGGGGAGGCGGAGGGGTCGATTCCAGAGGGATGAGGGGGGATTCTTTAGTATGATGAAAATATACTATATCCTGACTGTAGCAGTTACACACTGAAGGTGTTTGTCCAAACTCAAAGAAATGCACACGATAGAAATGCACGAGAAGAAGAGTGAGTTTTATTGTCTGTGAATTATGCCTCCATAAGTCTAGTCTCAAAAAAAGAAAAGAAAAGAAAGGAGAAAACGAAGAAGCAGGGGAGGGGAGAGAGAGAAAGAGACAGAGATTGAAAACCACTGTACCCTGGGGCCAGGTGGCAAGTACTCAACTAATTGAAGCTTTTAAAGTCAACTCTTTATTTTCCATAACGTCTTACAGAAATACTTGAACTTTTCAGCCAACCCAGTACCGAACAGACAAGAAGACAGGGACAGGTGGATAAATCTCATTACCTGACAAAGCCCAGACTCTGGTTTAGGGTGGGAAGCCAAGGGGCACCCACCTGGGCAGGTCCCATAGTCAGGAACACTGAGGGAGAGATGCAGTTCTGGGAAAATTTTATTTTTATGCTTCAGAGTGCTTCCAATACCGAGCTTTAGTCCACTTGGGAAAAGGCCATTTGACGTTGTCAGTCGATGGAAATGTTTCTGATGATGGATCGTGATGTTAATTTCAGCACACAACTCTGAAGGAGTTCAAAGCATCAAACGAAACCCCTTCCATTCTCATCTATTTTGTGAACCTGTATAATTTTTAAGGACTTCCTCGGTGGCTCAGCGGTAAGCAATCCGCCTGCCGATGCAGGAGATGAGGGTTCAATCCCTGGGTCGGGAAGATCCCCTGGAGTAGGAAATGGCACCCTACTCCAGTGTTCTTGCCTGGGAAACCCAACGGACAGAGGAGCCTGGTGGGCTACAGTTCACAGGGTCACAAAAGAGTCAGACGTAACTTAGTGACTAACCAACATACTTTTTAAAGCTTGCATTAAAACAAATTGAAAAATTGATGCTGAATTTGGGCCCCTCAAAGCAAGAATAATGCTCAGTCAGGGACTCACGAACTAACAGCCAAGGGAGGAAAAAGACAGCCCCCGTCTAACTTCTTGAGAGATGCAGTTCTAAGACGTTTTCAGTTTTATGCTTAATAATTATTCATAAAGATGTGTAGTGAATTGGTTTTGATAGGTTGTACTGTGTGCCGTGCCTAGTCACTCAGTCGTGTCCGACTCTGTGACCTCATGGACTGCAGCCCGCCAGGCTCCTCTGTCCATGGGGATTCTCCAGGCAAGAACACTGGAGGGGGTTGCCATGCCCTCCTCCAAGGCATCTTCTCAATCCAGGGATCAAACCCAGGTCTCCCGCATGGCAGGTGGATTCTTGACTGCCTGAGCCCCCAGGGAAGCTCTTTGATAGGTTGGCTACTCACAATTACACCATTAGCTTGAAATAGAAATCAAACATTTTTTTTTTTAACTCCAGAGCTTTATGATCACAGGTAATTTAAAAAATGTAATTTTAACTTCTTGGCTTTTTGTTGAGAGAATTATAATAGGGTGATTAATAAAATACTTTCAAGCGTTAAAATAAATTACATTAGAATACAATTCTGTGGGGGAAATGGAGTGGAAGTGAATTCAAGGAGAGACATGAAAGTTACAAAATTTGTGCTAGAATAGAGATTGTCCACGTATCTTCCAAATGAATGACAACTGACCATGGCCGTTAAGCTGCTGCTAAGTCGCTCAGTCGTGTCCGACTCTTAGCGACCCCAGAGACGGCAGCCCTCCAGGCTCCCCTGTCCCTGGGATTCTCCAGGCAAGAACACTGGAGTGGGGTGCCATTGCCTTCTCCAGTGCATGAGAGTGAAAAGTCAAAGGGAAGTCGCTCAGTCGTGTCCGACTCTTAGCAACCCCATGGACTGCAGCCCACCAGTCTCCTCCATCCATGGGATTCTCCAGGCAAGAGTACTGGAGTGGGCTGCCTTTGCCTTCTCTGGGGGAAATCCAGAGCCTGGTTTCTGGGGTCAGGCGGAAGTATCAGATTCCAACTGATACAAGTGCTATACAAATTTTCTTTATACAAGTGCTATACAAATTTTCTTTTTAAAATGTCAATATGTACAATGCAGAGGAAATTTTATGCTTTGCAACTATTTGCATTTAGGAAACATTTTAGATATCAATTACAAATATGTGAAAGGATACAAAATGTTTCAAATTCTTTGTGATGATGGAGGAAGGTACATAGGCAAAGGATGATAATGATGATGATAATAATAATGATAATCCTGGAGTATGGCTCAGAATCTTACCTTGATACTATTAACCTTTTTTTTGTTGTTGTTTTGCAAAAAGTGCTAACAAACCTCAGTTATCTTGCTTCCCAGTCCCTAAGTATTAGAAGCAGCAAAATAAAATGGTGGGGGGGGGGGGGGGCGGGGCGGGGAAGCAAGGGAGATGGGATGTCTGCCCGCAGGATGGATACCTCCAGAGGAAAATCCGGAATGAAAACCCAAGGTCACATGCACATGGTGTTTTCAGCTTGGAGCAGACACTCACCACCTCTCCCCCTCACAGGCTGGTCCAGTGACAAGTTTGCACAAGACTCACATGACAAAAATCGGATGTTGGCCACAAAAGGCTGAGCTACAGTCCTAAGACTGTTGGGGAATTCATAGCACATTCCGGCAACATTTCCACAGATCTAAACACACAGGCATTTCAAAGGGCAAGCTTCAGTGCTTCAGAAAATGTTCATTCCAGCAACCTCTGGTGGACAGCTTTGCTCTACCGCCAGCAGGCACGAGTGTCTGTATATGAGATAATCCTCATCCCCTGGGGACTGCACAAAGCGGGCTCCTCTGGACAATAGTCAGGCTCCCAGCCAAGGACAGAGGGCTCATGAGACTAGAATAGGGAAGAGGGTGCTGGAGAAACTCAGAGCATGGCCTCAGTGACACATAGAGATGCTGAAGGAAAGGCCAGAATAGTCAAATACTGAGAAACAGCTGAGAAGGTTTGGAAAGTGTGATACCTCAAAGGGGGCTAAGACATGGTGGGAAACAGCACAGGGATCCTCTTGGAGGGGGCAGAAGCTTTCTAGTGAAATTATTGCAAGAGTAGGTGTAAACTTTAGGACCAAGGTCCTCAGGCTGGTCATATATGTATATATGCTATTTAAAAAAACATAAACTATTTCCCTAGGGGGTGGAGGTGGGAATCACATTTCCCCCCAAAAAAGAAATCTGTTGTTGACAAGGCATTTCTAGCAAGCCAATTCAAAAACTGACTTTTGAGCTCGATTAAAAAGTCATCACTGGCTTGTGAACTTCATTGCATCTGGTGTACTAAATCCCAGCACATCGTTTTGTGTAGCAGTTGAAAGAAAACCCAGAAATTTCTGAATTTCAACTGCTACACAAAATGATGCACTTGGATTTAGTACATAAATGATGTCCTTATAGTGCAAATGATGACTAGCACAATATTTAACAAGCCTGCTTTCGTCGCATTACAGAGAAGTGGATCCGTTTGCCAAAACGTTATGCTTTAGTGAAAGTGTCCAAACCTCTTTACAGTTCTGAAACTTGTATTTATGGGTGGGTTCTATTAATTTTGCAGTTTGAATCTCACCAGAACACAAAAAGTCTATTCCTGAATTTTGACACACGATGCACTTAAACTGAGAGACAGCTGTCCATATCTTTAACGCTTTCTCTTTGCTGTGTGACAAAAGTCGTTCCTTGGTAATTGCCGTAATATCAATCCGTTTATTTAATTTAAATGTTTAACTACATTTTCCTTCTTGAAATAAATGGGACCACACGAAGTATTCCTTTACATGGAGTCCTGGTACGTGATGTGATTAATTTCCTGCCTTGAGATGAAACACAAATCTCAGGTTTAATAATCCAGTGGCAGGGAAAGAAATCACTCACCGCTAAGTGAAATTGACCTGGAGCTTTTATTTATGGCAAATCCTTCTTTCTAGTGCCAAAGGGTCGGCTGGATTCCCCAAAACACAATTCAGTAAAGGGATTGTGTTTCATGGCAGAACATCAGCCATGATTAAATAGTGTTTCTCACACTCCCAATTATTTCTGTAATTTTGGCATGGCATATGGAGTATTCTGTTAAAAGGAAATCACCCCTTTCCTTTTATTTGCAATGTGTAGTGTAAGTGATAAACTTTGACTCCAGCTTATTACAGAATGACTAATGAGCATTTGTCTTGAGCCACAGAGATGGATGATCACCAAATTATGTGAAAATTAGTCTTTTCCAACGTAAAACGTCATTTGATTTGAGGTTTTTTAAAAATCCATTTGAGGGACATCCCTGGTGGTCCAGCGGCTGAGACTTCATGTTTCCCAACACAGGGGGCCATGTTCAATCCCAGGTCAGGGAACCAGATCGTACTTGCTGCAATTAAAAGCCCCACATGCTGCAACTAAGACCCAGGACAGCCAAATAAGTAAATAAAGTCTTAGAAAGAAGCTCAAATCTTAAGGTCTGGAGCTCTTTTTTAGTAACTGTAATAATAATATTTCAGCTAAATGGAAATAACAATAAATTGCACATTTGCCTGCGTTTGAAGGAAGGTTGGCTTATTGACTTCCTGTGTGCGTAGCTTGTTCCAGGAAACACATGATGTTCTCGGGGCAGCAGTACAAATTACTGTAGTGCATTTAATTCTCAAACGTGATACATGGCAAATTATATGCAAATTTTTTATCTCTAAATGCAGTCCCCTTTGCCAATAAGTACCTGTCTGACACAGCTTCTGTGAAGATGTGGTCAGTGTCAGAAATGTGGCCAAGCTTCAGTTATATGAAGCTGAAAACCAGGGAAGATAAATCTTAGGCCATAGAGGTCAGGATGGTGGTTACCTACAGGGAGGCTGACTAAGAAGGGACCTAGAAGTCCCTCCGGGGCAACAAACGTTCTACATCTTCGCCTGGTTGGCAGTTAAATGTCTCACATGCATAAACATCCACCCACCTGGGCACTTAGATCTGTCCACTTAATTGAAAGTTTTTTTTCTCAATTAAAGGAGAATCGAAAGGAGAGAGTGGGATGAATGGAGAAAGTAGCGTTGATATATCTACACTAGTGTGTGTGAAATAGATGGCTGCTCAGAAGTTGCCCTGTAACCCAGGGAGCCCAGCCTGGTGCGCTGTGATGACTTAGAGGGGTGAGGGTGGGGGGATGTTCAAGAGGGAGGTGATACATGTGTAATTATGGCTGATTTGGTTATTGTACGGTAGAAACCAACACAACATTGTAAAGCAACTTTCCTCCAATTAAAAAATAAACAAATTAAAAATCAAGTTGTCAGGGGAAAAAAGGAAGTGAAAAGAAAGGAGGAAAGAGAGAGAAGAAGAACAGTGTGCGGCTCTGAATCCACACGCTTCCAAGGTGGTGCAGGTGGTAAAGAATCCACCTGCCAATGCAGGAGACGCAGGACATGCTGGTTCGACCCCTGCGTGAGGAAGATCCCCCAGAGGAGGAAACAGCAACCCACTCCAGTATTCTTGCCTGGAGCACCCCCTGGACAGAGGAGCCTGGCGGGCTACAGTCCACGCAGTCGCAAAGAGTCAGACACGACTGAGGACCTGCACAGCCCACCCTGAATCCAGTTTACACCAACTATCTTGGGTTTAGTGCAAACTAGAGCCGGGTATCACCCATCTCCAGGTCAGAGGGGTCAGTGTCCCTGCCCTCACAGGGACAATCAAAGTCTCTGTTAGGATGGGCTGAGTCCCCCCCCCGCTCCTGTGTCCTGCCTCCCGACAGAGCACCTGGTGATGGCACTTTGTGCTTGTAAAACTTGAAATGAATGAAAATATCAAGGCGGTAGAAATGAGTATTTAAAACACGAAATGCACCCAAACATCAGTCTGAGCTTGGAAATCAAGTCTGACTTTCTTGAACATTGATGTTAAGAGCTGGGGTAGCTCCCTTTCATGAAAGGGCCGTTTAAATATTGCATGCCAGGCCCCCACCTCCTTGGGATTTGAGGCAGACTGCGTTTCATCTTCTGTTTCCATCAAAGGCGCGATGGCTTCATCACAGATTCAGAGCTTGCGTGTTGTCCGTCCCCTGGGGGCCAGCCCACAGAATTAGCATTTTCTGCATGCAACCGATGAAATGTGGAATAAAACAAGGCAGCTGTGATGAAGAGAGAAACGAGGGCTGCAGCCAACAGATGCTGTGGTTTTGTAGGGGAGGGTGGTCTCGGCAGTGGATGCAGTTAGAGGAGGCTTCCTGGAGGTGGTGGTGATGGAGATGGGACCCTATTTAATAATATAATCAGGCACCAGGCTTATGCTTTACCAGTACCTCCTGGCAGCATCCTGCATGAAGGCATTACATGAGGAAATCCAGCCCCAGAGAGGATGAGAAGCTGGCCCAGGTTGGAACATTGGGATTGGTCTCCAGTCCATGTAAGCCACAGGTTCGAACCACAGGACATGCTGAAAAGTGTGGGCCATCTTCCCTCCATTCTCCACCCCCATCCCCATCCCCAGCTGTTCTTCCTCATCCTACCCTCTCCTCTACTGCAGACCTGCAATGTCCCCAGGACAGACTTTGAGTCCTGATCAAGGACAAGGTGTTATCTGAGGCTGTGAGACAGCTTCAGGGCCTCTTTCGGCAAAAGCGAAATTTGTTCTGAAACAAAGAGGTGTCAGAATAGGAGCTTAGGAGAGGACCTGCCTGACTCCAATCCGATAGACGAAATGATTACTGGGGAGGGCGGGACCGAGGTGTCTGGGCTGGAAATGAGCTGCTGTGACCCTGTGGTGCCATTTGTAATAATGTAATCAAAGTCACTCAGTTGTGCCCACCTCTTTGCGATCCCGTGGACTGTAGCCCACCAGGCTCCTCCGTCCATGGGGTTCTCAGGCAAGCCTACTGGAGTGGGTTGCCATTTCCTTCTCTGGGGGGATCGTCCCAACCCAGGGATAGAACTCATATCTCTCGCATTGCAGGTGGCTTCTTCACCGTAGAGCTCCCAGGGAAGCCCAGCGTGGCTCTTAGAGAAGTGAGTAAATGTTTGTTGCCCTTCCCCCCACTCCTCCCCCAAATCTATTTAGAGATGATAAAAAACACACAGCTGGTCAGAAGCCATGGCCAGAGGCGTCAGATTTCCCTCGGCCCACCTTGGAAGAAGCAATGGGTGGAAAGTTAAAACCTGGACCCACTGAAAGGTAACCCTTGGCCCCTCATCAGAATCCAGAATTAGTTGCTGATGTTTGAAGAATAGCAGCGGTAGCTAGACATACTGAGAAGCTAATGGAATTCATGTGTTCTCTCTTTTTAAAGAGACTCCCCCTCCCCCACCAGATCCTATATGCTTCAGATCTGGCAAAACCTGGACCCCCCCTGGGGAACGCTCTCCCATCGGGTACTAAGGACTGTGTCAAGTGCACAGTCTATCTTTAAAACTTGCAGCAATTCCCAAAGGATAAATCCCAGAGAAACTCACACAGCTGCATTTTCAGTTAGTGAGCCTTTGTTCGCTTGTTCTTATTTTGTCCAGAGCACAGAGGTTAGCGAAGGGAAAGAAGTTGGGAAATGGAAAATGTATTTGCATGCTATCAGATTATTAAAAAATAAAATACGTACGATCCTGTATTGATTTTCCAAATGCAAATGAAGGCAGAGATCCAGGCCTTGGAAGACAGCCCTCTTAAAAAAGACAATTATAAGATTTCATTTGCAACAGTGTCTTTTATTGTCAAGGCCTTTGGCAAAGAAGTTGAAAGCAAGCCAAGCCGGCAATGGCCACGGTGACAGGCGGCACACTAATTCAACAGTTCTCATTCTCAGGGAGAAAGTCAGAGTCTTGGGCGTTCCCAGGACACCAGGAATTTGACAGATTCAACTCTCCGCTGGGAGAGACTCATGCACAAGGCCACCTACCATGCGTTCAATGCTGTGTCCGAATTGAGAGAATAGAAATGGACTTGGTGGATGTGGCTGATGCAAGAAGGATAGGAGGTTGGGTGATTCCAGGATCAAAGGCAGGACCTGGGGAGGCTGGCTCAGCGTCAGCCACAGAACCGGCTTGGTGACACTTCTGCAGCTGCTCCCCCCCAAAATCCAGTAGGTTGGCCTCCACTTTTATGTTTGACACAGGTCACTGGCCTCTAGATGTGGCTATTGGTATCATGGCAGCTACTGTTCCCCTTGATGCTAAAATGGACTCTGCTGGCCTCACTTGATCCATCCATCAGCTCCTAAAGTACAGATTGGACTGGGTGCATCTGATTGGTCCAGCCTAGATCACATGACTACAAGTTAGTTACAAGCAGGGCCAGGAAAGTGACTGCAACGCTTTTTCTGACTTATGTAGGAGGCAGACTTCAAAAACATTAACACACGAAAGGCCAATAAACTCATGAAGAGATGGTGAACATCATTAGTCATCAGGGAACTGCAGTGTAAAATCACAAAGAGACGCTGCTATATATCCCCTTGAGTGGCTAAAATGTCAAACTGACTGTGACAAATGTTGACAACGAGCTGGAGCAACTAGAATTCTCATATGTTGTTGGTTGGACTGAAAAACGTACAACCATTTTGGAAAACAATCTACCTTATAAAGTTAAACATATACTTACCACACAACTCAATGATTTCACTCCTAGGCATTCACCTAAAAGAAATGAATATATATGTCCACACAAAGACTTGTGCGTGAATGTTCATGGAAACTTTATTCTTAATAGCTCAATATTCAAATCAGAGATAGTTCAAACGTTCATCAACAAATGAATAGACATGCAAGTTACAAGTTGTGATGTATTCATGAATTGGAATACTATGCAGTCTTAACAGGTGGCAATTAAAGAACCCGCCTGCCAGTGCAGGAGATGTATGAGACACGAGTTGATTCCTTGGGTTGGGCAGATCCCCTGGAGGAGGGCATGGCGGCCCACTCCAGTGTTCATGCCTGGAGAGCCCCATGGACAGAGGGGCCTGGTGGGCTATGGTCCATAGGGTCACAAAGAGCTGGACACAACTGAAGTGATTTAGCATGGACGCAGTCTCACAAGGAATGCAACCACATGGATGGGCCTGTAGGAGGATGATGCTCTACAGGCCCCCCTGCACAATGTGAATGTATCACAATGTGTCACGGCTGAAAGTAGTAACATCGTTTATTGTGTACTAACTACATGCCAGGCTTTTTACATACATTATCCAACTGCTGCTGCTGCTGCTGCTCAGTCGCTTCAGTCGTGTCCGACTCTGTGCAACCCCAATAGACGGCAGCCCACCAGGGTCCCCCGTCCCTGGGATTCTCCAGGCAAGAACACTGGAGTGGGTTACCATTGCCTTCTCCAATGCGTGAAAGTGGAAAGTGAAAGTGAAGTCGCTCAGTCGTGTCCGACTTTGCAACCCCATGGACTGCAGCCTACCAGGCTCCTCCATCCATGGGATTTTCCAGGCAAGAGGACTGGAGTGGGATGCCCTTGAATGCCCCCTAAAAATCCTGTGGTTGTATTATCTACCCCTGCTTATGAATGAAGAGGCAGGGTATAAAGAGACAAAGTTCTATTTCACAAGGCTTACCATTTACCAAAGGCAGACTCACGATTTGAAAGCTGATCCGTCTTCAAGTGTCACAGTCACAATTTTCTGATTGTGTGTGTGTGTGTGTGTGTGTGTGTGTGCTCAGTTGTATCCGACACTTTGCAGCCCCATAGACTGTAGCCCTCCAGGCTCCTCTGTCCATGGAATTTTCCAGGCAAGAATACTGAAGTGGGTTGCCACTTCCTCCTCCAGGGGAGCTTCTCAGTCCAGGCATCAAATCCACGTCTCCTGTCTTGCAGGTGGGTTCTTTACCACTGCACCACCAGGGAAGTTCTTTGATTATAAGAGCAAACTTCTATGGGTCCTGGAGAGCTCACCTATCAGGACCTCAGGCTTGCCGAGCAAGCAGGTCTGACCTCTTGCTGACAGCTCGTCTGGTCCTGTAGGTCCCGGTGGGAGAGATGTAGCCAGGAGTCAAGTTGCCACCCAGCACCCAGGGCCACCCTATTAGAGTGTGGGATTCCCCTTCTGTCTCTGGACCCTCTTCCGTGCTCTTCCATGCTGCTCTCTGCCAGGGGCTGCCCTGTGAGGCCACACCTGTTGGCTTCCTACCCCCTGGCTTCTTGGTTCAGTGATGGGGAGCCCAGCTGGTGATAGAGGGGGGAAGGTCTGTGGACGGAACCCTCAGCTCTCTTTTGGCAGAGTCACTGCAGGCTGGCTGCTCCCTATGACCAGGGCCACAGGCCCTCTCCCCTCGAGCCTCTACAGCGTCAGTCTCAGTGGCCATGGCTGCCTCCTATTAGAGTGTGGGATTCTCTCTCCTGCCCCTGGATGCTCTGGAAGTCATGGGGTCCAGGGCACTGCCCCCAGCCTCCTGGTCTTCCTGTCCCCAGCTCACGCCTTTGACAAGGTTCTGGCAAGCTCTCCTCAGATAATCCTATTGTTTGATGTTTCCAAATATTGTCGGTATCAATACATTCCTCCTTTCTCATCACACTCAGCATTTGCTTCTCCTGGTGTGGTCCCTTGAGTTGGTACAGATCTGGGTCAGCCACCTACACCAATCAGAACCCAGCTACGCCGATACAATCAGAGCAGAGTGCAGGACATTTTGACTTCGGTTATGGGAAGCTGTTCTCTAACTCACTCTCCACATCCTCTCCCTTCCCACCCCTCACCATGAGAAGGATGACACCTGCAGCTGCAAGTCTGCTGGCAGCCGTCTTGTGACCATGAGGGAAACCAGCCCCAGGAATAAGCCAACAAGCGGAGGAGGGAAGATGAGAAACAGCAGGAAAACTGGGTCAGAGCCTGCTCAGACGGCCTGCTGTAGAACTCTTCCATTTCATAAGATAACGAATCTTGCTTATCTCAAGCTCATTTGTATTGGATTTTCCACCATCTGCAAAATATACCCTCAAGTGATTTACTAAGGACAGTCCCTAAACCTCTTTACCTTCCTCATCTTTTCTCCTAATGGATTCTACTCTGCGTTTCATTTTCATTTCTCTCTTAGATACACAGCTGATTATTTCACTTCTAGAAAGAAAACCCGGTGCTTATCTTGTTTAAGTAACCACTTTCATTTCAGGTCTTTATAATCACGTTTATTCTTACCCCAGAGTCTGGCACCATCTTCCATTAATATGTCAGCGTTGAGTTCCCTGAAATAAAGTAAAAGAGCACAATTGTTGAGTTGGGCTAATTAAAGATGTGTATCATGGGTGGAATTGTCTCTTTGGAACCAAGAAATTAATTATGTTTCTTTGGCCTGGTGACCAGATTTGGAAAACAAACCAGCAGATACACATAATTGTTTGCTATCTAGAGTTCTCCCAATAAATTATCTCCGGTCCTCATTTACTTTCTCAGAGTCTATGGGTACCCAAGGATGACAGTCTAATGGGAACTAAGAAGACTGACTTCAGATGGGAACTTCTCGGAAACACTCTCTTTCCTCCTGGGACACGTGACCGGGGAGGAGGAGGAATCTGGAACCAAAGGGTGAGGCTCGCAGGGAGGGAGGGTCCACAGAGGGTCTGTCTCTCAGTGCCTCAGAAATGGATCTGCTTGTTTGCTGAAATCAACAGAGAAGTGGGGATTTCTGAGACCCAGGTGGCAGCCGCCTGAAGTTCTGAGGAGGCGTAGCTGCTGCAAAAGGCCCTGTGGGACTCCTCCCCACCCTCCGTCACGTGCTCCAGACAGCCAGGTGTTTGGTGTGTGCCTTGCGAATGGTCCGCAAGACCACGCACTTCTTTTTTTAAAACTATTTATTTATTCATTCATGATTTCTTCTGCGGCTGTGCTGGGTCTTCGTTGCTGCACTCAGGCTTTCTCTGGTGAGTGGTGCGCAGGCTGCTCATTGCAGTGGCTTCTCTCACGGTGCACAGGATCTAGGGAGCACTGGCTTCGGTAGCTGGAGCACTCAGGCTCCCCCCGCGGCCCTGTGAGGGCTTAGTTGCCCCGCAGCACGTGGAATCTTCCCAGACCAGGGACTGAACCCAAGTCCCCTGCATTGGCAGACAGATTCTTAACCCCTGAGCCACCAGGGAAATCCCACTCTCACTTCTGACACCAGTGGGCCCTAAGACCACCCTCTAGTAGGGTAATTCACTAAAAGAATGCATGGAACACACTTGGAGCTGTGACATGCCTGCTGCTGCTGCTGCTAAGTCACTTCAGTCGTGTCCGACTCTGTGCAACCCCAGAGACAGCAGCCCACCAGGCTCCCTGGTCCCTGGGATTCTACAGGCAAGAACACTGGAGTGGGTTGCCATTTCCTTCTCCAATGCATGAAAGTGAAAAGTGAAAGTGAAGTTGCTCAATCGTGTCCAACTCTTAGTGACCCCATGGAGTGCAGCCTACCAGGCTCCTCCGTCCATGGGATTTTCCAGGCAGGAGTACCGGAGTGGGGGTCCCATCGCCTTCTGTTACGTGCCTGGTCGCAATCTATTGCATACAGCAAAGGACACAAGTCTGTGCTCCCGGGCAGAGTCTTAGAAATTCCAAACATGGAGTTTCCAGCTGTCCCCACCAAGGGAGGCAGGACAGTGCTGACATCTCCCAGTAACAGCGAGCAGGGGTACTGCCCACTGGGGAAGCCCCCCGAGCCCTGGTGTCGTCTTTATCAGGCTGCATCACACAGACACAGCTGACTCGGCATGACTGACCTCAGTCTCCAGCCCCTCTGGAGGTCGAGCTGACCCCATATGAACCCAATCCCCTATCCTAAATCACATTGTTAGACCATCTGGTATGGCCCAAGGCCCCCCAGGTAAATGAAGATGCTCTTATCAGGCAGAACATTTCAGGGGCTTAAAGATCACCTCCTAGGAGCGGAGGGCAAAGACTAGACCTCTCTGAGCAAAGGTTAAAATTCTTCAGTATATACCATCCCATTGTATTTTTTTTTCCCACCCATATTTGTCAGGGTTTAATTCACCTACAATAAAACACACAAACCTTAAGAAAGGAGCTTAATGAGTTTTCATACAAATACTATCAGGCAGTCATCACCCACAGGAAAACACACGGTATTTTCAGCCCCTAGAAGGCCCTACAGATGAGGGCACCCCCACCCAGTCAGCATCACCCCCCGCCTAAGGCAACCGCTATCTTGCCTTCTATCACCACGAAATAGCTTTGCATGTGGTCTCAGGTGGCTCAGCGGTAAAGAATCAGCCTGCACGGCAGGAGACATAGGTTCGATTCCTGTGTCGGGAAGGTCTCCTGGAGGAGGAAATGGCAACTGACTCCAGTATTCTTGCTGGGGAAATCCCACAGACAGAGGAGACTGGAGGGCCATAGTCTAGGGGGTCACAAAGAGGCGGACGCAACTGAGCAACTGAGTGCAACTTTCAAATAACCACCCTGTGGTTTGGAATCCGCGCGCTTGGTTTCATTGGCTCAGCATCCAGCCTGTGAGATTCATCTGGGCTGTGGCGGCCCAAGTGGTTTTCCACGTGCACCTACGCCTCACAATATGTCATGCATTCTGCTGTGGATGGACGTTTGGGTTCGTTCCAGCTTGGAGCAGTTCATACAAAAGCTGCTGAGAAGGCTGGTGGCCCGGTCTGGTGGCACCTACATACTCCTTCACGTCTGTGGAGTGGAATCGCTGGGCCACAGGGCAGGGTAGGCACCAGTAGGTACTGTCGGACTTCTAAACTGGTTCTACCTATTTACTTATCCGATGCTGCTTGGAGCCGCATTCTGGGATGAGTTGGGGAAAGGGGACCTGGAGCCAGAAGTGGATTAATTTGCTGGTGTAGGTGGAGCGCCCCCCGCCCCCCAGCTGGAGGAGGGGTGTAGACCCTGAACACCAGGAGACCAGCTCCTCTTCAGGGCCCATTTCTGCCGTGGACTGTCCTCCTGCAGGAGCACACCTGGAAAGGGTTCCTCCCAGGCTGACTAGGCCCAGCACCTTGAGTGCTTCACTGGGGACTTCCCTCTCCTTCCTTCACTTGCCTTAAGGAAGGTCCTGGTCCAGAGGGGGGTCCCAGGGGTGTCTGGCTGTGACTTGTTTCTTTCTTTTTATTAAAAAAACCATCACATTAATTTATTTTATATAAAATAAGATTATATAATTTATATAAAATAAATTTACATAAAAATTTATAATTTTTTATTTTCTTTATTTGGCTGCATTAGGTCTAAGCTTCCTTACCTGGATCTTCACTGCATCAGGCGGCACATGGACTCTAGCTGTGGCTTGTAGACTTAGTTCCTCCAAGGCATGTGGGATCTTAGCTCCCAGACGAGGGATCGAACCTGAGTCCCCTGTATTGCAAGGCAGATTCTTAACCACTGGACCACCAGGGAAGTCCCATATGACTCGCTTCTTTAAAGGAACTCACGACTGTAAGTAGGCACACCAGCCAAAAGTTCTTGGGTCTTTCCCACTTGTAACCCTTCACTCACACTGCTTTTCTTCTCTAAAATCCTTGTTTCTTTCCATCTATCCAGCCAATCCCATCCATCTGATGAGGTTACCCCAGCCTACCTCCTGCTACAAGGCCTCAGAGACCCTCTTCAGCCTGGTTTCCTCCCCACAACCTCCCCAGAGGATCTCTTATCTTGCTTCTGCAAAAACAGCTACAAAAGGCACTGGGAAATTTACCCAGAAGGCGAACCCAAATGCCCCAGCTCATCCCCTAAACAGATTCTCTCCAGGATTTCAGGGTCTCCTCGAGTGCCAGGAATGAATAACAGAGCATTCCCCCAGAGTTATTTGAGCACAGTGCAGCCAGAATGTCCTGGGAGTCTGTTTTTCAGCTTTTCTACCAATGTCCAGATCCACTCATACAACATGGGGCTAAGACAAGCTACAGAAGTCACATTCTGAGGAGTAAATTGGAGTTTTAGAATTTGAGGGGGTCTTACAAGGAGAGTGCTTATATGCAGAGTAGATATACACGAGAAATGTATATAAGAAACGCTGGGCTGGATGAAGCACAAGCTGGAATCAAGATTGCTGGGAGAAACATCAATAACCTTCAGATATGCAGATAACACCACCCTTATGGCAGAAAGCAAAGAACTAAAGAGCCTCTCGATGAAAGTGAAAGAGGAGAGTGAAAAAGTTGGCTTAAAACTCAACATTCAGAAAACGAAGATCATGGCATCTGGTCCCATCACTTCATGGCAAATAGATGGGGAAACAGTGGAAAGTGTCAGACTTTATTTTTTTGGGCTCCAAAATCACTGCAGATGGTGATTGCAGCCATGAAATTAAAAGATGCTTGCTTCGTGGAAGAAAAGTTATGACCAACCTAGACAGCAAATTAAAAAGCAGAGACATTACTTTGCCAACAAAGGTCTGTCTAGTCAAAGCTATGATTTTTCCAGTAGTCATGTATGGATGTGAGAGTTGGACTATAAAGAAAGCTGAGTGCTGAAGAACTGATGCTTTTGAACTGTGGTGTTGGAGAAGACCCTTGAGAGTCCCTTGGACTGCAAGGAGATCCAACCAGTCCATCGTAAAGGAGATCAGTCCTGAATATTCCTTGGAAGGACTGATGCTGAAGCTGAAACTCCAATACTTTGGCCGTCTGATGTGAAGAACTAACTCATTGGAAAAGACCCTGATGGTGGGAAAGATTAAAGGCAGGAGGAGAAGGGGAGGGCAGAGGATGAGATGGTTGGATGGCATCACTGACTCGGTAGACATGAGTTTGAGTAGGCTCTGGGAGTTGGTGAGGGACAGGGAAGCCTGGTGTGCTGCAGTCCATGGGGTCGCAAAGAATTGGACACAACTGAGCGACTGAACTGAACAAGGAGAGAGCCTGGACCCAGCCCCTCATTTATAGATGAAAAACTGGGCTCAGACAAGGACGCAGGCTTACCTCCAATTCCTCCCCACCAGCCTCTATCTGTTTGCAGATAGAACCCGCAGTTAAAAGGTTTTACAATTAATATAATGAATGTCATTCTGTGGGCCTTCTGTAAAACTGCCAGCTTAGAAAGGCTAAAGTGAAATCTTAGTATGATCACATTTTAAGCTCTGTGATTAACGAACAACACCGCTCACAGTCACAGAAAGTACAAGAACTGCTCCCAGCTAACACGGAGCTTTCATGAACACTGGTGGTTGAGACGTGGGGAGACCCCCAAGACTGGGCCACTGCCCAACTTTAAGAAGGAAAGGTCAGATTGGGGAGTAACAGAAGAGGCCCCAGATGACAGAGTTCGTGGAAACGGACTCTCCATTAACGCGGCTTTCACGCACATGTGCTGGGCTCTGAGCATCTTTTTATGGCTTTGTTATTCTTTTTCATTTGTTACCAAAAGCATCCTTTTCAGCGTTGGGTCCAATTTAAGGACACACATGTATAATTAGGCCAGTGTTATATGGCTGCACATAAAGCCTGGTGACTGTGGAATCTCATTAGTTTTCACTTTGGTAAATCACCAACCTCAGTCCACTCACCAAAGTGGCGGTGTGTCCTCTAAGTACCTGTCAGCAGGAAGACTGCCCGCTGGAAACTCCTTAATTATGAAGCACTCTCAAGAGCTCACTAGGAACTAAATTACATCCTAGTCGCCGAGGAAGCCAACTTCTTGGTTTGCAAGGAAGCGCACTGGTTGGATAAAGGAGCTTTGCTGTATCACTCACGCACTTATTCGTTCATTCATTTACACGGTATCAGATTGGATATTGCTTCCTCTGCCTGGAACGTCTTTTCCCAGCAAAACTCATTTCTCCTGCTCCTTCCAGACTCAGATCAAGTATTCATGTCTATGACGCTTTCCTGATGGAAAGAAGTCCTTATTCTAAGGTGGATCAGAGCATTCAGAGAGGAGAGACTGAAACGTAGGCAGCAACAGACAGACGGACTGTGAGAAATAGAATTCGTCTAAACCACAGCCTGAGACGGCTGGGACTTTATCCCCTGGCAACTGCCCTAATTTTGTCCCTGCTTCCAATTTAGAGCCCACCAGAGAAAGCCAAATATACTCCCCAAACTAGTCCCATAGGCTGCTGCTCTGTGAGCCTGCCCAGGTCCCCCAGGCCAGCCTTCCCTTTAGTCCACTCTAAACCTTTCCTACCGACTTCTGTTAAGTCAAGTTCAGCCATGTCCAACTCTGTGACCCCATAGACCACAGCATGCCAGCCTTCCCTGTCCTTCACTATCTTCCAGAGTCTGCTCAAACTCATGTCCATCAAGCCGGTAACTCCATCCAACCATCTCATCCTCTGCCACCCCCTTCTCCTCCTACCTTCAGTCTTTCCCAGCACCAGGATCTTTTCCAATGAGTCAGTTCTTCACATCAGGTGGCCAGAGTATTGGAACTTCGGCTTCAGCATCAGTCCTTCCAATTAATATTCAGGACTGATTTCCCTTAGGATGGACTGGTTTGATCTCCTTGCAATCCAAGGGACTCTCAAGAATGTTCTCCAGCACCACAGTTTGAAAGCATCAGTTCTTCAGCGCTCAGCCGTATTTATGGTACAACTCAATCCGTACATGACCACTGAAAAAACCATAGCTTTGACTATACGAACCTCTGTTGACTAAGTAATGTCTCTGCTTTTTAATATGCTGTCTAGGTTTGTCATAGCTTTTCTCCCAAGGAGCAAGTGCTTTTTAATTTCCTGGCTGCACTCACCATCTGCAGTGATTTTGGAGCCCAAGAAAATAAAGTCTGACACTGCTTCTACTTCTTCCCCATCTATCTGCCAGCTCCCATAGGCACAACATAAAAGTCAACCAACGCAGGGCAGTCTTGAGGATTCTGAGTGGATGTGTGGAGGACTAACGAGTTTCTGAGTATCTCTAAGTGGAGTTGTAATTCCATCACTGATCTGCACCCCCAGGGGGCACCAATGAGCAATTTCCTCCCACTCCAACCCCCCCCCACCCCCCCCACCCCACCCCCTACCCCCATCCCACTCTGTGGCTGGGCCTGACCCTGGGGGCAGAGGCCAGGGCGGGGCATTCGTGCTGCCAAGGCTGGGAGCCTCTGTTGAAAACAACCCCAATGCCAAGCACCACGAATTATTCTGTGAATTTTACAGGAACCATAAATATTACATAGCGCATCGCTTCAGTTCTGCCAGCCCTGGAAGCAGGTGCTCTACACACTCCAACACAGTAATCAGGCAAACTCAGCCAGGGATCAGCCTCGGCCATAAAGATACAGCCACTCGGCGCCTCCAGACCTGGCATTAGGAAAGACCAGGGTGAGAAGGGTCCGGGACTGGACGATGTCCGGAGTCAGAGAGTCGCGTTTTTCGTTGTCTCCTAAGAACTCCAAATTTTATTTTAATTCTGATGCTGTCCAAGGCTGGTAACAGCCTCACCAAATCCAAATTAAATACCCATTTTAGGGATTTTTAATCTAAGCCATTCCAGCAAATGTGCCGCTTTGGGAATGAATTATTTATTTGTTTGCGTCTGAGGGGAGACTTCCACCCGTAGACCAAGGCCCTGGGACAGTGGTCAATAAATTAAAAGGGTAGCCTGTGGCCAGGACAAGGGCGGTCCGCCACTGGCTTGAGGTCCTGACAACCCACCTGGCCACCCTCACGTGTCATGGAAAACGGACCACGTGGGCCCAGCCTAGAATTGCCTACTGAAGTGCTCACCTCAGACTTGGCTTTTCCGTGTGCTCTTGAAAGCATTTGTCTCTCAAAAGCAGACTTAAAATTTTTAGGCTTTGAATCCCCATCGATTCGAGGAAACAAACTTCTAGAGAGAGTATCAGATCAATCTGCCTTCTCATTCTGAGCTGGAAAGGATCTGAGTTTTCTTACCCATGCTGTTTGCAGAATTTTGTTGGGGTTTTGTCAAAGTACTGCAAGTTTAGGTGGGGGCATTTTGGGGCCACGTGGAGCATGTGCCCTGATCCCAAACCCCTGAGAGTCTGAATTAACGTCCAGACGTGTTTTCATCGTTAATCAGTCATGTCTGACTCTTTGCGACCCCGTGGACTACAGCACACTGGGCTTCCCTCTCCTTCACTATCTCCTGGAGTTTGCTCAAACTCATGTCCACTGAGTCAGTGATGCTATCTAACCATCTCATCCTCTGCCGCCCTCTTCTCCTTCTGCCCTCAATCTTTCCCAGCATCAAGGTCTTTTCCAGTGAGTCAGCTCTTCGCATCATGTGGCCAAAGTATTGGAGCTTCAGCTTCAGCATTAGCCCTTCCAATGTATATTGCGGGTTAATTTCCTTTAGGATGGACTGGTTGGATCTCCTTGCAGTTCAAGGGACTATCAAGAGTCTTCTCCAGCACCACAGTTCAAAAGCATCAATTCTTCGGCACTCGGCTTTCTTCATGGTCCAACTCTCACATTTGCACGTGACTACTGGATAAACCAGCAGGCAGGGCCCCAGCCCAGAGAACACGAAGGCCTGGATTTATCCTGTCCAGCGAAGCTTCCTGCCCCAGTGGAGCATTCTGCATCTGCACTCTACAGCACACTGGCCATGTGTGGCCACTGGACACTTGAAATGCCAGATCGTGTGACCAAGGAGCTGAACTTTTCATTTTTAAATTTCAGGTGTTTTTAGTTCATTTAAATTTTAGAAGAGCTACTTGATATAGTTATTGGAAAACTCTTAGGAATGCTTGGGACAACTTGGACATTTGAATCTCCTTTTTCTCAACTGCAAAGTTTATGGCGTCTAAATACAGACCAAGACTGTCTAACGAAAATTTAGGTCTGAATTGAGATACGCAGTGAGTATAAAATGTTTTGTTAATCATAATTATATTGATTATATGTTGAGGTGATAAATGTTTTGGAAAGATTGAGTTAAGGAAAATGTACTATTAAAATTCCTCTCTTCTGTTGCATTTTGCTGTTTTCACACGGCTCCTGGAGAATTCAGACCACCTGTGTGGTTTGTGCAGTGGCCCTGGTGGCAGTATTGATGGCTCAGCCTCAGCCAGGCTCTGGGCACAGAGGTGATGAGGTCTCAGCACTGTGGGGGAGAGAGAAAAATAAGCAAGCATGAAAATAGCAGGAAAGAAGAATGTTCTGAAGAGACCCTACATATGCTTGGAACCGGTGTGTCTTCAACCTGAGCGACTGTACACGGCAGACTTGCCGCGGGCCCTGGACACTGCTTCCTAAAGCAAAAGCGGGACAATCAACAGCCAAGGCCCCGTGAAGTCCTGACACCAAGGCCTCGGTGCCCTCATTTTCAGAACAAAAATCAAACCCCAAGTCTAACAGCAAGATCTCCATTTGTAGTCTCAGCTCCTTTGGAAAACACGGACATCATATGTATTAATAAGATGGCCTGGGTGGAGAATACCACCCCCTGCCTCGCAGCTCCCCTCCTGACCTGGCCCTGCCCACGACTGTCACCACAATGACGCGTGGGGGCCTATGCTGCAGCAGGTGGTCCCATTCTTTATAATGGGACGGGCCTTTGCTGACGTCAGAAAAATCCACGTAATAGCCAAGGATGGCGGCTGTGCTCCAAGCATCTGTGGATTCAGACACCACTAGAGAACAAAGAGTGACTGTGAATTAATTCAGGCACATTTTTAAAATAATTTGAAAGTTATTTATTGCAGCATTTACATACACTTGAGAATTAATCCCCGGTGGGGACACTTTCTCTGTACCAACTGCAAAATGGTGGTGCAGATTCAGGAAGCCGGGTGGTAAGCCCTGGGCTCAGGTGAGGGGAGGGAGCCATAAGCCAGAGGGAAGCTGGAAGGGGTCCAGGATACCCTTGGGACCCCCCGGGTCTTGAGTGCTGACGTCTCAGCTTGGATCCAGGAGGCATTTTTTTCTGCCCAAGAACCCCAGGAGGAAGGAAGTTTCCTGGGAGATGTGTTACCTGCAGGAGAAACTGGGCCCAGGACTCAGGGTCTATGGGGCTGGACAAGCTGTGTCCAGACATGCTCTCTGTAGAAGCCAAGGTTGAGTCAGTGATACTGAGCCAAGGCCTCGGGGAGGAGCCTTTGAGTGCTCCCCATGTCTTGGGTTGGGTCCCTAGAAGCCGGCTCTGAGATAAGAATTTGAGGGCAAGGTGGTTTATTGGCAGATACAGTGATGGAATGGGGAAATGAGATGTGGGGATTAATCCCATGGGGGGACCCCAGGACCCCAACAGAGCCCAGTGTTGTCTCCTGGAGTATTTACACACTGTGTTAGTTACCTATTACTACAGGAAAAAGATCATCCCAACTCATAACAGTTTAAAACAATGAACATTTACCATCATGCTCTCTGTACTCACGGAATTCAGGAGAGATGCAGTCAGTGGTCCTTGCTTAGGGTCTCTTAGGAGGTTGCAGTTAAGATAGTGGCAGGAACGTTCAGCTGGGGCAAGAGGATATGTCCCTAAAATGGCCCCAAATGGCTTGTGAGTCAGTGCTCCATCACCTGGCTCCAGGGTTATCTCGGCAGAGCACTGGAGCTCAGAGGAAATAGGAGTCTCTGCCCAGGAATCCAGGAAGGCTTCTCAGAGGAGGTGGCCATGGAGAGAGGTTTTCCAAGGGAAGAAGGTGCTCCCACCAGGGAGACACAATTCTTCAACTGGTTGACTTCAGAGACTGTCAGGTGCTGCGGCCAAGGGGAGCACAGCGATGGGGGTGAGAGATGTCACGTGGCCACGTGGCCCGAGGGGGCTGAGAGCGCAGGCTGTCCCAACAGTGACGTTGGTTTGTTGCTGTCCTGTGTTGAGCTTGGTTCTGAGGCTCCCTGTATGTGGTCTCACTTAACGTTTTCTTGTGGTTTAGTCGCTCAGCCGTGTCCAACTCTTTTGCGACCCCGTGGACTGTAGCCCATCAGGTTCCTCTGTCCGTGAGATTTCCCAGGCAAGGATACTGGAGTGGGTTGCTATTTTCTTCTCCAGGGGATCTTCCCGACCCAAGGATCAAACTCATGTCTCCTGCTTGGCAGGCAGATTCTTTACCACTGTGTCGCCTGGGAAGCCACACGTAAGGTTTACACACACTCTAAGACAAGCAACATTACTATCACCCCGCAGTTTACAGAAGGGGAAACCGAGGCACAGGAAGGTCAAGTGGCTTGTGTACCAGTTCAAGTTCATTATGGTTGCCAACAGCAGGGGTGTGGGGGAAGGAATAGTTAGGAAGTTAGGGAAGGTCATGTGCACACTGCTGTATTTAAAATGGGTAACTAACAAGGATCTATTCTATAGCGCAGGGAACTCTGCTCAGTGTTATGTGGCAGCCTGGATGGGAGGGAGGTTTGGGGGAGAATGGATACATATATATTTGTGTGGCTGAATCCCTTCAGTGTTCACCTGAAACTACCTCAACATTGTTCATCGGCTATACCCAATACATAAATAAAAAGTTCAAAGTTTGAAAAAAAAACAAACCAAGTTTAAGTTCAGCCTTTCCTTGGCTGAGAGAAAAACAAGTGCAAAGGCCTTGAGGCACGAATGACCTTGGGGGTTAAAGAGAATTTCAAATAAGTGGGTCGAATCTGGTTCTAGGTCAGGCTCTGGGGGTGGGTGGGGGCCGGTGTCGGGGGGGGGGGGGGGGGGGGGGGGATGGGCTAAGTTGTTCCCGGCAGTGGCTCAGCCCACAGACTTCAGACAGAGGACTCGTGTAGCGGGTCCTCTGACTCCCTCCCCAGCTCCAGCCCCTCGTGGGGAGGCTGATCTCCCGAGAGCCAGCTGCATCGTATCTGTTTGGATTTGCCATTAGAACTGTCTTACTTCTAATTTAATTTTTCCTTTGTGTCTCTCTCCGAGTGACTGAACTCCGAGTCATTTCTAAAGAAAACGTGCCAGAGGTAAAAATCAGTGGATTTTAAATGAAAATCGAGAGTTGCATACAGACACTTGGCAGCCTCCAAGGCTGGCCAGCAAGCCTGGCTGGCCCAGAGCAGTGCCCACAGTCGGTGCTCAGTGTATGCTGAGTGTCCATGAATGACGTCATCAGATAGGACGCTCTGTCCGGTCCCTCACAGACCTTCCTACTGCAAAGGAGCATTGGGCAGAGGGAGGCCAGACCCCGGAGGTTTCAGGACATAGGACGCACACCACAGTGAGTCAGGACGAGCTTCGGGCCAGCTTTCCATCGGGCCCAGTCCGTCTCTGGAGCAGCACCCGGCCCTCCCCGCCAAGCTGAATCTCTGGAGCACCTGCCAGGCCCCTCCCGCTCGGGACACAGGGGTTGTGGTTGCTGCCTCCACACAACCCCAGGGTGTGTCCACATTACGGCTCCAGCCCGGATGGTCTCGGGTGGCCCAGGGCTCATCAGTCTCGTCCACTCTCCATCTCTTGGTCCCTTTGAGGGGCTCTTTGAGGCCATCAGGCCAGATAAGCCAGGGCCAGAGCAGGAATTCTGTCTGCCTGGTCTTCTTACTCCCCGGTCCTCATCCCCACAGGACCCCAGGGGCTGCCCTGGCCGCAGCCCCCAACTCCCGAGTGAAGCCAGTTCCTCCGCTGCTGCCTGCGTTCTGCACGTGAGCGTCAGAGCAGAAATGAGACGCTTCCACGGCGGGATCGGCAGCCTCCAGCTTTCTTTTCATCTTTCTCCTGTTTATTCAAAAACAGAAGAAGCAAACACAAACACAGGAAGTGGGGGTCGGGGTAGGGCTGGGGAGGATTCTGGCTCCAGTGGGGAGAAGGGTGGGCTGGGCGTGCCTCTGGGTGATTCCAGCTCTGCGATGCTCCCAGGCAGGCCTCTCACATGGCCCCAGGACCTCGAGGGGCACACCCCTGCTCTGCTGCCTCTCTGCTGCCGCTCCCCGACAGGCTCCAAAGGAAGACAGGGTAGCAGCTTTCACCCTCCTCCGCCTCAGACCTCTTCAAGTAAGACACCAAGCTGCCTCGGCAGGGACACTTCAGAATATATTTCAGTGTAACTTGGGACAGTTCAGTAATTTTCCAGAAGTACATTAACTAAGCCCGCTGCCTGCCTTTCATGTAAATATTGTCTTCCCATTATAATAATTATCGTGATATTTATCATGCATTAAATGTATATGTATTCCAGGCTCTGCCGTCCCGAAGGAAGGTGTTGCTATTGTCCTCATTTTTCAAATGAATAAACAAAAGTTCAAATGAATCCTCTGTGGAGGTCGTGTTCTAAGTGACGTTGCCAGATCTGCCCATCTCTGGCAGACAGTGAGGATCAGATGCCCAAAGCCACTCACAACACCCTTTCTCTTGTTTTCTGCTGCTGCTGCTAAGCCGCTTCAGTCACGTCCAGCTCTTTGCAACCCCATGGACTGTAGCCCACCAGGCTGCAGTCCGTGGCATTCTCCAGGCAAGAATACTGGGGTGGGTTGCCATGCCCTTCTCCGGGGGATCTTACCAACCCAGGGATCCAAGCCACGTCTCTTATGTCTCCTGCATTGACAGGAGGGTTCTTTACCACTAGAGCCACCTGGGAAGCCCGTCAGCAGGTATGAGAGGCAAAAGGGCCCGAGAGAGGGGCCCACACGACAAGGTCATGTGACCTGCTGCCGTCTGCTCTTCCATCGAAATACCCGACGAGCACGGTGGGATGGGAAGAACAAGCACCACTCGTTTGGCCATCGGAAGGTGAGGGACCAGGTGCACCTCCCCCCAGCTCCCCAGGAAGTGCTCAGCGTGGACAGGAGCCAACACCGGCTTTGGACCTCACGACACCAGATGTCACAGAGCTCTGCCCTCATTTAACAGATGAGAACACTGAGGCCCAGAGATGCCAAGTCCCAACCAAGTCACATGGCTGCTTAGGTGGTCAGAGTGGGTTTTCAAACCCAGGGCTATTGAACGCAAAGCCTATTCTTCTAGTAGGTGGCTTAAGGTCGGCGGCGGCCTGGACCGCTGGCAGGGGGATTCCAACCTCAGTGATCCAGGAGGCTGGCAGCATTCTGGGGGAAATGGATCCAAAGGGATCTGGACAAGGGTTTGGAACAATGACTTAGGCTTAAGTCTGAAACCCCAGGGTGGTCTCCAGCCCACGATAGTCCTGGGAAGCAGAGGGAAACCCGAAGTACATGGTTGCACAGAACCAGCCCGGACTTCAGATGCCCACCTGCAGGGGACAGACAGACTCGGGTGCTCAGAGAACCCCGCGTGTCTGACATTCCTTCTCCAGCCTGTTATCCAAAGGCCTGGCCCGTTTCCCTTGGTACCTTTGCATTAAAATATTGTCTGCATATGGTGGGGAAATGAATGTCCCGCTTCCTTTTTGGAGCTTTAATGACTTAATATGCAACAAAAGGAGAATTTTTCTCCTGGGAGACACTAACAGATGCTGCTATTTGAATCCGGGCTGTGCGTTCCCTTCCAGCTGCCGAGCCCGAATAATGTGGACGCTACACTCCGGTGTCAGAGCAGAGTCAGGACGTGGCTCAGCCTCGCAGTGGGGACTTTGAATCCAATCTGGGCTCTTTGTTTAAGGGAAGGAGATTTGAGCTTCCATCAGGTGTTCCTGGTTTCCTCCCAAATTGAAAGGACAATAGAATCAACGGGGATGCCCGCTCAGAACAGCCGTCCTGGGGACTCCTCGCTGGCTGGAGAAAGTTCCAGATAAACAGACTTCCCAGTTCCCGCCCGCGCCCCATGACAGCCTTCCTCCTGGCCTCACCTCTGTTCAGATGGTGTTGTTCGCAGCCGCTCTCCCCTGAGTTCTTTCCATGACGCATGAGCAAATGTTCAGCTGCAGAGAGGAGATCTGGTTGTCAAGTGACAACGAAGGCTTAGAAATGAGCTGATCTAAGATTTCAAATCCTCTTCTGAGTGACCTGGGCCGAGTTCCTGTATTGAGCGGATGATACAGACATTTTAACATCCGGAGCCTTGTTGACCTTGGAGGGATGACTCACCAATTCTTAGAGACGGTGAAGGACTCACTCGTTACTTCTATATGCAAACCAATCCATCCAGAGCTCGTACTCTCAACCCCCTCCTCTGTGAGGCTCTCACACTCCGGCCCAGAATCCACCTGCCCTCATCACCCCCCACCAGGTGCCAGGCAAGTAGGGACTGCCCTATTGCTTCAGAGCCACTGGAATTACCCACATTAGCCCATCCTAAGCCTGCCTCCCTGTGGAAACCACCCGAAGGTTCTTGCCCACGTATTTCCCCCACTCCCTCTGCTGCCTGGCTGACCCTGGTGCTCCCCGGCTGACCCTGGTGCTCCCCATGTGGCCCTGCAGGACACGCCACCTCCTCTCAGAAACTTCGTGTGACAAGCTCTCGTTTGTTTTAAATTTGGCTGCCCTGGGTCTCAGTTGCAGCATGCAGGATCTAGTTCCCTGACCAGGGATCGAACCTGGGCCCCCTGCATTGGGAACATGGAGTCTTAGCGGCTGGACCACCAGGAAAGCTCCCAAACTATCTTTCCAATGTCAGTCATCACTGCTGGTCTCACCCCATCTGAATAATAATAAAGTGTTAGTTGCTCAGTCATGTCAACTCTGCGACCCCATGGACCGTAGCCCGCCAGGCTCCTCTGTCCATGGAATTCTCCAGGCAAGAACACTGGAGTGGTTAGCCATTCCCTTCTCCAGGGGATCTTCATGACCCATGCATCAAACCTAGGTCTCCCGTACTGTAGGCAGTTTCTTTTCCATCTGAACCACTGGGGGATCCCAATTTTAAAACAGTTCCTTAAGCTATCTGGGCCTTAATTTCCTCATCTTTAAAATGGGGATAAAAATATTATTTGCTGACTAGAGTGGTATTTAGGATCAGAGTTAATGATTGTGAATGCTAACCACACAGTCCCGCACTTAGCAAGTGCTCAATAATGTTAGTGATGATGATAACAACTAATAGTACATTGGCTGGGGGATTATTGTAGACACAGCATGATTCTGAGGTCACAGGTTCAATTCCTGACTCTAACACTCCCTAGCGGGATGACCGGGAACTCAACCTTTGGGGCTTCAGTTTTCTCACAGGGAAAGTGGAAATGAGGACCATCAGCTGCCCAATATTAGTGAGAGGATATCACCTAAAGTGTCTGCTGAATGCTGGCACCTAGACCCACTCATAGAAGCAAGTGTTGTGCTGGAAACAGAGTATGTGTTTGGCAAATACAAAAGAACAGGCTTCAAGTCCAAAATACTGGCTGAGAGTTTATTTTGATCTCAGTCCCCAAGGGGGAGAGTTGATTTTTCTTTCATCCCTGGGCCTGATTTTTGCCACTTGGGATTTCTGAAAGCCAGCCTCTTGAGGGATGTGATACCTCATGCTTCCCACCACCCGGTGGTTATAAAAAGCTCTCACCTTCCAGAAGAGTGACTCAGGTTGTTAGCTCTAGAAGCGCTGGAAAGTGAAAGTGTTAGCCGCTCAGTCGTGTCCTGCTCTTTGTGACTTGGTGGACTGCAGCCTGGCAGCCTCTTTTGTCCATAGGATTCTCCAGGCAAGAATACCGGAGTGGGTTGCCATCCCTGCTCTGGGGGAATCATCCTGACCCAGGGCTCGAACCTGGGTCTCCTGCCTTGCAGGCAGAGTACCGTCTGAGCCATGGGTTCAAATCCTGTCTCTGACACTCTGAAGGTGCCATGTGGAGAAGGTGCCTTGGTTTGCCCATCTGTAAAATGGGCTCTGGGGAGGCCAAGAAGGTCCAACCTTACCAAGTGCCCAGAGCAGCACTGTCTGTCACAGGCCCTGGTGTGTGTGGGTCAGCACCTCCTCTGGCCTTCTTGCTGTTCCCCAGAGACTCAGAGCTCAGAGTGCTGGTGGGGGGTCAAGCAACGTTCAGCCTCCTGCTTCACAGGCAAAACTGCGGGACCTAGGGATACTTAATCTGGAAGAGAAAAGGCTCCCAAAAGAACATTTACTGAGCACCTTGTTGTTGTTTAATTGCTAAGCAATGTCCGACTCTTCTATGACCCATGGAATGTAGCCCACCAGGCTCTGCTCTCCATGGGACTTCCCAAGCAAGAATACCAGAGTGGGTAGCCGTTTCCTTCTCCAGGGAATCTTCTCGACCTAGGGCTCGAACCCGCATCTCCTGCGTTGGCTCATTACCACTGAGCTACCAGTGAAGTCCTTGTTGTGCACCTACGATGTGCTAATTGCTGCTCTGGGGGCTGCATTTCAAACAGATGAGCCATCTCTGCTCACATGGAGATGACAACCTATCAGAGGAGAAAGATAATAAAGAAACAAGTAAAACCCACAAAAGCATCACCTAAGGATAAGAGCTCTGGCTTCTAAGAGAAAGTGACGTGGAGGGGACAGTGTGAGATGAGAGAGGAGGGGGACCAAGACTGAGGCTGCCACCCCAGAAGACCAGGATCTGAGTCCGATTCCTATTCTCAGCCTGTCTGGGAAGCAAGGCAGGATCACGTCCACCTTCCCCGTGGGGGCCTCCAGCCGGGTCGGGGTGGAGGAGCCCAGGAGGCCCCAGGGGAGCCTGAGAAGCCCCTCAGAGCTGTTTTAATTGAAAGACGGCTTCTTCCCTGTGTTCTCTGTAGGCAGCGGGGGCTTTGAATTAAACATGAGCCGTGATTTATTTATCAAGTCTTTGAAAAAGTCTCTCTCTGACTGTGACTCGGTGCAACCCTCCAGTTAACCCTTCCTGGCCTCTGAATGGGGGTGCTGAGATCCTCCCCATCAGATCCATCTGCAGAGAGGCATGGGGGCGGAGGGGAGGGGGTGATGCTGACTCATCCAGGAGGAGGGAAGAGGAGGCTGAAGAGGGCATCAAGCTGCCAGCTACTCGCTTTGATCAGCCCTCGGATCTCCACTGCTCTCTGGGTGCCGGAGCCTGACTCCGCAGACTTACCCCACCCTCCGAGTGGACTGACTTCTTGGTCACGATTCTTCACTCCCCTGTAGCAGAAACGCACTGCCAAACCCTTGCCAGGGTCTAGGGGCAGACAGAGTGGGCTTCCCGCCTACTAGCTGTGGGCATGGCCAAGGGCAGGCTAATGCAGGAGCTCCACAGAAATCCCTAACGTGCTTGTGCAGCTTGGCCTGGCTTCTCAGGCTCCTGCCTTTCATGGAAAGAACATGCCCTGGGCAGCTGCATGGGCCACAGATATGAGATGTGAGTGAAGAGCTGCTGAACTGTGAGAATAAATGACTGTTCTGTAAGCCACTGAAACCTGGGGCTTATTACGAAGTTTGAAACAAACCTGAGGCTGTTTGTTACCAGCCTCAGCATGGCAATGTCTGACTAGTACACTCAGCCTCCATTGGAAGGCACCAGTGGGCCCGAGAGCTGGAGGAGATGTTCAGGTATCATCGCCCCATCAGCAATGGCCTTGCTTCCTGTCTGCTTTGCTGCGGTTCTAGAAGCTACAGTTCCCTGCCCTTGCCCATCAGGCCTGGAGGCGGTGACGACTTTCCACTTTCGGGAGTCTGTGTGTGTATCGCCCTTCCTGGTTGATTCCTCAGTTCCGCCTCTACCTCTGAACACAGCCCCTCATCCGAAAATGCCAGGAAAGCACACCCATGTCATCGAACCATTCATTATTCACAGTAGCCAAAACATGGACGCAACCCACGTGTCCATCAACAGGTGAACGGATAAGCACAATTATGCAGCCTTAAAAGGAAGGAGTTTGTGGCACATGAGGCTGAATCTTGAAGACATGATGCTAAAAAGAATAAACCAGTCACACACACACAAATTGAATACTGTATGATTCTACTCATATGATGTCCCTAGAGTAGTCAGATTCATAGAGACCAAAGGTAGAATGGTGGTTGCCAGGGGCTGAGATGAGGGAGAATGGGGAGTAGTGTTTAACGGGTGTGGAGTTTCTGTTTTAGAAGATGAAAAGAGTTCTGGAGATGATGGTAGTGATAGTTGTACAACATCATGACTGTATTTATTTATTTAAAAAATTCTTTTTGGTCTCATGGTGTGGTGTGTGGGATCTTAGTTCTACGACCAAGGATCGAACCTGGGACCCTGGCAGTGAGAGTGCTAAGTCCTAACCCCTGGACCACCAGGGAATTTCCCATTTTGACTGTATTCGATATCACTGAACTGTTGGCTTAAAAATAGTTAAGATGATACATTTTATGTTGTACATATTTTAGCACAATAAAAAAATTAGAAAAAAAAAAAAACTCCCAGAGGAGGGTGTGCCTTATTCCCGTGCTGACCCTGAGTGATCTCTGGGGTGTGCCCTCTCTCATCTCCAGTCTCCATCTCCTACCCCACCTGAGGTCAGGCCTCAGGGCCAGAAGCTGAAAAGGACCATGTGAGGCTCTAGGCTCAAGCAGGGCTCTTTAGGGCCTGGGGACCAGCCCAGAGCATCACCCTCATGCATCCTCCCAGACACCGGTACCCAGCCACTCGGGGAGCTGAGCTGTAGCCATGACAATCTGCTGGGATAGCAGGTGACACTGGTCACCCAGTGAAGGACTCCACCCCAAGGAGCCCAAGAGTCAGTCCTAAGGCCCCCCGTCTGGAGTGGTGAGAAGAAAGGTGTGAACTTGGCCCTGTGAACTTGAACCTGTGAGAGGTTCTGGGATGCCCTCATTGATGGGGGACTTTGGGTTACTCCTATTCACTGTCCTCGTGGGCTGCCAGGACCCATGGCCTGGGAGTCACAGACCTGCTGGGTCCCCGTCGGTGGGAACATTTGAAATAAAGGATCATATGAGTCAGAGCTCTTTAAGTGGTAAGGAGCAGAAACCTCACTTTTACTTCCTTAAACTAAAAGGGTCTCTAATGTGAGAGTGAAAGCATTGTTCACTCGGTCATGTCCGATTCTTTATGACCGCTTGGACTGTAGCCCGCCAGGCTCCTCTGACCATGGGATTCTCCAGGCAAGAACACTGGAGTGGGTTGCCATTTCCTTCTCCAGGGGATCTTCCAGACCCAGGAAATCGAACCTGAGTCTCCTGCATTACAGGCAGATTCTTTACCATCCGAGCCACCAGGGAAGCCCCCAAAAGGGTCTTTATTAATCCACAAAACTGAGAAGTGCTGAGGAGGTGGGCGTCGAAGTTGGGCTCAATTCAGCTGTTTGACCACACCAAGGACCCGGATTCTTCTGTCTCTCTGCTCTGTCTTGGGCTTCCCCCAAGGCTGGCTTCCCTCTAGATGGGGAGTCGGGCAGCCAGGGAACTTGGCGGGATGTTGGGGGGAGCATAGCCCTGCAGCTGAGAGGCGGTTATTCGCTAAGTTCTCACTTCTGTGTTGACTGCCTCCCGCTCCTGGAATATCAGCCCTGTGAGAATGGGCACCATCCAGCTGCCCCAGTGCCTGGGGGTGGGGGCGGGGGGAATTAGGGGCAGAGAGCAGGGGCTCAAGAAACGTGGTGGAAGGGCAGTGTCTGGGGGTCTCGCTTGAAGGCAGAGGAGTGTGAGAGCCAGTGGGGGGTCCTGACCATCGCCGCTCCTCCCGGGCATGGGATGATGATCGCCCAGGTCCTCCTTCCTGTCCCCAGGCCCAGCATTGCTCAGGGAGGGCCAGATGGCTCCCAGGAGCGGCGAGGCATGGTTGGGCGATTTGATTAACTTGCCTAATGAACTCTGAATTTGTTCCATTTTTTTTTCCCCATGACAACGGTACTGTCTCCCTAAAACTGTTATTGACTCCTCGTTCGTGGGGACGTAGGTGTAACAGGAAAGCGTGTTCTGCACACGGCCGACGAGAAACCAAGTGGTGTGGGTAGGGGGAGGCAGAGGCGGGGGAGGGGCTACATTGAGTCAATGGCAGTCAGGTGGCGTCTTCAGGAGACTGACGTGGACCCAGCCACAAATCCTAGGCGCTGGAACAAGTGGAGAGGGCGCAGTGTTGCTATGTCGAGCAAATAAAAACACAGAAGGCCCAGTTAAATCCAAACTCAGATAAACAACAAAGTATTTTTTAGTAAGAGTCTAGCACGCGCCGTTAAGGCCATTCATCCGGTAAGGCAACAAGGCAGGGAAGGGGCTCACTGAAAAGCAACAGAAGAGGACCCCAGTGCTGGTCCCCTGGACAGAGGTCACCGGTGACCCCTCTAGAGTCTCCCCACAGAGGGCCGCTAGTGTCCCAGTGGCAGAGAAGGGCCAGGGTACCCACCCTTTGGCTAAGGATGTCCCCTAGGGTGGGCTGTGGGGCACCTGGGTGCCCACCTGTTACATTCCTGGGGCTGCAGGAATAAAGCATCTTCAAAACCGGGTGGATTGAAACAATAGTCATTTGTCCTCTCAGGGCTGGAGGCCAGGAGGCCACAGGCACGACGCTGCAGGGGCCATGGTCCCCTCCAGACTCTGATGGAGCGTCCTCCCCAGGCCTCGTCCGGCTTCTGGGGGCCCCCAGCAGCCCTTGGTGTCCTCTGCTTGTGGACACATCGCTGTGATCTCTACCTCGGCCATTACCTCCCTTCTCTGTGTTTCTGTGTCCTCTCTTCTTGTAATAAGATGCCAAGCAGGGCTTCCCTGCTGGCTCAGTGATAAAGAATCTGCCTGCCAATGCAGAAGACACAGGTTCTGTCCCTGGTCTGGGAAGATCACACCTGCCACAGGGCAACTCAGCCTGTGCGCCACAACTACTGAAGCCCGTGTGCCCTAGGGCCCGCGCTCCACAGCAAGAGAAGCCACGCACACATCGAAGAGCAGGCCCCGCTCTCTGCAACTAGAGAAGAGCCCACGCAGCCACGAAGGCCCAGCACAGCCAAAAATCAAAACAAAACAAAAGAGACGCCAGTCACTGGGCAGAGGGCCCACCCTGATCCTGTGTGGTCTCATCTCAACTGATCACACCTGCAAAGACGCTTCGTCTACGGTCACATGCTGAGCCGCCAGGTGGGCGTGAATTTGTTGGGGGGGTGGGGGTGGTATGCCTTCCAGCCCAGGTCTCTCTTCCTGAAACACGCTGAACGCTTTTCCCCAGGACTGCCCTCCACCTGTTCCGTGACCAGCAGCTCCTGCTCTGTTCCTCTGCTCTCCTGACCTCTTACCCAGGAGCACCCCCCAGGACCCAGGGCCCCACCTGGACTCCCTTCAATGCAACCTCCATGCCTGGACCTCCCACGTTCCTAAACACAGCCTGACTGTCTCCCAACCTCTGGACCCCTGCAGGCACACCTGCACGCACCCGCGCACACCTCCACCTGATGCCAACAAACACCTCCGTCTCCATGGCCGACACTTGACCACATCACCACCCCCCACCCCGGTGCTCCGTCTCAGCCGATGGCATCGCACTGCCGTCCCCCGAGCTCCGGCCCGAACCTGAGTCATCCTCACGCCCTCCTCCTCTTGCACCCACAGCCGATCTGCCGGGAAACCCTGTCGGTTCTACTTTCAGAATCGATCCAGCATCCAAGCCCTCCTTACCACCCCCACTGCCGCCTCCCCGGGCTCAGCCACCATCACTTCCCTCCTGAGTCGGCAGGACAGGCTCCTCATCCTCCCTGTCCCCACGTGAGCCAGGATGGTCCCGTGAACACCTGTCAGATGACACCGGGGTCTCCACTTTCCAGCGGCTTCCATGATGCTGAACAGAATCCAGAGTCCTCACTGGGGTGGCTCCAGAAGCTTCTGCCTTGGAGACCTCCCCCACTCCCGTCTCACCACCTCCCTCCTTCTGCCACACACAGGTTCTTCCTACTCTGTTCTCACCACAGGGTCTCGGCACCTGCTATTCTATTTATGTATATCCTGTTGGTTGTCTCTCCAGAGAACCCTGATTAGTACAATTACCACCTGACAATTTTACTACATCTGTGATAGACAGAGAGATAGATGGGTATTGCATACATATTATCATGTAATACATTTACTAGAATATGAACTCCATCATAGCAGGAATTTCTTGGTTTTTTCTTTTTTAAAAGTTAAGTAAACCACATTTATTAGAATTTAGGAGCCCAACTTTCAGTTCTTATTCTCAGTGATTTCAACTGTTAGTTATACAGACAAACTTTTTTAAAAATGACTACAACTCTTGTCTCAACATTTTCCCTTTAATTAACTCTCTGGTCTAATGTCAGCCAATTGTTTTTTTTTTTTTTTTTTTTATTTTTGCTTTTTAATTCTTTTATTTAAATTTTAATCTTGCATAGGTTTTTTCTTTTTTTGACTCCACCATGTGGCTTGTGAGATCTTAGTTCCCTGACCAGGGATCAAACCTGCACCCCCTGCATTGGAAACATGGGGTCTTCGCCGCTGGATGGCCAGAGAAGTCCAGGGATTTCTTTAAATTTTCTGAAATAGCACCTGGCACATTGTAGGTGCTCCACTGCTGCTGCTGCTTCTGCTGAGTCGCTTCAGTCGTGTCCAACTCTGTGCGACCCCAGAGACAGCAGCCCACCAGGCTCCCCCGTCCCTGGGATTCTCCAGGCAAGAACACTGGAGTGGGTTGCCATTTCCTTCTCCAATGCATGAAAGTGAAAAGTGAAAGTGAAGTCGCTCAGTCGTGTCCGACTCTTAGCGACCCCGTGGACTGCAGCCCACCAGGCTCCTTCGCCCACGGGGTTTTCCAGGCGAGAGTGCTGGAGTGGGTGCCATCGCCTTCTCCAAGGTGCTCCACTGTGTTGGCTAAAGTCATCATTATTGTCTTATTCTGCCCAGGCTGTCATAACAGAACACCCAAGCCTGGGCCGCTTAAACAAACAGAAACTGACTTCTCCGAGTTCTGGAAGCTGGAAGTCCAAGATCAATGTGCTGGCCACGTAGGTTTCATCCTGAGGCTTCTCTTGGCTTGCAGATGGCTGCCTTCTCACCGTGTCCTCATATGGCAAAGAGAGAGAGTGCTGGTGTCTGTTCTTCTCTTTCCTTTTTTTTTAAAATTTTTTTTATTGAAATATAGTTGATTTACAATGTTTCAGGAGAACAGCAAACTGATTTGATTATACATTCATAATCTTTTTCAGATTCTTTTCCATTATATGTTATTAGAAGATATTGACTATACTGTTCTTCATTTTAAAGACTTTTTTAAAAATGTGGACCATTTTTAAAGTCTTTATTGAATTTGTTACAATATTGCTTTTGATTTTTTATGTTTTGTTTTTTTTTTTGGCCGAGAGGCAGGTGGGATCTTTGCTCCCCAACCAGGGATGGAAATTGTACCCATTGCATTGTAAGGTGAAGTCTTAATCACTGGAACTGCCAGAGAGAGCCCTGTTCCTTTTTTTTTTTTTTTTTTAAGAAATATTTACTTTTATTTATTTATTTGGCTGCACAGGGTCCCAGATATAGCACACGGGATGATTAGCATGCTGGGTCTTTTAGCTGTGGCACTTAGGATCCAGTTCCCCCACCAGGGATTGAACCCGGGCCCCCTGCATTGGGAGCTCGGAGTCTTAGCCGCTGGACCACCAGGGAAGTCTCCCTGCTCCTCTTATAAGACAGCAATCTTATCAGATTAGGGCCCCCACACTTGTGACCCCACTGACCCTCCTCAAGACCTCATCTCTAAATACACTGAGATCCATGCAGCACAAGCTTTATTCAGTAGCCAAAGCGTGGAGAAGGGGAACTTCGTGCACAGATCAACTTCCTTCCCACTTGGCGATGGGGATTTAATTTTAAAAAGAAGAGACAAAGGGAGGAGGAGTGAGATTCATAGTAAGGAGGCACGCACAGTCTGTGGGGGAGGGGCAGGGCTTTGCGAGGGAGTGAGGTGCCCCCTCTTTTTATCCTTGTTTGGTCTTCACTGTCTGGTCTGTGTCATTCAATACACAGTGTGAGCCTCAAGGTCTGTTGGAGGTCAGATTCACCCCCATCTTGGTCCGTTTGGTTCCATCTGGATTTTTTTGTCTCTCTCTCTATTGCTTCCTGTCTTACGTCTGGACCCCACGGCCTAAAGATTTATGCTAATTCCTGCTAAAGGGTGGCGTTGGCGAGTTTTGAGCAAAGACCTAGGACAGCACTGGCCACATTCCCGAGCTCCGATTCCCCGCGAAGAGAGACGCTGGGGCAGCCAGCACTGCTGGGGATGGTGGGGCTGATCCTGCTGCCCAGATGCGGACAGATCAGCCACCTGCAGGGGGTGCCTCGGGAGACCAGCCAAGCCCGTTAGACCCCCAAGCCCAGCGTCCTTCCCAGGGGGCTTCAGAGACCCAATCCTCAGGCCATTGCCCAGTGGGTCCAGGGCGGCATGAGTGCCACAGTCCCTGAGGCCCTTTCCTGCCCCTCCTCAGTAAGGAAATGACCTCAGGACAGAGGACGGTCAGGGGGTCGGCCAGCCTCCTTCCTAGATGTATCCGTGATCCTAGGAGGGCCCCCCAAAAAAGAAAGCAGCCCCTGGCTGTGTCTGGGGCAAGGCCCAAAGAAAGCAGGTCCGTGCTCGGGTCACAGTCACTCCTGGGGCCCTGGTGACGCCTGCAGGCAGAGTCTCTGTCCCACCCACACAGGACAGGGCCAGCTCCTCGGAGACGACAGAAGCCTGAGGACACACTTTCGGCCTCCAGCGTGCCCAGCACCCAGCGGGGCTCCTCTAGTTGGCTTAGGACAGCCAGGGTGGCAGGTGTGGTCTCCCCTGCCTGACACAGTGGAGAAGGGGGTTAAAGAATGCTGGGGGCTGGAGGATCCAGAACACTATGAACTGCTGTGCGGATGCAGGGGAGAAGTCAGTGTTCAGGGACACTTCCTGGAGGAGGTGGAAAGCAGCAGGGTCTGAGGATGAGCTGACTTTAGAGTTTAGAGAGATGGGGAAGAAAGGACATTCACTTGGGGCCATAGCCTGAGCAGGCCCTGACATCTTGGGACCTTACCAGGACCTTCTCTGGGGCTTAGCACACAGCAAGTGCTTAATAGTTGCACAGCTGGCAATTGTACCCACAGTAGTCAGATGGCAGACCAGTAACGCCTTCATTCTTTTTGCTAAGTCACACTGCTTCCCCCACTTTTACCAGCGATCGCCCACATTTACCCAATAGAAAAGCCTGGAAACTCAGTGGGCTCAAAGAAAGGCTGTTAAAATGTTCATGTTGATGCAGGAAACATGATTGACATTCCAGCAGAGCTGGTGTTTGTCTCCTTTTTTCCTTTGCTTCCCTGCTAATTGGGGTTTAATATTTGCTGTCCCCACCACTCATTTGGGGGTGATTATGAGTCTGTGTGCTAATTTGCTTCAGTCCTGTCCAACTCTTTGCAGCCCCTTTGTAGCCCGCCAGGCTCCTCCAGGCAAGAAGACTGGAGTGGGCAGCCATGCCCTCTGCCAGGGGATCTTCCCGACCCAGGGATCGAACCTGCACCTCTTACGTCTCTTGCATTGGTAGGCAGGTTCTTTACCACTAGTGCCAGTGGAAATGGAAATGGGGCAGCTTCTCTTGTGACTTAAAGGCAACATGGCCTGGGTCTGAAATTGTAGCTGGAGAAGCTGATCCCGGGTACCCACAGAGGTCATGCTGCTCCTTGTCCCTGTCTCAAAATGTAACAGCCATTCCACCAGGCCTGGCAGGCACTCTTTCCACCTAGAAAATGTGACCTCTTCCCTTCTTCATTCACTTTCTGCATACACTTACAAGAGAACTTGCTAGGTGCTGCAGGGGGCTGGGCTCTGGGGGAGCCAGAATGAATAATATAGACCTGCTTCCTGCTTCTCCAGGAGCTTCCTGTCCCAGGGGAGACAATAATGATCAAGTCATCAATCAATCAATCAAAAACAAGCAATCAGTGTATCACTACATCACTTCACAGCAAAAAGATGGGGAAACAATGGAAACAGTGGCAGACTGTACTTTCTTGGGCTCCATAATCGTTGCAGATGGTGATTGCAGCCATGAAATCAGAAGATGCTTGCTTCTTGGAAGAAAAGCCATGACCAACCTTGACAGCATATTAAAAAGCAGAGACATTACTTTGTCAACAAAGGTCCATCTAGTCAAAGCTATGGTTTTTCCAGTAGTCAGACAGAGATGTGAGAGTTGGACCATAAAGAAAGCTGAGTGCTGAAGAATTGATGCTTTTGAACTGTGGTGATGGCGAAGACTCTTGAGAGTCTCTTGGACTGCAAGGAGATCTAACCAGTCCATCCTAAAGGAAATCAGTCCTGAATATTCATTGGAAGGACTGATGCTGAAGCTGAAACTCCAATGTCTGGCCACCTGATGTGAAGAACTGACTCACTGGAAAAGACCCTGATGGTGGGAAAGATTGTAGGCAGGAGGAGGAGGGGATGACAGAGGATGAGAGGGTTGGATGGCATCACCGACTCAATGGACATGAGTTTAGGCAAGCTCTGGGAGTTGGCGACGGACAGGGAAGCCTGGCGTGCTGCAGTCCATGGGGTTGCAAAAAATCAGACACGACTGAGTGACTGAACTGACTGACATGAGGGAATGGTGCAGAGCACTCTGCTCTGGAGAAGGAAAAACAAAGTCAAAGTTAGGAAGCATGGAGCATTTGAGACGGGGTCCAGGAGAGCCTCTCTGGAGCCATGTCATTTGAGCGGAGTCTCAGGCAATGGGAGGGCATTGGTGCGTGGAGAGAATCTCATTCCAGGCTCTTGGCATCTCCCTGGCGCTTTGATGATCATTGAATTCATTCCTGGGCCCCAAGGAGAGTGAATGAAGCGGCAAAAACACAGGCAAGTAATGAGATGCTCAGGAAACTGCGGGCAAGGCGGCTGCTGCCTGAGGCTTGGCACAGACTCACACCAGAAAGCAGCGGTAAGAAACCAAGCAGGACCAGCTCCTCACGGACAGAGCTCACGTGGTGACCAGCACTGTCCGCAGGGTGACGGGCAACTTCAGAGAGCGTCTCCAGGGACAAGAGGATCCAGGGCGTCCCCTCCACCCCAGCCTGCCTTCCTGCTCCACAGAGCGCCCTCCTGGCTTCGGCCACTTTGGGAGAAGACGGGGGAGTGGTCCACGTGGCTTCTCAGGCATAACTGCCCCAGGCTGCCTGATTGAACCTGATCTCTGACTCCTGCTAGTCGTTCCTTGCTGGGTGGCAGCTCCTGCGTCTTCGCTCCCGGCCCTTGATCTGGTGGCCAAGTCTCCTGGTCTGGCCCCAGGGAGTTGCGCCTCCGTTGCACCTGGAGCCCCCGTTGTGGGTCTGGTCTTTTCTTCCGGCCTAAGTCTCGAGCCTAAGTCATTAGGCTTCTCCAGCCTGAGACGTTCCCAGTTCTGGACCCTGTTCCCGGTTCTGGGTTTGCACCCTGCATAACGACTGGACCGCCCCCGCATACTGAGGAGTCACTAGGTGCCAGTATCACCCTTTCCTCAAGTGGCAGCCAACCTTGAAGGTGGCCCCCGGGAACTCCACCTCCTGTGTGCTTGGTCTTCAGCAGACCCCTCCCATGTGTGGCACCAAGGTTGGTCTGTGGGACCCGTAGAAGACAGCAGATGTTTCTGAGTTTAGGTTACAGAAGATTCGAGGTGCTCTCGAAATAGCCATTGTGGGAAGTCAGCTGCCCTGTCTGGAGCAACCCACCTGGTACAGACTGAGGCCGCCTGCCCACAGCTGCGTGAGGGTGCCCTCTTGGAAAGGAGGTCTTCCAGCCCAGCGGGGCCCTCAGAGACCACAGCCTGGCCAACATTCCAGCTGTCAAGAAGGATCCTGAACAAGAACCACCTAGCTAAGCCACTCCCGCATTCCTGACCCATGGAGACCGTGAGATCAGAAAGGTTTGCTGTCTTCAGCCATTCAGATTTGGAGGGATTTGTTACGCGACAAGGGATGACTAACACGTTCATCTCAGCTCTTTCAATCCTCAGAACAAGTCTACGCTGTGTAGTGATGGCTGTCTCATTATTCAGGCAGGAAACGGCTGCTCCAACATGTCAAATCACTGGCCCCCAGTCTCGCAGAGAAGTTGTGTAGAGGAGTAACCTTGGGCATTTGCGTCCATTGTAACCAGACCTCTGGATTTCTGTCCACTTACAGCCACATGTTCCCACTCAGCGCGTATGTTCTCAGCTGAGGGCTTTACTCCTCAAAATAAGCCCTGGGGAAATACTACTATTTGTAGCAACATGGATGCAACTAGAGAGTATCATACTAACCGAAGTCAGGAAAAAGACAAATACCACAGGATATCATTTATATGTGGAATCTAAAAATGTAGCTCGACAACCCTGAACATTCACTGAAAGGACTGATGCTGAAGCTGAAGCTCCCATACTTTGGCCACCTGTTGCGAAGAGCCGACTCATTGGAAAAGACCCTGATGCTGGGAAAGATTGAAGGCAAGAGCAGAAGGGGACGACAGAGGATGAGACAGTTGGATGGCATCACCGACTCAATGGACAGGAGTTTGAGCAAGCTCTGGGAGTTGGTGACGGACAGGGAATGCCGGGTGTGCTGCAGTCCATGGGGTCTTAAATAGTCGGACACAACTTCGTGACTGAACAACAAACAGAAACAGCCTCACAGATGCAGAGAACAGACTTGTTTGAAAAAGGGGAGGGAGGAAGGCAAGGGATGGACTCGGAGTTCGGGGTTGGTAGACACAAGTTATTACATTTATTTATTTATTATTTTTAAAATATTTATTTATTTGGCTGCATCGGGTCTTAGTTGCGGCACTCAGAATTTTTAATCTGCAACTGCAGCACTTGGGATTTCTTCTTCTTTTTTTTTTTTAAGCTGTGGCATGCGGGATCTAATTTCCTGACCAGGGCTTGAACCTGGGCCCTTGGCATTAGGAGCTCAGAGTCTTAGTCACTGGACCTCCTGGGAAGTCCCTGAAAACTATTACAATTAAAATGGATAAACAACAAGGTCCTACTGTACAGCACACTAAACTATACCCAATACCCTGTGATCAACCAAAAAGGAAAAGAATATGAAAAAAGGAACGTACATACACGTATAACGGAGTCACTTTACTGTACAGCAGAGATTGGCACAACAATGTTTATCAACTATTCTTCAAAAAAAAGTCCTGGGGGTGCTTATTTTATAATCACCCTTATTTTATGGATGAGCGGACTAAGGCTCAAAGAACCCTGACTCACTCAGGATCCACAGCTGAGGTGGAGGGAGTCTCATTAGAACTCAGTCCCCTGGGGTCACTGGAAGCTGCCTAGGGGTGGCACTTTTCAGAGCAGGGGTCAACCCCGGGCTGGAAGTGGGGCCTGTGTGACCTCAGGCTCTCCTTCCCCTACTCAGGGCTGTGGGGTCCCTCCTCAATCTCTCCCACCCCTCAGCCAGCAAAGGGCTCAAAGCATGGCATGATGGGGACTGCAGGACTGAGGTTTTGAGAAGCTGTTTACTCTAGGTCTTGAATTTTAAAGAGTTTAAAGTCCAACTTGGACCCTCAGCTCCTGGGATGCCTGTAACCATGGCAGCAGCTCACGAACAATAGCAAATATTTGCTGATTGAGAGAGAGAAAGAGCCAGGTAGGGAGGGAAACAGGGAACAGGGCTTGTCCCGGGTGCCTATAGATGGCCTGGGGGCTGTCCCCAGGGGCCACGCAGATACTTCCAGTAATAACTCCTCTACCGAGGGGGCACATGCCCGTCTCTGGCCCATCCCCTGGGTTTCTGCTTGAAACATGCCTTCAGGACAGCATGTCCAGGGCCAGATTCTGGGTGGGCCTCTGCACTAATAATTCCTTGTTTTTCTCGAGCCTCAATTTTTTCATCTGTAAAATGGGAATAACAGACTTGTCTGCCTTTTTAGGGAAAGTCAGGTAAGCTTAACTAAAGGTCAGCTGCCCTGGAGCATCATCATGAGGAACTGTTGTAAAGACCACTCCCTCAATTGAATTCCAGATTGAAGAGAGGTCAGGAGCTCCAGGCTACCGTCCAGGTGGCCCAGAGAGGAGTAGGGGCTTGCTCAAGGACACACAGCAAGAGCAGCTGGACCCAGAAGCCAGCCACCCAGGCCTACTGTCATCTCAGGCCAGGAGGCCCTCCCCGACCAGCTGTCACCAGCTGAGAGGCTGTGAACAATGGCTGTCGGGTGCTTCCTTGCGGACATGCTTGGGGCTTAACTGGAATCTGGGTCAGGGCCTGGACAGTGTCTCAGCAGAGAGAAGCAGGGAAGCTGCTGAGAAGGGGCTCAGCGTTCCCTGTAGAAGCCTACGGAAGGAATCAGGGCTCTCCCCACAGGCCAGCCCCCTCACCTGGGGTTTCCAGGTCAGCTGCCTCATGTACACACCTTGATTTGTAAATAGGCCAATATTTTAAATTACATTCTAGTGAAAAAATAATAATAATTGGCCTCCCTAGTGGCTCAGTGGTAAATAATTCACCTGCCAAGAAGGAGATGCGGGTTCGATCCCTGGGTCAGAAAGATGCCCTGGAGAAGGAAATGGCTCCCACTCCAGTACTTGCCTAGAGAATCCCACAGGCAGAGGGACCTGGTGTGCTACAGTCCATGGGGTCACAAAGAGCTGGGCATGACTTAGCAACAAAACAACACAAAAAAACCCCAAAAAGGTTACATCATATTATTAAGAGAAGAAGGTGTACAGACCAAGCACACAGAATGTACTAAAGGCCTGGAATGGAATCTTAGCTGTTTTAGAAATTTGGGGCCTCAGTCTCCCCACAGGTAAGCAGGGCCCAAGCTGGGAGCCAGTCTGAATGTTCTCTGGAGACACTGCTCTGAAAGTTTCCTTGGACCCCTCTCCACTCGGCCTCCTCTCTCGGCTGGAAGCAAGAATACATTTATTTATTCCATTTTCCTATTTCTTGCCCTGGAAACTCCTAAAATAGAACGGGAGGTGGGGCCATCAGGAGAGGTCCCTGGGCTCTGAAATCTCCTCTCTGAGGGACCGCAGGCACCTGGGACTCTGTCCCCGAGGTCAGGGGTGAGGGCGGGTGGAGGTGGGGGTGTTACCTGAGCTCACCCCGCCACACCCACGCTGTGCAGACCTGTCCTGGGTCCAAGAGGATGGGATCTTTTTGGTTGCAAACTATGGCCAAGCCATACCTCGATTCTTCTGCTTTGCCAGAGGCCCTGGCTTCTAACGGGTGGCTTGGGAACCAGCGCTGCTGCCCTGGGGAAAATGATGGGTGTGTCTGCAGCAACAGTGTGGCCCTGGTCCCCGGAGGTAGAAAGACAAAGCCAGCTGGGAAGGAGCTGGGCCTGCCCTTGTCTCCAGGAGGCGTGGTCAACCTCCGGGGGCGTGGCTGACCCCAGGGGACCACCCCCCTCCAACCTAAGGCCTACCAGCCAGTTCAAAACAGCAGGGACTCCAAGGGCTCATAGTGCCTGTTCCCAAAGGAAGGACTTCGGAGAGCTCCCCGCCACAGTCAGATCCATTGCCCTTTGGGGGGCAGACAGATACCACTCAGTCATTCCACTGTCCCTAGACAGGGATGCCTGGCCTGCTGTAGTCCATGGGGTCGCCAAGAGTCAGACAGGACTTAGTGACAGAACAACAGCAAGAGACAGGCAGGAACCCAGGCGCCCTGCCTTGGCAGCATGGAGTCTTGGGCACTGGCCCACCAGAAGCTCCTGAACAAACATTTCTTAAATAGAGCTGTTGGTTGTTGGTACGCAATTTATGGTTACTTCTTAAACTGTGCCTATGCATTACATGTCTATTATATATATGGTATCTGATGACAAATAGCCTTCAAAGAAAGTAAATGCAGTATTTCTTGCCAGTCCTGAGTCTTGAGCCAAGATACAGACCCTTCATGACCCATGCCACTCCCTTAAGCACAGAGAGCCAGGGTTTTGGGTGCATTATTCCCGCAGGACCTGGTCTCTGGTATATGATGAGTGACAAGGAAACGTCAATCTACCCACACGCTTTAGTCTTTGTGTTTTATTTCTGCTTGAACAAGGTTTTAAAATGTGCTCATAAATATTTGCCCTGACAACTACAGAGACCAGGACGACTGCTTTGTAGAGAGAAGTAAAACCGTCCGGTAAATTTGCCTAGTGCTTCCTGGAGAAAACAATGGGAAGCCAGCAGCCTGTCAAGGCCAAAGTCACATAACCAAACACGCGCAGTCCTGGCCTTGACAGGCTGCCTTGTTATGTTGACGTCCCCAGTAACGATCAAATCACTTCCATGTGACTGCACAATACCAACCGCAGGCAGTCAACTGGTGGTTCTCTGAGCCATCGAGGTTGAGGTCAATGGCGGCGCTGCATGTGGAGCAAGGAATCGTTAAGGAAGAAGACCCCCATGGAAAATGCCCAGCCCCCAGCACTGACCGCCTACAGGCGTTTTTTTTATTTTTGGCTGTACCAAGTCTCAGCTGTGGCAGGGGATCTTTGATCTTTGTTGCAGCATGCGGGATCTTTGGTTGTGGCAGAGGTCAGTGTTCTGGAAGGAGTACTTTGGTCCCATGTTCTGGGTTCAGAGCTTCTCCAGCTGCAGGAAGGAAATTATCTGACTCAGCAGGGGTTCAAAACCCTGATGCAAAGGTTTGCTCCTGGAAGAGGCCATGTCAGGGAATCAGGTAAGGTGAGCCCAGTGCCTAGCATGGGTAAGAAATAACAAAACTCCTCAGTGCTGTTCAGGGGGAGATCTGAGTAGCTGCTGGTTTCACCATGAAGGAGCTTCCAAGTAAACCGCTCTCCCCCTGATCTCAGCACTTTGGATTCCACGGGCCCCCAAGCAGGGAATCTGGCCCAATTTCATGTTCCGCCCGACACGAATGATCGAGTTCCTGCCAAGTCATAATACACAACATTGAAAGTGGACTCCAGGGACCTCAGTGACCCAGGGATGAGCTTGGTTTTAGAAGTCACAGCTTCCATCGCGGCCTCAGTATCGAGTACACCCAGCACACAGTGTCGTTTGGTTCCAAGACTGGACTCTGCTCCCTTAAAATAGACGTTCAGGTATTTCCACTTGGGAAAGGGACAAACTGAGTTATACTCTGAGGCTACTGAAATGGAATAAAGATACAAACTAGAAAGTGCTTGTGAGGGGGGCATTCCTGACCTTGGGGGAGATGAGGAAAAATATTGACACACCTTCCAGGGCCAGTGGACACAGAGAGAGGCACTGGCAGGGCACGTTGGCACTAGGTCCCCTCAGAGCCAAAAGCCAGAAGGCGGGGGTGGGCGTGGCGGGACCTTCAGAGTCACAGGCTGGCTTGGGTCCCAGCTCCGCCCTGGGTCAGTTGTGTGTTCCCAAAGTCACTGTTTTAATTGTTCCATGTATTCACCTGTCAGTTGGGGTGAACTCTTATAGGGGGTTGTGAATAGGATTAAATGAGATTTTATGGCAGAGCATACACAGAGCGGGCTTCCTGGGTGGCTCAGTGGTAAAGAACCCATCTGCCAATGCCGGAGACGTGCGTTCGACCCCTGGGTCAGGAAGATCCCCTGGAGAAGGAAATGGCAACCCTCTCTGGTATTCTTGCCTGGGAAATCCCACAGACAGAGGAGCCTGGAGGGCTACAGTCCACAGGGTGGCAAAGAGCTGGACACGATTTAGCAACTAAACAAGAAAAATACACAGAGTAGATGCTGAACAGGTGCCCCATCTAGGGCAGGGTCATCAAGTGAAACCGGATTCCCAGTTGAGATGACAGGGACAGGCTGGGGACAGAGAGACTGGGTGGAGCCTGCAATGTACCCCCAGACTGAGCCTGGCTGGGGCTGGGGAGGCGAGGGCAGTCCAGCACCACACCCTCCCCCAGGCATTCTGCACTCCCCTGGGGCTGCCCACTGGAGCCCAGCCCAGGCAGACCAGAGAAGCTAGCCTTCTGCCAGAGGTCGCGAAGCCCCAACGCTCCCTGCCCTCAGCCCCAGACATGGAGAAAGCAGACACCAAGGCTGTCTTCCAGTGCATTTTAATCAAAATTCCATCATCAGAAGAGTTCTTGTAGCATACACTGTTAGGATGGGCATGTCAGCTTGGTCCTACAAATGGAACGTTCACAGATTTGCACTTTGAACATGTATGAAAAATAAAATATATAATATTTAGCTGTATAAATTTCCCCACTGAACCACGTCTATCTTTTAAAATAAATGATGACCTCTGTCCAATCAACGAAGCAGCCTGGAGTCACTAAGCAGGCACCAGCCCAACGACATCCATTTCCTGAAGTTCTGGGGGAAATAGTGGAGACAGTCGGATGTTCACAGGAATCCACGCGAATTAAACCGAGCACGTGCCTCACAGTGGGGCGAGCCGTTGAAAAGCAGGGAGTGGGTTAATGGCTGCTCTTTTCTGTTTTGGGGGGGTGGTTAAAAAAATAAATTCCCCAAACCACATGGCACAGTTGTAAAAGCTGCAACTGAACTTTTGGCACCAGTGGGAAAAAGACACCTTTCAAAGCCAGCCAGGATTCCGCCAAAGCGCGGGTCAGAGGGCAAGCTGACAGAGGGCGGGTGGACAATGGCCTGGGCCCTTCTGTGTGCAGGGTTCCCGTTCACAGCCCCCTCCCTGGAGCCATGGACGTGCCCCCCACCTCGGAGATCAGTCAGGGCAGTGTCCGAACAGCCTGCCTTCCTCCGCAAGCTCAGGAGTTCCTGGGACATAAAGATTCACAGCATAAAGAACACCAAGGGAAGGGCCCTTTTTTGAGGGGTGAGGGGGAGAAGGGAGGGGCTTCGCTGCGTGCTCAGCTGACAGCAAGGGTGTACGCGACACACAAGGGACACAGCCACTCTGGCAGGACGATGCACAGCCTTCAAAGGGGACGGACAGACGGCGCACACGGAACACCAGGGATCCGTGAGAGCAGGCAGGGTTGGGGCGCGCTAGCATTTACAGGGGTTCTGAGCAGGAGTCAGGAATCCGTCCACCTGCGGCTCAGGGCTTCCTCCCCGCCCCAAACCAACAAAATCATGGTTCAGAACAGATAAGCTGGTGACAGATGCTGCCACAGAGCCTCAGGCTTAGAGATGCTCTGGGAGGGGGCTTTGAGGGCCCCCCGCCCACTGTGGCAGGAGGTTTGCACGCAGTTCCACTGGGGGCGTGAGGGGAACGGCCCGGCCACTGCCTCCCGGACAGAGGGGCGGGTGGCTACAAGTCAAGGAGACGCTCCTCGCAGGTCTCCACCGGCCACTTGGAAGCCCCTCCGAACACGTCCACGTTGTTGTCCACCCAGGGGATGATGTTGCCTGGCATGTTCGTGGAGCAGTTGGCAATGTTGATGATCTCCTGTGCGCGGAGGACGCGGTCCCAGATGTTGAACTGGCTGAGCTCCCCGACAAATGCCTGCGTGGCGTCGAACCTGCCGCCGACCGTGTCCTGGGGAAGGGGGACGGAGTGAGTGGGGGCAGGCTCGGGGCGGACGTGTCTGTCCCCTCTCCCAGGCGTGTGACCCACCTGGCAGGGGAGCGCCAGCTTGGAAGGGACGTGGGGAAGGGGCGGACTCCCCTGACTCAGATGGCACCCTGTGACCACTGAGTCCTGCTGCTTCCAAAGCTCTAGGGCTCGTGAGGCCCGGGAGAGGGCGTGACTCAAACCACCCCACTTTACGGAGGGGAGACTAATGAGAGAGATCCTCCAAGTTCCCTGAACTGGAACTGGACCCGGGTCGCTCGACTCCCAGCCAGGGGAGAAGTAACAGGGAAGTGTGTGGGTGGGTGGGGTGTGGAGAGAGCCAAGAGCCCGACTCAAGGCCCCCCAGAGGACCGGGGTCTATTCCCTTGACTTCCACCAGCAAACCCCAAACACGGGCTGAGATGTGAACTCTTCTCTGCCCTCCGCTCCAGGAGCGAGCTTTCTGAGGGCGGCCTCTGAGCCCCTGACCCATCTCAACCATAGATGTGGTTCCCCAGGTGGGCGTGCTAGGGATCAAGGTCATGACCCTGAGCCAGGAGCCCCTGGAAGATGCCAGTACCAGCCAGGGCCCAGCATTCTGAGTCAATATAGTGGCAGGCAGAGGCCAAAGGGCCAGAGATGGCCCGGGGTCCCTGGGGCTCTGGGGACACTCCTGCCTGTATTGGACAGACTCCACTCTAGAATCTATAGAACCCACCACATCAACCTGGTCCCTGCTAGGAACGGCAAGACGTGTCCCCATCCCCGCCCTCACCCCTTCAGGCCACAGGACAGCCCGAGCTAGGCCGGCAGGGACCCCAGGTGTCCAGCCTGGCTGTCATGCCGCGGTGACCAAGGCCAGGTCCGGCAGGCAGAAAGCTAGGCAGGGCCCCAGGCAGGGAGACAGCCGTGTGCTGCGTGGCCAGCCGCCGCACTCACCTGCTCCTGCCCGAGGATGAGCACACCGCCCGGCTTGATGGGATGCCAGGGGGCCAGGTTCTCCCCGGTGCCCAGCTTCTCCCCATCCTGGAAGGCCTCCCACATGCCGTCCCGCGTCGTCCAGGTGACACAGATGTGGTGCCACTTGCCGTCACTGACAAACAGGGGCAGCTGGGCGACCTGCGGGTGGCAACGTGCAGGTAAGGGCCCCTCGGGGTTCCCAGGAGTTGGGCCTGGGGGGACTGGAGGCCCTGAGCCCACTGCCGCTCTCATCAGGGACGGGGGGGGGGGGGTCCCTTCTGATCTCCCCCCTCTGCTCTGTGGGTAACACGCCCAACCCTGCCAGCTCACAGGGACCCTTGGACTGGAGACACCACATATGTCAGACTCTTAAGGGGAAAGGGGCAGCCTGGGTACAAGCCCCTGAGCCCGGGGGGGGGGCCTGCTCTCGACTGGACACGCTTGGATCCTGGCTTGGCTGAAAGTCTGGGATACTGTGCAGACCAAGCAGATGAGATGGACAGCTCCCTGCTCCTATGCTTGTTCTGAACACCTCTCGTTGGAGAACCCAAAGGGAAGTCAGAGCTCTACTGGGCAACTTCTTTGGAAAACAGTCAGACAAGGCATCTACACTCTGCTAGTAGGGTCCCAACAGCCATCGTGACACTTGGGGGTCTACGTGTGTGTGTGTCCCCCTGGGCAGGCCGCCTACCATTATGTGTGAGCGTGAGGGGGAGGGTGGGAGTGCACACAGGGCCTTTCTGTCCCACACCATCTCCCTGAGGTCCTGTAAGTCCTCTACAGACCAGCTCTGCCATCAAGCATCATGTTGTTACTGTTGGTGTCCTAGCAACCTGGAGCTCCCTCCCAGGAACTGGTTGTTTACACGACATCGAAACCGAGAGGAAAACAAGGCTCTCGGCTCTGCTTCGTCCAAGCGCGTTATTTAGAACAATTAATCCCCAGCTCAAGGACGTGGTCACTGCTGGAAGGAGGCCCTCAGGTGGATTCTGTAGCGTTTCCCAGTTAAACAACTCCAGCCAGAGCAGTTCAGTAGAGACAGGCAGGGTGGGGGCCGAGTGCCTGGCGAGCCCTCCAGGGCTGTGCAGCCATCCACCACTCAGCCCCAGGAAGGAGGATGTGAGGCTGCCTGTTGGGTGATGTGCAGCCCACCTTACATTTAAGTGAGGCTGCAAGAGGGTCCCACAGATGCCCAGAGCTGATCTCTTAAGGAGACCACATTCCTGAATGTCAAAATAAGCCAGTCTATCAAAAAGGGACATTTACTCTGGAAAAGGCAGGACTGGAGGGACGGGAGACAGATGGGTGGTTGCCACAGGCTGGGGTGGGAGCAGGAGGTGACTATAAAAGGGAATGAAAATCAACACAACATTGTAAAGCAATTATCTTCCAATCTAAAAAAGGGCAAGGAGGAAATCTGGGGAAAGAGGAAACTGTTTTATATTTTAATTGTGGTGGTTACACAGTTATGCATTTGTCAAAACTGGTTGAACTAAAAAGTATAAATTCTACTGTATGTAAATGTATTTCAAGCCCCCCCGCCACCTGCTGAAAGACATGCTCATGAGAAATATCACACAATCGCACACACATACACACACCCCCTCCCCTATTCCTGGGGAACCGCCCTGACTGACTGGCCTGAGGGCCCCTGAAAACTCAGGCTGTCCCGAGCAGGCGCAGTTCATTCTGATCCTTCGTGGCCTCTGTGCTTGGACCCTCCACAGCTTCTTGGTGGGACTTACCACTTGGATCCCACAAGCTACAGCTGCCTGGCCCCCTGCCCCCTGCCTGGTCACCTGCCCAGAGTGGGACTGAGTCAGGGCCAAACTGTCCCCTTTGTGGAGAGGACAGCCTTGTGGTCAGATGTCAGACTTCCTGCAACATCCCAACTTTGGTGGCCACTGGGATAGGGGGAAGGGTGGGGGGCCTTCCCAGTGGGCTCACCTTGTCATTGATGAGCAGCTCGATGGGGTTGTTGCCCCACTCAATCAGCACGATCTCGTTGGCCTGCCCAGGCACAGCGTAAGAGAACGGGGTGCCGATGCCTGGCGAGGCGCTGGACCGCAACCACAGGCAGATGGTGAAGGCATACAGCTCAGGCAGTGTCTTCTTGATCTTCCCGTACAGGTAGTTCGTGCGGAGGGGTAGGGACACTTTGAACGCATCCGGCGACTTGAAAGCACTGTTGCCTGGGGGTGGGCGGGATGGGGAGGAGGGGTTGACAGCGTGTGAGCACCTCCCTCTCTTTCCCCACAACCAGCACAGCCCAGAGCAGCAGTTGACCTGGACCCCCTCCCTGCAAGCAGGTCCCCCAAGCACAGCACACCTGCTACAGACTGGCTGCTGTCCAAGGTGCTGAAGTGGGAAACAGGCACATCCTTGCTCTTGGAAGCTCGAGGAAGGGGGAAGAGGCACGCTGGATTTAACCTTCTGGTTAAACTAAGCCAAAATACCCTTCCTCAGCCATGTCCTATTGCCTCTGCTGTTTTCTAGAAATCTCGGCCCCTTCAGTAGGGCTGGGCGGGGGCCTGCTGGACTTGGGCTTGGAGGCGGGACCCCAGTGCCCCATAAACACTCATTCACCAATGAGTCCCTGTCACTTCTCCCCCAGAAGAATCACCACCGCCCGAGGTAAAGGAGTCAGGCACCCGTGACTCGACACTACAGCTGAACTCAGAAGTGGCTTTTGGACTAAATCCCTGAGTGCATTGCTTTGCCCAGGACCTGCCCTTCCCTCCTTGAGAGAAAACCAAGTTTACTGACCTGTTTCCAGCAAGAGGCAGAGACTCCTGACCCACTGAAGTGAGCCCACCTGCCCTGAGCCTTGATCCCTTGGGGCCTACCTGGGGCTGTCCCCAAGCATGTGGCACTTCCAAAACCTTTGGCAAACAACTGAAACTCTTAAATAGGTCTAAGTCATTTTCTGCACAGTTTTGGTTGAAGCTCAAAATTAACAACATCATAACTAAACACACAGAGGACAAGCCCCTGTGTGCTCATCACAGATCCCAGCGTTTGCAGGGGACTGCAGACTCTGCACCGTCACAGCAAAAACTTCTCTCTCGTTGGGGACCAGATGCTGCCGGAGAAGGAACCTAAATGTCCATCACTCCCTCAACAAGTATTTGTTAAGCACTGACGAGGGGCCAGAGGATCCTCATTTCCGTCAAAGACAGGCAGGCTCCCTTGGCCTGGAACCACACTGCCCGTGTCACTAGTGAATGAAATCTGCTCCTTCCTTGCCCCGCTCTGTAGAATAGGAGCCAGAATGGATGAACCACTCTCCACCACGAGCCCCCAGTTTCATTTTTTTAAAAAAGATTTTTGATGTGGGCCATTTTTTAAGCCTTTATTGAGTTTGTTACAATAATGTTTCTGTGTTTTATGTTTTGGTTTTTTGGCTATGAGTCATGGGATCTTAGCTCCCTCTGTGTTTTATGTTTCGGTTTTTTGGCTATGAGTCGTGTGGGATCTTAGCTCCCCCAACCAGGGGTTGAACCTGCACTGTCTGCATCGGAAAGCAAAGTCTTCACTGCTGCACTGCCAGGGAAGTCCCACCCCAGGCCCATTTTCTGCCACAGTGAGCAGCACAGACACGTGAGAGAATCCCCTTGGTGCCACAGCTCACACACCACCCAAGGACCTTCCACCATGGAAGGCTGCAGAGCCCACCATCACCCTTCCAGCCTCTCTGGAATGGGCAATGTAGAAACATCAGAGTCTAAGCTTCACATGTAGTATTTCTTTCTATCTGCTGACTATGCAGTCTTGCCTGATCCCCCCTGACCTCCCAAGGCTGTGGAGCACCAGGAGAGGGGTGGGAAGACCTCATTGCCTGGGGAAGCTGAGGGCAGGGCCAGGCCAGAGGTTATGCTGAGACGGGCCCCCTGTGAGGCTGAAGCAAAGCTGAGAGATCCAGAAAGTCCTGGATCCCTGATTTTGCAAATTGCACAGTGGCAGCACCAAGGCTCAGAGAAGGGCACCAACTTACCCCAGGTCACACAGCCCATAAATGACAGAGCCAGGAACGGAAGTTGTGCTTCCCAAGACATGCAGCTGCAAATACTTAATGTGCAAATGCTTGTGTTTTCATGAGATGTGATTATCTAATAGAAAGAAATGGCTTCTCTCCTTGCAGGTGGGCAGGCTTGCTAATTTGATCAGGCTCGGGGTCAGTAATATCGTTAGCCCAGTGATTACAGATTGATTCCATCAGGGCTGGGAGAGCCAAGGGGCGGCCATACCCTGAAAGCCGGCGCCCTCTATTCATATAAAACAGCTTGGAGGTTCAGAGGAAACTTAGTTAAAACCAATTAAGGAATTAAAGGGCCTGACCGATAAATCAGAGACTGCAGGTAGCTGACAAGTCAAGGATGGGGAGCAGCCTGGGGCTAAGAGACAAGGGTTCCAGTGCTTACTTCCGCTCTGAGCTGGGCTCTGCCTGGCTGGAGCGCCCGGAGTCCAGAGGCCCCCACAGATGAGCAGGTCTCCCAGTAAAGAAAACGAGCACCCTTGGAACCTGGGCAGCAGGAGCATCCACACGCAGGTTGGAAGCTCAGCACTGGGCTAGGAGAAGCCTCCCACACAGCAGGGCTGAGGCCCACGTGCCGCTCCAGGCTGCAGCCTCCGTGACTCTGGTCCTTAGGGGTCGCCGCCTAACACCACCCCAGCTCTGCAGTCTGCTGGCCACGTGAATGCAGGTGTCACTCAGCTCTGACTCACTCCCTCATCTCACCAAATCCCATCTCACTGGGTTGTCGCGGGGATTATAGAAGACAGAACGTGGAGCTCAGAGCCCAGCATCTGGCGCAGAACAGGCACTTAACAGGCAGGAAATGGTGCACCGAAGGCCTGAGAACCCCAAGGGCCCCCCTCTGTGTGTGGTTGAGGTCCGTCTCCCCTGGGCTCAGCAGGATGCTTCTAAGGAACACAGTGTGCTTGGAAGGAACACATTCATGGTACATTTGGGGGCTGGCAGCTTACATCTCTGCTCACACCTGTCACATATATGACAGACAAGAGAACTGCTCAGAAGACAGATGATCACCTTCCTTAAAGACTCACCCCAGGGCTGGGTGGAGCACAGGATTCCAGAGCTCTCATCCAGTGGTCGAGAGGCAGCGGACCCTGAGCCACTGCTCACTGCCAGGGTCTGCAGGCTCTGCAAGAATGGCCCTGTCCTTGGGGAGTCCAGCTCTGGTCTGGACACGGACCTCCCTCTGTGCCAGGTGAGCTCGGCGGACTTCCCACAGCACCCAAGAGTGTGGGTACAGGAATCAGACTGGCTGAGGTGAGCCCTGACTGTGGCTTTCTGGCTGCGAACAGACACGCCAAGGTCGGGAGGGAGAGTCACAAAGGGGCAGCCCCTGGGTGGCCAAAGCCACGATGAAGGAGTTTGGAGGAAGCCATGTGAAACTCAGAACCGCCCTGGAGTCACAGAACAAGATGGAGAGGGGCAGGGTTATGTGCCTGTTGCCGTCCATTAGCCGGTGGCCTGGGCCCCACCTCGACCCCCTCTCCCCGAGACAGATGACAGATCTGGCTGAGAACCTCGGAGCACTCTTCCTCATCTATGAAATGGGTATAACAAGAGTCCTGTCTCCACACTCGAACTCAGTAGACTTCTACTAACCCACTTCCATTAACTCACTTCCTCGTAGCAACTCAGCCACCAGGCCAAGCGAGGTACACGGCCACCAAGGTCTCTGACAAAGCCCTCCCCTCACTCTGCAGCCATCCCCTCCCGTCAAGATACTGAGTAACTGCAGTGTGCCCGCTCCCTTGGCCTGCAGGTCCCATGAGGGCGAAGCTGGGCCAGGGAAGGTGAGCCACCCATCCCTGGCCCCAGTGGTGCCTTCCTCTCCTCCTGCCCGGTGACAGAGAGCTAAGTTGCAGCTGCTCTGCCTTTGGGGAAGGCCTTTGAGACCTAAGGAGCTTCCTGGTCACCCAGCAATGGAGGTGAGGCAGAGAGGGCTTTTTCAAACTCAAGAATCCAAGTGCAATAATAATGATAAGGAAGGAAGAATAGGCTTTCCTGGAAGAAGAGAGCAGGAAAGGGATGAAGGAACCCTTTGACTTTGGGGATGTTGCTGAAAAAACAACTAAATCAAATGAAACAGAAATACTCTCTCCTTGGATGCCTCCATCTGGCCCTGCTGAGCCGATGTGACTGGAAGAGTACGCGGACATTCTGCCACTGGACATTCACCTGCCAATTCATACAACTGAGTCATCAGAAGCTGCCCTTGTCGGGTTAGTGCATTTGAAAGGTTATAATCCTATACCCACAACCAGCAAACCTAAAACTTCACACCCAGCACAGTCTGAATGATCTAGGGCCCTTGATCCCTTCCCTTCCTGTTTCCTGTGGGAGAAACTCACCCACCAGAATCTGAGCAGAGAAAAGAAAGAGACTCAGAGTCCGCTGCAGGGTCTAGTTAAGAAGGGACTGAAATGCCTGCGTGGCAGGAGGTCAGGAATCAGACTGGACGAGCAGATCCTGAGTGTCTTGCTTTTTCATGGACAATGCCAGTGGGGCTGGGGACGGGGTTAATTCCAGAGACGGCTGTTGTCAGTCACCCCGATTGTTTGCTCAAACAGCCAGGAACCACCAGGCAGGCAGGGCCACAATCACTGCTGAAAACGGGGTCTGAGCATAGGTGATGAAAACCAGGACCCTCCCAGCCGCTAGCAGCGCCCCCTCCATCTCCACTGAGCCTCTGACCAGTGCCTACAGGGCCAACTCTTTGTGCACCACGAGATGACTCGGGTTGAAACAGCAACACCTGGCCTGAGAGGTGAGAGGCAGGAGAGGCGGGCTGTGGCTGGGATGGTAAGCAGTCAGGTGGTTTTCTGCCCCCAGCATTGGAGGATCAGAGGTGAGGACGGGAGAGCAGTCTCAGAACCGAGCAAACTCAGGAGAGCTCCCCGCCAAGAGTGACCAGGCAGGGGTCTAGCCGTGACCACTCCCTCAGGGGCCCAAGTGGCCGTGTCTGTCAGGGGGCAAGATGGCAGTGCCGCGGGCTCCTCCGGGCCTGCCCTCCCTTGCTCTGAGCCCCGCTTCACCCCCTTGCACGGCAGCCAAGTACGGCGACGATGGGCTGGGGGCGGGGCGGGGGGGTGGTGAGAGGGCGGGGGTGGAGAGGCGGCTGATGGACGGCCGCCAGGGGGCGGCAGAGACACCAGCCCGGCGCTCACCTCGCTCCAGCTCGGTGACCCTCTGCAGCAGCGCGTTCAGGGCGCTCTCGGTCTTCTGGCGGTGAGCCGAGGTCTCGTTGTGGAGCAGGGACTTCTCGTCCTCCAGCTCGGCCACCTTGCGCAGCAGCTGTCTCTCCAGCTCCCCCAGCCGCCGCTGGAGCACCTCCCGAAAGTCGCCGGGCAGCACGGCGTTGGACACGTTCGCTCGGAGCTGGTGCTTTCGGTGGAGGAGGGAAGGGGGCAGGGGGCACAGGCAGAAGTATTAGGGCCAGTTTAAAAACGAATTGTGAAATGGAGCTCTGATGGCCCCCACCACACAGGGAGAAGCTTCCCAAATGGGAATATTAAATCGTGCCAATGGCGGGAACGGGAGCATTTCACTCATTTGTGTGTGTGTGTGCGCGGGAGGGGGGGCGGGGTACGGAAAGGATTTCAAAGTCAAACAGCAATTACTCTGCTGCAATATTTTAAATTTAGGAATCTCATTTCCCTTCTCAGGAAGCTGTGTTCCTCCTCTCACTAAAAAGTCAAAAATTTAACCAACATCTATCATTCCCAAGTAAGGACCAAACCACAGCTAGGATTATTTTTTTAAAGAGGTAATCAAATGGTCCTCAAGGAAGACGAGCTTTCATCTAGCTGCCCCCCCCCCCCCCGCCCCAACCCCCGCAACCTCCAAGTTCCGGTAGGGCCCGAAAGTGCATGACTATGCTTGCAGAGATGTTACCGGAAAATAAGAACTCTAAAACAGGGCTAGTCTGAATTCCAGGAATCTTTGCTTTTAATGCTGCTTTTAAATCCTCACTTTCTATTTCTTTTATTCCTCTACCATTCTGCTGGCTCTGGAGGATGCCGGCTGCTGTCTAGCCACCAGTCTTTGGCAAGCTGTCTACCCCTCCCTCTAAGTGTTCCAAATTGTTAAACAGATTATAGGATCTGCCTGGGGGGGGGGGTTGTTGCACGGGTTAAAATTAGATAATATGCCTGGCGCATATTTAGTGTTCCAGAAACGTTAGCTCTTATTAATCATAATGAATCGAGGGATATACAGATGCTGGAAATACTGTATTTAGCCATCATGCCAGAGGAAACTCTCAAATAATTTTGCAATAATTACCACCTGTAATTGAAATCCAGTTTTGCTAAGAAGTATTTTTGTGAACGTGTGTAACAGAAACATCCACACTTCTTAAACGGGGCGGAGAGTAAAAGATGGAAATTAAATGAAGATTTCTCTCAAAGTTCCAAACTGCAGACACCTTCCGAAAAGGGAAGGTCTCTTCCCCCAGAGCAATCGGGAGGGGCACCCTAGGATCTGCGCGCGCAATTGGGGGACAGCGTCTTTGAAGTTAACCAGCTTAGAGATGCGCCTGGTGTGAACCGTGACCCGCCCACGCTCGCCTTCCGCCGAGACCCCGGGGCCTCCGCCTGCTCTGGTCCAGCCGAATTTGATTTATAAAAGGTAACACCGGACGCCCGGGGCTGCTGACCTCCCGCGGAAGCTCCCTGTCCCCTGAGACAAGGTCTAGGAGCGCGTCCGACTCGGGGAGACTGGGAGACTTATAAAGAGAGAGGGGGGGCCGTCCCCATTCGCCAGGCTGGACCTCGGGGAGTGAATGGCCCCACAGCTGGCAGGCCTGGCACGGCTGGGTGGGGTGGGCGGGAATTTAACCTTTTCCTTCCAGCAAAGAGGTGGGGAGGAGGGATGAGAGCCAAGCAAGTTTCGGAGCCAGACCGAGAGCGCCCCTGACCCCAAACCCAGCTCGCCTGGCGTCCGAGCGCGCCCGGGCGGCGGTGTCCCGCGCAGCCCAGAGGCCAGGACCACGCGCCCCTCCTCTGCCCCGCTCCTCCGGGGCGTCCCCCCAGGGACCCCGCGCCCTGCTACCTCCAGGCTCTCCAGGCGGTCTTTGAGGGTCTGCAGAGAGCGGCTGAGCTGCTCCACGACGTGGCCCGGGTCCCGCGGCAGATCGCCCATGGTGTCCTTGCCCGAGGCTCCCCGGCCCGGCGCCTTGCCCCCTGCCAGCCCCTCGCAGCGCGCCAGCTTGGCCGTGAGCTCGCGGATGGCCTCGCGCTGCGAGCCCAGCGTCTCTTTCTGCTGCACGACGGTCTCACGCAGCTGCAGCACCGCGGCCCGCAGCTCCTCCTCGGGGCTCAGCGCGCCGCCCTGCATGGGCATCGCGGGCAGCGGGCAGCCGGCGCGCGCCGCCTCCGGGGGCAACGCCGTGCACACGAAACGGTTGCTGGGCGCCGGGCCGTCCTGGGCTCCGGCGGCCATGGCGAGCGCCACGCCGGCGGCCAGCAGCGCCAGCATCCCGCCGCTGCCGCCGCGCTCACTCCAGCGTCCGCGGGCGGGCCGGCGAGCCGGCGCCGTCGGGGCGCGCGGCGGGGGGGCGCCTGCGCAGGGGGCTGCAGCCGGGCTTTCCGCCCGAGGGCAACGCGAACGCAGGAGCCCGCAGAAGCCGCCCGCCGTCGCGGAAGCCACGCGCTCCGTCCGGCTCTGCGCTCTGACCCGGCCGGGCCCGCGCGCCCTTTCTTAAGCTGGAAGGGCGGGGGGCCCGGCGCGTGGGGCGCGGCGCCGCGAGCTCTGATTGGCCCAGCCTGGCGCGCGTCACGCAGGGGCGGGGCGGGGGCGCCTACTCGCCGAGCGGCGTACCAGCCGGCGGGCGCGTGGGCCAGAGCCGGGGGCGCGAGCCTGGGGCCCGCGGCCCTCAGGAGGGGACGGCTGAGGTAAAAAACCAAAAAAGGTCCTGGGTGCCTTCAGGAGCCTCGGCCGACGAGTCCAGGCGCCCCCTCGGACTCCCGCGTCGTGGGCGGTGGATAAGCCAAGAGCCCCCTGGTGCCCCGGCGGCCCCTGAGGCGGCGCTGAGGGCGCCAGGCCTCGCTCTGCGGTCGCCTCAGCTCCCGGGCGGGGACGACCCCCGTTTCACAAATGAGGAGGCGCCCCGGGCGGGACTCGAACCTTGGGCTGCCGTCGCCGCCCGCCCGCGGCCGGCGTGGGCCACCCGGGGCGGGGCCGCGGCCACCTCACCCCAAAGGCGGGAAAGAGAGGCACGACGGGTCGCGTCCGCAGTCCCGTCTCCGAAAGAATTCTCAGGTCTGCGGGGACCAGAAACAGGCGGCAGATGCCGACGGCGAGGAGGGGTCGCCCGCGCACCCTCGCGCCACGTTCCGTCCAGCTTGGGGCGCAGAGTCGCGAGGCCACTCGCAGGACTGTCTGGCGCGGGTCCCGGCGACAGCCCGCCGGGTGGTGATCTTCGCAGCAAGGCCTGGGCCACATGGGTGATCCGACCCGCAGTCGTCGCCATGGTGCCAGCGTGGTGAAACAGCGCCCCTCCCTCGGGAACAGGGTGCCCACCGTGTCCAGTGTCCCTGTTAGAGACGCTGTCCTCAGATTCTTGGAGGGAACAGAGACAGAGAAACCCCCCAAAGCAGGAGCAGATTGGTTTCAGAATCTGAGCTGTGGTTTGCAAACAAGTTCGCAGAGATTTTGATGCAAAGCAACAGACAGAGCTGGTTTACTGCACATTATAAATAGAAATCTTTTACTTTTTTTCTCCGTTTTTAAGAAATCCTGTGGCAAGGTCATTAATCATATTATCCATTATACCCGAAACAAATGGATTTGTCACTTCTGCACAGAAGCTGAGGTTGACTCTGAAAACAAACTGTATCAAAATAAATGAAATTATTATGATAATGTAAAATAGACTGCAGTGATTAATCTCCAGAAACCGAATTTTTGACCTGCTTTGCACTTCAAACAATAGCTTCTGTTATGTAAATAGTTGTGGGATTTTCAAGGATAATGTTGCTAAATTACCAGGAAAGTTCTATACATGAAAATCTCCTCATGGGTAAACATTAGAGACAGGAAATCTGGTCTACATAACACCAGAGGCAGAGGACAGTGGAAGTAATGATGGCTCAGGTAAGAATATTCATTAGTGGAAAATATAGGGGGTGGGGGTGGATGATGGGCTAATGTCTCTTGGTCAGCAACACCTGGAAGTATCCCTTTCAAGTTGTAAGTATGACCTTGAATAGATTCAGTCCTCCTACATCCTTTTCACTTCAGCTCTTTAAAAAACTCCCCAAGTTCAAATGAGCCCTCCTATATACTGAGCGACTGAACTGACTGACTGATACACCGATTGCAAAATGAAGGTAACAAAGTTGCAAAGCACTTAAAATGTTACATTTTAAATGATTCCACAATGCACCAAATCCAGACATGTTCAGAGTTATTCAGATTAAGGCTTTGACTTTTCAAATTTTCACTCACAGGTTTGATGTTTTTTTAACTCACAGACCTTGGTGGATCTTAATTGGATGTAACAATTAGGATAGTATGCCTGTATTTTTCCATATAGCCTTTCTTGGCATAGACTGATAGAGTCATATTTGCAACTTGAAATAGAGGCTTGTTCCTTTAATAATTAAATAAAATCGACTGTATTTCCAGAATTCTAATTTCCTCCTGAATGAAGAAAACAGTGTACAAGAAGACTCAGAAATAACAAAGCATATATCCCAAAGTGTTTACTATTAAGTTTCTCCGAAGATTTTCAATATGAGAGGTTACCAGTGAAACTGCTAAGGCCCAGATGGAACGACCCAGGCGTTTAAGATGTTATACTCTTCAGAGGCAGTATAATTAGAGGGCTTACTGAACAGGGTCTATGCTATTTGGGGCTGTGTTTTGTTTTCCTGGTGCAGTGGAAAGTCTGCTGGCTCAGGAATGAGCCCTCATACCAACTCTGTCACTAGCTAAGTGGTTTGGGATGAGTCATTTCTCCTCTCTGGACATCAGTTTCCTTGTGTATGAGAAGAAGGGATTAGAGCAAACTCTCCAAAGGCCCTTCTGACGATGCTCAAGGACTGGTAATTTGAGAAAGAATCACTGTTCGGTATGATGAACATTCCAGAGCCTTGTTCTTTCCTTTTGTGTTGTGAACCACCTGTAACCAAGAGTGACTCTGGGAAGGCAGAGCATTTGTGATACAGCAGGTAAGCCTTCACGCAAGGAGAGGCCATAGCTGGGGTTGAAATCTGCTCTTGACAACGTGGAGGTTCATCCTCGATTTACTCACAGCACAGCAACCTCATCTACCTGAAGGACCCTGAATACCTGACTCATGCCACCCATGAGGGTGGTTACGTGTGTGGCAGAGATCAGGGCCCACAGAATCTCCTTCACTTGAAAAGTCGTGCAGCTCTGCAGCTGTGAATCAGCTCCACCTAATCTCTTAGTGTAACATGCTGCAGCATAGTAACCACCCACTCATTCACTATGTCTCCTGGCTCCCAGGTTAGCTGAGAGCCCACTATGGAGGTAAACCGTGTGCTGGGAATCCTGATGAGCTCATTCCGCCTCCATTTTATTGCCCCATCTGTTTGGTTCTCCGGTTCTTCTCACGTGCGTTTTTATCTTGGTCTTCTGGGAAATGTGCTAATTTCCACCATGGTGTCAGAGGATCCCATCTTATACTTTTTTACATTTCCTCCTCTCTTTCTCAGTGCCACTTGGGAAGTCAAGAATGGGGGTGTGAGCTCACTAACAGAATCCAAGGACAACTTCCTGCAAACATGACTCAGGAACTGTCCTCGGTTCTGAATTTCAATTAAGAGGGAGGGAGAACTACGAGTGTGTGGTTGGTGGTGGCTGTTTCTGGCTTGGGTTTTTTTTTTTTTTTTTTTTTCCCCTCAAATGTAGGATTCAGTGCACATATAACAGAATTTGGAGGTTCCAGAGAATCCTAACTAGTAAAATTTAAAAAAATTCTAAATAATAATATTTTATGCTTAAAATGCTAAGACCCTCTTAAGAGTGGATTTTTGATTAGAATGAACTGCATGGTCAAGTAAAAAGTGCTTGAGCTTCAGAGTCAGACAGCAGTTGCTTCAGTTCTAGTTTTAATAACTTGCCATTTGACCTTGAGAGGATAGCTTAACCCCTGTAAGCCTCAGTTTTCTCAACTTGAACATCAAAGCTTACAAAAATACTACAAAGTATTGTCAGGCTTAAGGTAATGTATGTGAACATGTTTGGCATAGAACAGGTGCAAAATAGATCCTGATTATCCTTTTCTTCCCTCTTTCACCACTGAATTCAAAGATGAATTATATGCATTAAAAAAAAAAACTTTGAAAAATGTCCTTTATTTTCTATGACACCAAGTAAGAAAGGATTCTTGGGAAAGAACACACCAGCATCTTTGGAGGAAAGGCAAGATGAGAATTTCAGAAAAAACTTACTGGTGTCTCAGCAAGAGAATGTTTTCCTAATTTGTGAGTGTTTATTTAAGATAAGCCACTGTATTTATTAACTTGAATCAGAGAGGAGTCAGTCAAAATGAACTATTTTTACATCAACATTAACTTAATATATGTACCACCTGATGCAAAGAGTCTGCTCACTGGAAAAGACCCTAATGCTGGGAGAAAATGAGGGCAGGAGGAGAAGGGGGAGGTAGAAGATGAGATGGTTAGATAGCATCACCGACTCAATGGACATGAATTTGAGCAAATTCCAGGAGATAGTGGAGGACAGAGGAGCCTGGCATGCTGTAGTCCATGGGGTCACAAAGAGTCGAACACAACTTAATGGCTGAACAACAACAAAAATAAGTGTGCCTGGACCTAAATAAAAGATTTGTAATCATTAACATTACAGTGACTCTGCGTTTGTATTGCTAAGGGATCCCAGTAGAAACAGGGCCACCAAATAAAGCAAATGTTCTTTCCTCAGTGCATCTGGGTTCTTCTCAGATAACATATTTCTGGTTTAATTTTGGGAGCACGTGATATGAGACACTGAGTTTCAGGAAGTGTTCCTGCACTAGTGTATAATCACATGTGACTGGAAACCCATGATTTAGGGGGATTGATTGTTAATATTACCCAACTGATTTCAACAGACAAAAAAGAGGCTTTTGGTGGCATTCTCTGACTTCAAGCATTAGAACAAGACACTGGATAAACTGAGGATAATGTCTTAGCTCAGTTTTTAAAAGTAAAGGATGATAGGGGATGGGAGGAACTGGAGGAGGAAACCTCATCATCTTGGTTTTCTTGGAGGAAACACTCTGAGAACATAGTCTCAGTTTTTCTATATTAGGAAACAGAAAGGGCCTTGGTTTTACACAGACGACAGCTAGTGAAATTGACACATATCTAATAAATATTTGTAGCTCAGGGTCACCGTGTGGTTTAGGTACATGAGTAGCTTGCTTCAACCTCTGAAAGTGAGAGTTGACAGGTTTTATAGAATTTTGAAGTTTAGGAAATAGTTTAAGAAAGGTCAAAAGGTCATATGGCCACTTAGCAGCAGAGCCAAGCTGACAGGTTCTCTGGTTCCCAGTCAAGGGCTCTTTCCTCTGTACCCTTCCCTAGCTTACTAATTAACCCTTTAGCAGGCTTGACTTCTTCAAAAATAGCATTCTTAAAATTAATAATTTGCCATGCCTGATCCAATGATCATTTTCATATATTTCTCCTGGAACTCATTATAGCGTTCAATATTGCTGGCTAGGTCTCTCTTTCTTTTTTTAATTAAAACTTTCTGTTATTGCTTTCTATGATATTGTATTCTTCTGATTTTTTTTTTTTTCTTGCTTTCTGGGAGTTTATTCTTTCTTCTCTGGATCTTCTTTCATTACCTGTACATGTGTCCAAACAGTTTTGTGCTTTCAGCTCTGGTCTCTATGTTAGTCTTTTTTCCTGATTTTTACAGAGCTTCATGATAAACATGATAAACCAATCGCATGCTGGACATCTCAAGGATATGCTACCAGCAGTCCTAACTCAGTATGTCCTCAACTAAATTAATTTTTCTCTTCCCCATCTCTCTCTTTTCTTCATCTTTTCTTCATGTATTAATGCTTCTCAAGTCATCCAAATTTAAAACTTTGGAATCTCCTTTCCAATGTTCCAAATCCATTCAAATTCTAGTCAGTTTCTAAGTTCTAATTCTACTTTTACAACATGTCAACTCTATCTTCGCTGATACAACCTCATTACTTTTATTCTAAACTATATGGTTACCTTCTAACTAAACTCTGCAAGTCTGCCAGCTCCATTTCAGCTTACATTCTATTGCTGGATCAGTTTTCCTGAAGCACAACTCTAAAGCACTTAACCCTTCCGCTCAGGAGCCTCAGTATCTCCTTATGCATGTTTGTAAACTCTTTAGTCTCCATTATCTGTCTCCCAAAACTTCTTAGTCATCCCTTTCCCTACTCTGTCCCTTAATCTACCCTTCACTCTAATCAAAGTAAACTGTGCTTTTCATACATGACGCACACTTTCCATCCTTCAGATTTGGAGCTCTGGTCTTATCTACGTCTGTAATTCCCACCAATTATGAAGACACAAAACTCACCCATCCTACACAGCTCTGCCATACATGTCACCTTGTCCACAAAGTTTACATGATTTTACTCGGTCTGAAGTGATATTATAAAGGACAGCAGTTTGTCTTTGTGTTTCTTATTTCTCTTGCTCCTTCAGCCTTTATTATAATTACCTGCTATTCTGGGCTATGAGCTCCTTAAGGGCAACATCTAGGTCTGATGTACTTCCTCTTTTCAATAAATGTCTCCTTGGGTATCTTTATGCACAACAGTGGTGTGTGTTTGTGTGTGCGTGCTCAGTCGTGTCCTACCCTTCTCAACCCCATGGACTGTAGCCCACCAAGCTCCTCTGTGCATGGAATTTTCCAGGCAAGAGTATTGGAGTGGGTGGCCATTTCCCTCTCCAGGGGATCTTCCCAACCCAGGGATCAAACCCGTGTCTCCTGCTTCCCCTGCATTGGCAGGCAGGTTCTTTGCCGCTGCGCCGCCTGGGAAGTCCTCAACAGGGGTAGTGCTATGAAAGAGAAACACAGTTTTGCTCAATACATAACTAGTGTTTTTGGCAGAAAGAAAGTCATAGTGTTGGAATTGCAAGGGACAATTTCATGGAGAAGTTGGGAATTAACCATTGAAAGGAATAATGAAAAGCATAGCAGATAGAAAGTGTTGAGCATCTGAAGAAACATGCAAGAGAAGGAAAGTTAAAACCACTGGGAAGAAAACAAGAGATGTAGTTGGTAATCTCTGACTTTAAGTCCTCTGTTCCAAGTTTGTTCTCTGTTTCCAAGGATACCTTAAGATAAATTTATCTCATTTCCAGTAGATATCACTCATCTAGTGTCCATAAGGAAAGACAGGGTCGTTATTTTGGCTAGGTTACCACGATTGTTACTTTCAAGAATGAACAAAGTGTGAGTAGTAACAATTTTTTTTTTTAATTGAGCAAAGGAAAGTGGGAATTTGTGTCTGAAATGTCTACACATTCCAGACTTTCTGAAATGCTCCCATCTGGATACCCAGATGGAAGTGTCACAGAAATGGTAGGGAAGGGTTAGTGATTTTTTTTTTTCTTCTGGGGGTTAATGTGAAATTACAAAAGAATGAAACTCTCTCCCAGTATTGTCAGAGGTTCTGAGCCCTAGGAGCCATTGAAGTTAGAGGGTCAGAGATAAAATAAGTTCTCCAGTGACGTTTATTCTCAACACATTAGGTTCAGTGCATCCTTGAGCTCCAAGCTAAAATTTTTATTGGCTCTTTCATCTCAGCTGAATCAGTTATTCCCCCTAGAATCCTGATGTTCACACCTGGAACAGCCTTTGCTGGAAACAAACAAACAAAAAAAGGTGCAAAGAGACCGCATATTATAGATTGCTAATCAGAGAGGAACTGCACGTTAGCAGCTTCCATCAGGAAGTGTGCTCATGGGTGCTCCAGATATCTCATCGCCATCTCCTCTCAGCCCTAGATCACCCTTCATGTGCATCCCTGCTTGTGTTGCAGAGATGGCAGCCTATTCCATCCAGACTTTTTCTTTTGCTCTGTGATTCAGTCCGGCTAATGAACAACCCTTCTGGGTGAAGAGAAGAGAGGACATTGTTCCTGAAACTTAAGAAACCTAAAACAAATAAATTCCCCGGCCATTTTTCCCCCCTCTTCAATAAGAACCGGTTAGACCATCTCTATTTTACTCCCCAGCTCAAATTAATCCCAGTTGGGATTTATTAAGAAATATTTAAAAGCGCTTAGGATGAAGGAAAAAATCTTTTGTGGAAAGAGATACTGTGTTATGATTAGTTTTTAGGTCTACCTTCCTGAAAACTACATAAAGTAGTAAAAGGGTTCTGAGAACAAAGGAATAATGCTGTACTGCAGCCTTGAGTCTTTGGGTTTGACAGATAAGGTCAATTTAATGCTAAAAAAAAAAAAGAAAAAAAGACCAAAAATCTCTCATGACATGTGAAAGCAAAAGAATCTGAGTCAATGTGTAGTATTTTAGGTCAAATCTTAGGCCTCAATCTTTTTATTATATTTCATATTTTTCTTTGCCATTTTGGCACTGGAAAGAATTCTCTCAATTTCCAAACCCCATAAAAAAATAAATATGTATTTAGTATACTACTTGAAATTGCAGCTCATGCTTTGATGTTTAATTTTTATTTTTAAACAAATAAGCAGTATCATGAATCCTGATTTGAAAACAACCTAGGCCAGGAAGTGTAAAAAATGTGTGTTTGCTGAGGGCTATGGCAGGGGTGGGTGGTGGGGTGGGGAAACTGTAATTTCCTTTGCAATTGAAGGAACATTAATCTTCAAATTATTGCATAAATGCAATTCATGTTGCTTCAAATCTTGCTGAAGTTGTTGCCTATAGAGTAAACTGGCTAGGAAATATTACCTCAATTGACAATGAAAAGGATTAATACTTTGTTTTTGTTTATTTCTGTGTCTCTAGCACTAGAATAGTGCCTGGCACATCATAAGTACTCAATGAATATTTGTTGTGAAAGGTGTGTTGTTGTGTAGAGAGGCTGTATGCTTCACCCAATATTTCCATGAATAGGTGGTATCCTAGCTTCTTGAGACAGAGGATTACTCGGTGGTCTGATCTGCTTCTGAAAACTTCAGGCAAGACTACCACGTTGCATTTTTAATTACACAGTGGAAATGTGTAAGTCCAGGAAAAACTAGAGAAGCAGAAGCCCTCCTGATTTTGACTTCCTCTTAGGGAATTAGAGAATGGTGAAATGGCCTCACGCAAGAGTATCCTTTGGAAAGAAGGATCCAAAAACAGAATAAGCCTGAAAAGGTTTTTCCAAGGGAATAAGCCTCAATTATTCTGTCTACATCATTGTAATTAACACTGCTTATGGAAACTCAGGCTTCCCTGGTGGCTCAGTGGTAAAGAATCTGCCTGCAATTCAGGAGACAAACGTTCAATCTCTGGGTCAGGAAGACCCCCTGGAGAAGGAAATGACAATCCACTCCAGTATTCTTGCCTGGAAAATCCCATGGACAGAGCAGCTTGGTGGGCTGCAGTCCATGGGGTCCTGAAAGAGTCAGACATGACTTAGTGATTAAACAGCAACAGCAATATGGAACCTCAGCCACCACCCAAGCTACATAGAGACACAGACATTGCAAGTGGAATTTTGGAACTACAAAGCAAAATGATGATTCACCTCCAATATTTCTTGTACCCTGGTTGCTATTATTCTGGAGCTATAATGTTTACTGTAAACACAACTGTTGGGTTGACTTGGGTTGAGCAGTTTTTTCCTATGCCTCTCCTATCCCCATGGGCTAATATTGATAGCTCGAAGATACAAAGGGCTTAGCCCAAATTAAAAGTGATCCCCCCCTTAAGTCTTGAATCGGCAATCATCATCACATGCCTTTAGAAGGCTATTTTGACAAATCTAAAACAGAAATGGTTTTGTTAAGAGCTAGCACATTGACCTGTTTTCTGATCAGTATCTGAGCTGGCAGTTTAGAAAAGAATGGTATTGAAACTCAATTTCACAACACATCTTTCTGGTGGAAGAAATGAAAAGCAACCCAAAAAGTTAGCAGCAGAATGAGGGGGAGGGCCTGCCCATCGAAATTTGACATTTTTTCTAGTATCTGTAGAAGGACTAGGGAATATGGTTTAAGAACTGACTGTGAAATAAGAACTTGAGATCATGTCAAGTAGTTGATGATCTAAAAGCTCAGCCAGTACCCTCTTATATAATGCCAATTTTCATTCCAGACTGAACATCCTAATCTTTGAACACAACTAATACTAAATCAGAGATTCGCTGTGGAAATGGAGCCTGTTCTTTCGGTCATTATCGCATAAGTTGGGTGAAGATAAATTATGCCATCAAATTCCCAGTCCACTGGAACACCCCTATCTTTAGGGACTTAGGGCAGTAATAAATCAATTCCCTTAGTGGCCAAGTGTGGCCTCAGTATTCTGCATATTTCTCTCAGTTTCTGATTTCCCTAGGACTTTCTTACTATCTTCTCAGGCTCTTTGAAGTTTTAAAGGAATTTTTTAAAAAACTGAAGTACAGGGATTTTCCTGGTGGTTCAATGGCTAAGACTCCACACTCCCAGTGCAGGGGGCCTGGGTTTGATCCCTGGTCAGGGAACTAGATCCCACATGCCACAGCTAAGACCCAGTTCAACCAAATAAATAAATAATAAATAATTTTTTTAAATTATAGTTGACTTATAATGTTGTATTATATGCCAGTGTACAACAAGTTCAGTTCAGTCACTCAGTCATGTCTGACTCTTTGGAACCTCATGGACTGCAGCATGCCAGGCCTCCCTGTCCAGCACCAACTCCCACAGCCTACTCAAACTCATGTCCATTGAGTCGGTGATGCCATCCAACCATCTCATCCTCTGTCATGCCCTTCTCCTCCCACCTTCAATCTTCCCCATCATCAGGGTCTTTTCTAATTAATTGGCTCTACACATCAGGTGGCCAAAGTATTGGAGTTTCAGCTTCAGCATCAGTCCTTCCAATGAATATTCAAGACTGATTTCCTTTAGGATCGACTGGTTGGATCTCCTTGCAGTCCAAGAGACTCTCAAGAGTCTTCTCCAACACCACAGTTCAAAAGCATCAATTCTTCGGTGCTCAGGTTTCTTTATAGTCCATCTCCCACATCCATACATGACTACTGGAAAAACCATAGCTTTGACTATATGGACCTTTGTTGGCAAAGTACTGTCTCTGCTTTTTAATATGCTGCTTTTTAATGCTGTCTTTTTAATATCCTGGTCATAACTTATCTTCCAAGGACCCAGTGTCTTTTAATTTCATGGCTACAGACACTATCTGTAATGATTTTGGAGCCCCCCCCAAATAAAATCTGTCACTGTTTCCATTGTTTCCCCATCTATTTGCTATGAACTGATGGGACCAGATGCCATGATCTTAGTTTTTTGAATGTTAAGTTTTAAGCCAACTTTTTCACTCTCTTCTTTCACATTCATCAAGAGGCTCTTAAGTTCTTCTTTGCTTTCTGCCATAAGTCTGGTGTCATCTGCATATCTGAGGTTATTTCTCCTGGCAATCTTGATTCCAGCTTGTGCTCACCCAGTCCAGCATTTCTCATGATGTACTCTGCATATAAGTTAAATAAGCAGGGTGACAATATACAGTCTTGACATACTCCTTTCCCAATTTGGAACCAGTCTGTTGTTCCGTGTCTAGTTCTAACTGTTGCTTCTTGACCTGCATACAGATTTCTCAGAAGGCAGGTCAGGTGGTCTGGTATTTGCATCTCTTTAAGAATTTTCCACAGTTTGTTATGATCCACACAGTCAAAGGTTTTGGCATGGTCAATAAAGCAGAAGTAGGTGTTTTTCTGGAACTATCTTGCTTTTTCGATGATCAAAGGGATGTTGGCAATTTGACCTCTGGTTCCCCTGCCTTTTCTAAATCCAGCTTGAACATCTGGAAGTTCACAGTTCACGTACTGTTGAAGCCTGACTTGAAGAATTTTGAGCATTACTTTGCTAGTGTGTGAGATGAGTGCAATTGTGTGGTAGTTTGAGCATTCTTTGGCATTGCCTTTCTTTGGGAATAGAATGAAAACTGACCTTTTCCAGTCCTGTAGCCTCTGCTGAGTTTTCCAAATTTGCTGGCATATTGAGTGCAGCACTTTCACAGCATCATCTTTCAGGATTTGAAATAGCTCAACTGGAATTCCGTCACCTCCACTAGCTTTGTTTGTAGTGATGCTTCCTAAGGCCCACTTGACTTCACATTCCAGGATGTCTGGCTCTAGGTGAGTGATCACACCATCATGATTATCTGGTTAATGAAGATCTTTTTTGTATAGTTCATCTGTGTATTCCTGCCACCTCTTCTTAATATCTTCTGCTTCTGTTAGGTCCATACAATTTCTGTCCTTTATGGTGCCCATCTTTGCATGAGATGTTCCCTTGATATCTCTAATTTTCTTGAAGAGATCTTTAGTCTCTCCCATTGTATTGTTTTCCTCTGTTTCTTTGCATTGATCACTGAGGAAGGCTTTCTCATCTCGTCTTGCTATTCTTTGGAACTCTGCATTCAGATGGATATATCTTTCCTTTTCTCCTTTGCCTTTCACTTCTCTTCTTTTCACAACTATTTGTAAGGCCTCCTCAGACAACCATTTTGCCTTTTTGCATTTCTTTTTTGAGGGTATGGTCTTGATCACTGCCTCCTGTACAATGTCATGGACCTCCATCCATAATTCTTCAGGCACTCTGTCAGATCTAATCCCTTGAATCTATTTGTCACTTCTACTGTATAATCATAAGGGATTTGATTTAGGTCATACCTGGATGATCTAGTGGTTTTCCCTACTTCCTTCAATTTAAGTCTCAGTTTGGCATGAGTAGTTCATGATCTGAGCCACAGTCAGCTCCTTGTCTTGTTTTTGCTGACTGTATAGAGCTTCTCCATCTTTGGCTGCAAAGAATATAATCAGTCCGACCATATGATGATGTCCATGTGTAGAGTCTTCTCTAGTGTTGTTGGAAGAGGGTGTTTGCTGTGACCAGTGCATTCTCTTGGCAAAACTCTATTAGCCTTTGCCCTGCTTCATTCTGTACTCCAGGGCCAAATTTTCCTGTTACTCCAGGTATTTCTTGACTTCCTACCTTTGCATTCCAGTCTCCTATGATGAAAAGGACATCTTTTTTTGGGTGTTAGTTCAAGAAGGTCTTATAAGTCTTCATAGAACCGCTCAACTTCAGCTTCTTCAGCATTACTGGTCGGGCCATAGACTTGGATTACTGTGATAGTGAATGGTTTTGCCTTGGAAATGAAGAGAGATCATTCTTTTGTTTTTGAGATTGCACCCAAGTACTGCATTTCAGACTCTTGTTGACTATGAAGGCTAGCTACTCCATTTCTTCTAAGGGATTCTTGCCCACAGTGGTAGATACAATGGTTACTTGAGTTAAATTCACCCACTGCAGTCCATTTTAGTTCACTGATTCCTAAAATGTCAATGTTCACGCTTGCTATCTCCTGTTTGACCACTTCCAGTTTGCCTTGATTCATGGACCTAACATTCCAGGTTCCTATGCAATATTGCTCTTTGCAGCATCAGACTTTACTTCCATCACCAGTCACATCCACAACTGGGTGTTGTTTTTGATTTGGCTCCATTTCTTCATTCTTTCTGGAGTTATTTCCCCACTGATCTCCAGTAGCATATTGGGGATGTACCAACCTGGGTTGTTCATCTTTCCAGTGTCCTATCTTTTTCCTTTTCATACCGTTCATGTGGGTCTCAAGGCAAGAATACTGAAGTGGTTTGCCATTCCCTTCTCCAGTGTCCAGCAAAATGATTTATAATAGTTTAATATATATATATATAAATATGTGTATATGCTTCCAATATTTTCCATTATAGCTTATTACAAGATATTAAATATTGTTCCCCATGTTTAGCTATTTGTATCTGTTAATCCTAAACTCTTAATATATCTCTGCCCCTGAAAGGAATTTTTAAAAGCAGATTTTAATTGTTTTCAGTGACAGGATTGGTCCAAATAGTAGTTCCCTAACTCTGTTGAGCTCAAATTGTTCAGACTAGTTAACTCAGAGGGGAGAAGATGAACAGATGCTAGGCGTGTGTGAGGATATGAGATTGCCGTTCTTTCCTTCCCTCTCCGCTCATCAAAATTTACCCAGAATCAAAAATGGTGTAAATTAGAGGGAAGCTTGGGTGTCAATTGGAACCACTCCCAGAATGTATACACATGTACATGTGGCCGAGTCCCTTAGATGATTACCTGAAACTAGTATAACATTGTTAATCGGTTATATCCCAATACAAAATAAAACATTTAAAGTTTAAAAAAAAATAAAAGCAGACTTGTAAATGAGAAAAAGAAAAGAACTACTCCCAGATTCTAGGGTTTAGAATGTTGAGATCCATAAAGATATAGGGACTAACCTAAAGTCACATAGTTAATTTGGTGCAGTGTGAACAAGGAACTTTGGACTTTTCATCCAGCATGTTTCTCATCTTACCTTGATTATTTCTTTGTCCACCTCTTCTGCAAGGATGTATCAAAGGCCAATTGCATTGACTTCACTATGTCTTCTCTGTGGGCTACAGTTGTTTATCTTTTGGGTCATCTAAAGTAACCCAGTGAAGTCATTGGAGTCTGGGACAGAGAGAAGAAAGGGGGCAGAAAAAAATGTTTGAAGATATAATAGCCCACAAGTTTCCAAAACTGACAAAAACTATAAATGCATAGATCCAGGAACTCAGTGAATCCAAGGCACGATAAATATGAATACAATTACACTGAGACACATAGTCAAATTTCTTAAAGCCAGTGATAAAGAGAAAAGTATTAAAAGCTATCAGGGAAGCCCTAAAAGCAGCTAGAACATCTTTAAATTACTGAGAGAAAAACCTGTCAATCTAGAATTCTATAACCCAATAAAAATATCTTTCAAAGACTGAAGAAAAATATAGACTTCTCCAGACATTTGAAGTCACAGAAGATTTATCACCAATATATCTCAGTATAAGAAATGTTAAAAGAGGGGACTTCCCTGGTGGTCAGCGGTTAAGAATCCAACCTGTAATGCAAGGGGAGGCAGGCTCGATCCCGGGTTGGAGAGCTAAGATTCCACAGGCCAAGGGGCAACTAAGTCCGTGCGCCCCCACCAGAGAGCCTGCGTGCCGCAGCTACTGAAGCCTTGCTCTTTGCAGCCCATGTGCCGAAACTAAGACCTGGTGCCGCCAAGTAAATTTTAAAAAGAAAATAAATGTTAAAGGAAATCTTTAAGCATAAGAAGAAATATTCCAGGTGGATATACAGATATAAATGAAGGAATAATGAACACCAGAAATGGTAACTACATAGACTACGTGATTGTCTATGGAGAAAATCCTATGGAATCTTCAAAAAAAAAAAAAAAAAAGCTACTAGAACTAAAAAATGAGTTGAAGATTTCAGGATTCAAGATCAATGTACACAAATCTGTGCTATTTCTATACACTAGCAGCAATTGGGAATTTTAAATTTATAAGAGCACCACAAATATGAAACACTTAAAAATATCTATCAAAAGATGTGCAAGACTAGGACACTAAAAACTACAAAATGTTGCTGAGAAAACCTTTAAAGAATGCCCTAGTTAATGGAGAAATACGCCATGTTTGTGGGCTGGAAGACTCACCATTGTTAAGATGTCAATTCTCTCAGGTTTCACCTCAAGATTCAATGTAATCCTAATCAAAATTCTACAAAGCTATTTTATAGAAATCAATAACCTACTCAGAAAACTCATATGAGATTCAAAGGACCTATAACAGACAAAACATTTTTGAAAAAAAAAGAACAAAGTTAGAGGACTTACACTATCTGATTGCAGCTCTTATTTTAAAGCTGCAAGTAATCAGGATAATGTGATTTTGGAATAATGCTAGGTAAATAGACCAATGATACAGAATTAAAAGTCCATAAATAGTCCCCTCATATATAGTCAATGGATTTCTGACAAAGGTGCAAAGTCTAATGGAAAAAGGAACAGTTAAAAAGTTTTTTTGATTCCCATGCCAAAAAAACCAACAACAAACTTTGGTCCATTCCCCACATAATATTAAAAATAGATTATAAATCTAAATATTAGGCCTAAAGACCAACCTAGACAGCATATTAAAAAGCAGAGACATTACTTTGCCAATAAATTTCCATCTAGTCAAAACCATGGCTTTTCCAGTAGTCATGTATGGATGTGAGAGTTGGACTATAAAGAAAGCTGAGTGCTGAAGAATTGATGCTTTTGAACTGTGGTGTTGGAGAAGACTCTTGAGAGTCTTTTGGACTGCAAGGAGATCCAACCAGTCCATCCTAAAGGGAATCAGTCCTGAATATTCATTGGAAGGACTGATGCTAAAGCTGAAACTCCAGTACTTTGGCCACCTGATGCCTAGAGTCAACTCATTAGAAAAGACCCTGATGCTGAGGAAGATTGAAGGTGGGAGGAGAAAGGGATGACAGAGGATGAGATGGTTGGATGGCATCACCAACTCAATGGACAGGAGTTTGAGTAGGCTCTGGGAGTTGGTGCTGTACAGGGAAGCCTGGTGTGATGCAGTCCATGGGGTCACAAAGAGTCAGACACAACTGAGCAGCTGAACTGAACTGAAAGCTATAAAAACTTCCAGAACAATCATAGAAAATCTTTGTGACCTTGGGTTAGGCAAAAATTGCTTAGATACAACACCAACAGCACAATCCATTTTTAAAGAATAATCCATTAGATTTCACACAAATTAAGAACTTTTGCTCTTTAAAAGGCACTAGTAAATGAATTTTTTAAAGGCCATAGACTTAGAGAAAATATTTTCACTTTATAAATCTGACCAAACACTTGTATTCAGAATATATAAAGAATTGTTAAAACCTTAATTATAAGGAACAAAAACCCAGTTCATAAGTAGCAAAAGATTTAAACAGATACCTCACCAAAGAGATTATATATATATATATATATATATGGCTAATAAGCATATGAAAAGATGTTCAGCATTCATTAGTCATTGAGGAAATGCATGTTTATACCAGGAGATACCACTCACACCCACCAGAATGTCTAAAATAAAGAGACTTACCCTATTAAGTGTTGGCAAAGATGCAGAACAGCCTGAACTCTCATACACTGCTATAGAGTATAAAGTGATACAATCACTATGGGAAAGTTTTGTTTCCTAAAAAGTTAAACATATGCTGTACATGTGGTTCAGCCATTCTACTGCAAGGTATTTATCAAAGAGACATTAAAGCTACATTTACACAAAAACATTGTAAGTGACTGTTTATCACAGCTTGATTTGTAATAGCTGGAACGTGGAAACAATCCAAATGTGCGTCAGTAAATTGATGGGTAAGTGAAAGGCGCTCAGTTGTGTCTGACTCTTTTCAACCCCATGGACTGTATAGTCCATGGAATTCTCCAGGCCAGAATACTGGAGTGGGTAGCCTTTCCCTTCTCCAGGGGATCTTCCCAACCCAGGGATTGAACCCAGGTCTCCTTTGCATTGCAGGTGGATTCTTTACCAGCTGAGCCACAAGGGAAGCCCTGATGGGTAAGTAAATTATAGTAAATATTCATCAATAAGTTGGAATGAGCTATCAGCAAATATGCATCAATAGGGGTGAATCTCAAAATGATTATGCTGACTGAAAGGAGCTAGAGAAAAAAGAGTAATTCTCATGATTCCATTTATATACAATTCTACAAAGTGCAAAATTAAAGCAGATAAGCAAGGGGAAGGCAAAGCAAAGAAGGGCAGTGCCAAAGAATGTTCAGACTACCACACAATTGCGCTCATTTCACATGCTAGCAAGGCCCTTGAACTGCAAGGAGATCCAACCAGTCTATTCTGAAGGAGATCAGCCCTGGGATTTCTTTGTAGAGAATGATGCTAAAGCTGAAACTCTAATACTTTGGCCACCTCATGCGAAGAGTTGACTCATTGGAAATGACTCTGATGCTGGGAGGGATTGGGGGCAGGAGGAGAAGGGGATGACAGAGGATGAGATGGCTGGACGGCATCACTGACTCGATGGACGTGAGTCTGAGTGAACTCCGGGAGTTGGTGCTGGACAAGGAGGCCTGGCGTGCTGCGATTCATGGGGTCGCAAAGAGTCGGACACGACTGAGCAATTGAACTGAACTGAACTGAGCAAGGCAATGCTCAAAATCCTTCAAGCTAGGCTTCGAAAGTACGTGAACAGAGAACTTTGAGATGTACACCTGGATTTAGAAAAGGCAGAGGAACCAGAGATTTAATTGCCAACATCTGTCGGATCGTAGAAAAGGCAAGGGAATTCCAGAAAACCATCTACTTCTGCTTCATTGACTACACTAAAGCTTTTGACTGTATGAATCAAAATTCTTAAAGAGATGGGAGTGCCAGATCACCTTACCTGCCTCCTGAGAAACCTGTATGTGGGTCAAGAAGCAACGTTAGAACCAGACATGGAACCACTGACTGGTTCAAAACTGGAAAAAGACTATGTCAAGGCTGTATATTGTCACCCTGCTTATTTAACTTCTACGCAGAGTACATCATGTGAAATGCTGGGCTGGATGAAGCACAATCTGGAATCAAGACTGCAGAGAGACATATCACAACTCATATGTATGCAAATGATGCCACTCTAATGGTTAGAAAGTGAAAAGGAACTAAAGAGCCTCTTGATGAAGGTGAAAGAGGAGAGTGAAAAATCTGGCTTAAAACTCAACATTCAAAAAGCTAAGATCATGACATCTAGTCTCATCACTTCATGGCAAACAGATGGGTGAAAAATGGCAACAGTGGCAGATTTTATTTTCTTGGGCTCCAAAATCACTGCAGATGATGACTGCAGCCATGAAATTAAAATGTGCTTGCTCCTTGGAAGGAAAGCTATGACAAACAGACCACATATTAAAAAGCAGAGACATCACTTTGGCAACAAAGGTCCATGTAGTCAAACCTCCGATATGCAAATGATGCCACCCTAATGGTTTTTCCAGTGGTCGTGTACGAATATGAGAGTTGGACTATAAAGAAGGCTCAGAGCCAAAGAATTGATGCTTTCAAATTATGGTACTGAAGAAGACTCTTGAGAGTCCCTTGGACAGCAAGGAGTCAAACCAGTCAATTCTAAAGAAATCAACCCTGAATACTCATTGGAAGGACTGAAACTGAAGCTGAATACTTTGGCCACCTGATGTGAAGAGCCAACTCATTGAAAAAGACCTTGATGCTGGGAAAAATTGAAGGCAAGAGGAGAAGGGGACGACAGAGGATGAGATGGTTGGATGGCATCACCGACTTAACAGACATGAGTCCATCTGAGCAAACTCTGGTAGATACTCAAGGACAGGGAAGCCTGGTGTGCTGCAGTCCATGGGGTTGCAAAGAGTTGGACACAACTCAGCAACGGAACAATGACAAGAAGCAAGGAGAATAGGGTACTAGAAAGGAGCTAAGAGGGATTACACACGGCTAACAGAAGACTTCTAGAAGTGATGGATATATTCATTATATCAATTGTGGTGATGGTTTCACAGGTGTAGTATACATATGTAAAAACTCAACCAAATTGCACGCGTTAAGTATGTGAAGTTTATTTCATATCAATTATACCTCATTGTGGCTTCCCTGGTAGTTCAGCAGTAAAGAACCCACCTGCAATGCAGGAGACTCGAGTTCGATTCCTGGGTCAGATTCCTGGGTCAAGAAGATCCCCTGGAAAGGAAATGACAGTCCACTCCAGTATTCTTGCCTCGGAAATCCCCTGGATAGAGGGGCCTGGTGGGCTACAGTGAATGGGGTCGAGAAAGAGTCGGACGTGCCTTAGCCACTAAACACCACCACCACCAACATACCTCAATAAAGCATCATGAAAAATGGAGGAAAAGCATAAGCCAATGATCACATTGGTGCATCTAACATAACATGCATAAACATGAGATCAGCTGGATGAGATGCAGTTTTGTGCATATGGGATTGTGTAAATTAAATAATGCAGTATATGGTATAACTGTATGTAAAGGGTAATGGATACACTGGAGAAGCCATAAGTATGCATTTGAGATAACACATCACATCCCATGGCATTTGTAATGGGGCCTAGCATGGAAATGTAACGTGATTTTAATAGAGGAAAACCAAAGAATACATTTTCATCCAATGAGCGTTAATTTCCTTCCTCCCTCCTGAACTAACAGTCCCAACTCATGACACGAGTAACCTATTTCCTGCTGTGAACCACCTTGTCTTATTACTCACTTCGACCTCAATAAGAAAAACACAATAGTTAAGCCTTCCATGGCTCTCAGATATAAGCTGGCAGCCTGTTCACACAGCACACCATTTGTTCAGGGACATTGCAGGTTAAGTCAAGAGGATTACTCCCTGAAACAAAATACTTTCAATAAAGCCACAAAGGAGAAAATGCCACCTCTTAGAGAAGCACATTGGGTAAAAGATGGAGAATTTATAAAAAAAACATAATTATTCTTTGCTTTCTGCAAGAGGCCAAGTCCAGGACTTGAGTTAGTGCAAACCCACAAGGAAGCAGAGAAAAGCAATTCTCAACAATTCACTTGGACCTTGATTGATTTTTTTTTTCAAGGTTAGTAAAACCAATCCTTAGAGAACCTTCCTGACATAATACAGGAAAAGACAGTTATATAAAATTGTAACAGTAATACGAGTCTTTTATACCATTCACTTTCCCTGCTTCCTTCTCTCTCTCCCTGCCTTCCTCCCCCAGCTCACTCTCAGCACACACATTCTTCCTGCCACTCTTTCCTCCCTATGCACCCCAATACAGTAAATCTGTGAAAGAATACCTCTGGGCGACATTCCCTCATCTGTAAAATGAAGAGTTGCAGTATCTCTGAGGCCATGAGAGAGTATCCAGCTTGCAAATGCTCTGAGATATATAGTTCGGTTGATCACTGGGGTTCTAGCAAAGGCTATATATTGAGGCATAGACTAAAATCTTCCACGAGATTGTGCTGTGTGATGTCAGAAAGTTGAAGAATTTTAAAAATTTAGTAACTCAACCTGTCTTTAAGATCTGAATGACATCAGCTGGTTTAACTGATTTTTTTCAATGGATTAAAATCATATCTGCATAAATGAGATATGGACAACCTTGCCTGTCCATTAGACTCACCTGGGATTTAGTTAGTCTGATGGCGGGGCCATGAAGGGTTTTGTCATTCTTTCTGCTGCTCATATTCTTAGGCATTCAGGCCAAGTCTAATGTGTGGTCAGGGCTGATTCACCAAATATCAGGTTAAAAACAGGCCACAGTCTAGCTCTCAGAAACTTGAATATTTGGATCTTACTGGCTTCGTGTAGATCCAGCCTGAATCTGAGACAACACCTGGGAGTTTTGACTATTTCTTCACTGAAACCCAGGCCTGTCATCCCCTGGATGGGTCATGCAGGTCACTGTGTAAATCAAAAAGTCTGTGCAAAGCAATGATCTTTTCAATATTTTTAAAATTTCACAGGTAATTCTTGCTCTTTGTAATGTTCAAATAACTCAGGGGTAAATAAAGTTATTTAATGTAGCACCCATAGAAATTTCTTCAGTGATCTAGATGGAAGAAAGGGTCAGCAGGGCTGTTGATTGTACCTTTTCTCTTGTCCCAGTTTTTGCTAAAAAAAAAAAAAAAAAAAAAGTGCTTGTTTCTGATTCATTGTCCACTGCTCAGCAAAGCACTTCCAAGATTTATTTATTTTATTTTGGCTATCCCACGAGGTATGTGGGATCCTAGTTTCCTCACCAGGGATTGAACCTTCACTTCCTAAATTGGAAGCACAGAGTCTTAACCACTGGATCACCAGGGAAGTCCCAAGGGGCAAATAAATTTTAAAATAATAGTGTTCCCCTTCCTCTCTAACACAACTTCCCTGGTATAACTCATAACTAGTGTCAGTGGCAGGGAGTTATTGAAATTCACACACAAGCACATACAAATCTATGAATTCATGTATTACGGTTTTGTTCTTTTTTCTTTCTCCCTTTGTCATATACAGAAAAGAGACATCTTTGTATTTTTTCCCTGCTGTGCTTTATTCACTTAATCTATATCCTGAGAGTTCAGTAAAACCTGGTGGATTGAATACCCTCCTGCAACCTCACTTAAAATGGCAGCAGAGGGACTAAAAAGGACATGAGCTGCAAGGATAAAGAGACAGCAAAGGAGACGAGAACAATAAAATCTCGGAGCTGGAAGGCAGATGGGGGAGCTGCAGCTGTTTCAGGAAATGGAGAGATGAGAACCGGACCTTGGAGAGAAGCCCCCAAACCCTGCTGCTTTCCAATACAAAACCCAAGGCCACGGAATCGGGAGCCCAGATCCTTCTGCACATGGGTGTGCAGCTGATGCTGTTGTTTTCCGTCTTCATGTAGCCAGCGTTTCTCACCAAGCGAAGAATAACTGTTAAATTGTGAACGTGATGCTGAAAAAGAAAGCCCACAGCTAGCAGTGGTGTTGTATACAGTTGGAGAATCCAGGCTTCAGATTAAACAGCCTGTATTCAAACCCTGGCTTCATCTCTACAGCACTCTTGTAACTTGGGGCCAATTACCTAACTGCTGATATTTCATTTCCTCTCCTGTTTGTTGTTACTCAGTCACTCCGTCGTGTCCACCTCTTTTCGACCCATTGGACTGCAGCACGCCAGGCTTCCCTGTCCTTCACCATCTCCCGGAGCTTGCTCAAACTCATGTCCATCGAGTCAATCATGCCATGAAACCATCTCATCCTCTGTCGTCCCCTTCTCCTCCTTTCTTCAGTCTTTCCCAGCATCACGGTCTTTTCAAATGAGTCACCTCTTTGCATCGGGTAGTTAAAGTATTGGAGCTTCAGCATCAGTCCTTCCAATGAATTCAGGACTGATCTCCTTTAGGAAGGACTGGTTGGATCTCCTTGCAGTCCAAGGGACTCTCAAGAGTCTTCTCCCACACCACAGTTCAAAAGCATCAATTCTTCTACGCTCAGCCTTCTTTATGGTCCAACTCTCACATGACTACTGGAAAAACCATAGCTTTGACTAGACGGACATTTGTTGGCAAAGTAATGTCTCTGTTTTTTAATATGCTGTCTAGGTTGGTCATAGCTTTTCTTCCAAGGAGCAAGAGTCTTTTCATTTCATGGCTGCAGTCACCATCTGCAACCTCTCCTGTTAAGAGCTTACTAATTAACATCATCTCATTGGGTTGTTTCGGGGGTTATAGATAAAATACTCTCTTTTTGTACCAGAGCATGGTACCTGGTAAACAGCAGCAATAATAATAATTAGTAGTAGTATTAGAAATACTAAAATAGTATTACGGGTACTAGTAGTAGTAGTAACAGTAGTGGTAACCACAAAAATGAAGAGATCTGATAAAGTGATATCATTGACTCATAAATGTCAAGGACTTGTACATGTTCGGTGTTCAGTTTGCCCTTTATTATACCAATACTCTGTCAAAAAAAGAATCCTATTTCTTATTTTTCTTTCATCTATGGTGAGATGGATTTTTCATTCTACGCATGGCCTTTTGGGAAAAGGCCTAATAGCTTATATCTCTATCTGTAACTATTTCTGAAACACAGCTTCAAGGTTTGAAAGCCTTCTCTTGTCTACTTCTCATTGTTAACATCACATTTAATGGTGTCTGGAAAAGATTCGAGTTCACAGTTTATAGGGGTGATCTGTCTATTCCAGGCATATATAGTACAGGGCAGAGGCGGGGTGGGTTCAGAAGAGGGTACCGTACATTCATGGGAATTCATGGCTCTGGGGCTTGTCCTTTACTGCATTGCAACACCGAAAATATCGTGAACCAAATACCTGGTTAATGTCGGGGAAGCAATTCAGATACAAAGTCTGTTGTCAAGAGATAAGAAAAACACCCCAGATAAGAGTGAGCATGTGGAAGCACGTGGTTTTCTATTGGCTTAGCATCCTGGTGTCAGAAGAGGATTCCACTTCCGCCAGGCCAGAGGCACATTCTGAGATGGCTGCGACAGGGCATAGCTATTATCCTCATGGAGTCAGGGTCTGAGAGACTGGGAATGGTGACAGATGAGAGAGGTGACATTCCTGCTTTTTTACCATTTTACCATCATCCTTACTCCACAGAGGGAGACAGGAAGGCTGCCTCCGGGGGTCTGTGCGTGGGCTTGTCCACGTGGGTATGGCATCGCCACTCTGCCTACTTATCTGTCCTCTCCCCAGAAAGCATCCACCAATCATCACCCCCAGTCTCAAATGATCATCTTAAAAGACACAGACACTCAACGAAAACTGCTGAAAGGAACACACACACGCGTGCACACCTCTTCTAACTCAATCATGCTTCTGAGTGCTCAGCTCTTTGTGACCCCATAGACTGTATGTAGCCCACCAGGCTGCTCTGTCCATGGGATTCTCCAGGCGAGAATACTGGAGTGGGTTGCCATTTCCTTCTCCAGGGGATCTTCCCCGACCCAGGGATCAAACTTGAGTCTCTCACACTGGCAGACAGATTCCTTACCACTGCGTCACCTGGGAAGCCCCTCTAACTCACAGACAGCACTTTAAAACATATGCAGGATTTTCTTAGAGGTTTTGCTGTTTGATACCAATAACAACCCTGCATAGGGTACTTTCTTAGAGTTGAGGAAGGCAAGGAGATAAATGGGTGAATGAGATCTCATAATTAGTAAGTTGTGGAGCCAGCATTTGAAGCCACATCTCTAGAGATAACATATCCTTTCCATGATGCCATGCTGCTTCCTCTAAAGTAATAAGAATAATTGCATATATAAATATTTATTAAGCACTTACTGTGTGCCAAGTATATGGCTCTAAGCACTTCACATATATTAAGTTATTTAATCCTTTAAACAATCCAGTTTTACAGAGAAGGAAACTGGGGCATGGAGGAATGGAATTTTTTTTTTCTTCAAAATAATAGATGACTGTCCAGGGAGGTTATGTCACATTCCAAAGGGGTTCAGTACTCTTCAAAGACCCTACTTTTGAGTTTGTTTTCTACTAAAAGCCAAAGTATTCTGCCAAATTATTTATGTCTTTTCAGTAGCTGAAAGACCTGTTAGCAAACACCAACCAGATGTTTCTCTGGATGCTTCCAAGGCTGTGCGGGGCTCTTGAAAGAAGCAACTCCAGAGAGGAGTGACCCCTCTATATAGTACTCTCCTGACCTTTGTGGAAGGGGCGAGGCAGAGATGAGACTCCCCAGGTCTTCTCAAAGTGATGGACGTGCTCACTTTTGCCTCTGCACACACGTCTTCTTCCTGCCGTGCAGAGTGTTTACGCATCCTCACATCCCTGTCCTCAAGGCCTCGGGGACCCCTGTGATTCCAGTGCTTCCTGCCCCACGCCTCAGTCTGTGCACACGTGTCCTACATTATTTCAGAAACTCCCACCCTGTGCCCTGGGGCCTCCACCTTCCAAGCCAGGTCCCTAACTTGTTCAGTCTCTCTTTCTGCAGGAATCACTTCAACTCCTCGCCGGTTTGGTTGGCTTCTTTGAGATGCCCTCCAGATCCCTGGCCCTTCGCCCACAGTTCCCACAGCCAGAGCGGCGCCGAGCACGTCTGTAAAGGTCAGCGTTGAATCCCATTTCTGCCGGGTGAGTTTGTCTTCCTCGCGAGCTCGGGCGACACCGCTGTCCTTTGTGCTCAGAGAGACTCTGCACTGAGAACAAGGCCCACTCTCTCTCTGTCTGACCAGAGGTGTATTGCCTGCCATAGCATCTATCTATCTTTCCCTTCTGCTCAGTGCTCCATTGCCCACCCGCCTGTAGTCACTCATTCATTTGGGAGACTATGAGCAGGGCACCCCGCGAGGAGCTGGAAGTACAGTGATGGCTAAGACAGTGACTGTCATCGCCTCCCAGGGAGGCTGTGCATCGTGCGGCTGGTGGACACACGCGAGAGGATGAGGGGCACCGAAGAGGAGCAGCCAGCTTATACTGGGGCATCGCAAAGGCGTCTAGAACAGCGGCCCTCCACCTTGTTGGCACCAGGAACCAGTTTCGTGGAAGACAGTTTTTCCACAGGTGAGGCAGGGGGATGATTCTCATAAGGAGCACACAGCCTAGATCCCTCAGAAATCCCTCGCATGTGCAGTCCACAGTAGGGTTCAAGATCCTATGAGAACCTAATGCCACCACTGAGCTGACCGGAGGCGGAGCTCGGGTGGTAATCTGAGCGATGGGGACTGGCTGCAAACACAGAGGACGCTTCGCTGCTCACTCACAGGCCGCTCACCTCCTGCTGTGTGGCCGCGCCCCTAACAGGCCTAAGTACTGGTCCATGGCCCCAGGGGTTGGGGACCCTTGTTCTAGAGAATACACGAAGCAGAGAGTGAAGGAGAGGACGTGTGAGCAGGTCAAATGTGCTTGAGCGAGTGATCATGAGGAGGAAGGCGGTAAGGGCAGAAGGGGCATTACACACGGGAGCGCGCGTGTGCGCACAGGACTGGTACAGCCATGAAACTAAAAGGCCTTCCTAAGGTCAGAAGCAGAACATTCAAAGGACGTGTCCAAAAGTGAGGCTGCAAAGATAAGCAGAAGTCAGATCATGCAAAGCCTTATGAGCCATGATAAGGCAACCAGACTGTTCTGAGGGCCCTGGGAAGCCACGAAAGGGTTTTAGGCAGGATGGCGATCTTGGGATCAGACTCACCCTTTGGAAAGGTCACTGGCTGGAAAACAAGGAGGGGCCTGGGGTGGAAGGAGGTGATGAGAGGCTGGCTGCACCAACAAACAGAGGCCTCGCCACATGTGTGCACCCTTAGGGGGCCCCCAAAGGCGAACCGGTCACTCAGCTGCTTGGGGAGGTGTCCGACCATAGCCCTCAGCCCAGTCCCTGTCTGGGAAGAGTCGCCTCCCCCCAGAGCCACGCTGCTCCTCCGGGGCAGCCACCTCAGACGACTGATTGAGGGCATCGAGGCTCAGGCCCTGTGCCCTCAGGATGACTCTGAAGCGCGTCCCCGCCCCAGAGCGTCTGTGGTGCAGCCATGTCCCAGTTCGCGGTCCTCATGCTCCCTTCCCCACCCCCAGGCTCCCCAGGAAACTTCCTGCCTGCTCCGCTCAGCCTCTCAGAGCCTGTTTCCTGGGAAAGAGCTGGGATCAGGGGTGGTCCAGGGAAGACCTGCATCCCCCACCAGGTGGCCGGCCTGAGGCGGTTCACAGGTGCTGGCGCTCTCTCAGCCCTGGTGAGCTGCGGCCCCGCAGCTGTGAAGGCTTATGGCTGGTGAAGGGGGCTGGGTGGGGTGGGGTGTCCTGGCAGGTCTGCTCTGCTTTTGAGAGGTCAAGGGCATGAGATAATATATTATAATGAAACTAATGAGCCCAACGAAATCAGATCCTTTCTAATGAGTGCCATTGGTGCCTCGGAGAAAGACTGTACAAAGCCAACTGTGGAATTCAGAGTGCCTTCAAAACAGTATATAAAGAGGCTCCTATCTGCTGCATCCAGAAGGCAGGAGAAGCCAGGCCCAGGGCTTCACGAGGCAGTAGCCCCAGTCCTCCAGAGCACAGCGGATTCTCAGCCCCAGCAAGTCTGCTGTGTCAGCACAAGCTCTGAGTCAGAAGGCGTGGGACCCTGAGGGCTGAGGTGGGGTCATCTGCACTCGAAAGCCCTGAAGCCCCAGACCCCTGGAAACCCCCCACCCTGCAGCTGTGGCCCATGGCTTTGCTCAGAGGCTAGTTGGGGGACCACACAGAAGGCTCAGCCTCTCAAGGCAGTTGTGTGCCCACTCCCCAGGATGTGCCCTCCCCTCCACTCTGGGTACCAGGCCAACCTCAGGGGTCAAGTCCTCACACAACCCATCTGGGGAAGCACAGGGCCTGCTAAGGGATGAAGGGGACTCCCCTAGAGGAGAGGGCTCTGGGACTAGATAGGGGTGGGGGGTAGCTGACCGGGGAGGGGGCATCAGACTGGATGAAGGAGAGCTTGCTGATGTGAAAACACGTCTACAGACGCTCTGCCCTCCACACCCCGGCAAGGACCCCTGGTGAAGGGGCCAGCACGCTAGCGGGACGCGCCCTGGGAGCCCAGAGGACAGCAGGGGTGTACGTTCAGTGAGGCAGGAACGCCCGAGTGCTGTGGCCGGCGTGGGAGGACAGCCCAAAGTGCGCAGGCGTCCACGCTGCCCGCAGACTTCCTGTGGCAGAAACCCAGCCTCAGACCGGAGGCTTCAGATAGCTGACAAGGTGCGTTCATGTGAGTAGCTTACAGTGAATCCGGTCCACTGTGGGGGGAAGAGGTTTGCTGGCTTGTCTTTCATTTGACTCTGCTGGGTCTTAGTGGCTGCACGCAGGATTTTGTTGCCATGTGCTGGATCTTTATTGTGGCGTGTGGAATCCTTTTTTTTTTTTTTTTCAGTTCTGACGGGTGGGGTCTAGTTCCTTGACCAAGGATTCAACCCAGGCCCCCTGCATTGGGAGCACAATCTTAGCCACTGGACCACCAGGGAAGTCCCAAACTTTTTAATTTATAAGAAACTTTCTCAGTTCACTTGAGGAAAAAGGCCCCTCAGTTCACTTGAGGAAAAATGCCTTTTGTGGCTCATGATCATTTTGAATATGAAGTATTTACTAAAGGAAATTTTCTTTCCTAAGAGGTCTCAGAATGCAGATTGTTCAATTTTTCTTTTTCAGAGAAAGCTCTCTGCTGTATCTTTCTCGAGAACAAATTTGCTCAATTCTTATCTCCCTGGCTGGTGAATAGGTTCACCCTGGATAGCATTACTGCTTGGCTTTCATGATTCTATTTTCCTGGCTGTGCTGTGTAATTTCTCTCCTTGTAATTTTCCTTGGTATGCCATGTGGATCACATACGAAGCTTACTTTGAGTCATTTGCCATTAGTTCGGCTTCTGGGTAACATTTTCATTTTACCAGCCATGTCTTAGACCGTGTCAAACAATAATATTGACACAACAACGCTACAGTGATAACTTACAGGGAGTGAATACTTACTCTGCATTAGGCACTGTTCCCAGGGTTTTCCATAATCGACGCATTTCCTCTGCACATTGGCCTTGTCTCTAGTCCCCTACCCCTTTAAGAAACCTCTCATGACATAAAGTAGACAGACTGGGAGGCTTCATCTCCAAGTTGCAGATGGAGACACTGAGCCACAGTGGTCATCCTGCCTTGCCTGTATGTGAGCCCTTTCCAGGGAAGAAAGCTCAGCTTTTCTCAGACAGGCCCGATAAGGTGGGGCTTGGTGTCAATATTCTGAAGATTTGGTACTCAGAAATCTCACAATATCCACTGCCTGCCCCCAACAGATAACGAGTTAGGCTGTGTGCGGTTGCCAAGCATGGATGGAAACTTAGGTAACCAGGCCTCTAGTCCTGCCCTAGGAACAGGTAACATTTCCCCCTGGGCTCCGTCTCTCCATCCATCAAATGAGGGTGTAGACCAGATCAGGAAGTATATATTGGTGGCGTGAGGGACACTTGGTGCCCACAGATGTGTTTTGCTTAGACTACCCATTTCATTTTGCTTTGATTTGGTTTTTCAGAGTGAGGGGGTGAATTCCTTTAAGAGGTAGCCAGTTCAGACCTTGCTGCATGACACCTTATGGTCTTAAACAAGTCGGAATTACACATTGATGTACTTGCCTGGTGCCTATAGACTTTTGAGATTACAAATGCAAACGTGGGATTAAATTATTTCTGAAACTCACCAGATCGATCGTGTATATTTCCCTCTGGAGTCCCTGAGCCAAGGAGATGGGAGACCCCCAAGTAAGGGGGGCGGTAAATCAGGGAGCAGGAGCAGTCGCTGGCCCTCCACGTTCTTAGCGTCCTGGGATCTGAGGCGCCTGGCCAGCCTTGCCCAGTGTTGCCCGCTCCGCAGTGCCAAGGAAGACAGCGCAGCGGCGTGTCCTGGCTGGGAAGCTGGAGAGCTGTGCGGTGCCCTGCTTTTGTTCACAGGAGGTGGGTGACGGGTGGCAGGCCTGCTGCGGGAGGCAGACCTCAGCAACGAACAGAGACACTGTCTGGCAGCCCCTGCACTTGCTGGAACCCCTGCACCGGGGCACGCAGGAGCCGCCTGCAGTCTTCAGACCACACGAGGCTGTGGGAAGTGCCCCACTGGGTGTGGGCCAGCCTCGCCTGTGTACCGTCGGCCTTGGCAGACCCAGCTCACCTCTGGCTTTTGCTCTCTGTGGTTGTCATAGTTATGAGGTTTCGTTTCCCCCGATTCCTCCTCTTCAGGGCAGAGGGGCTCAAACCCACTTCCTACCAGGGGCAAACACTGAGGTCACCCCAAGTTTGCGCTGGTAACACCAGTTTGGCCCCATACTTCCTAGAACATAGTAAGGGCGCCATTTCTTTAACACTCATGAATGACCTTGACTTTATCTTAGAGTCTGTCTTCACTTACTTATTCCATACCCAGCTCTGTGACTGACACAATCAGAGCTGGTATTATCTCTCAAGCAAGATGACATTTCAAAACACACAGGCCTCAGGTGGACGGAGATAATGTCAGGGGAGCTCAGTAGGGTTCCTCTCAGGCCCTAATGAGAAACACAAAGGAGCAAATTATGGAGACTTTCTATAGAGCCCTTTGGCGTGTGCAGGAAGAGAGAGGGGAGAAAAAAAAGAATCCCAGCAGTAATAATGGCCTTTTTGAGAGGAACTAGCGTTATTCATCTGCTCTCGAATCCAGATTGAGTTCAGTAGGTGAGAGAACACCGTTCTCTCTTGGTGGGTTTCTCCATGTGAGCTTTGGGAAAACATTTCAAGCCGAAGACAGAATTAGATCAGCCAAAGACAGTGTGCACGTATACCCCTGGCAGAGGAGCCCGGGAGTGAATTCTGTTCCTTTGTTTTGGCTCTCAGCTGGAATACCATGTTTAAATGAATGTTTTTAACAGCATTATTTAAGCTCTGCAAACATTTTACAAGCTAGTCTTAAGGTCGGAACTTTGCTTTACTTGTCCATTTCCACAGAACTTCTCTGAGGTGCAATTGTATATAGGGATAACTGAGTCCTACAGATACAATGTGTAAGCTGACTTTAAAAAAAAAAAACTGTGTACTGTCACGTGACATAAAATACTTGAGAAGCCAAGGGTCCTTGATAAAGTGTTTTTTTTTCTTTTCTCATAAACCTTGTAGCACTGAGCATTATGCCTTATACATACATAGTAGGCACTCAGTGGATGTAAGTAGAATTGGGTTTATCAAATATTTATTATGTCTTCTACATTTAATTATACAGTTTTGCTAGAGTAGGAATCCTACTCTAATAGCTTCATTCTAATTCAAGTTTTGCAGGGTAGACTTAATTTGCTTAATTTATCTCAAATAGCTCGAAAAATTATGAAATGTTTTGTCATTAACATAAGTCATTGGGAACTAGACCTAGGCTGAACATTTTTGTTACATAGTGCATTTGGTACATTGTTTAAAGTTAAGCCAGCAGAATCCTTAAATAGGATTTTATAAACAGCCTTCTCCTTGATTATTGAATAGCATTAGTCTGGTCCTTTAGAGTCCCAGCCATCTTAGAGCTCAAAATAAGCATGTGAACACTGCAAAGCAAAAGAAGAAAAAAAGAAAAAAGAAGCTCACCATCTCGCCAGCCGCGTGAAGAGGAACTCCATTCCCACTTGTCGGCATCCAGTTGAACCTTTATGAACTGCCGATGCCACACACCCAGAGGGAACTGGATTAAAGACCTACAGGAGATGCCTCATAGATCTTCTTAGACAGGTGCTCTTCACACCTCTGCCGCGTATCTGAGGCTCGCTTCACAGAGTTGTAGAGAGAGCTCTGCCCTTCCTGAAGCTCATGAAGTAAAATAAACCCAGAGCCGAAAAAATGAGATGTGCAGATTCAAACCCCAAATTGTGGGAATGACAGACAAAAGGTGGACAGTAAGTCTTTTATTATTATTATTATTATTAAAAGCCTGTGTATTGGGGGGATTTCCCTGGTGGTGCAATGGATAAAGTTCCACCTGCCAATGCAGGGAACCATGGGTTCGATCCCTGGTCTGGGAAGATTCCACATGCCACGGAGCAACGAAGCCTGTGGGCCACGACTAGCAAGCCTGTGGGCCACGACTAGCAAGCCTGTGGTCTAGAGCCCAGAAACTGCAACTACTGAGCCCAGACGCCTTACAGCCCATGCTCTGCGACAAGAGAACTCACTGCAGTGAGAAGCCTGCTCACCGCAACTTGAGAAAGGAATGAAGACCCAGTTGCAGCCATAAATAAATAGATATGAGTAAAATTTGTAAAAATCCTGTGTATTTGGCACTCACTATTTTCAGTGGAAGCCATCATCATTCACGCGCTCATGTGTTCACTCACTCATTTATTCATCCCATCTGGGTGGCACACCTACTTTGGGCATGCCAGGAGTGTAAGTGGTCTCTGACAGGGCTGTTGGAATGACTCCCTAGCCTGCAAGTCTATGAGGGACCCTGGAGGTATGAATAGTGTGTGGACCCACCTCACTGATTCACACCTTGTATATATGGAAATATAAGGTCTTTAATTCAGTTTGCCCAGTTGTCCCACAGTCTTTAGGTGAGGGTGGATGTGTTAACCAAAGGAAAGTCTCACTTGGACTAAACTTATTTGTGATTCAAATTCTTTGTTAAAAAATATTAAGATTTCAGAAGGAGACTGTTATGGACTGAACTGTGTCCTCCAAAATTTGTATGTTGAAGCCCTAATTCCCAAAATGACTGTATTTGGAGATAGGGCCTTTACAGAGGTAATAAGGTTGTAAGTGATCATAAGGGTAGGACCCTAATCTGATGGGACCTGTGTCCTTATAAGAAGAGGAAGAGGCATCAGAGATCTCTGTGAGGGCAAAAGGAAGGTAGCCTTCTCCAAGCCAGCAGGAGAGGCTTCACCAGAACCCAGCCTGCTGGCACCTTGATCTTGGAATTCTAGCTCCTAGAACTATGAGAAAAGAAATATCTGCTGTTTAAGCTACCCAGTCTGTGATACTTTATGGCAGCCCTAGCAGACTAATGCAGAAACCTTGCAAAAATCCACTAAACTGTTTTCACAGGATTGTGACACTTAGTACAATGCTGAGCACACAGGGTGGACAATAAGCACTTGCCAAGCAAGGGGTGGAAAAAGAAGCAGTGACCGATTTTTATTTTCTTGGTCTCCAAAATCACTGAGGATGGTTTCTGGAGCCATGAAATTAAAAGACGCTTGCTCCTTGGAAGGAAAGCTATGACAAACCTAGACAGTGTATTAAGAAGCAGAGATATCACTTTGCCAACAAAGGTCCATTATAGTCAAAGCTATGGTTTTTCCAGTAGTCATGTACAGATGTGAGAGTTGGACTGTAAAGAAGGCTGAGTGTCGAAGAATTGATGCTTTTGAACCGTGGTGTTGGAGAAGACTCTTGAGAGTCCCTTAAATTGCAAGGAAATCAAACCAGTCAATCCTAAAGGACGTCAGTCCTGAATATTCATTGGAAGGACTGATGCTGAAGCTGAAGCTACGGTACTTGGACCACCCGATGGGAAGAGCCAACTCATTGAAAAAGACCCTGATGCTGGGAAAGATTGAAGGTAAAAGGAGAGGAGGGTGACAGAGAATGAGATGGTTAGGTAGCATCACCAACTCAATGGACACGAATTTGAGCAAACTCTGAGAGATAGCGGAGGACAGAGGAGCCTAGCGTTCTGCAGTCCATGGGGTCACAAAGAGCTGGACACAACATAGTGAGCAAACAAAGCGAGCGGTGAAGAGCGAACTCGGGGCACAGTTCTCTGACAGAACTCAGAGACCCTGATCCACGAGGTCCTTCCATGGATGGGGAGACAGGGACAGTGACCCAGTGATGGAGCGTCATGCTTCCTCTTCCCTCTCTGGAAACCACAGTTGCTCATCCATCTCTACGTTATGGGAAGACTCCAAAAAAGGCTGGATGATGGCCCTAAAATAGCTTAAATTCGAAAACGAAAAGAAATGAAACACTAGCTCCCTAGCTCCATGCACTCTCTGCTGCCTGCTTCCTCCTTTTGCTGAAGAGTAAAGAGCAGAATGACAAGTCTGGTCCCATTTCTTGACCCGTGTGTTCACGGCAGCCCCCTCTTACAGGAAGATGCTCTGTCAGTCCTTTGGGGCCACATGAGTTATACATAATGATCTCTTTGGATATCAAAAAGATAAAGGCAAAACTACAAAGATGGCTTTGCTGGTCTTCTCCTTCCCACCCCTCAAAATGTGCCAGGTGCTCCCGGGTTACCTGATGTCCCTCAGCACATTGATCTGGCGAAAGAATCCTCATAAGGTGTTGGCTGCTGCTGCTGCTAACTCGCTTCAGTCGTGTCCGACTCTGTGCGACCCCACAGACGGCAGCCCACTAGGCTCCGCTGTCCCTGGGATTCTCCAGGCAAGAACACTGGAGTGGGTTACCATTTCCTTCTCCCGTAAAGTCTTAGAGGTTAAGATTAACTAACACTTGCCACACTGTAAGTTGGGTTTGACAAAGTTTACACACAGAAGCTATTTCTTTCTTTTTAGGTTTCGTACCTGAAATTTGGAACACTTCCAGCAGATAAATAATGATACTTAATCTAGAGACATGGTCCAATTGGCCAGAATAAAAAGTCCACACACAAGAAAACCCCAAATTAGCATGTTTTCCACCCAGTTGAATGATTTCTATTAAAACAGGATTCATTAAAGTGATCAGTCTATTTACTAATTGTCATATTACTAATATTCCCATGATTACACCCCACCCTCCAACTCCCCTCACTAGAACCTTGCCACTGGAAATGATGAGATGTTATAGCATATCATCTCTCTAACCTGAGAGCCACTACTGTAACCAGGCATGACTATCTCATCCTGGTGTTACAGTGATTTGTGAACTTGGCTTTGAGGAGTGTCTTCTGGCTGAGCATGTGGCTTAAGGCAGGCTGGCCGGCCATCAAACCACAAGAGGCTGCTTGGACATAGCCTCAGGGCTTTCGCTGGGGTGCCCTGCTTAGCCGCACACTGCGGCCCTCCCGAGGAACTTTTCTGGGGTCTCAGAGGGGATCAGCCTCTGGCCTGTGTCTCTTAACCATTCACAAGACTCACAACATGATCATTTATGAGGAGAAATCAAACGAATAATGCTAACACAGGCCCAACCAGCTCCTTCTCTCTGATCAGCGCACTGTATAGGGAGCTAAACTATAAGTGGAAGGTGGTTTAGAGAGCCAGGAGTCGGAGCAGAAGGGAGCAGTTAAACCCGTTCGGCAATTAGAGCCTTCACCCACATCAGGCTCTGTGTATGAGTCAGGTTTCCAAAACTGTGATGCTGGGTAACAAGCCTAACAGCTCAGTGACCTAAAAAACAACAGCACTCATTTTCCATTCACATGTTTTCAGGTAGACTCCAGAGGCTTTATTTCTTCAGGCAGCAGGTAGGGTTTAGGTCACCTCCATGTGTATCTTATTCTGGAACCAGACTAAAAGGGTTACAGGGGGGAACTCTTCTGGCAAATGACAGGAGGCAGGCAAGCTGTGTGAGGCTGTTGAAAGCCCCGCTCACATCCTGCACTAGCGTTCCATTGGTTGAAGCAGGCCAAGGTCAAAGACAACCAGTGGGGAGTAGATTCCCTCTCAGGGAAGCCACAGTTAAGGGCAGAAAAGGAAGGATGAGCTGTGGACAAATAATGCCACCTCCCCCCCCCCCCCCCCAACCCGCCCCCGCCGCCGCAGGCAGCCCCGGAAGTGCCTCTGAGCCACAAGAAGTCCCTGCCCTGGGGACTCAGCCAGGGTGTCACTGAATTGTCAGGCAGTGCCGGGGCAGGTGGGGGAGGGGGTCCTATCTATCGGGTGACTTTCCTTCTGCTCAACACAATCCTTCTTTATAGAAGTTATGCATTAAATTCAATTACAGTCCTGCTGGCTGACGACTGTCTCTTAAGGTGACTTTGCCTCCTCAGCTCTGACGCAGGAGGTCTCGAGTCCATAATTCAGCTCCAAGGTGAACCTTCTTCCCCTCACTGTCCAGTGGCTTTGGGGTGCTTCACTACTGCCCCGCTGACTCCTCCACGAGACAGCTGGACCTCGTGGGCAGGGACCATGGATTAGTCATCTTAGAATTTGCTGTGGAGACCCAGGTTTGATCCCTGGGTCACGAAGATTCCCCGGGAGAAGGGAATGGCAACCCACCCCAGTATTCTTGCCTGGAGAATTCCACAGACAGAGGAGCCTGGCGGGCCACAGTCCATAGGGTCACAAAGAGTCAGACATGGACTGAGCTACTAACACACACATGGTTTGGTTGGTTGTGTCCACCCCAAATTCATATGTTGAGACCTTACCACCAGAGGCAATGTCATTAGATGTCATTAGGAGCCTTTGGGAGGTGATTAGGTCATGAGGATGGAACCCTGATACATGAGACTTTTGCCCTAATAAAAGAGACCCCACAGAGCACCCAGCCCCTTCCACCAAGTGAAGAGCCAGGGAGAAGGTGCCACCTGGGAACCGGGAGCTCTCACTGAACACCAGATCTGTTAGCGCCATGATCCTGGAGTTCTCAGCTTCCAGAACTCTAAGAAGGACACGTTTGTTCTTCATAAGGCGCCCGGTCTGCAGCATGTTATTATAACAGCCCAAATGGATTAAGACAGGCTTTCTCCAACGATCTCAACACACCTCTGCGGACTGAGTACTGGCTTCCAGGAGCTTCAGGGAAAGTAATGTGACAGCGCCCGTCCTCACTGTCTGTGTCCCCACGAAGCGCCGGGAGAAGGATGATGTCTTGACCGCCAGGGCGTCTGCAGTGCCTAGAACGGTGCTCGTCACAGAGAGAGAAGTTTACTCATGACTGTGGGTGGCTGCTCCACTCCTCCCGTTGCGAGCTAACAGCGACTCCCTCCCTCTGCTCAGCCTGACAGTCTGAGAATTCTCAAGGGCGTCTCCTGTATCACCGTCCCTGCCAGGACTCTGGAAACAGGCCCTTCTCACCGAGCTCAGAACAGGACGTTCTCTCCCCGACACCTTCTTCCATTGATTTCCCCACTCGCCTCTGTCAGACTCAACAATGGCTGATTCAAGGCCGTGAGTCACGCTGGCCCGAGCGTGGATTCACGGGGGGCCGGCGTGCGGACGTCACAGGACTCGCACCCCGCAACAAGGTGGGTGCTCGCTCCATCTGCTCGGAGACCAACAAAGAAAAGCTCTTCTGGCCGTCTGGGCGGCCAGAGCTCCAGCCCCAGCGCCCCGCCCCCTGCTGCCTCCCCCGCCACCGCCAAGTCCCCAGCTGATCGCCCACCCAGGCCCCTGCCTTCCTCCCCGGCACATCTGCCAACGCTGCTCCCAGTGTGAAAGCCCCCGCCCGACCAGGCGTGCCACCCGAGGAGGCCGCGGTGTCCCACTCATCTCTGAAGACAGTGCTGCGTCTGTGAGCAGACGGTGTCCGCTGCCTGAGCACCATTCAGAAGCGAACACTTGAGCCTCCACTGACTGTTCTGTTCAGATTTTACTCTTTTTTTTTTTGCTAGGCATTCAATAAGCCAGCAGAATGTGCCCTCTACATGTCCAAGTCCCTGGTGGGGAGGGGACAGGGGATCCATCTTGCTGCGGTGCGTTCCCCTTCCCGCTCCCATTTCTGAGGTTAATTGGTGTCCACTGGGGTCTGCTGGAGCATTGTCAACAGCATTTGACTGGTCAGGGGGCATCTTTTGATCACAGGAAATCAGATAGAAATGAAAAACAACTTTCACCTCCTGGGCGGCCCTTGGGGGTCTCAGCTGCTCCTCCAGCAAAGTGGTCAAGGGGACCACAGTGGACCACGCATGGGCCGAGCGGCCTGGCTCCTGCTATTGAGTTGTCCACTGTCTTTGGCTACAAGAGAGACAGGGACCCAAACAGTGAACTGCCCCCGGGTGGGAGCCCTTAATGCAGTTCCAGAGGAAGCAGGAGATTCCTTGGCCTTTCAGTTTCACTTTTTTTTAGGTTTTTTTTTTTTTTTTGATAATTTTATGTATTTATTTATTTTATTTTTGATTGTGCTGGGTCTTTGCTGCTGCGAGGGCTTTTTCTCTAGTTTCAGCGAGCAGGGCTACCCTCTAGTTGTGGTGCGCAGGCTGCTCATTGCAGTGGTTTCCCTTCTTGCAGAGCATGGGTTCTAGGCCATGCAGGTTTCAGGAACTGTGGCACGTGGGCTCTAGAGCACACGCTCAGTATGTGCGGTGCATGGGCTTAGCGGCTCCGCAGCATGTGGGATCTTCCCAGATCAGACATCAAACCTGTGTCTCCTGCATTGGCAGGCTGATTCTTTACCACTGAGCCACCAGGGAAGCCCCTAGTCTCACCTTTTCAGGAAGGTGGAAGAATTCTGATTCAGGTCGAGAATGGCTGTCAGAACACCCTCGGGACTCTAGTGGCTGGGCCAGGAGAACACACTGTTGGGTATCAGAAGAACTCTCTGCTCCCCTTGGACTTTCCCCATTCCTGTCTTCTTTTCAAAGCTGCCCTTGACACGGCACAGCAGGCAGCAGCCAAGAACAACAGTACAGCAGATGTAAGCGCACTGTGCAGCTTCTGATTTCACATGTCATCTTATTTCATCCTCACTACCGATTTACATAGGTGGTCATGTAAATGGGCCGTTACTGTGCCCATTTTATAGATGAGAAGACTGAGGCTCACGGAGGGTAAAGGATCTGTCCAAAGCTAATGAGCAGGGAAGTCAAGACCCAGCCTTGTCTTGGGTCAGCCTGTCACGTGCAGATCATTTCCATCGTCCTCGATGCAGGAGGAAGGGTGATGCTGGGACCATGAGGCTGCGCTCATCCACAGCCCTGTGGGGGAGGCTCCTCCCAGCTGCGAACTGAGGGGCACTCACCACCAATGGGAGGAGCAAGCCACACAAGGGGCGCTTCGGAACCAAGACCTCAGCTTCTCAGGGCAGGGAGACACCCTGGGCCTTCCACAAAGCCATGCTCAGGCTGGGTGACAAGGGCACAGCTGATTATTCTGCTCCAGCAGCTCATTAGTCCCCATTAACTTGGCTACCTGGGAAGTGTGCCCCCAGCCTCCCACCAGAGAGGTCCCCTCCACCTCCCCCAAAGTTTTTCCTTATTTCCGAACTAATCCACATCCTGCCCCTGCTGCAGTGATTGGGGGGCAAACACTTCAAAACCTTACACTGCATGAAGATGGCACTTTTTTTAAAAAAAAAATTGCTTCTCCAACCAATAGTGCCCATAATGGAGTTAGAAAAATGAGCTCCTCTCACTAGCCTCTCAGATCCATCTCCCAGGCCTCGGCTTCTTTGTCAGAGGAGTCGTCTTGTTGCTGTTGAGTGTGTCTTGTCGAACACCCAGCCAGGGTTTGGGGGCAGGGAAGGAGTTGGACAGAAATAAAGAGATCTGGGCTCCTTTGTGCTAAGCAGACAGATGCCTGAGAACTTCCCGGTGCCGATAATAGGAAAGTCTATCTGGTCACGAGGCTAGTCTATTAATTTCGTCAAGCCTACAAAGCAAGTTCCTCATCCGACTATTTTCTTCTTTTCTGATAATTGCTGCAGCGCCTGGCTCTGACAGAAAGAAACTACCGCTCTGCCTTAGAAATAGTTGTGGTGCCAGTGTCCTAATGACACAAGGGTGGCAGCCTTCGTGGAGGAGAGGAGACAAATGTCAATTAGCACAAACTCTTGAATGCGAGCCAGCAGTGTCTCAAAGCCAAGGCCAGCAGCCACGGATCAAGGGATCCTCCAACACACACAGTTTTGTTTTGCCTTCTCTTAAGTCAGCCAACCTAAATATACATATACATATAAAATGGAGCCAGTACACCCCCCACCCCTGCCATCAGTTCGTGGTTCCTCTGGAACACATGATCTAAGACACCCCAAAGCCAGTGTGAACTCCAAACATCACCAAATCAGTTAGCAACTTTTAAATACGATTGTCCCCGCTTCAGTTCCTCATCTCTGGCCTGAACTCTCTCCTCTCCCTCCCCTGAACAGAGCAAGCCTGCCCCAGTGGACTCTTCTGGGAATTTCCTGGTCTTTAGGATCACAATGGGAGGAATGCACTTTGGACCCCACTCCCTTCAAGGACTTCGGAGGTCCTGGAGGAAGCCACCAAAGTCACGTCCTTATTTGTCTCCCCCCCCCCCCCAATGCCTCATGTTTCTCTCTCCCCCAAGCCTCTTGTAGATACCTCCCTGCCTGGGTGAATGGGGGGAGTAAGGAGGCGGGGGGTGGGCGCCCTCACTCTGTTGGTTGCCATGGAAACCAAGATTAATTGGGTGCCCTGGGTTTCAATTCTGACATTGGCAGCATGTCTCAGTATTGGTCTTTGGCAATAGTTCTCCCAGATGGCATGACTTTCTCAAATAAAGAATGCCCATGGTCTGCCCTACTCCACCCAGCATTTCCTTCCCTGTGCATCGTCTTAAGATTTTCCCTAGAGTGTTACAAACCCTCCAGGAAGTGGTCCACTCTACCCTGGGCAGGATCTAATAAACCGCTCAAAAGGGAAGCATCCGCTGTTGTCTGAGACACAAAGTCTACTTGGGTTTAAATTCTCCCCCGGGCACTGGGCTATCTTTCCTGCCAGCAAAACTGAGCTAAAACACAAAGAAGCAAAGCCGCTCATAGGGAACCAGGAAGTCCTCACGCCTCACCTGGTGTTGGTAAGATGTTCACCCACTGTAACTGACTCTACCTAAGCATTTATAGTGTGGACCAGACAGGACGAGTAAGTGAAAATGCTGCCAGTTGGTTACGACACAGCGAGGAAACGTGAGGAATCCTGTGATGACTTGAGGACAGGACACACGTCCTGCTCGTCATCCATTCATTCATTCATCCATCCACCCATCCAACCCTCCATCCAGGGTGTGTGATTAGCCCCTTCAGCAATTAGCATAAAGTCAAGTCCACAGTGGGGGGTTAATTACGCTGGTAAATGAAGAACCTGCCGAATATACTGTGGACGGAATACCTGCCAGAGCCTCAAGGATGCTCAGACCCGTGCCTCTTGCTCCGCTGGCATTATTAAAGGGGTAAGCCAAACCCTCTACTTACTATGCGTCTGATGAGGTGTCAGAGAAGCTATACAGAATGCAACTGACACGGGCAAACCAGATGTTACGGAATATTTTCACTGGAAGAATTCTTCTCACTACTGATGCCCAGCCCATCCCTTGAATTCTGGATCGTCTTTCGGGAACAGCCTTTGAGGTCTGACTGAGGCTGGAGCTGAACAGGTCCTGGTGCTCTGGACACACGGAGGCCTTGGGGAAGGACCCCAGGCAGTCGCTGCCCCTCAGTCCTGTCTGCCCCGTGGTTAACGCAAGCCCTTTGCTACTGCCGCTCCCTTATTTCCTCTGAACTCACGAGCCACCAAAGCAGGAGGTTTGGATCAGCCGTTCCGCTGGATGGGGTGCACGCTTCTTGCTGTCTAAAGCAAACTGTCTGAACACTCAAGCAGTGCCTATCACTCCCGAGGGCCAGACAGCAGCTCCCTTCGACCGAAGCACTGGTGCACCAGCGTGTTGGTGCTGGTATCACGCTGGAGAGCAGTCCTCCACTGCGTGAGTTCATCACATTGTGAGAACCCCCCGACCCTGTTTTGTAATTAAGCTCATTTGTATTGGTTTTCGGGGGTTCTGCACATAAGTGATGTCATACGATATCTGTCTTTCTCTGACTTGCTTCCCTCAGTACGGCATTCTCCAGGTCCGGTCCAGCCACGTGCTGCACGTGGCATCACCTCATTCTTTTTATGGGTGAACAAAAGCCCGTTGTGTATGTGCGTGTGTGTTAAGTCGCTTCCATTGTGTCCAGCTCTGTGTGACCCCATGCACTGTAGCTGACTGGCCTCCGCTGTCCATGCGATTCTCCCGGGCAAGAATATTGGAGTGGGTTGCCATGCCCTCCTCCAGGGGACCTTCCCAGCCCAGGGATCAAATCCACGTCTCTTAGGTGTCCTGCGTTGGCAGGCGGGTTCTTTATCACTAGTGCCACGTGGGAGGCCCTGTGTGCACACCCCACACCTTCTTTATCCATTCCTCCGTTGATGAGCATGCAGGTTGCTTCCCTGTCTGGGCTGTTGTAAGCAGTGCTGCAGTGAACACTGGGGTGCATGCATCCTTTCGGACCATGTTTTTCTCTGAATATGTGTCCAGGAGGGGGATTGCTGGATCGTACGGTAGCTCAACTTTTAGTTTTTTAAGGAACCTCCATGCTGTTCTCCACAGTGGCTGCACCAGTTTACATTCCCACCAACAGTGTAGGGGGCTCCCCTCTCGCCCAGTGTAGGGGGCTCCCCTCTCGCCCAGTGTAGGGGGCTCCCCTCTCGCCCAGTGTAGGGGGCTCCCCTCTCGCCCAGTGTAGGGGGCCCCCTTCTCGCCCAGTGTAGGGGGCTCCCCTCGCCCAGTGTAGGGGGCTCCCCTCTCGCCCAGTGTAGGGGGCCCCCTTCTCGCCCAGTGTAGGGGGCTCCCCTCTCGCCCAGTGTAGGGGGCTCCCTTCTCGCCACACCCGCTCTAGCATTTGTTGTTTGTGAGTTTTTTTGATGATAGTCATTCTGATTGGGGAGAGGTGATATCTCATTGTAGTTTGGGCTTGCATTTCCCTAAATGAGCATCCTTTGAGCATCCTTTCACTTGCCTCTTGGTCATCTGTACGTCTTCTTTGGAGAAATGTCTGTTTAGGTCTTCTGCCCATTTTTTGTTTGGGTTGTTTGATTTTATGATATTAAGAAGCATGAGCTATTTGTAAATTTTGGAGACTAATCCCTTGTCTGTCATGTCATTGACAGATACTATTTATAAAACAGAAACAGACTCACAGGCTTAGAAAACGAACTTATGGTTACCAAGGGGGAGGGGTAAGGAGGGATAGTTGGGGAGTTTGGGATTGACGTGAACACACTTCTGTATCTCAAATGGATAACCAACAAGGCTTACTGTATAGCACAGGGAACTTTGCTCAACATTACATAACAACCTGAATGGGCAAAGAATTTCGAAAAGAATAGAGACATGTATAAGTGACTCATTTTGCTGTGCACCTGAAAGTAGTGCAACATTGTTAATCACTTATACTCTGGTGGCTCAGAGGTTAAAAGCGTCTGCCTGCAATGCGGGAGACCGGGGTTCGATCCCCAGGTCAGGAAGATCCCCTGGAGAAGGAAACGGCAACCCACTCCAGTATGCTTGGCTGGAGAATCGCGTGGAAGGAGGAGCCTGGTGGGCTACAGTCCACGGGGTCGCAAAGAGTCAAACACAACTGAGCGACTTCACTTTCACTTTCACTTTATACTCCAGTTAAAAACAACTAATTTGTCAAAACCAAAAAGCCCGCCACCTGGCCGTGTGCCCGGTGGTCCTGCCCCCAGGGCAGAAAAGAGGGGGAAGGGCAGCCAGGAGACCACGTCGGGTCCCCCACGTGCTTCATGTGAAGCATCGCAGCCGCTTCTGTCGTGGAGAGCATGACCTGGAGAAGTGCACTCCCACAGCAAAGCCTCCCTCTTCTCCTTCAAGAGGAGCATCACTTCCCATGGTTTCTAAGGAGGCAGCCGACTGGGCCATTCCTGTCCTGGGGGCTGGTGGGGTGACATGGGTTGGAAAGCGATGTCCCTGATGCCACAGCAACCTGAAGCATGCAGACATGTGATTACAACGGCCGCTGCCATATCACGCTCACGTGGCGTATGCCAGGCTCCAGCTAATAAGCTCATCATCTCAGTTAACTCTGGAGACAGCCTTGTGATAGAGACCGTTTTCCCCACACCAGACCAGGAAATGAGGCTCAGTTCAGTAACTTGCCATCCTTGTCAGCCCAGGTCATCAGTGCTCGGAAGCTGTAACTGCCTCTCATGGGAGCAGAGACTAGAAGGGAGTGTGCAAAACAGAAAATGGTGGTGTGCCAACTCCCATGTCCCCATCCCTTTCCTGGGGTGTGCTGTGTCCTCTGGATGCTCCTGGGTGACCCAAGTGCACCTCAACTCTGAACCTTCATCTCCCCCTCCCGGCACCTTTGTCCTCTAACTGAATTTTCTAAGCCACATACGAATGCCTTGAAGGCGACCTTGCCTCTTGCCACCCACCCCGTCCACTAGGAAATCATCTCTGCCTTGACCTTGCCTTCCTCACGCTCCCTCTTCTCTGACTTGCTCCCTCTCATCACCACAGCCTGCCCAGCAGCCGCGTCTGGTCCTGTCAACCCATCTGCCCACACACTTAGCACGGCTCTCCACCTCCTACCCTGTTGAGACTCTCCACCGAGGCCTTTACGGCCCAGCCTTGGTTTACCCTATAGTCTCATTTACTACCACGGCCCCTCCCTGTGCACACACCGCCTGTCCCCCTCCCTTCCCACGGCACCTCCGTCCCTCAACAGTGCCAAGCCCTTTCAGAGCTCAGCAACCACACCCCGGCCCCAGATGGCCACGTTTCCCAAGCTTCTCTCTACCAGGTACACCTCCAAGCACCTCCCCTCCCCAACTTGACCCGGCACTCCAGCAGGGAGGGGCCACCACCTGTCTTTGCCCCCAGCACTGCCTGGCTCAGAAAGGGACTGCCACCTGGGTAAATGAATGCAACAATCAAGAGGAGCCTGTGGGCACTCCCCAGGCCAGGACCTGGGTGAACTTGAACCAGTTCCAGGCAGTAAAGGAGAAAATGCACAGAACAGCCCGGGGCTCAGAATTAACTAACAGCCTTCTCTTTGTCTGCACCTGATGAAAGTGGAGTTGATGTGCCCTCTGGGTTGGAGGAGGCTGGGTGCCAAGTTGACCGCCTTGTCAAGCACTCCGGGCGCCCGAGTCTCTTTACCTGGATGAGTTGTCCTTGGGCCACGACTGCCCACGGCCTGGTGCTGCCGGCTCCAGGAGCACCCAGGCAAAGGCACGCACCTTCCCCTCCTTCCACCTGCCCAAGGGCTCCTGTACCTGAACTAATTAGGCAATTACAGGCCCTGATGCAGGCTCTGTTCCTGACTGCACAGTTCTGCCAGGATTGAGGAAAATGTCCTCCAGAAACCATTGAGGACGTCAAGTCCTTTGAGAGCCTCTTCATTTGGTTGTTTCCTTCCCTAAGAGGCCAGAAACACACTCGTGCATCCAATCAGCAGCTGTTCTGCTTCAGTGACTATGCAAAGCTGTTCGTTCAGTCCCGTGAACATGGAAAACAAGCCGTGAGCATCCCTGGGGGCTCTGTTGGCTGCCCACCAGCATCCCCCGTCCAAGCGTGACAGGACCAGAATCCCATGAAACATCAAGCTGGCCACCTTTGCATGGGGCCAGCTTTGGCCGTCCAGACAGTCAGGGTGATCTCATCCCCCATGCCTCAGTGACTCTTCCACGTGACCCAGGACTCAGTGGGTCAGCCCAACACATTCCTGATATTGCCTTGGGAATGGAGGAATGACATAGTTTGGAGCAATGACACAGGAAAATTTGCTAGGAAATTCCTGGAGTGGGGAAAAGTTTCCTTGCTTTTCTGAAAGAGTCTGAAGAGGAGATATGGTAGCAATTGTGAGGGTTGGAACCTGGGAGGCCTTTTTGCTGCCATGAGGGAAGCTGCTTATAGTGTAGGCTTCTATAGTATCTTGGAAGGCAAAGACTGAATGAAAGCAAGGTGCTTGATAACATTGTTTAGCTGCTGAATCAAGCCAACCCTGAAATCCATCCTCCCTCTGAATCTTCCCAGTTCATGAGCCAGTCAATCCCCTTTGGTGGTGGAGCTAGAATAAGATGAGTTTTCTTTTTCTGACAGTCCTAACAGATTCAATCCAATGGAAAATGCTGGGAAATGGCTTCCTACAAAGGTGGGAGCTACCAAGAGACAACAATCTGTGTCACCCTGCACCACAGCCTGCCTATCAATAAAAGAGGTAATCATCAACCTGACGGGCTTCCCTGGGTCGGGAAGATCTGCTGGAGAAGGGAATGGCAACCCATTCCAGTATTCTTGCCTGGAGAATCCCGTGGACAGAGGGGCAGTGGAGTGGGAGTGTAGAGTGATCATTGAAAAGTTCCCAGCACATAGTAGGAACTGTGTAGATGCTCAAGAAATGATAGCCCCTTCCTTTGCCGCTTCAAGAGTCAATTATTCCAGGATTTCACTGTAAAACAGCAATTGCAATTTTTGCCGTCGTTTCCTGAAATAGTTGCATTTAGGGTCAAATAAAGAGATGTGAAAGCACTGAGAAATACAGACGCCTCCACCTGATTAAGGCATGAATACGGCAGACTCAAAGGCACTCATGACTGTGATCCTCCTGAGTTTTTGCCATCCCTGCTGCCACCTCTGTGAAGCCAAGCTCCCACAGCCCCGGTTGTTCTCCTTTGACCTTCCTCGCAGGCACAGGAACTGCATATTACATGCCCGAATCCCTGCCAGACCCTATGTGGACAAGGCCTGCATCTGCCTCTGCCCTCCACGCATCCATTTAGTATGTAGGGCAGAGGCTGGCCCTCCGTGAACGACTCTTGAGAGGGAGGGAGACTCCCAAGGTCACTGCATATGGCGCCTCTGGGAAATCAGAACAAGGCACCGCTCTTGACAGCTGTAGGCCAGTGGGCAGTGTTCTGGCCGGCAGAGAGCTCTCCCAGCTGCCCGGCCAAAGTCCTGGTAAGATCCTCGTTGCCACGCCAGTGAGTGGCTTCCTGCTGTCATTCTCCACGTGTGACCACGCCTTTCTTTTTGATCCCCCCCCCCCCCCCCCCCACACACACACAGAGTACATCTCAGTTTCTGCCGCAGGTCTCTCCTGGTTCTCCCCCGCCTCTTCATGTCCCCTACTCCAGATGCCACAGGGATGGGGAGGGGGCTCTGGGGTTAGATCACCACCAGGCCTCCCCACCCTGTCTCTTGCTTGTTTCCCTCCACACATCAGGCTCTTCCCCTCCCACTGTGATGAGCTTTTTCATTCTAAAAGGAAGGTGCTCAGCCACAGCAGCTCAGAACTCACACTCTCACAGCTTAGCAGCCCAAGAGGAAGGGATACACCTCCTCTGGCTCCACATTCAGAATCCTAGGGAAGCACTCTGATTGGCCTAGCTTGAGTCATGTGACTACTGCCCCTTGAGCCAATCCCTGAGCGGAGGTGCAATGATTGGCAGTTCCACTAGAATGCCCAGTGGGTGTGATCTGTCTGCTCAGAGCTGGTCCCACTTAGCCCTACAGACGCCTGTCCCTCTCCCTTCTCATGTCCCTCCCCCTTCCCTCACACAGCAGCTCTCAGTTGATGAAAGGAATCAGTGAGTGGCATCATCTGTCCTTCCTGATGCCCTCTTCTCACAGGACCACCTCCCAGCCCAGCATTCACTTTTTCTGTTTATACTCCCAGGTTCTCTAGCTCAGCACCCCCCTAAGCTTAGAAAGGCTGCAGACCCCTCCTTACCTGTAAGAAGTGAGCCCCTTCGCTCCAGAGACACAGATTGCACACAGATGCAAAAAGCAAATTGAAGAAGAAAAAAGGCAAACTGAGGCACAGAGGGGTCTAAAGGCCCAGCAGGGGCTCCGGGAGTCACACTGTCATCCTTTCTCTGTGGCCCAGCCTCTGTGACAGCAGAGTCACTCTGCACTGTTGTTACGTTTCTATCCCAGACCTCTCCCCCAGGGCCCACAGTGAGGCCCCTTTTCATCCTTAGTCAAAATCCTGTTCTCCTGTATCTTTCCTGGGGATGTCAAGGTGCTGCACCAATTGTTAGTCTTTAATAACTTAGTGTGTGTTATCTAGTTTCTTAGATTAGACGGCAGGAGAGCCCAAGCTCTCCTCCCGACAGGTAGGCAACTCGGGATGCTGTTAAGTGTGAAGAAAAAGGCTCTCCTGGGAGAAGAGGTCCTAGGTCCCCAGTGGGGATTCTGAGCAGCCAGAAAGCACTGTGAAAACCTGGGCACCAGGGAGGAGGAGGCTGGGGAGAGAGCACTTCTGCTGGAAATACTTGTGGCGTGCTAAAGAAAGCTAGACTTTGTTTAAAATTAAAAAAAAAATAAAGGTAAGAAGTGGCCTGTGCCACTTGAAATGACCTAAGTCCAGGTCATTTCAAGTTTACAGACTGTAGGAACTGAAGCAACCCTGTGTAATCTCCAACAAATCTCTGATCAAACACCCAGACTTCCCATGATGGGAACTTGGGCAGAGTAAACAGGACCCCTCTTGAGAATAAAGGTCAGTGGCCACTGAGAGTCAGGGCCCCCATGGGCTTTGGGTGAAGAAAACGCTCACAGTCAATCTCTGCTGAGCTGTGGAAGAAGAACCCAAGTCAGACTATGGTGGTGACTAGCAGGGTTTGACTGCAGGAGGATCTGACCACCCCGCACCCCCCACCCCCCGCATTTCCACTGTTGTTTTAGTCATTCAGTCACGTCCAACTCTTTGCAACCCCATGGACTGCCAGGTTCCTCTGTCCATGGGGTTCTCCAGGCGAGAATACTGGAGTGGGCTGCCATTTCCTTCTCCAAGGGATCTTTCCAACCCAGGGATCGAACCCGCATCTCCTGCATTGCCAGGGGATTCTTTACTGCTGAGCCACCAGGGAAGCCCATTTCCACCCTTCCCTGAACCTTCCTGATCACCGTGCCCCTTCTCAGCTACTGTGATGAATGACGAAACGGCGACTATCGTTGCTATTCTTGTTCATTTCATTGAAGGGCATAGTTGTAGAAAATAGATGGAGATGGCTGCAGTAAAGGGTTAATCAGTGCTTCGGGTTAGTGAGGCCTGGGCAAACCCAGTCACGTGTGCGCAGGCTACAGGTGACCAGCTACTGGACACAGACCCCGAGAGGGCGCTCTCACCCTCCCAAGGTTACGAATAAGGAAATAGGCTCCATTGGCCCAGGTCTTTTGGGGATTTGACCCCCATCTTCTGGAGGTAACCACAACAGAGCTTTTCAATAGCATAAACATTTATTTGCCCTCCCACCCCTATGTCCCCTCAAAGAAAGGGCAAACCCAAGAAGAGGATGGCAGGCAGGTTTCCTAGCATGTGCTGTGAACTGCTATCAAACTTTCAAGTCTCATTAACCACCTGCCCCGCTTGCCTTCCTGGCACCTATGGCATCTCTGCTGGGCGGGCTCATCTCTCCCAGAGTCAGCCCCCATCACCCCCACCCTGGCCTCTGGGCACCAACTCTGATGAGCAATTACCAGGTTCCTGGCCATTTGCTAATATCAAGTCTCCTCAGTGACCATGGTTCCAGGAAGCCGCGGAGAGCTCCGTCCCGCGCCGCCTGGAATTTCATTTGGCTCTGGCGCCCAGACAATCTAGAAGGGGTACAGCCATGTGCCCGGGCGCTTAAGCCATTTGTGGTAAAAGGATCCGGATGTGCAAATGGCTGAGTTCCCTGTTATTGGATTGTTTTCTCCACTAGATGAAAAACAGATTTTTTTTTCCCCAACTGGCTGCAGCTCCATTCAAGTTACTATGAAAAGAACTTATGGCGGCACACTATATACCTGGGAAGTCTTTAGAAGGGAAGGCCTTGCTTGGTGTGAGGCCCAGCGTGGTGGACACGGGATGGCTGACATTTTTGCCCAGTGGTTACCAAGCTCCCTTCTGTGCATGGCACTGTGGCAGGTGGTAGGGCGAGGGCTGAGCCGAAGAGGAAACAAGAGGAAGGAAGACTGTGAGGCAAGGAGAGGGTCTGGGCACCCTACGTCCAGGAGGCCTTGAAGACCCATGGCAAGGAGGATGTTGGAGGAAGAGGGAATCACAGAATACAAGTAACGCGGAGGGTCCCTGGGGGCCAGGCTAGATCTGGGGGCTGGAAATAAACGTCCTGTCAGATCACCTGTTACCCGAGCCGTGACACAGGTGATGGGCTAAGTAGGCAGGTGAAAAGGGGTGAGGCCCGAGAAGGGAGGACGGTTAGGAGGTTTCCTTGTCAAACATTCATTAAGCTCCTACTGTGTGCTGACAACATGCCCGGTCTGGAGTTGTGACAGAGAAAAAATACAGACCAGATCCCTGCCTATCTGAGGCTTCCTTCCATTCTTGGGTGATAGGAAATCAGGAAACAGATGTTTACGCATGGAAAAGAAAACAAAAAGAGCAGAGGCAGGAGGCGGCAGCGAGGAGCTGGCCGTGCAGGGTGTCGGCTTTGCTCCGGCCGACAGTGAACACACTGAGATTAAGACCTTTAAAGGGATCTAGACCCACCGCTGAAAGCATGCACTTCCCTTTCAGAAGGTGTGCAAGTCCTGGAGGACTGAACACTCCAGAAACACACATTCGGCTCTTCAGGTCCATCCGCACAGCTCCCTCTGAGCTGTGTGATAAAAGGAATCGAGGGTCTCACTCTCTCTTCCTATGAAGTGAGACCTTCCAGAGTGAGGTCTGAACCTTTCCCTGTGCCTTTTTTTTTTTTTTAAAGCTCACGCTCCTAATGAGAAACCTGGCCCGTGTGGGTACCCCACATGGGCAGAGGTGTTTTAAATGCGACGTAGAGCACGACCGAGCCACATCTGGATGTTGTATTTTTTTAGCCACACAAAAAGAACAGGGCTTCAGCGGTGCTGTGGGTGATTAAGCCTCAAATAATTTAGACCTGAGAGCTCAGCAGCTGCCAAGGCAAGTCGCCGCCCAGTTAGAAAGAAACTCTACAAAGAGCACCACCAGGATCTGTGACCTCAGCCTGAGTCCACACCGTCACCCCCGACCACAGTGAAGACCCCAGCAGACACACTCACTCGGGGCTCCTCTGCCACTCGGGAAAGGCTATTGCGCTCAATTGTGCCTTTGGTTTCTGGGCCGTTTGGTGGTTCGGGGCACCTCGAGTTGAGGACATAAGAAGTAATTGATCTTTTCAGGCCAAGGGTTCCCTCTAAAGCCTGCTTATCCCCAGCATGGGGGTCAGTTGGGCAAAATAAAGCTCTCTGGCCACACCAGCCCCCACTGGCAGAGATGAGGGTCAGGAGCTCCCAACTCCTTTCTGGGCTATGTGAGGCGGTATTTTCCCTGTTGGGGAAGGGGAGACCTCCTGGGTGTACTGCAGTTCAGCTCTGGCTAGCCCTGGGGGGTTGGCACCGATTCTGTAAGTAAAGGCTTCCCCAAAGCCACCCTAATTTCAAATACCAGCCACACTTCTAGGGGTCCCCAGCCACCTGCCCTTCTGACCAACTGGCTACAAATTCAGGGATTATCACAACCCCCTCAGGTTCAATAATTCCATAGAATGTCTCACAGTACTCAGTGAGTTATTGAGTTACCTGTTCTCTTGAGACGTCTTATCTACCCAGCTGGGCTGGCAATGGCCCAAGGCCATGAGCAGCCTCTCAGAATTATCTCATGATCATTCTGCCAAAACCCAAGTAAAGACCTTCTGTGATGGTCTCCATCATAAAAGGAGGAATTACATTCTATAAATAAGCTAATGTGTATAACGCATTTGGCACTGGGTCTGACACATTGTAAGCACTAGAAAATATATATATAATATTATATATTAATATATAATATATAATAATATATATTATATATAACTCCAGTTATATAATATAAATATGTATGATATATAATATGATATATTATATTAATATATAACCCAATTATATGTATAATATAAATATATGTGATATATTATGTGATATATTATATTAATATATTATATATTATATATATAACTGGAGCCCACAGAGGTTAAGTAACTTCCCCAAAGTCACACAGCTATGAAGAGGCAGAACTCGGGTTTGAATACAAGTAGGTGTGACTACAAAGGCCATACTCTTAACTAAGATTAATTGGCACCTACTCTGAGTCATACAGGTTCCTGCTGTTGGGAATCTTAAATGGAGCACTGGGGACAAAAACTCAAATAGGCGTGATTCGGAGCAAAATGCAATAAGAGGTATTGCAGAGCTGGTGAGGACAGGGAGGGAAGAGACAGAGATGGCGCAGGAGGTGGGCCTTGAAGAACAGGTATGAAGTTGACAGAGATTCAGGAAAAGACATCAGAGCAGATGGACTAACACATGCAAAGGCGCTGAGACAGAAGACGCAGCGTCTGAACCAGGATGGGGAGTCATCCATTGCAGCAGAGGCAGGAGGTGCGGCCGGGACTAGGGCTCAGGGTGGTGCACCTCCAGATCACGGAGGATGCTGGCCGTTGGGCGGAGGCATCTGCTCTGTATCGTGGAGGCCCTGGAGGAGTAGCCCCTTCTCCAAATGTGGCAGATATCTGATCCAGATGCCAATGCGCTCAGAGCTACTTCATTAAGAAACCCCACACCCAAAGCACAGTATGCTCAGCCCACAGCCATGTCCAAGCAGGGTGGGCGCCTGGCCCGGCTCAAGGGGGAGCCGATGCCTACCAGCTCTGATGCCATCTGGCCTATAGCTCAAGTTCCCCTCTTGCTTTAGGAACAGAAGTCACCCAGTTGCAAACACACCGTTGCTTGGATTCCCTGAATAAACCCTGAAGCACAGAAGGGCTGTTATTTTATTTTGCCAAGGCAGTCAGGAAGGTAGGTAGCATGACTGCCAAGGGCATGAAGCCAACATTCAACATCATTGCCTGACAACACAGCAGAAAGGAGGAGAAAATGGCCTTTCTTATTAATACTAAAGCATGAGGCACAAACATGATGAACCTGTGCTCATCACCGAGAAGCTGCAGTCCTCTACTCTGTGATCGTATTTACTATCGTGCAGGTCCTCAGCCAGAGGCTACTCATACTCATCCACGTGTCCAGCAAATGGCTCCATCTCTCTTGATGAGATCGGAAAGACTCATGTGTGCCTTGAAATTCCAAAGCGTCCACGTTCTGCCCCCCAAAATCCAAGGAGCAACCGCAGCTGATATGGAGATCGCCTCACATTTTATGTGATCAAGAGAAGAGTTGGTCCCAGCTTGCATTTAATTCTGTCTTCTTGGGTTTTGAGCTATTAAAACTTTATAGAATCCTTTCACGGGCTTCCCCTGGGACCTTCCCCTGCTGGCAGGTGCTACACTTCAGAATTTATGCTCTTTCCTTTCTCAAATTGAACATTTCGTGTCTCTCGTTGCCGCACCTCACTTAGGCCAGAGTAGAACAAATTACCTGGGCAAAATATGTCCTTACCAACTGGTCACACTGCAGGAGAGAAGCTAAATCCACCCTTGAAATAAATCTGAGGGGAATAGTTTGAGATCACCCAAATATTGTGCTTCTGGCTAACCTATTACACACAGAGAGTTGCATCCGGGTTCATACAGTCTTCCTCCTTCAACAGCAAAGGGTCTCGGCACGAGGACTCACCCCACAAAGGCACTGCGCGAGCCGCAGGAAGAAGAGTCAGGGCTTGGGAACGCTTCAGTCTTGCAGCTGGTTGTTTTGAAAAATGAAGTTGAACTAATCCAAACCTCCAATTATTGATTCTAGACTTTTCTTCCCCCAAAACAGTTCAAGAAAGAGGCACCTGGCCCCAGTTCAGCTGGTTTTACTTTCAAAGTAGCCTTGGTCTGTAGACGTGATCTCAGAACCTGAATGGCAATCCACTCCAGTACTCTTGCCTGGAAAATCCCATGGACAAAGGAGCCTGGTGGGCTACTGTCCATGGGGTCGCAAAGAGTCGGACACGACTGAGCGACTTCATGTCATATAATGTATGGGAAGGCAGAGGAGAAAGCCAGGAAGAGGGGCCGGGGACGTCCCAGAGCAGCAAGCGTCCAGCAGTCCCCAAGGTGTGACCAACGCCCTCACGTTTCCAAGGCACCTTCTCCTCAGCTGATCCCCAAGAGTCCACCAGGAAGGCAGCCAGGTCAAATAGACGAGGAAACTGAGGTTAAGGCTTTTTGAATTCTGTTCCCCCTTCTAATAGTAAGCAAGGTGCATGTGGCTTTAAAGTTCTTCAGCTCTTTCGTGGACATCCCCTTCAGTACTTCCTGTAAGTTCATTTGTCTTGCCGGGGCTCTTCCCAGTCCACTCCCTGAAGAAATGGTGGGATAATGGACGGAACCAATTGTAACCTCAGGAATCTAGGATCTGTTGAGCCATCACTCAGGTGTCATCCAGGCACTGCCCCATGACTTTGACATTTGGAACAAAGACATGCTCATGGGAAGAGGCAATTTCAGACTCTTCACAACTCACAGACACCTTCCTCCAAAAGCACATCTTAAACTCTTTGGAAAATGGCTAAATGAGAAGAGACAAAATCCTCGCCTGGAACTGAATTTGTGGGGTAGGGGGTAGGTGTAGCAGCTCTATCACGAATCATACTAATTCTACTCTAAAATTACACTTGACCCCTCCAAGCAGTCAATCCGATCGCATCCCTCTAGACCATGATTCAGCCCTTCTCAGTGCTAAAAATGTCAGTCTTCTCTCCGACAGCTTAAAACAAATTGATGTATTTATATCCTACCAATCTGTAAGTTCTCGGGGTGTGAATTGGTTGTTTACTTTAAAGAGCAGCTCACAGTAAGAATTGTGATTATGGTGGTTTTGCGGTGAGGGCTGACTGCGAAGAGCAGGCAGAGCTCCTGGGTTCACATCTGATAACCATTTCGCCAGAATTTGCAAGGGGAGAAGACACTCCTTGCCAGGAGTGATTCCGAGGGAGCTGAAGGCCCACCCTCTATGGCAGATAATTTCACATCTGTCTGTGCACTCATCAGATGAGTGTGGATAATAGTGACCGGCTTCACAGAGCGCCCACTGCACGTGCCGGCCCCGTGCTAGGCCCTTCTCCTGGAGGCAGGCATTTAATCCTCACAGCACAGTTTGAGGTGGCTGCTGGCACCATTCCAGGATACCAAGGTGGAGCCTGGAGATCAGAGAGGCTGAACTGGGAAGCGCGGGACAGAGCCCCACCAGGCTCTCAGCCCCGGGCGCCCAGGTTCCCCAGCCACCTCATGCCCAGACACTGTAAACTTTGTAAGAAGCTCACAGGAACTGATTCTGTTCCTAAGAAAAGATCGCTCTGCAGGAGGGTGGGGCCTCATCTGGGTGCTTCAGGGCAGAGATGTTCACAGCAATGAACGTAAACAGACAAGGCCCTACTTGCCCTACTTCTCCCCAACAGACGACACTCTGAACAGCCTGACGAAGAACCATGTTCACTTATTTCTCTACAAGCTGAGTCATATCCAGAGCTGAATTAACATAAAATATTGGAGTGGCTATTTTCACTTTCACGCATGCATTTAGAGTGCCTGCACTCTGATTGGTGAAGAGTTGCCTTTTATTTTTCCTCCCTCAGATGTTTTGTTCTTCCTCATTTAGTGGAAAAAATGGACCCATAACACTGAAAGTTTTATTTTTTAATAAAAGTGGATTTGTGACATGGGGCTTACTTGTGTTTACAACTGATGCTCGCAACAGTACAGTAATTTATATGTCGGAACACAGAGCTGCCCCCAGAGGCTACAGGGCTGGCTAGGAATGTCACATTCTGCTTACAGAACGCCAGACCAGTCCCCCTCGGGTGGCATTGCTCATTCGGTCACAGGGCAGCCCAAGGATAACCAGAGCACGCACTGCGGGAGACCCCTGTCTGTCTGTGAAGAGACATGCATGCAGAACCGGGGGCCTGAGCAGGACTCTGGGTTCAGCCCCAGCTGGAGCCCAGGGCCTCAGGGCCCCCAGGCAGGACTGACAGACAATCCTGACTGTAGACCAGGGTGGCGGCTGCCAGGAGAGCGTCCCACCCTTCCTGGTCTCACTCCCTTCCCTGCACACCCATGGCAGAGCTCTGGGAACATGCGTGATGCCAGACGTCTGCCCGCAAGGGCTGTTTGGCGGTTGAATAGCGTCCCCCTAAATTCACGGCCACCCAGCACCTCAGAACGTGACCTCACTTGGAACCAGGATCTTTGAGGATGTCATTAAGATAAGGTCGTCCTGGCTCAGAGTGGGCTCTGTAACAGTAACAAGTGTCCTCAAAAGGCGAGACGCTGCGGGAGACACCCTGAAGAAGGCCGTGAGGCTTCCCAGGTGGCTCAGCGATAAAGAATCTGCCTGCCGATGCGGAAGACGTGGGTTCGATCCCTGGACCGGGAAGATCTCCTGGCGAAGGGAAAGGCAACCCCCTCCAGTAATCTTGCCTGGGAAATCCCTAGAGAGAGGAGCCTGGCTGGCTACAGTCCGTGGGGGTCCCTAAGAGTTGGACACAGCTTAGTGACTAAACAACCAGCAGGGATTGTGGAGTGATCTGTCCCCAGGCCAAGGAGCACAGGAGCCCCCAGAAGCTTGTAGAGGTGAGGAAGGATCTCCCCCAGAGCCCGTGGAGGGGGTGGGGTCCTGCCGCCACCCTGTTTTTGGACTTCCATTCTTCAGAACTGGGAGAGAAGTTACGGTTGCTTTCGCCACCCACCCAGCTGGTGAAACTTCGTTACAGTCGCCTCAGGAGGCTGATGCAGGTGATGAGGCTGTCACACCACCTGGACAGGCTCAAGCAAGCCGACTGTCCCCACCTCTTCAGAGGCTGCAGAAGGGGACAGCAGGGCTGGGCAGGCTTCCCCGCAGTGCAGCCAGCGTGGGAACCAGGTGGCCCGGGGCCCAGGCCAGAGCAGCGGGCAATTCCAACAGACTGACAACAGTTTCCACACTACCTCAGCTCTCCCATCAAGGGAGAAAGCATGTTCATTAAAGTGTGAGCGGCGAAGCACGTCCTAAACAGAGATGTGCTGAGTACAGGAGGGCCAGGCAGATGGGCCCCCAGCATCCACTTATTTACCAAACACCTGTTACTAGGCAGGCAGGTGCTTGCTCAGCCCTGGGAATGTAAACCTGCCGGGGATACAGGCTCCAAGCCTGTACGCGGCAGGTACTCAGTGAACTTCAGCCAAATGGATTTATAAATGAGTGACTGATCGAGCCTAGTAGAGGAACCCAGATCTAAACATCTAAATGCAGTCAGGGTGGAAAAGGGATCTGAGCTCCAGAGAAGACAGCAGTCCACTCCATCTGTGAGCAATCTGGAAAGGCTGCCTGGAGGCAGTGGCACTTGGTCCAAGCCTGAAAAATTGAGTTGTTTCAAGGACTGGAGGAGGCCACAAAGCAATAGATGTGCATATACCCAGAAGCAGGGATGATGTTTCTGAGAAGGCTGTACAAGGCCAAATATAATCAGATCCTAGAACACTGAGGCTTTCTTATATATTTCAGAAGGGTACACCAGATACGTGTCCCAGAAGGGAGTCCTGGCGGGGAGGTGGGCTGAGGGCATAGCTCAGTGCTTTTTTGTCCTGGAGTAGCTGTTGTGGTCCATGCACGGGTTGGAAAAGAATTTCCAGACATGAGGCAGAATGAGAGGAGAAAAAAGTTTATTAGGGAGAAGCTGTTAGAACAGTGGGCCGGCTCAAGGGAGAGCCAAAGCCCTTGGCTGGCTAGTAGCCAATTTTTATAGCCTCAATACAGAGAAAATTCCTGGAGGAATGGGGGCATTAAGTGATTGGTTAGGATGCTATAGGGTGGGTAATATGGCGTCAGGGAACTGGCAGGTTTATATGCGGAGGCTCATGGCACCAGTTGCTATGGGGCTTGGTCAGTTCCAGAGATTTTTATCCTGTGACCTTGGTATAGGGCTCCACACCTGTGATCCTGGTATAGGACTCCACAGTAGCCTCAGCTCAGGACCAGGCCTGTGTAAGGGAGGTGTTGTCCCCCTGGGGTCACAGGAGCCCACTGGGATTGCCCCACCCTCATCAGGGTTGTAGTCACGTGGATAAATAAACCACATTAGGGATTTCTGGGCCGGTGGGGATTTGGGGGTGAAATATGATGTGTCATGCCTGTACCCGCAGCCAGAGCACAGTGGAGGCTTCCTCCACCCCACATGGGCCGGGGCACTCGGGGAGGCCAGGACTCAGCTCAGGGACGTACCCACAGAGTCCCTGCATGGGGGCCATGTCTCCACCCGTCACTCAGCACTTCCCGGGTGAGGGTTTGCTGCGTGGGGGGCAGGGGGTCCAAGCTCCAACATCAGGGGAAAATTTAACCCATCAAGAGAATACGTAAAGACACTCAGCAGCTGTCAACAAAAAAAGTTAATCAGCAGTAGATCTAAGGAAGAAATGGAAAATTTATTCCAGCCTACCTGAGGACTATAACCCAGGAGACAGTCTTTCAGAAAGCTCTGAGGACCGTTCTGCCTGTTAGAGGGCAAAGCCCAGTAATCTAAGTTTTTGGACAAAGGTTTATACATCAAATGACTTATTATTGACAGTTTACCCAGCCCAGATCTGCACACACAAAGCAAGCTGTGGGTTATGGTTCTCCTGGCCTCTTACAAGATTAAGTAGTGAGATTATCTCCTTTAGAGTTGTAGCCCTTGATGAGATTAAGAAGGAATGTTCTGTCCTTAGGAGGTCTGGTGAGTGCTCCGCACAGTCCACACAAAAGGGGAGGAGGAGGCCCAAACAGGCAAAGAATTTTGTTTAGATCTTTCTCATCTGGCCATAAAATATGATTTTTATTTCATCACATCTATTGACATCTTTGAAAAGGATATTTTTTAAAGTAAAATAATGACTCTCATACACCTATAAAATGAACACCTGCCAAATAGCTTATTTAGCTCATTAATTAATGAGGGAACCAGTAAAATGTTACCAAATGGTTTAAAGGAGAATTGAAAGAATCACAAAAAAGAACTCTGAAATGAATTTCCAGATAGGTGCAAAACCCGTCTGTCCACCGGGCTGTAATAAATTGTCACACTTCATTTGCATTCCGATGGACAGGAATCATTTGCATCGTTATCAGTGTTTCACAACTTTCCCAAGCTGTAAAAAAAGGACAAAGGCAGAGATAACTGAAGGGTGTGCTGGTCTGGCCACTTATCCTTTTCTTTATTTCCCTGACAAGCCGGGCCCATGAACTTTGCCTTTTCCGCGGGTAGACCCGGCATTTCTGAGCGTTTCCGGGCTTTTCTGAGCCAGGCCTTCCTCTGGACACCAGACCGTGCCTTCCAGCAACTACGGTCCTCACTCCAGCAACAGCCCCTCTCTCTCCTGTGGCGTCATCACTTTTGTGATGGCTTTGGGATCGTTCCCAGCTTTGTGAAAACAAGCTGTTCTGTCTGTTGTCTAAAAAAAAAAAAAAAAGAAGAGAAGACATTTTTAAAGGAAAGAAAAACCCCTGATCCCATTTCTTCTGAAAGTTACCACTCTGTCTCTGCTCTTCTTTATAGTAAAACTCTGACAAGTTCTCCACACCCTCCCATCTGCCCCCCTCTCCTCCCGTGATCTCTTAAGCCCACTCATCTGGACCCACCAGTCCTCTGAAGATGCTTGAATTCATCTACTCCAGTCACCATAACAAAGCACATCAGATTAGGGGGCTTAAACAACAGAAGTGTATTTCTCAACAGTTCTGAAGGCAGGAAGGCTGAGACCAAGGTGGCCGCGGGGCCGATATCTCCCGAGGCTCCTCTCCTGGGCGTGCGGATCGCTGGCTTCCCCCTGTAGCCTCAATGGTCTGTGTCCTAATCTCCACCTCTTATAAAGACAGCAGTCCTGCTGGGTAGGGCCACCTCCAGTGACCTTGTTCCATCATAACTACCCACATTTAAACTCCCTTCTCTAAATGCAGTCACATTTTGCAGTCCTGGAGTAGGGTTTCAACATGTGAACTGGGGCGGGGTGGAGCGGGGAGGACACAATTCAGCCCATCATGGTGCTCTTGCCAAGGTCAGCAGTGACCCCTGGCAGCTTCGCAGCCCTCTGGGCTGGTTCCTTCTCTTCTCTTTTGACTTCTTGACTTCGGAGGGCCCCAGGGCTCAGACCTCAGTCCTCCTCTCTTCTGCACATGCCCTCCTCATCCTTCAGTCTCACGGCTCAGAGTTCCACCCTAGACTGATGGCTGCCAGTTGTACATCACCAGCCAGAATCATCCTCCAAACTCTGGACTCATATCCAGCTGCCTCCAGAGCATCTCCATGGAATCGAGAATCTCCATGTTTAATAGCTACCCAAACCCAGTCAGTCCAAAACCGAACCCCTGATCTTCCGTCTAAAACCTGCTCCTCACCTGGTCTTCTCCATCCTGGTTGATGGCAGCCCCATTCTTCCAGGTTCCCTTCTTCTGCGCCAAAGCCTGAAGCCCTCCTGGACGCCTCTCTTTCCCTCACACCCCACATCCAATCACCTCTCACCCCTCCTGGCAACCACCCTGGTTCAGGCCACCATCAGCTCACACATGAGTTACTGAAGTCACTTGCTAACTGAATGACCCCCTCTGCCCTCACCTCCTCATAGCACACAATGTCATTCCTTTTAGCAAAACCCTGCCGTGCCTCTCATCTCATTCAAAGTGAAAACTAGGATTCTTCAATGCTTTTTCGCTCAGCTTCCACCAGGCACACTCCAGCCTCAGGACCTTTGCACTGAGCCTCTTCCCCCAAATCTCCACTTGGCTACTTATGTCCTTCAAGTCTTTGCTCAAAGGTTACCTTCCCGCTGAGGCCTCCCCTCACGGGCCTGGCCTTATTGGATATTGCAGCCCCTTCCCCGCGCTGGGCTGCACTCTCAGCCTTGGCCCCACACAGCTTTTCCTTTTCCCATAACACTGGGCACCCCTAGCCTGCTATAACAGTCTCCTCACGTATTCTGCTTTTTGTTTATAGCCTCTCCCGCTGCACTATAAGCCAAGAAAACATATTTCCCTTCCTAGCTGGGCTCGCCCTGGTAGCCACTGAAAGCAGAGCCCAAGCCAAAGCCTCAGCACCATGAGGGACTCAGGACAGAGGCTGCCGGGCAGGGAGACGGAGGGCTGCCAGGTGGTTGGCAGGTGAGGGAGCCAGGGCCCCATGCCAGCTCACCCCACCCTGGGCTGGCATTCCCCAACAGTGTGAAGACAAGCGGGAAGGGTATAGCGGCCATTAAAACGGGCTGGTGGGTCCCATGTGGCTTACACCATTCAGCTCAGGTGAGCAGCCCAGAGGAGTGTGTTCTGCTCCCTTCAACTAAGGTGGAGCAATTCCAGGCCCTGGTGGCCCTCCTGGAGCAGAGAGAAGGAAAGCATTTGGCCCCGAGTGTGTCCTGGGCATCTTGCCCTGTCCCCTCTCAGTCACCTCACCACAGCCCCATGCCGTGGCCTCATCTCCCAGGGCAGGCTGCTGAGGCTGGGCCAGGCCAAGTGACAAGCCCAAGGGGCATGAGAAGCAAGAATTCGAACCCAGGACTCTCTGACCCCACACCTGCAGTCTTCCCCCAAGAGACGAGCAGGCCTCAGAGCAGCGTCTGGGTCAAGGGGGTCTGGTCTGCCTGGTGTCTCTTCTTGTCCTCATCCCCCGCTGCCACCCCCCGCCCACTCTAGAGCTGAGTGGCCAAGCCCTGACATTCAGGTTGAACTGCAGGGCACCAGTGTCGACAGAAGTTCACACTTTACCAGGAACGTCAGGCCACTGAGGAGAAAACTAATCTCTGGGCAGCCTGCTCTTGTCCACGACAATGTAACCCAATCAGCTGTGCTGTGCTAGGTCACTTCAGTCGTGTCGGACTCTTTGCAACCCTGTGGACTGTAGCCCGCCAGGCTCCTCTGTCCAGGCTCCTGCACCCTCTGGTTTCTCCAGGCAAGGATACTGGAGTGGGTTGCCATGCCCTCCTCCAGGGGATCTTCCCCACCCAATCAGACTCTGGCCCAGTTAACCTTGCAGGTCCACAGCACCCAACACGAGATTTGGGAACACTGGCAGCAACAGTCATAATCCCATCCAGAAAAAAGGAGAAGATGCAAAGGAAAGAAAAACACCCCGAGGAAACCCACAACCGTAGAACAGCCTCTCCCGAGAGGGTGGATCCGTCCTGGCGCGCTTGTCACTCGGGGAGCAGACAAGGGGCTTCCAGGGCCACACCAGGGAGTCCTGATGAAGCACCCTCAACAGGTGAGGCCACGGGCCGCCCGGGTGGGCGTCTGTGTCCTGTGAGAGACACAAAGTGGTCCTCAGATGTAGCTGGATGATGGCCCGGCACACCTTCCCTCCAGTCTCTCAGTTCAGGTCCAAGACGGACGCTATGTGCTGCTGTATGCCGGCCTCATGTGAAGGACCCAAGTGTACTTGGACAAAGAATCCCTTGAGCTCATTTCTAGTTACTATGGGACCAGAGAGTTGCCAAAGGCAGAAGAGAGGGGGTCAGTCTTAACCTCCGACCGGTCTATAGGGTCCCCTGTTCCCACCTGGCTTCGGCCCTGCTCACCGTTAATGCATGATGCTGCCCCCTGCTGGCCACAAGAGGCAAGACAGTCATGAAATCGTTCAAAACTCTCAGCTTCACCAAATCTGGTTGCCCCTGAATGACCCACTAGGCAGGCAGAAAGATGCTCACTCGTGGGCAGAGAGACCATCTTCATGGGAGCAGGAGACGCATAGGTTGGTTTCACCCGACAGCCAGTTCATCACCACCATTGAAAAGATGACTTGAAACTCCCCAAATTGCCCCCGGGGCGAGCAATTGTTTTAAAGCCAAGATGGAATCACCCGGAACATCTATAAAGGGAACCGAGAAAGGCCCAGGCAAGCCATCATAGGAAGATCGTGGGCAGATTCCCTTTGTAGACTGTCGGCGTGGGGCCGGCTCTGCCTGCCAACCTCAAGCCTCTGTTTGGCGTCTTGAGACCTGTTTAAGACGCTGATATGGCGATGTGGTCTTCCCGTTGCAGAGACAGACTGAGTAAAGGAGAGGAATAAAGAGAAGTAGAGAGAAATGTACCCACGAGGGATGGTCATCAATGAATGAGAAAGTTCAGCAGTTTTTTGGAAGACAAGAAAGTGGATGGGGCCACACGGAGCCAAGAAATGAAGCAGGGGAGTAATGAAGGAGACAGGAGTCAGAGAAGCAGGGCAGCCCCGGGTCTTTGAGAGAGTGGGTGGCTGGAGCAAGAAGGGGACTGGGCGTGCGATGGTTATGAAACATCCACCCTGCAGACCACTGGGCCCTCAGGACGGAGGGATCGCACCCCAGAATAGCCTACCTCCAACAGGGACTCAGGGCACCTGGGCACCTGGGCACCTCCCACCCACCCCCAAAGGAAGCCCAGCTGTTGGCATGCCCCACCTGCTGTTAAGAGACCCCCCACCATTCAGGGAACCAACGTAGGGAAGAAAAAGAACATACCTGTCCCTCACTGGGGGAGGCAGAGAAGAGGGTAAGTCAATTAAATCCTCACGGACCCCAGCAAGGAGAGTAGCCACTCTCTAGCTGGACAAGTGAAGGACCAGAGGAAGAAGTGTACCGTTTAGGCTTCCGGCCACGGCAGCACCTCAGGCAGGGACTGTTGAGAAAGGTCGTCCGGGAGTGCGCAGGACGGGAGGTGGGGTGCGGGGCGTGTGTCAGGGGACAGCTGCTCTTCAGCCGAAGCTCTTCAATTCAGCTTGGTTTATAACTGAGCACCTCTGTTATAGTGAAATCGTTTTTATACGTTTTAAAAATTAAAAAAAAAAAAAACAGACCATCTTCACAAGCCTGAGGAGGGCCGGCATGCCAATCACAAAGTAAACACCAGCTTTCCATTAGCTCTCCCCCATTGCCAACTCCTTCACGGTAAACGAGTTCCTGTGCCAATTTGGATAGAAAAGAGGAAGAAAGGCTGAGCAGAGGAGCAGGAAAAAAACGTTTAGAACTGGGGGTATCACCATATATTTATTTAAAAAACAACAAAAAAGGGCACTGCTGGCACAGCGGCCCTGAGGGTTTACAGGGTGAGTGTCCGAATATGACATCTCCGTGAATGCACACGGAATCCAGAGGTGCTTCTAAGATGTATTCTGGAACTTTCTTTACACCACGGGAGCTAAAGCAGGGTTCCCCAGCCCCCAGGCCTGTTAGGAACCAGGCTGCACAGTAGCAGGCGAGCAGCGGACAAATCTCCATTGCTCCCCATCGCTCAAGGTACAGCCTGAACCAAACCCCCTCCCTCACCCCATCTGTGCAAAAATTGTCTTCTACGAGGCCAGACCCTGGTCCCAAAAAGCTTGGGGCCCACTGGGCTAAAGATAGATCCCCCACGCTAAGGGGCACCAAAAGGGAAGAAAAATTACACACTCACAAGTCAAAATTCTTTGTTCTGTTTCTATTATAAAGGAAAGCTCTTTAAAAAAAAAAAAAAGTAATACCTTTTGCTACCAATTCCTGTGTGAGTCCTCTAGCTGAGCAAGTCTCCAGGTCTGTAGGAGCTGCTGCCTTTATTATAATCAAAGCATCTCATTTAATTAGACAAGAATTAGGTAAGTGAGAACAGAGGTGCAAGAAATGTTTTTGCTAATTGCCTTTCCTGCACAGGCCTGCATCCTGTTATTAGGCTTTTAGCTACATTCACACCAGTCATAAGATGACCTTGACTTCAGGCCTGTGAAACCAGAGAGGTGAAACCATCCCTTTTCTTCTCGTGCCCGGCCTGCGTTGTCAGGTAGGAGCCCCCGGGAGAAGAAGCACACTCAGTTGAGCCCGCCTCTAGCACGCAGTGTCCCTAAACCCGAGGCTGATGTCTACCCTGGTAGGGGGCCTGGGGCCATGGTTGGTCAGCAGGGCCAGTGGCTGGGAGGTGAGCTGGACCCGATGCAGAGGGGAGTGGGCTGGTGGTATCCACTCTCGGCGTCACAAGTATAAGCTGCACGAGCTTCTGAGAGTAGTGGCTGCAGCCTCCCCGCTACCTTCCAAATCTTAGGCAAGGTCCTCTCACACCCGCCTTTAACCGGAAGTCACTCAGAGGAAGAGAGTCTGCGGCGCGGGGTGCCCAGCCTTAGCCAGTCTGGCGGCGCACAGTCGGGACACTGCTTGTCTGTCCTGTGACAGCCCAGTGTGGACGAGGCGGGCTGGGCTGAGCGCCCTCCACCTCAGAGACAGCTCTCCCGGCTCAGCGGCTCCTGCTGACCCCGAGCAGCAGAGGCCCGTCCCATGACGAGAGGGAGTGGCACGGAGGCAAGTCCAGTGGGATTCGGGGATGCTCACGGGCTCCAGGCTGGTAGGAGCCCCAGAGCCCCTCAGATCCCACCTCACTTGACATTCTGCCCCCCGGGGTGTGTCATGGTTTCAGGAACAGCTGCCTGCAGGGCGAGTTCCACGTCCCGAGCTCGGTCCCGAGTTCCTGCGATGACCTCCTGCAGACAGCCGGTGACGGCATGCCCTCTCCCCACACCTCGGGAGCGTCCTAAGCTCGCTTCCCCCAAGCTTTGCTCCCCCCCGGGTGACCTCACCTGCACCGCAGCTATCCAGCACAGCCCGAGAAAGGCCCTTCTGCTTAGGGATGGGACCTGGGCATGTGCCAGGCCTGAGGGAGCATCGGGCAGCCTCCCTGACCAGGCTCTTCACCTGCAGGTGACTCTGCGCCAGTTGCAAAGTGATGTACAGACTTGAGTGAAAAGCAAAGAAGCATAGACTTCTGTCTTACGTGGCATCCAAGTCTCCCCACAACTGTCATAAGTAAAACTCTTCCCTGGCCACCTTCCAAACCTCCTTTTTAAAAATATAACATTTATTAATATCTTTTAGTATTTAAAGAAAATTCAAAATTCACCTACCTATTGACATCTTTAATAATAAAAGTAAATAAAAATGATAAAAATATATATATGGTAAAGGAAAATATAGAAAAGTAAAAACTATATACACACATGCATATGTAAGATTTGGAAAAGATAAAAAAAGTTTAGAGGGGCGTACATTAGTCACCTACTATAGTAACAGTACTGTGTAACAATTCATGTTTCAATCTTAGCGGCTTGCGGTGACACTTTTCTCCTGTACAGTTCTGCAAGTTGGCTGGAGCAGCCCTGCTTCAGTCTGTGGGTCTCCAGGTCTCTCTAACGAGGACCAGTGATCACTCAGAGCATGTTCTCGTCACGCCAGCGTCAGAAGTGCGAGACGTCAAGCCAAAGCACAAAAGCGTACGTAAAGCCTGTTTGTACATTTGCTCGAATTTTATTGGCTAAAGCAAATCACATGACCAAACCCAAACAGGGACGTCTACTTCACCCCAAAGGGAAGAGGGAGGGAAATGAATATTTACTGACCCACAGTCCAGTCTCACAGGAACTAAGTTAAGAAATTAAGTAAAATCTTCCTTCCCCCTCCCATACACAGGTGTTGTGCAAATATCCACATGCAACCTCATATATTTATTTTTAAATACAAAACGGAGTCTTTTTGTTCACATGCTATTTGTTCCTTTTAGAGAACTTTTCAGTAGAATTTCTCTATTGATTTGTTTAATAAATGCTCATCCAGCACTTGCTATGTGCCAGACACTTATAAATATAATTCAAATATTGGTGCAGAAATACCCTGGGGCATGTTATCTGGAGAAACTTGGGGGTGTGCTTTTAGGATAACTGCTCAGAAGTGGGATTGCTGTGAGTATTTTTAATTCTCATGATTATTCCCTAATTGTCTTCTGGAAAGCGTACACTGATTCACGCTCCCACCTACTGGGTAGAAAAGTGTCTACTTCTGCACCATTGCCAGCCCTAGGGCATCACAGTTTTCCACTTTTGTTAATCTGATAACCGCACAACACATTTCACTGTTGTTTGTTTTAGATTTCCTTCATTAAGAATGAGGCTGGGCAGCTTTCCCACATTTATTGGCCATTTGTATTTATTTTTCAGTAAATTGCCCGTTCACATCCTTTGCCCATCTTTCTATTGGGTTATTTTTTCTTATTGATTTATGTGAACTCCATGAGGCTGGGAAATTGGCCTGTCACATTTGTCTGCCACAGATGTTGCAAATATGTTTTCCCAGATTTATATCTGTCTCTTGACTCTGTTATGGTCTATTCTATCAAACAGAAGTCTTATTTTTATGTAGCTCAATTTATTGATTCTTTCCTTTCTGAGTTCTAAGTGATTTTTTTTCATGCATGGTCTTCTGGAATTGTTATGCCTTTCTTGTTTTTAACTTTTTATTCCGAAACAATCAATCATAGTTTCCCAGGCAGTTGTAAGCATAGAGCAGAGAGGTCCCCGTCATCTCCCATCTCCCATCTCCCCTCTGTCGTCAGACCCGTCTTCCTTTCCCCCATCAACTCTAACCCTGCACGACCTCTAATCTGTTCTCTATCTTAAGTTTCGTCCTTGCAAAAACTTTATATGAGTGAAATCATGCAGTATGTGAAGTCTTGAGGTTGGCTTTTTTCACACAACATAATAGCCTTGAGAACCTCATAATGCCTGTATCAAGAGTTCATTCCTTTTTATTGCTGAGTAGTATTCCTTGGTATGGCTGTTCCACAGTTTAACTGATTACCCACCTATCACAGGGCATTTGGGTTTTTTCCAACTTGGGGCTATTATAAACCAAGCTTCTATGAACAATCAGGCTCCTCTGTGAACATGTTTGATTTCTCTGGGATAAATACCAGGAGTGCAATTACTTGGTCATAGGCTAAGTGTATGTTTGATTTTTTAAAAAACTGCCAAATTATCTTCCAGTGCAGCTGTCTTCTAATTTATTCTGCCAATCTCTTTTAATTGGTATATTTAGACCATTTACACTTAATGTAATTATTGATAGGTTAGTGCTAAAGTCTGACATTTTAGTTTTTTTTTGTTCATTCTCTCTGTTTCTCATTTCTTTGTGTGTGTGGTTTTTTTTGTTTTGTTTTGTTTTGTTTTTGCCTTCCTGTAAGTTACTTGAACATTTTTTAGAATTCCATTTTGATTTATAAATAGCATTTTTGAATGTGTCTTTTTCTATACTTTTTTAGGAATCTTATTATATATACATGTCAGATTATAGTCTACTAATGTCAACATTCAATCAGTTCAAATGAAGTATGGAACCCTTACTTCCCTTTATGTCCCTTTACATTCTCCACTTATAACTGTCATAAATATGTCATCTACATATACTGAGTACTTCATCAGAAAGTATTATAATTTTTGCTTTATCATCAAACATCGTTTAGAACACTCAAGAGAAAGGAGTCTGTGTATTTACCCAAATTTTTACTCTTTCTATTGTCTTTTCTTCCTTCCTGGTATTTCAACTTTCCTTCTATCATTTTATTTCTGTTTCAAGAATTTTCTTTAGCCATTGTTTAACGATAGGTCAGCTAGTGACAAATTCTCTTGGTTTTCCTTCAGCTGAGATGTTCTTAATTTCCCTTTCATTGCTGAAGAATATTTTCATGGAATTCTGGATTGACAGTTATTTTCTGTAAGCTTTTGAAAAATATTGTGCTGTTCTAGTTTTTTATAAGAAATCTGCCGTAATTCTAATTATTTTCCTCATACACGTAAGGTGTTGTTTTCCTGCATTCAAGATGGTTTATTCACCTTTAGTTCTTAGAAATTCCATTTTGATGTGTCTTGGCATGAATTTTTGTGTGTGCAACCTGTTTGGGGTTTAATTCATTTCTTGCATCCGCAGATGTGTGTCTCTTGCCAGATCTGGGGAGTTTTCAGCCCTTATTTCTTTGAATAACTTTCTAGCCCAATCCTTTCTTCCCCGTCCTCCCAGGACATCTGTGAAGTGAATGTTAGCTCTTTTGTCATCATCCCTCTGTTCCCCAAGGTCCTGTTATTTCATGGTTGTTGTCGCTGTTGCTTTTTCAGTCTAGTTTCTCTCTGTTGTTCAGACCAGGTCATTTCTATTGTTTTCTCATCAAAATTCACTGACCTTTTCCTCTGTCCCATCATTTTGCTGTGGAACTTCTCCATCAAGCTTTTGTTTTGATTATTATATTTTTCAGTTATAAATGTTCCATTTGGTCCTTTTTTATTATTGTTAATGTATTCTGTCTCTTTGCTGGGACTTTCTCTTTCTTTGCTAAGACGTCTTCTGTTTTCATTTGTTTCAAGGACGTTCATTCTGGCTTGTTGAGGCATTTTTTAAATTTTTTTATTAAAGTGTAGATAATTTACAATGTGTTAATTTCTGCTATACAGCAAAGTGACTCAGTCACACAGAAGCATCCTTTTGCACGTTCTTTTCCATTATGTTTTATTGCAGGATATTGAACGCCGTTCCCTGTGCGGTACAGGAGGACCTTGCCGTTTATCCATCTTACATATCCTAGTTGGCATCTGCTAATTCCAAACTCCCGCTTAGCAAGCGCAAGTCTGTTCTCTGCGTCTGATGATTGTTTCTGTTTTGTAGATAAGTTCATGTGTGTCGTGTTTTAGAGTCCACGTACGAGTGAGATCCTAAGGTATTTGCCTTTCTCTTCCTGACTTACTTCCCATTTTTATGCTGGCTGCTTTAAAATCTTAGCTGATTCTAACATCTGCGCCATCTCAGCGCTGGTGTCTGTTGATTGCCTTATCTCATTCAAGTTGAGATATTCCTGGATTTTGGTATGATAAATGATTTTTTTCTGTGAAAACCTGGATATTTTTGGTATTGTGTTTTGAGACTCTTGGGTATAATTTAAATCTTCTGTTTGCCAGGCCTCTTCGGACATGACTCTGGAAGGAGAAGGAGTTAGTGCCACTTCATTACTTCAAGGTGAGGATGGAAGTTCAGGTCCCCCTCCAGACCTCCCCTAACAGCACCCCAGCAGGGATGGGGACGGGCCGCTTGTTAGCACCATGTGAAGCTCACTCCCAGCACAGTCTTCACCAGACCCACAGAGGGAGGGGTCTCGTTACCACCAGTAGGGATGAAAGTCCCTTCTCGGGGCTTCTCTGCCACCACCTCAGGGAATGGGGGTGGACTGGGGTGTCTCAGTACAACCCAGCAGGCTTCTCACTCAGCCTTTGCTGGCAGGGTGGGGTGGCAGTGTTTTCTGCAGTGTTTGGCAGGATTATAGCAATTATTGTCTAAAAATTCCCACTTTGCTCGGCTGCCCCTCTCCTAGCTCTTTTGTCTAGAGAGAGAACAGATTCTTCTCAGGGTGTTTTTAATCTGCACCTGTTGGCTTTTCTAGGTTGCTGGCGTCTCCAGCACCCAGTCTGGGATATCTGAGGCCACAAGAAAACAGGTTAACTCACCACCATACCGTTCTCGCCACCTTTCATCGGCTTCTTAGGTTTGTTTTCCGTATAGCATTTAAGTGTTTTAGCTGTATTTATTACAAATAAGAAAATGTATGTCTGTTCCATTCCAGAAACTGTGGCTTTTTTTTTTTTTTTTTTTTTTAGATAACACATCTAAGCCTCTGATCCATATAGAATTCATTTTCACATAAGGAGGGTTGTCAGGGACTCAGCTTCATCTTTCCAGACCAAGTTATTGTAATCCCATTTATTAGAGAGTCTCACTCTCCCCCTCTGATCTGAAACACCATTTCCACACAGAAGCCCGGTTGTCGCTGAACTTATTCTGTTCCATTAACCTGCGTGCCTCCTGAGCACTGGCTGCTCTATCTATTGAAGCATCACACGTAGGTGATATTTTCTGGAGCTCATGACATTCTTCTTCTTCTGCCCAAGGGACCCGAGAGCCCCTCTCTGCAGATCCTCTCTGCACACTCCCTGAAAAATCACTGTATTCATCTCCTGTGGTTGCCATAACAAAGTCCCACAAACCTGGTCGCTTAAAACAGCAGAAATAAACTTTGCTTTGTTTGGGGGCCATGCGTCCAGAGTGAAGGTGTCAGCAGGGCTGGCTGCTTCCTGGGGGCTCTGAAGGGGCCTCTGCTCCGCGCCTCGCTGCGGCTTCCGGTGGCCGCCAGCCATCCCTGGCCTGCGGCTGCCTCACTGCAGTCTCCGTCTCCGTGGCCACATGGCCAGCATCCGTCTGCGTCTGTCTCTTCCCCTCTCACCCCAGGGATCCCAGTCATATTGGATGAAGGCTCCTACTCCAGCGACCTCAACTGTTTACATCTGCAATGACTGGATTCCCAAATAAGGTCGCATTCTGAGGTTTGGGGAAGGAGGTGAGTTCTGACGAGACCCTATTGGTCCTATTGGTCTGACGAGACCCTATTGGTCTCCACCAGGCTGCATTTGTCAAGACCCCTCCCCCTAGGGCCTCTCACCCCCAGGTGGTGGTCACTCTATACCCAAGAAGCCCACCAAACGGTCTCCCCCAGCCTGCTCACTCCCTACTACGTCCCAACGGGCCTTCTCAGATGTGCAAGAGGGATGGCCCATTGGGGGTTCACTCATGGGGACTCCTTGGTCCGCACAACTGGTCACAGTTCCTGGGGGGCAGGATCCTGGACAAATGGGCACCAGCAGCAGGCACGGTCAGGAGCTCCCTTGTCAGGGCAGAGAGGGTCCATGGCTCTCAGAAGTGCTGCACAGTAGGGGCAGATGTTCCTGGAAATGCCTTTCTGCTTGCCTCCTTGTTCAAAATTCATGGAATCCTAATCATCAGAGAGGCTACTCTGTGTTGAAAACCAACTCAACATCAGGCACGTCACACAGACTGTTCCTCCTCCTCAAGAAGGCCATGTGATGGATACGCTGCTCCCACTTTACGGAAGAGAAAACTGAGGCCTGGAGGGAGTTAAGTAACCTGCCACGGTCCCACGTGAGGAAGATGCAGACAGATTTGAACCCGCTCCGTCTGGCTCCTCCGGCCCCATCCAGATGCCCAGCGGGCCTTTGAGATCTAGTCTGGGCTTCCCCAGTGGCTCAGCGGTAAAGAGAATGCCTGCAGTGCAGGAGACGTGGCAGGGGCTGCGGGTTCGATTCCTGGGTCAGGAAGATCCTCCGGAGAAGGAAATGGCAACCCACACCAGTATTCCTGCCTGGGAAACCCCGTGGGAAGCCCATGGGGTGGCAAAATGGTCAGACACGACTTAGCGAATCGACTAGCTGTTTTGCTGGGTCCGCCCTATATTGTTTATTGCACACAAGGCCACCTGGCATAACCTCGAGACAATAAGTTCCTGTCAATGACCTTCACCTTCAAACAAGGGAACCCAGAAGCAGTTAAGGGAATTTGTCCAACCAACATGAGGGAAAGGAGTGTCTTAACCACAACATTACATTGATAGAGATCAGAGTTGTGATGTCCTCCCTCCTGAATTTGGGGGGTTTCTGTTTAAGCTCTTTTGTACCCTTTGTTTGTTTTTCAGAACCATTAGCACTAGATGGAGGCCCTACTGGGACCTTTCCAGCCATCGGCCATGGGTGAGTGTCATCATCAGTCCCAGACAGGGAGAAAAATGCCCCCCGTCACTGCCCCCACATGGCCAGCCCTCCTCGGTCTCTAGAGAAGAGACCAGGAATCTTGGTGCCTCAGAGGGAGGCTTGGGTGTCAGACTCCAGGGTTCAAATCCAGGCTCTGCTACCTGCCAGCACGGTGAGCGTGCATAGATAAGAAATTTAACTTTGAGTCTCCGTGCATCATTGACAACATGGGCAGTGACAGCGGGCACTCCAAGGGCCTGGCATCGACTGGATGCATTGTACCCACAGCATCCAGCACAGGGTCCGGCCATGGACCATTCTGCATCAACACAAACTGCCAGTATTGCCTACGTGGAGCTTACTCTTATTCCTATTATTCAGGCTCATCCTTGTCACTATTGTTTCTATTACTCAAGCAGGACCATGACTGCTTGCCAGTCTAAGATACAAGAGCCTCTGACTCCAAGGACCAACCCGGAACAGGACGTGTTTGTCATAATTTAGACCAGGGTTGCCGTGAGGAGTTGAGTTGTGATCATCAGCTTGTGAGCAGGGCCTGTGTCCAGTAATGACCACTCGACATTTACACCACATACAAAGCCTCCCTGTGTCCACTGGAGCATGAGGCCTTTCCTGGATCCCTGGAAGAGGCTGGAGAGGCAACTGTCAGTCACGCAGGCCAGCCACAGGGAGGACTCTCCTGAGGCCACACGTGTGTACAGAGCGGACCAGGGCTCTGTCCACCCAGGGTCTTATTTCAGACTTTCCCGCTTCCTGCTCCACCATGCCTGTGCAGACCCTGTCTGGGGACAGCTCCTTAATCATCGGTTCCCTATTCTGATCCTTCCTGGGGAGAGCTTACGGCGGGTTTTTGATGGGTTTTTTTTTTTTTTTTTGGTTTGTTATTGACTTGCTTTTCCTTTTGTCACCTGTCACTCAATTTCATGAAAAGCCTTTGGCTAGCAGTCCAGGGAGGGGGCTGTGCAAGTCCCGCCTTATGCCCATCGCCAGAGGGGGACATGGCCCACAGCACGCCCAGCCTCCCTCCAGCCTGAAGCAGCACCCGCGTTGTGGGCGCTTTCCTGTCCCCCAGAAGGATTCTCCTCCACGTCGTCGTCCATCCGCACGTCAGGGAAGGGCTGTCAGCTGAGGGCCCTGCCTCTGGGCCTCTCACTCCCAGATTCGGATGCATGTGGGTGGATGGATGGATGGATTTGGCTGTATGGTCAGACCACAATCACCCAAAACAATTCACAACTTGGTTGCTTTCACCAAGTTGTAATGAGCATTCGCAGTGGGCTTTCTGCCTGGGAAACACAGCTGAGAGGAGCCCGGAAGTCGCCTGCCCTCGTGGAGACATAGTTGATAAACTCCAAACAAGAAACTGGGGAAGATATGAGGCGTGAGGCGCATGCGCAGGGTATGAATATAAGAGAGCATCATGGAAGGCGACCCCACTGTAGATGGGGTTGTCAGGGAAGGTCAACATCAAGACAGCCTCCAGGGTGTCCCTGGTGGCTCAGTGGTAAAGAATCCACCTGCCAATAAAGTTCAGCAGACACGAGTTCAATCCCTAGTCTGGGAAGATCCCACATGCTGTGGGGCAACTAAGCCTGTGTCCGACAACTACTGAGCCTGTGCTCTAGAGCCTGGGAGCCGCAATTATTGAGTCCAGGCATCGCAACTGCTGAAGCCTGTGTGTGTTCAAGCCCGTGTTCCACAGCAAGAGACGCCACCGCAGCGAGAGACCCGCACACCGCAACCAGAGAGGAGCCCCACTCGCCGCAGCGAGAGGAAAGCCCGCACAGCAGGGCAGACCCAGCACGGCCAAGATGGACCAATAGATGGGAAAAAATGACACCATCCATGATGCGAACGGGACGACTAAGGAGCCCACCATGCAACGTCAAGGACAAGAACACTCCAGACAGCGAGAACCACCTGTGCAGAGGTCCTGAGGCAGGATTGGGCTCGCCATCATTGGCGCTGACACACGGAGACAGGTGTGGGGAAAAACCCGACCCCAGAAGGCAGGAGGCTGGGTTCTAAGACCATCCCTTGCCAAGCTGTTCTAAGATCATCCCTTGCTGAGCTGCCGTTGAGCAGGCCGCTACCCCGCCAAGCCCCACACAGCCCAGACAGGGAATCTGGACTCTGCCCACATGCCTAGGTCACTGGGCATCGGAACTCCCCAGAGTCCCACGCTGGGCAGGCATTTTGGTTGGTTGACAGCAGTGGGACCTGCCGGGTCCTTTGAGGCCCAGGCACATCCACGTCATAATCTATAGGGACTCCTGCCCGTGAGCTCTTTCCCGTAATGTACAGAGACCCTGTGGGTTAGGGGTTCTGTCCCCCCTTCCATGGTCAGCTCATGGCAGCCCAGCCTGCCTCTCCATCCCCTCCCACCGTCACCACCATAAGGGAAACTGCCCTCCGTGAGCTGTCATTTCTACATTTCAGGAGCACATTCAGATGAGCCCTCCCGTCTCAGTCAGATACCCTGCTTCATGGAGCATCACATCTGCACCTTCCACACATCTCCCTTTCTCAAAGAATTAGAAAGCAATCAAGTGCGCTTGGCCCGAAAACCTCAGTGACCATAATTTAATCTGGCTCCGACAAACACAGAGTCTCGCCAGGAACTTCTGTTGCCTGGGGGTCATAATTATGAGTATCAGTTACTATTTGTACCGTCAATGTCCAGATCTGCTGACTAATAGACATTCCTGGTGGAGAAAATGCGGTATCGACCGTCTCTTACGATCTATCCTCTGTGCCTTGAGAAGTGACACGTCAGATGAAGACTGTTCCTAGTTCTCGCAAACACCTGTCTTAATGAGGATGTGTGTCACCCTATTTACCTGCCCTCATTCCCTCCAAAGCTTGCATTCTCAGTGTATGACGTCTGTTTCCAGAACCTCCAAAATGCCGGTGTCCTCAACTCAGGGAAGACCTTCAGCCACATGTCAGGAAGCTGAGTGCTGCTTACAGATCGGCAGGCTCCTGCGGTCCCTTCTGCCCTTGCCAATCGACGCACCGGTACCAATTTCCGCCACCAGGTCCCGGCAATTAGACCCCGTTCAACTGCTATCTTAGATGAATACAGCGAAGTCTTTCAAAAGCCCAAATTCACAGAGAAAAGGGGCGTCATGCAATCCAGGATGATATTAATGTCAGGAAGAGGCAGTAAATTTTATTTTTATTAACCCACGTAGATGGATGTTCTCATTATACCCCATCACACTGGCAAACGATAAAAAGCAAGGGTAAAAGCACCGGTTTTCCATACGGGAGATCTTATCAACTGTATTGAGGATGTGATCATTATACTTAGGCATTTTACAGAGCTGTTTTCTTAACAGCCAAAAGCACTTTCATTTAATATTAATAATAATAATAAAATGTTTGGCTGAAAGTAGCTGGGAGCCACGTATACATGTTATACATTCAGAAGCAACAGCACCTTCAACCACACCGTTCTCTAAGTGATGGACGTCTCCCAGCCCAGAGGCTCAGCCTCCCTGCAGAAACTTGAGTTACCATAGTCCCAGCCCCTCTCATCTTCCCGCACGGCCTGAAATGCTGCTGTAAGCTGGGGGAGAGTAGAAGTCTGGTTCTAACTGGCTCAGGCCTGGAAGACAAGAAAGTCGGAGAAGATGGCACTTTCTTTCTGCCACTTCTGGATCATCAGCCGCTCCTCTGGTGCCAACTATAATTTTGAGTGTGATATTAGAAATAGCCATGGAGCGCACGGCGTTAGCACCAAAGTAAGTCTAGGAAAAAAAATCTGTGGAGTGGTAGGAAAGGGCTCCATCCCTGTGGATACGCAGAAGCCTCTGTGCAAACTCTGTTCTTGTGGCCGCTTGACAGCATGTTCATTCGACTACCAGCCAGGACACGTCTCTTATCGTGATTAAAAAAAAAAAGAATTAGGTAAATTTCCCCTCGGCAACCCCTTGTTCAGACAGAGAGAAGAATTTCAAAACGTGTGGGAATGTTTCCTCCATGATCCCCTGGAAGATCCAGCACTTGGCTCATCCCAGATAACACGCCCTATAAATAAAAGTGAAAACCCCACACCGGTAATTCAGAGCCGGACCGGCTTCCTTGACTTCCAGGCAGACAATCCTCTCATCAGGAATGCCTCCCAGTCCAAGCCAGGGAAAGAGTGGGAGATGAGAGCTCTGAAGGCTAAGTCGTGGAACCTGGTGGATTTATTTCTTGGCAGGGCGGCAACACAGAAACACAGAGCAATGGTGAGGTTAAAAGCTTCAGACACTGCCTGGCCTCAAGGAAGAAAATGCTTGCAACGCTGATCAGAACCAGGGTCCTGGAATAGCGAGTCTTTTTGCCTCAAGAGTGGAAACATTTTTGAAGACCCAGGGACACACCCCGGAAGTGGCCCTGGAGGTTTGCTCTGTCATTCACAGGAAGCCACATTTAAAGCTTATTGCAGCCAGGGCTAAACCCATCCAAATGTGTTAGTCTGCACAAGGACCTCTAGTCCACGGAGACGCTAAACCCTCTAGTCAATTGCCTGGATCACTTGGTGGAAACAGTATTTGAGAATCAGTTGTTTCATTTGACACGAAGCAGGGCGACCCACGCATGACAGGAGTTCAGTAACACCTTTATTGAGAGGTGGTATGAAACAATAAACCAACGCAAGGACGGCCCAGATTTCCTGGGGGTGAAGGGCTGGTGCTCCAACCAAAACGTGTGTGTACGTAGTCAAAACTGCCTCAGAGAAACCGTTGCATGGACCAGGGAGAACCAGGACAGATGTCACCCTGGCAGGGATTCATGGCCTTGCTCACAGGCCCTGCTGGGAGGTTTTCTTCATCTCTCAAAGGACCGGCTTTGCAACCTTAGCAAGACGGTCCCACATCCCTGGCTGCACCCACGTGGATGAAGCAGTGGGCTGGCTGGCGCTTGGGTGCCCAGCTGCACAGAGCCATCAGCATCAATGCCAGAATCCACTCTGCTCAGCCGGGGAAATAAACACACTTCCCACATCAAGCTGGGGCCTGTGGTCCCACACATTTCCATCAGTATTTTCCCCTCCCGCCACCCATCCCTCTTATTTTTATGCTGAGCGTGATGATTAAACTCTGGAATTTTAAGCGAGTACGTGAGGGTGAGGCCGTTGAGAGGCAGAGCTGGCTGTCTGAAACCCTGACAGCTGTAAGCTTCCATCGCCCCAGGAATCGATCGGATTCCAGGCCCGGGACACAGGGCGCATACACACTGCGTGCAGAATCCGCAGGCCAAGGGCTCCTCTCCTGGCTCCTGGAGAGGAGGGCACGTGGCTGGTGCCAGGAAGCCCCAGGCACTTCAAAGGATTGATAGAAAATGATGCTTGCTCTCAAAAGGTAAGCATGTCTCATCCAATGAATAATGGAATGATCTTCAATAATCCATCAGTTTATATTAAAAATTCTAAAATGATGTAAAATGTGAAGATGTGGGAAATGGTCACTCCATGCTTCGGGAAAATCAGAGCAGACAGGAGGGAGCTTCCCTCCCCAAACCCGGCGTCTCAACCACACAAGCACCAGCTCCTGTGCCCACAATACCCAAACCTCGTCCCCCCGCCCCACTTCCCTCCCCAGCCCCCAGCCCCCAGCCCCAGTCCTCTCTTAAACCAACCAGGATTCCCACCCACTCCCCAACTCCTCTGCTGTATCAACTTCCTGGGCGGTCTGAACAAAGCACCACCACTCACTGGGTCCCTTTAAACAAGAGAACTTCGGCTCAGAAGGCCAGGAATCCAGAGTCACGGGCTCAGCAGGCTTGTTCCTTCTGGCAGCTCTGAGGGAGAACGAGGCCCAGCCCCATCTCCTCTGGGCTAGTGGCGGCCAGCAGCCCCTGACGACCCTGCATCGCCCAGTCTCACCTCCACCGTCACATGGCCTTCTTCCCTGGATGTCTTCTCCTGTTCTGTCTCGTGTGAGACATACAGCACTGGGTTTAGGGCCCACGCTAAATCCAGGGTGCGTTCATCTCAAAATCTTCTCCTTAATTCCTTCTGAAAAGTCCCTTTTGCAAATGAGGTCGTGTTCACAGGCACCAGGGACCATATTTTGGAGGGATCACCATTCCACCTGTGACATTCACCAGAACGGGGCCATCAAGTTCCTGAATCCGATGTTGGTTCTCCATCTGGTCTCATCTGACCCGTGGGCAGCACCCTTTTCTCGACACCCCCGTCCCTCAGCCTCCAGGGACCGCCCCCCCGCAGTGGTTCTCCTCTTGCCCCCTCCGCCCCTCACGCAGCCTTCCTCATCTGGGGGAAAATCACTGCAGTCTCCCGCTTGTTCAGGTCAAAAATCCTGGCAGTGGCGTTGATTCCCCTCCCGTGCCCACATCCAATCCAACAGGAAGTTCCTTGGGCTCCGTCTTCAGGAAAGACCCAGAATCCACTCACATCTCACCACCTCCACCCGAATCCCGCCCCCTGTCTCTCCTTGGATACCATGCAGGCCTCCTAAGTGGTCTCCCTCCTTCTGCCCCACCCCCACCCCAAAATCCATTCTCAACGGCAGCCAGAGTGACCCTGTGAGATCCCACCAGCTCTCTGCTCAGAATCCTCTGGGGACGCCCATTCCCCTGGGAGAAAAGCCCAGTCCTGCGATGCTGATCCATCCCTCCGCAGGCTGGCCTCTGGTCTCTTTTCTGTTTCCCTCTCACCCGCCTCCCTTCCCCACCCTCCTCGCTGCTGCAACACAGGGGCTCCTCCTGGTTCCTGAATCCCCCCAGCACACTCCCGCCTCGGGGTCCGTGCCCTGGCCGTTCCTACTTCCTGGGAGGTCTGCCCCTAGAGACCTAAGTGGCACCCTCTCTCAGCTGCTCCTGGTCTCCACTCCATCGTCACCGTCTCAGTGAGCATCCGCTGACCATTCTGTGACAATGGGTGTAGTCTCCAAATTATGGGTGACTTTGAATTTCCTTCTTGTCCTTTTCTGTATTTTCCAAGCTTAGAGAATGAACATATATTACTTCTGCCTTCAGAGAACAATGAAATACATGCCTGCAGATACCTCGGTGGTCTCACTGTGAAATAGGGAGCTTGTTTGCGAGGCAAATAAATAGCTTTTCTGCACTTATGTCCCTCTATGACTAACCTTCAAAAAAAAAAAACTGGTTTGGATTTGTTGAATGTGGCAGAGAAGCAAATATTGCTTAAATGAATCTCAAAAGCGATGTGCTCAGAGTGGCCGACTAGGTGACCTGCGATGAAGCCGGGCCCTTAAAAATCCTGTTCCAGAGATGAGCTCCCCACCCCCTGCAGGCACTGCTCTGGGCTCAGCTCCAGGGAGCATCTGGAAGCTGCTGTTCTTCCTGCGATGTGTTAGCTGATGTCCTGGGCGGTCTCCAGCTTGATCGCAGTGACTGGCCTCTTCTGTTATTAGGGATACAAGCAGCCCTGTATTCTCACTCCTTTGTGGCTGTCAGGGACACTCGCTGGCTCCGGGTGAAGGGTTGTGTGGGGCGATGGGCTGGAAGGCTACACTGGGCCCCCTACGCTGTCCCGCCTCTCCCCTGAGGTGACCTTGGCCACACCGCCTCGGAGCCCAGCTTCCTTCTCTTCAGCGTGTCGATGGGGTTTGAGAAGAACGTGTGCCCCGCACGTGCTTCTGTTTCTTACACTTTTCCTTTGCTTTTTTCTTCTTCCCCAGAGCAACGATGGGCTCAATGGGCCAAACTGCCTGGACACTTATCCTTTAGCCGGTGACCCTTGGCAGGCTCCCCGAGCTCTCAGTGCCTCCACTTTCCCATCTGTGAAATGGACATTAAAAAAAAAAAAAAAAAAAAAAAAACACCTAACTCAGAAGACCGTGGGGAGAGCTCCCCAGAGCAGCAGTGGCACATAGGAAGCTCTCGGTAAACGTTGCCCTTTTCCCGCCTCTATTGTTTTGGAAGGCATACATTCTTTTCCTAGTGTTTTAGCTCTTACCTTTTTAACACGGATACTTACGCTAATAAGCCTGCAGTTCAGCAGTATCTCCAGGACCCTGAAAGGTTACCCTGGACCATCAGGCTGTAGGATGCTTAACACAGCTTACACGTCCTCATGCACCTCCCCTACTTTTCGTGATGCTAGTTTAGGCTCATGTTGCTTTTGGAAATCTTTAATATTACTTTGTTATGACATTAAATGCTTACCTGGTAGTGAAGAGACTCTGGGGTTTTCTCGGGGGAGGGGGAAGGCTTCCCTTGCACTGGCAGCCGCTCTGCGGGCCTCAAGATCCCCTGGTCTCACTGCTCCTCACCCCCTAACTCTACACGCATGCCCACCCACACAGGTGCACACAGAGATGACTGCAAACACACAGGCACGCAGACATGCACCTACCATTACACACTTGCACACACAGACGCATGTGCATGCACGTGGACACACAGGTGTGTGTCTGCATGCGCTCACACAGACATGCACACACGCCGCTGTGGCCCGGGCCCCCTGAAGCACCCTCTCCCGATCTCCCCCGCCAACCCCTCCCCTCCATCAGCACCTGCCCGCCCCAGGGCCCCCATCCTCAGGGCCCCTCCTCAGCATCCTGCCGCCTCCTGGGACGAATCCATGGGCCAGAGTCTTATGGGTGACAGGCCTGAATCACTGCGTCAGAATCACCTCGGGAGGCTGGGTTGGAAGAGAAGAAGTAGCAATGAAACTCAGTGAGTCCTGGGTCGGGTCCTGGAACAGAAAGACAGTATTAAATGGGGGGCTGCAAATAGGGTCTCTAGTTCAGCAGTCGGTCCTGCAGCCACGTTAATTACCGAGTTTTGTCACTGTGTTACAGTTAGGGATGATGGCACTGTAGGGGGTACTCAGTGAGGGCTGTACTGGGACTCTCCTATTTCTGCAGCTTTTCCTGAAGTTTCAAACTATTTACTTAAGTTTCAAATTAACTAAAAAAAAAATCTTGAGAGTTTAAAAAATATATATTCTTAGGCCCCCTGAAGATCTGTGGACTCAGGACCCCTAGGGGTGGGCTGTAGGTAGATAAATATATATTAGACCGTATCTCCCAACAGTCATATTCTGAAGTGTTAGGACTTCAACAGATACATCTAGGGAGATGGGACACAATAAAGCGCATGGCGGTCAGATCTCTCCAGTCCCTCTGGCAGATCCCCCAGGCACACGGGTCCCACTCTGGGCACAGTTCCAGGGGCAGGGGAGGGCAGCACCCCCAGAACCACACAGGCAGTGTGGAGGGGCGGCCACGCCACACCCACCTCCACTCCCTGGCCCCCACCCTGGAAAGGGTTAACGCAGGCAAGTAGATCCATCCGTAGGCCAGCCTCACCCTGGGAGCCTAGGAAGGGCCATGGTGGGGGCCAGGAGCAACGCAGAAGACGGGAGGGGCTGGAGGGAAGGAGGCCACAGGCCGGGGAGCCGGACAGGGGGCCTCTCTCTCCAGGAAGCTGCGCATTGAGCAAGCATCCAAGGCACACGTCTGTTCACGAGGGCCGCGAAGCACTGGTGCTCACCCACGAGGCCAGCCAGCACTGCGTGCTCGAGGCCGGCCCTGGCCAGGAGAACGTTATACAACAACGGAAACGCTCTGTATCTGTGCTGCCCGATACTGCGGCTGCTGAGGACTCAAATGTGGTTGATTTGACTGCATTTTGACATTGATTTTAATATAATGAGCCGCTTGTGGCTGGTGACCGGCATTGTAGCACTAGCCCCCTGGCTCCTCCATCCCCTCTCGTGCTGTGTACAAACTACAGCCTAGCATTATAAAGGATTTTTTTGGCTGCTCTGGGTCTTCCTCGCGGCACGCGGGCCTCCTCTCGCTGCAGGGATCAGGGGCCACTCTCTGGCTGTGTACGGGCTCCTCACTGTGGTGGCGTCTCACAGGCTCACAGGCTCTAGGAAGCGTGGACGTAAGGAGTTGTGGCGCACAGGCTTAGTTGTCCCTTGGCACGTGAGTTTTTTTCAGATTGGAGATTGAACCAGTGTCCCCTGCATTGCAAGGCGGATTCTTAACCATCAGATCTCCAGGGAAGCCTACAGCCTAGCATTTTAATCTCAGCCTTCAACACCCAGACGCAGAGCAGTGACCTGGACCCAGCGGGCCACGGGACCTTCGGATGGGGGCAGAGAGGTGTGGGCACTCACTGAAATCCACCTCCCTCCCCAACCATCAGGATGGATGGAGACAAGGAGCCTTCCCTGAGGAGCCATCCAAAGTACAACAGGCCATCAGCTTTGCTGACTGAGGCTCCAGGATCCAAAGATCCAGGAACACAGGCCTCCCCTTCTAGGGCTACAGCGCTGGGTCCCTGCTACTCTGAAACCAGACTAGAATTCACAGCCAAGTGCAGCGGCTGCACAGAGGGCAGCCCAGGGCTGCATCAGTAATGGGTGAGCCGCACTGCGTGCTCTGAGAGGCCTCTCCCCACTCCAGGGTCCTGGAATGCTGAGGGAGGCTCCCCTCCTCAGCCAGGGCAGAGTTGGGCCAGGGCAGAAGCGAGAGGGCTGATCGGGGGAGGCTTACTCCCAGCCCTGGCATAGGCCTCTGTTTTCCAGGGGCGGCCAGCAGAAGGGCCTCCCCTACCTTCCCTATCGGCTGCATCAGGGGTGTGGGATTCAAGAGCCCTATGACTGACCCCGATGATGGCTTCCTGCCCCCTGGAAGGTACAGGCCAGTCAGAGCCATCCAAATCCCTGATGGGGACAGCAGAGAGTCCAGGAATGTGGGATTGCGGGTTGGGCGGGGCGGGGGGATGGTGCCCAGGCTGGGGGCCAGGAGGGAGAGAGTCCTTGGTGGGAGCTGAGACTCACCACTCCGCCACTCACCTTTACTAGGAGTGGTGGTGGGAGGAGGCTTGTACCGTCTTCGGTTAGAGAGCCTGTGGTCCAGAGAGGACAGTCTGAGAAGCACCAGAACATTTCAGCTGCATCTCAGAGCAGACCTGAGCCCCCAGATCCAGGAAGCACCCACCTGGGGATAGCAGTGAGGCAGGGCAGGCATTTTGCCCCCTCAAAATTCCCACATGGAAGCCCTAGCCCCCAGTGTGACTGTGTTTGGAGACAGGGCCTTTGGGGGGGTGATTCGGGTGAAGTGAAGTCACAAGGTGAGTCCCTGGCCCGACAGGAATGGTGTCTTTATGTGACGGAGTCCAAGCACACACGGCTCACCCACACGGAAGGCCAGTAGATGGAGAGATGAGTGGTTGAGGCAAGGAGAATGGCTTTATTCAGAAGGCCAGCAGGCTGAGAAGATGATGGACTAGTGTCCCAAAGGACCATCTCATTCAAGTTAGGACTCAGGCTTCTTCTATACTAAAAGGAGAAGGGGTGTGACTGGTTGTTGCAAAGTTCTTGGTGTTGGAATTTTTGTTCTTACAGCTGCCCGTGTAGGTCAGGTCACAATGTCTTATAAACCTCCAGCAAGACAAATGTTCTATTCTGCAACTGTGACAAAATTTATTTGGCAGCCTCAGGTCTTAGTTGTGGCACGTGGGATCCTTCAGTTGGAGCACTCGGGCTTAGCTGCATCTTGGCATGCGGGATCTTAGTTCCCTGAACCCACATCCTCTTCATCGAAGGGCAGATTCTCAACCGCTCGACCACAGGGAAGTCCCATGTGTTCTTCATCTTTTTATCTCTGTATGAATGGGAAAGTGTTCTAGCGTTAAATGTCAGAGTCTTGAGAATGAACTATCCTATATATTTCAGGCCACAGGCAGCATTCCCAGCTTGTAGCAAAAGGTTAACGTGAAAGAAACAGATCCGATGTGGAGTCTGATTTGTTCTTCCCTGTTACACACTTATAGGGCTTTCCCAGTGACTCAGCAGGTAAAGAATCTGCCTGCAGTGCGGGAGATACAAGTTCGATCCCTGGTCCGGGAAGATCCCCTGGAGGAGGGCATGGAAACCCACTCCAGTATTCTTGCCTGGAGAATCCCCATGGACAGAGGAGCCTGGCAGGCTACAGTCCATAGGGTCACACAGAATCGGACATGACTGAGGCAACTTAGCACACGCACATGTTACAATTATAAATAGTCTCTCTCTCTCTCAGCACAGAGAACAGGCTGTGTGAGGCCACGGCAAGAAGGCTGCTGTCTGCAAGCTCTAAAGAGAGGCCTCAACAGGAACCCACCCTGCAGACAACATGCTCTCAGACTCCCAGACTCCAGGACGGTGAGTAAATACGTTTCTGTCGCTTCCACCTCATCTGCGGTGTTGTTGTCAAATCCAGCCCTTTTGTGGGTGAAAGGGGTAGACCTGCTGGAGAATTCTGAGAGGGCAGGGGGGCTTGGGTGCATAACCTCCCACTCCTGCAGTTGCCAGGTGAGGGTGGCTCTCGGGAGGCGACAGTGCCCTACCTGTGGACAGCTTTGGGGAAAGCCGTCAGGCAGGGAGGTGCGGATGCTGGCAGCTGGCTCTCAGGCCGGAGTCCATTGAGAAGTACGTCCTGGGGGGTCTGCGCAGACTCCAGGAAAACGTGCCGCTGGCAGCCTCGTGGACTTGGGAGTCAGGAGAGAATCGTACCATACCAACAGCCCGGCTGAGAGAGTCTGTGAGGGAGCTGAGCAGGGTTACTGGGTGGTGATGCGTAGCATCTGCCAATTCCTATGACAGATGTGCTTCCACTAAGGACCATTAGAAGCTGCCAAAAGGCTGGAGCAAACCGTTGTCCAAGTTTTCTTAGATTTTGTACATGTCTGTTTGACATCTATTAATCATGGGCCCAGATTAACTGATTGGTTACAACTTGGTCTAGCTTCTGCATGCAGGCAAAAATCATATGACAAATTTTCTAACAATCCCAAGTCCAGACCCCCAACATTTCTCTAACTCTTACCCACGGAGCCAATACTTTCTCTGCCTTAAATCACCAGACCACCCGATAGCTCAGACCCTAGAATGCCACTCTTATTCCAACCAGCCAGTCCTGGGCTGTTCCCTTGCCCCGCCTCTTCCCCCCCACCCCCATCCCTGACCCCAGGATTGCAGATAAAGGAGTCAGTCTGGGCTGTCCCCCGCCTCCTGACTCTGGTGCTTCCCCTCCCGGCCCTGTGTGGCCGTGTGCCTGTTTCCAGGGGAACCGTGAGCAACAATAAAGTTCCTTCAATGGCATTCTCCTCTCCCTGCGGTCACTCAGTCACCTTTATAATTTAAGAGCCGGACACAAGTCACAGACCCCGGGGGAAGGCGAGGTCCCAGAAGCCAAAAAAGAAAAGGCCGTTCAGAAAGGCGGTCACGGCCGTGCGTGCTGGCTGCTGCCAGGAGCCCAGCGAGGTGACCAGCGGCGCCATTCGTTCTGGACACCCAGCGCTCAGAGGTGACTCCGTCGTGCACGATCTCACGGGGGCAGCCGACGGCGGCTGTGCAGAGGGACAGATACGGCGAGGGCAGCAAGCTGATTGACAGTCTGTGCTCTGACCTGGAGCCCAGAGACGGGGCAAAGCTGGGAGGAGAAGGGAGGTCAGGGCAGGCTTGTGTAAGCTGGGAGCTGCTCTCGCACCTTTGCTGGCTGGCAGGAAGGGCCTGCGGGGGCGGGGTGGGGGCGCGGTGAGCTTGCAGGTGCCCGTCGGCGTCTTCCCACGCTGGCGAGCCTATGATCCCCTGAAGACCATGAATAAATTATTAAAGACCCACATCGATCCACAGAGCTGAGGCCCATTTTATTTCTGACTTGTGGCTTTTCCAGTGGTTGCTCTGAATGGATATTAAGAAGGCAACCCCTCAGTTCAGTTCAGTTCAGTTGCTCAGTCGTGTCCGACTCTTTACAACCCCATGAATCACAGCACGCCAGGACTCCCTGTCCATCACCAACTCCCGGAGTTCACTCAGACTCACGTCCATCAAATCAGTGATGCCATCCAGCCATCTCATCCTCGGTCGTCCCCTTCTCCTCCTGTCCCCAATCCCTCCCAGCATCAGAGTCTTTTCCAATGGTCAACTCTTCGCATGAGGTGGCCAAAGTACTGGAGTTTCAGCTTTAGCATCATTCCTTCCAAAGAAATCCCAGGGTTGATCTCCTTCAGAATGGACTGGTTGGATCTCCTTGCAGTCCAAGGGACTCTCAAGAGTCTTCTCCAACACCACAGTTCAAAAGCATCAGTTCTTCGGTGCTCAGCCTTCTTCACAGTCCAACTCTCACATCCATCCTCTGGACCCTAGTAAAAAAAATAGCAGCCTCCCTGCACTCGTGAAACTCTTGAAACCCATCTCCCAAAGTCCTTTTCCAGCTGATGGCTCTCCTCACCCTGACTGTGGCCTATGTGCAGAGAAGGGTGGGGCGGCAGCCTGTGCCCACCGCTGCCCTAATTCTGGGGGCGGGGGGTGGAAGGGGACCTCGTTGGGGGAGGGCAGAGGGACAGTCTGTAACAGCCGGAGACCCTTTGTCTTGAGGAAATTCAGATGCTTTTGACAAGAGGCTTTTTTCTCTTTTCTCCTGGAGTGTGTCTTCAAGAAGGCTTCTTTTCAAAAGACCAAGGCACGTCTGAGGCATTCTCTTTCCCTCAGCACTACAAGGCCATAAATTTCCCTCTCTCCGCTGCTCTCCTGCTCTGTAAATTACAGCAGCTCCTCGGCCATTTATTATTCATCATTATTACAGTGACACATCCAGCCGTCTAATTCATTGTCTCCCAGCGCTGACTTCACCTCCTTCCTTAAACGCCCACCCGGCTGGAACTTCTTCCGACAAACTCGCGGCCCCACTCGGGCGTTATCTTCCCCCAAACAGGCATAATCGTTTCAGAACTTTATCAGCGATCTCATAAAAGAGCCCTTCAGAAATTATCAGAGCCTCGATGGATCACCGATCACTTAACACTTAGGGAGGACAAATGAGGACTCGGTGTAACTGCCTGTTCTTGCCATACCGCTGAGGAAATTCAAGGCGCTGCCTCCGCAGTCACGCGGGGACCAGCGGAGGCGTGGAACACGTGCCCAGCCTTCTGAGTGACCCCACTCACTGCCACACCCTCAGGCTGTCTGGGAGGGTGGAGGATGAAGCCTGCATCCTGGATCCCACGGGCAGGCTGGGGAGGGCTGTGTGTTCTCCGACCCTCTCATCATTGGTTCCCACCCACGTGATGCCTCCTACTCAACACCCAGAGGGACCCCTCCTGTGGACCCCAAACTTCACCCCCTTTAAAGCCTGCCTACCCTACTTCTGTTCCTTTTAGGCACCTGCCTCTGCTCACTGATCTAAACAACACTGTCCTGTCGAATATTCTGCAGGGATGGAGGGTGATATTCTCTCTTTGCACCATCCAATATGGCAGCCACTGGCCACGTGAGGCTCCGGAGCACTGGCCATGTGTCTTGTGCAATCAAGAACTGCATATATTTTTAATCTTATTTAATTTTAAGTTAACGTTAAAGAGCCACAAGCGGGCAGGGATGACCAGTTGGAGAGGCAGATCTGGGGAGGGGTTGGGGGAAGGGTTGGGCTTATCTACTCATCCAGCGTATCCCTTCCTGGAAAACAGTCCTGTTAACACTTGCCAAGTTCCTGTCCACGTGTGGGTGCTGTGCTGGGCATGTTCTACGTGTTGTCTCACTTCACTGTCATGACAACCAGGTGAGGTAAGGACCATTACTGTCCATCCCATTTTACAGACTGTAAGACTGAAGCACAGGGAAGGTAAATCAAGTGGCTAAGAAGGGATTCGGAGGTTGGCAGTCCAGGAGAGAGTCTAAGGGGCCGTGGGCAGGCTTTCCCGACCGCACAGGGCCCGTATGATAGGCTGGGCTCCCGGGCTGTCCCGTCTCGCCACGTCTCCTGAAGGTGTTGCCAGGCTGCCCAGTGACCTTCCTGGTTAGGGGCGCTGCTGCCGGCCCTCCCTCTGGGTAACGAAGCCGGACACCCCTCCCCCCTAGGACAGCACAGTCAGCCTCAGCTGGAGCTCCTGCCTCACGCCCTCTCATCTGAGCCTCGAACAAGAGGAAATGTTGTCTCGGAAGGGATTTAGGTTGGACCTGAAGGCTGCTTTCCCAAGTGCTAGAATGAGCTCCAAGACAGACTGCAGAAGCACCATCTCTGAAGAATCTCAAAAGCAGGTCTGGGATCATTAGGACATGGCTCTGTCCAGAGGCAAGAGCAGTGGCCCCTTGGCGCCCATAACTTTTCCTGTGGAAATTGTTATCCTTCATTAAAATCACTCTGTGTATTACTTGGGGGAAAGGCAGTATAACACTTAGGAAGATTGAAAGAAATAAATCCAGGACTAATGTGGTGCCTTCTGTTATAGACTGCTCCTCCCAGGATTCCCCTCTTCTTTGCTGAACCTTGGTTTCCAGTTGTCTTCTCAGGAACATCTGTTCCTTCCTCCCAATACTACCTTTGTCTTCCCTGAGCTGGTACCAGCCTCTCTGAGGCTTACAGGAAGAAGCCTTTCCAGCAAATGGAACTGTTTGGACAGAACTAATGGTCTGTCCTTCCTGCGTCAGCCAGAACGTTCTGTTCCTGGGTCCTGGACTCCCCTCCCCTCCCTTTCCTGATAAGCTGCTCCATCACTAAACAGAAGAAAACTTCCATCGCCTTCATCATCTCTTCCAACTTACTGAGGGGATGCAGGGTGTCCCTAGGCAACCAGGTGTTCAGCTCTCTCTCTCCCCAGCCCAGGAGGTCACCAGCACACCAGTCTAGAGGCATCTTTCTTTTTCTTATCAGTTCCTTTCCCTTTTTGCTGTTTAACCACTGCTTCTTTTTTCATTTTTTAAACTTTTTATTAAAGTATAATAATTATACTCTGGTAATCAGTGCCTAGGTCAAGAAATAGAACATCTCCAGCACCCCGAAAAGTTTCTTGCATTTCCCTTCCCGGTCCCTACTCTTTGGAGGACCCAAGGGTGTTTCTGACTTCTGAATAGCTTTGCGCTTCGTCTGAGCGGAATCATACTTAGTACTCTTCTGTGTCTGGCTTCTTCCCTCAGCATTACATCTGTGAGATTTATCCATGCTCGTCGTGTGCTGGTAGATTTCTCATATTGCCATACAGTATTTCCTTGTGTGAATCTACCACAATTTTCCATTCTGCTGCTGCTGGCCAAGTGGGTAGTTTCCAGTTTGAGGCTTTATGAAAAGTGCTGCTGGGAGCACTAAAATGCATGTCTTTTGGTGGACCTCAGGACACTTTTGCACCTACCTAAATGACTGCCACTTTCATTCCTCTAAGATAGGGTTATTGTAGCTTCTTCCTTGATCTTGCCAACTGGATGAAAAGCAGAGATCCATCATTTGTGGCCAGATCACACAGATTCCCACTCTGTACGGATGTACCAAGTGTATCCTCTGTGTTTCTCTATAAATATTGTCTATAAACTCATCTGAACTTCCTCTCAGGCCCGCTTGTAGCTGGAGGAAGGGGAAGGGAGAGGAAAAAAAACAAAATTTAGTCCAGCAAACACAGCATCCTTCCATAATCTAAATAGTCCCTTTAATCTCTTCAGGGTTTCCCTGCCCGCCAGTCCCTCCAAAAGTCCCCCGAGTCCTTCCAGGTTGCTAACGTGGCCAGCAGGTGGTTTCATGACCTTGTAGCACTAGCAGGAGGGGGCCCTGGCCTCCATCTCATCCTCGGATGAACATTGGCTGGTCTCCTGAAAACCGGCTACATAATTCTCAGGGCTCAGAGCCTCTTCCCTGGCGGTGCAGAGGTTAAAGTGTCTGCCTGCAATGTGGGAGACCTGGGTTCTATCCCTGGGTCGGGAAGATCCCCTGGAGAAGGAAATGGCAACCCACTCCACTATTCTTGCCTGGAGAATCCCATGGACGGAGGAGCTTGGTGGCTACAGTCCACGGGTCACAAAGAGTCGAACACGACTGAGCGACTTCACTTTCACTTTCTTTCAGAGCCAAAGGAAAATTTTGTTTTGTTCAAAAATTGCTAAGAATTTCAAGACGGTGGCAGCAGAGCATTACACCAAGCACGTGTCCTTCTGTGTGCAGGCCCGGTGGACTGCACAGGCCACACGCCTACAAGCTGACCCTGCCCCCAGGGTCTGTGTGCAGACCTGCCTCTTGCTAGAGGCTATCGCTAGGTGAAGGGGTGGGGGAGCTCTGCACAGGCCACACTCCCACAAGCTGGCCTTGCCCCAGGGTCTGTGTGCAGACTTGCCTCTTGCTAGAGGCTATCTCTGGGTGGAGGGGTCAGGGAGCTCTGTTCTCCTGGAGTCTGTTCAGAACTGCAGTTGACCTGACCGTTCTTGCTTCTGGGAGGGGTGCTGGACCCCACCCCCCACCAGGGCAGAGGAGGTTGGTCCTACCACGTCCACCTATCCCTGCCCACAGGTCCCAACCCCAGGTCAAACCAGAAGTCCAGCTTTCTCATCCCTCTCAAAAGGATGTATTTCTGGTCCCACCCACGTCATGTGGAAACAGGGGCACCTGGAAGAGGGGGACTCAGGGCTTCCCTCTTCTACCAGCTGGGGCAGGGTGGTCTGACAGGCCACTCCCCCAACTCAGGTCCTGAAAAGAAACTGAAACAGAAGCCTCTGTGTAATGCCCTACCCGTGTGCACTTCCAGCCCAGGTAGAGGCATGTGTGACACAGCTCAGCTCCCTGTGCCCACATCCCTCCTCCTGCACAAGACACGGAGCCGGGAGGGCAGGTTTCCCTGATCCGGGCCACCAGGCCTGCTTCTGACCTACTGAAAGGGGAGCTGCAGTAACTTCCAGAATGCTTACCTCTCTCAACCTAATCTGTATCTCGCTGCAGACTTGAAAATCCTATTTCCTACATCAAAAACTAATATGAACTGTCTTCCTGCTTGCAGGGCCGCTGTAATCAGCTCCCAAGAGACTGAAATGGCTTTGTGCTTGCATCCCAGGAGTCCCGAAAGGTCAGCAGACTGATCTCACCAAGTCAAGGGCCAGAAGGAGAGAGGGCGTGGCTCCGTGGCACACACACGATATGGAGACGGCCCTGCCTATACGGGGTCCCTGCGCTGGAGGAAGGATGGGAGATGCAGAAGCTTCCCCTTTTCAGGTCGGATCTGGGAGAGAAACGGGTGTGAATTTAGCAAAGATGAGTGGAGAAGAGCAGGTGCAAGAAAAGGAGGGACCCTCACAGGGTGAGGTGTGGGCAGGCACCCACCCTGTCTTAAAGAGGCAGCCACCGGCTCCAGCTCACTTCTGTTGCATGGGAGATGCCTGCCCATGAAGGTTTTTATGGATTTTTATGTTTTTAATGTTGACAAGTTATTCCAATTTTTTTTTAATCATAAAACTGTGTGGGTACATCAGGTAGGAACCAAGCAAAGCATGTTTTCTGGTTGAATTTAGCCATGAAAAGAACAGAAAGGCAGCTTCCCTGTGGCTCAGTGGTAAAGAATCTGCCTGCCAATTCAGGAGACACAGGTTCGATCCCTGGCCTGGGAGGATCCCACAGGCTGCACAGCAACTGAGCCTGCGCGCTGCAACTCCTGAGCCTGTGCTCAGAGCCCGGGCGCTGCAGCCACTGAGCCTGTGCCCCTGGAGCCTGTGCTCTGCAACAAGGGGGGCCACTGCAACTAGGGAGTCGCCCCCACTTGCTGCAGCTACAGAAAAAGCCCGAGCAGCAAGTAAGACCCAGCACAGCCAAAATAAATAGATATTTTAAAAATTAAATTGAAAAAGAACAGAAGGAAGACTGGATTCTGGCAATTGGGGCCTGGGGTGAGCCAGCAGGGCAGGTCTTGAAGGATCATAATTGTATTCCGGGAGAGGTGTATTCTCACACTGGGAAACCATGCCTTGGTCTTAAACAAGGCATGTGCACCTTCAGCTCTTCTCTTGAAGAGACCTTGCAGGCTGATACATGGAGCTTGGGTTGGCAGGAGAGAGAGCCCTGGAGAAGGCCAGCTAGGAGGAGCAGTGAGCAAGAAGAGGTAGAAGGCAGCACTGAAGGGACTCTGACAGTCATTAAATAAGCCCGAGGTGTATTCCCTGGCAGAGGGCAAAACTATACAGTAAAATCAATGCCAGAATTGACAGGGATGTGGCTCAATGAGAACTCTCACTCATGGCCAGTGGGAATGTACAATGTATGCCTACCTTAGAGAACAATCGGACCGTTTCCTTAGAAAGTTAAGGATATACCTGCCATATAACCCAAAAGAAATGAAATCATGTCCACACAAAGACTCATACACCTGTCCACAGCAGCTTTATTCAAACTAGCCAAAAGCTGGAAACGATGAAAATGTCTATCAACGGGTGAATGGATAAGGAAATTTTGGTATATCCATTCAATGGAATACTACTCAGCAAGAAAAAAGGAACAGACTATTGATACAGAACAGTGTGAATGAGTCTCAAATCACTAAACTAAGGTGGAAAAAATTCATACTGTATGACCTTATATAAAATTCTTTAAAAATGCAAAGTAATCAAAAGATGGATAAGTGATTGCCTGCGGATAGGGAAGGGAGAGGATGAATTACAGAAGAGCAGGAGGAAATCTTGAGGAGAGCAGGACAGAAATTTTTATCTTTTTATTTTTAAAGATTTTTTTATGTGGACAATTTTTTTAAGCCTTTATTGAGTTTGTTGCAATATTGCTTCTGTTTTATATTTTTGGTTTTTTGGCCCTAAGACATGTGGGATCTTAGCTCCCCAATCAGGGAATGAACCTGAACACCCTGCATTGGAAGATGATGTCTTAACCACTGGACCACCAGGGAAGTCCCCCCGGAAATTTTTATCTTGATGGGGATATATATACCTATGTCAAAACAGATCAAAACGCCTGCTTTAATTATGTGGGCTTTTGCATACTTGTGGCTCAGCTGGTAAAGAATCTGCCTGCAATGCGGGAGACCTGGGTTTGATCCCTGGGTTGGGAAGATCCTCTGGAGAAGGAAAAGGCTGCCCACTGTAGTATTCTGGCCTGGAGAATTCCATGGACTGTATAGCCCATGGGGTCGCAAAGAGTCGGACACGACTGAGCAACTTTCATTTTACGTACTTCCAGTTATACCCAAATAAAATTGAAAAAACATCAACTCAAGGAACTGGAACGAAACCTTCCTAGAGGGGCTTCCTGATGGTAAAGAACCCACGCCTCCCAATGCAAGTGCAGTCCCTGGCCTGGGAAGATCCCACATGCCTCAAAGCAACTGCGTCTACGCACCACAGCTACTGGGCCTGTGCTTTAGAGCCAGCGAACCACAACTGCTGCAGCCCACGTGCCCTAAAGCCCACGCTCTGCAACAAGAGAGGCCACCACAATGAGGAGCCTGCCCGCCGCAACTGCAGGATAGCCCCTTCTCGCCATGAGAGGAAAGCCCATGCGCAACAAAGCCCAAGCGCAACCAAAAATAAAACTAACAAAAAGAGCCATTCCTAGAAGGAGAGCCCCACCTCCACAGCTCTTCATTTCCATATCTGTTAACCCAACTCTAATTTTAGATAGAAACAAGGAGGGGGGGCAAAAAAGACACCCAAGTGAGACATCACTTTATAAGGTGTTGAAAATACATTGAACACTGAGATGTTACCATAATAAATGAATAATTTCAGGTCTGTCTTGCCACATATTTTAAAATATTTAAAATTAGCAAGTGCAAAGAAAACTAACATGAAGGCAATAATCTTAATGAACATATCCTATTAGGGTCTAATGAGCCGCTTTTTTTAATTGGATTTTATTTCGGTAACTTTTGTTTCCAAGTCTTCTTAGAGGAGCTTTCACATTGCATATTTTTAAGTACAATTTGAAGAGAATAAGTTAGTTTCAAACTTTCTATGACGATATGACCATCAATACTGACTCGACCTTGGGTAAATTGCTCTCTATACTTCAGTTTTCATATTGTTCTTCAGGAATTCTGGGGTATTTTATCCTTTGTTTTCTTTCTCTTGGGTGTTTTTTCTTTGACAGAGGCAGTGCAGAGTCCAGGAATGACAGGTGACTGGTCTTCCAATCTGAAGCCAGGCATTTGTCACGCTCTCCCTGGTTCTCTTTCCCTGGCTCTCCTGGAGCAGGGAACAGAGAGTGGTGTCTGCTCGCGGGTCCCTACTGCTTCCCCCGGCTGATCGGTGCACACAAGTCCTCTCACTGCCTCAGATGTGGGCTTATCTTCTGCGAGAACTCCAAAATTACAATTCACTGCTGAACAACCATCAGCAGGAGAATGTTGGATCCCACCATCCCATGTCCAAGGGCAAAGGAGAAGCCACAGCAAGACGGTAGGAGGGGCGAAATCATGTTTAGAATCAAACCCCATACCCGCCATAGACGCTTGGCAGGCTCAAACAAACCTTGTGTGCACCAGGAGACCCTACCGAGGCTGAGCCAGACCTGCCTGTGAGTATCTGAGTGCCTCCTGCAGAGGCACGGATCAGCAGCGGGCTGCTGCAGGGGCAGGCGTTCTGGGCACAGCAGACCCGGGTGTGGCAGAAGCCCTCTTGGAGGAGGTCACCATCAGCCCCACCACAGAGCCACCAGAACCTCCACAGGACTGGGGAAACAGACTCTTGGCGGGCACAAACAAAGCCTTGTGTGCACCAGGACCCAGGAGAAAGGAGCAGTGACCCCACAGGAGACCCACCCAGACTTGCCTGTGAGTGTCCAGGAGTCTCCGGCAGAGGCGCAGGTCGGCGGTGGCCTGCGGCTGGGTCAGGGGCACTGAGTGTGCCAGTGCGTGCACAGGGCCTTTTGAAGGAGGCCCCCATTGTCTTCATCACCTCCACCACAGTTTGGTCTCAGGTCAAACAACAGGGAGGGCACACAGCCCCACCCATCAGCAGAAAATTGGATTAAAGATTTACTGAGCATGGCCCCGCCCATCAGAACAAGACCCAGTTTCCGTCTCAGTCAGTCTCTCCCATCAGGAAGCTTCCATTAGCATCTTATCCTTAGCCACCAAAGGGCAGACAGAATGAAAACCACAACGACAGAAAACTAATCAGACTGAGCACAAAGACCAAACCTGGTCTAACTCAATGAAACTATGAGCCATGCCGTGTGGGGCCACCCAAGATGGACGTGTCATGGTGGAGACTTCTGACAAAACATGGTCCACTGGAGAAGGGAATAGCAAACCACTTCAGTATCCTTGCCTTGAGAACCCCCATGAACAGTATCAGTTCAGTTCAGTCGCTCAGTCGTGTCCGACTCTTTGCGACCCCATGAATTGCAGCACGCCAGGCCTCCCTGTCCAGCACCAACTCCCGGAGTTCACTCAGACTCACGTCCATCAAGTACGTGATGCCATCCAGCCATCTCATCCTCAGTCATCCCCTTCTCCTCCTGCCCCCAATCCCTCCCAGCATCAGAGTCTTTTCCAATGAGTCAACTCTTCGCATGAGGTGGTCAAAGTACTGGAGTTTCAGCTTTAGCATCATTCCTTCCAAAGAAATCCCAGGGCTGATCTTCAGAATGGACTGGTTGGATCTCCTTGCAGTCCAAGGGACTCTCAAGAGTCTTCTCCAACACCACAGTTCAAAAGCATCAATTCTTTGGCACTCAGCCTTCTTCACAGTCCAACTCTCACGTCCATACATGACCACAGGAAAAACCATAGCCTTGACTAGACGGACCTTAGTCGGCAGAGTAATGTCTCTTCTTTTGAATATGCTATCTAGGTTGGTCATAACTTTTCTTCCAAGGAGTAAGCATCTTTTAATTTCATGGCTGCAATCACCATCTGCAGTGATTTTGGAGCCCCAAAAAATAAAGTCTGACACTGTTTCCAGTGTTTCCCCATCTATTTCCCATGAAGTGATGGGACCCGATGCTATGATCTTTGTTTTCTGAATGTTGAGCTTTAGGCCAACTTTTTCACTCTCCTCTTTCACTTTCATCAAGAAGCTTTTTAGTTCCTCTTCACTTTCTGCCATAAGGGTGGTGTCATCCGCATATCTGAGGTTATTGATATTTCTCCCGGCAATCTTGATTCCAGCTTGTGTTTCTTCCAGTCCAGCATTTCTCATGATGTACTCTGCATATAAGTTAAATTAGCAGGGTGACAATATACAGCCTTGACGTACTCCTTTTCCTATTTGGAACCAGTCTGTTGTTCCATGTCCAGTTCTAACTGCTGCTTCCTGACCTGCATACAGATTTCTCAAGAGCAGGTCAAGTGGTCTGGTATTCCCATCTCTTTCGGAATTTTCCAAGTTTCTTGTGATCCATACAGTCAAAGGATTTGGCATAGTCCATAAAGCAGAAATAGATGTTTTTCTGGAACTCTCTTGCTTTTTCCATGATCTAGCGGATGTTGGGAATTTGATCTCTGGTTCCTCTGCCTTTTCTAAAACCAGCTTGAACATCAGGAAGTTCACGGTTCACGTATTGCTGAAGCCTGGCTTGGAGAATTTTGAGCATTACTTTACTAGCGTGTGAGATGAGTGCAATTGTGCGTTAGTTTGAGCATTCTTTGGCATCGCCTTTCTTTGGGATTGGAATGAAAACTGACCTTTTCCAGTCCTGTGGCCACTACTGAGTTTTCCATATTTGCTGGCATATTGAGTGCAGCACTTTCACAGCATCATCTTTCAGGATTTGAAAGAGCTCAACTGGAATTCCATCACCTCCACTAGATTTGTTCATAGCGATGCTTTCCAAGGCCCACTTGACTTCACTTTCCAGGATGTCTGGCTCTAGATTAGTGATCACACCATCATGATTATCTGGGTCGTGGAGATCTTTTTTGTACAGTTCTTCCATGTATTCTTGCCACCTCTTCTTACTATCTTCTGCTTCTGTTAGGTCCATACCATTTCTGTCCTTTATCGAGCCCATCTTTGCATGACATGTTCCCTTGGTATCTCTAATTTTCTTGAAGAGATCTCTAGTCTTTCCCATTCTGTTCTTTTCCTCTATTTCTTTGCATTGATCGCTGAAGAAGGCTTTCTTATCTCTTCTTGCTATTCTCTGGAACTCTGCATTCAGATGCTTATATCTTTCCTTTTCTCCTTTGCTTTTTGCCTCTCTTCTTTTCACAGCTATTTGTAAGGCCTCCCCAGACAGCCGTTTTGCTTTTTTTGCATTTCTTTTCCATGGGGATGGTCTTGATCCCTGTCTCCTGTACAATGTCATGAACCTCATTCCATAGTTCATCAGGCACTCTATCTATCAGATCTAGGCCCTTAAATCTATTTCTCACTTCCACTGTATAATCATAAGGGATTTGATTTAGGTCATACCTGAATGCTCTAGCGGTTTTCCCTACTTTCTTCAATTTGAGTCTGAATTTGGTAATAAGGAGTTCATGACCTGAGCCACAGTCAGCTCCTGGTCTTGTTTTTGCTGACTGTATAGAGCTTCTCCATCTCTGGCTGCAAAGAATATAATCAATCTGATTTCGGTGTTGACCATCTGGTGATGTCCATGTGTAGAGTCTTCTCTTGTGTTGTTGGAAGAGGGTGTTTGCTATGACCAGTGCATTTTCTTGGCAAAACTCTATTAGCCTTTGCCCTGCTTCATTCCGTATTCCAAGGCCAAATTTGCCTGTTACTCCAGGTGTTTCTTGACTTCCTACTTTTGCATTGCAGTCCCCTATAATGGAAAGGACATCTTTTTTGGGTGTTAGTTCTAGAAGCTTTTATAGGTCTTCATAGAACCGTTCAACTTCAGCTTCTTCAGCGTTACTGGTTGGGGCATAGACTTGGATAACTGTGATATTGAATGGTTTGCCTTGGAAATGAACAGAGATCATTCTGTCATTTTTGAGATTGCATCCAAGTACTGCATTTTGGACTCTTTTGTTGACCATGATGGCTACTCCATTTCTTCTGAGGGATTCCTGCCTGCAGTAGTAGATATAATGGTCATCTGAGTTAAATTCACCCATTCCAGTCCATTTTAGTTCGCTGATTCCTAGAATGTCGACGTTCACTCTTGCCATCTCTTGTTTGACCACTTCCAATTTGCTTTGATTCATGGACCTGACATTCCAGGTTCCTATGCAATATTGCTCTTTACAGGATCAGACCTTGCTTCTATCACCAGTCACATCCACAGCTGGGTATTGTTTTTGCTTTGGCTCCATCCCTTCATTCTTTCTGGAGTTATTTCTCCACTGATCTCCAGTAGCATATTGGGCACCTACTGACCTGGGGAGTTCCTCTTTCAGTATCCTATCATTTTGCCTTTTCCTACTGTTGATGGGATTCTCAAGGCAAGAATACTGAAGTGGTTTGCCATTCCCTTCTCCAGTGGACCACATTCTGTCAGACCTCTCCACCATGACCCATCCATCTTGGGTTGCCCCGCAGGCATGGCTTGGTTTCATTGATTTAGACAAGGCTGTGGTCCTAGTGTGATTAGACTGACTAGTTTTCTGTGAGTATGGTTTCATTGTGTCTGCCCTCTGATGCCCTCTTGCAACACCTACCATCTTACTTGGGTTTTTCTTACCTTGGGCATGGGGTATCTCTTCACGGCTGCTCCAGCAAAGCACAGCCACTGTTCCTTACCTTAGACGAGGGGTATCTCCTTACCACTGCCCTTCCTGACCTTCAATGTGGGATAGCTCCTCTAGGCCCTCCTACGCCCGTGCAGCCACCGCTCCTCGTATGAAGAGGCAAAAAGATATGACACTGAAAGATGAACTCCCCAGGTTAGTAGGTGCCCAATATGTTACTGGAGAAGAATGGAGAAATAACTCCAGAAAGTATGAAAAGAGAGCCAAAGCAAAAACACGCCCAGTTGTGGATGTAACTAGTGATGGAAATAAAGTCTGATGCTGTAAAGAACAATATTGCATAGGAACCTGGAATGCTAAGTCCATGAACTGCAAATTGGAAGTGGTCAAACAGGAGACGGCAAGAGTGAACATCGACATTTTAGGAATCAGTGAACTAAAATGGATTAGAATGGGTGAATTTAATTCAGATGACCATTATATCTACTCTGTGGGCAAGAATCCCTTAGAAGAAATGGAGTAGCCCTCATAGTCAACAAAAGAGTCTGAAATGCAGTTCTTGGGTGCAGTCTCAAAAATGACAGAATGATCTCTGTTCATTTCCAAGGCAAACCATTCAATATCACAGTAATCCAAGTCTATGCCCCAACCAGTAATGCTGAAGAAGCTGAAGTTGAACGGTTCTATGAAGACCTATAAAAGCTTCTAGAACTAACACCCAAAAAAGATGTCCTTTTCATTATAGGGGACTGGAATGCAAAAGTAGGAAGTCAAGAGATACCTGGAGTAACAGGCAAATTTGGCCTTGGAGTACAAAATGAAGCGGGGTAAAGGCTAATAGGGTTCTGCCAAGAGAACACGCTGGTCATAGCTAACACCCTCTTCCAGCAACACGAGAGAAGACTCTACACATGAACATCACCAATGGTCAATACCAAAATCAGACTGATTATATTCTTTGCAGTCAAAGATGGAGAAGCTCTATATAGTCAGCAAGACTAGGAACTGACTGCAGCTCAGATCATGAACTCTGTAAGCCATGATCTTTCCAGTAGTCATGTATGGATGTGAACTGGAGCATAAAGGAAGCTGAGCGCCGAAGAATTGATGCTTTTGAACTGTGGTGTTGGAGAAGACTCTTGAGAGTCCCTTGGACTGCAAGGAGATCCAAACAGTCCATCCTAAAGGAAATCAGTCCTGAATATTCATTGGAAGGACTGATGCTGAAGCTGAAACTCCAATACTTTGGCCACCTGATGTGAAGAACTGACTCATTGGAAAAGATCCTGATGCTGGGAAAGATTGAAGGCGGAAGGAGAAGGGGACAACAGAGGGTGAGATGGTTGGATGGCATCACCAACTCGATGGACATGAGTTTGAACAACCTCCAGGGCTTGGTGATGGACAGGGAGGCCTGGCATGCTGCAGTTCATGGGGTCACAAAGAATCGGACACGACTGAGTGACTGACCTGAACTGATGACGATGTGACCACAGGACAGGGACTTGGAAGTTTGCCAAGTCTTAGGAAGATTCCCAGTCCTGTTTCTTGTTTATTCTGAGGCCTTCGGCGGTCCCTGCCCCTGTCAGAGCCTCAGTTTCCCCATTTGTAACACAGAGGTAATGATCGCTCCCCACAAGGTGGCACAGCACGCTATCGAGTCTGAACATGGATACCCTCCCCATAGAGGGTAACTGGTAACCATTAGACTTTATGTGCATGCTCAGTCGTTCAGTTGTGACCAACTCTTTGGGATTTCCTAAGCAAGAATACCAGAGTGGGTTGCCATTTTCGCCTCCAGGGTATCTTTCCAACCCAGGGATCAAACCCATGCATCCATTGCCTTCTGCATTGCAAGAGGATTCTTTACCCACTGAGTCATCAGGGAAGCCCCAGATACTCTCCTAAAACTGCTGTCTCCCAAAAGGATATTTAAAGAGAGAAAACTGTAACGCTCATGCCCTTCATTGCAGTCTGAACTCTGATCCTACAATGAATGAGCTGGACACTTCTGGATGCATCATAAACCGTTCTCGAAATAATCCCCCTTTTCCTTCCTCACCTGCCAGACAGCCGAGCTGCAACCTCATGAAATACGGGGGAAGTTCTCTTTTATGGCCATCCATTCATCTGCAGGCTCCTTGGCGTGCCAGTCCCTCCAAGTTATTTTATTATTTCCAGGAAACTGTAACAGAGCCTTTTTATACACCTTCTGTTGTCATAGGAGGCATCGCACATAAAGCATGCCAACCGAATATGACGAAGTCATCTTTCATTTGGTTTACTGTTTCCTTGAGACAGCCGCTCCCTGGGTCTGGTCAGCTGGCTGCTTTGATGGTGTTACTAGAAACAGCTTTTCAAATAAAGGAGACCTGGAGAATATGGGAGCTCTATTTTTGGTCAGTACAGCCCAGGGTCTGGGGTGGAACGGAGCTCCTCTCCGTGGGGGTCTGGTGGGCCCCCCCACAGGCCAGCAGCTGTTCCCGGGTGCGGTCAGGGCGCCTGACTTGGCCTGGGAGCTAATAAGCACAGAGGCATCTGTGCTGGTCTCTGCCCCCTTCCCTCTGTGTGCCTTCCCTTACTGAGGTCTCAGTCCAGGACCCCAATTCTCTGTTCAAGCCCAAGGCCGCCTCCCTGCTTTCCCTTTACATCTCCTGGTTCCAAAGAGGCGGACCTCAGTTTCCCAGTCTTTAAAACGGGGATAGCGACAATGCCAGCGTGATTCTCTCTTTTTTTTTTTTTTTGCCTTTTGTCTTTTAGTAAGGATGCAATCAGCCGGTGGCCGGAACACGGTTGGCAGATTACCGAGAGGGGAGCGGCTGTCATTAACATTCCTCCTGCCCCCAGCCGGGGGGGAGCGCGGGGGGGGGGGGGGCGGGGGGGGGCTTGACATCAGCAGGAGGCGTCTGCAGACTGCCTCCCGCAGAAGCGCTCCTCCGGGGAGCCGCCTGGGCCCCAGAACGCTGAGAAAAGCCTCCACCAACTCAGGAGTGCCTGGCTTCCCCGAGGCATCTCCTGCTTCCTGAAGAGACGCCCCCGAACCCCACAAAGTTCTGAAAAGTGATTTCGGTCTCATTAATTCTGGAAACAAACAGCAGAGGGAGGAGGAAGATGAGCAGAATTAAAGGACAAGACGGAGGGGAACCCGAGGTACCTGAGGTTTTGGGGGAGGCGCTGCGACTCCACAGTCCCGCAGTCTGGGCCAGCCTGGTAGAGGGTGCGAAAGAGGCGGGGCCCCGGGCGTGGTCCAGGCGGGCAGGGGCGGGGCAGGACCCACGGGGGCGTGCGCGGGTCAGCGGTAAGGGGAGGATGCAGAGGGCACAGGGGCGGGACAGGGTCCAGCTGGGACTAGATCTTCTAGGATGACTGAGCTGTCCAGAAAAAGAACATGTCAGATGGAGGCAACAGCATATCCAAGGGGAAAGGGTTTAACTGTGTCCGCAAATGTCATACTTTGCAGTCCTGACCCCCAGCACCTCAGAATGTGCCCATAGGTGGAAACAGGGTCCTTGCGTATGTAATTAGTTAAGATGAGGTCATCATGACCTGTGTCCTCATATGGGGACAATGAGGAGCCAGGGGCAGTCACTCCAAGAGATGCCACGTGCAGGCACCAGAAGAAGATGGCCATCCACAAGCCCAGGAGAGAGGCCTGGAGCAGATCCTCGCTGCGCTGGGATGGAACCAACCCTGCGCACACCTTGATCTTGGTCTTTGGCCTCCAGATCTGGGAGACAATAAATGAATATTGTTTAACCCCCCCCCCCACCCTCCCATCTGTGGTACTTTGTTACAGAGACCTGAAAGTGTGGGGCCTGGGGGGAGAGCAGACAATTTGCAGCAAAAGAGGAAGCAGGAATGGGGGCAGACGAGGAGGGAGCAGGAATGGGGGCAGATGAGGCTAGGGAGAAGGAGGGGGCCTCAGAGTTCCACGTTCGAGAGTTTGGGGCTTATCTTTGGTCGGTGGGGAGGCATGGGGGTCTTCAAGCTGGGAAGGAAGGTGGTCAGTTTAGAAAAGCACCCTGGCGGCTTCCCTAGCAGCCCAGTGGTTAGCACTCTGCACTGCCGCTCCAGGGGACACAGCTTTGATCCCCGTCAGGGAATTAAGAGCCCACATGCCGCGTGCTGCAGCCAAAAAGTAAAAGAAAGGACATCTATGCTGGCTGCAGAGTGGAAAAGGCTGTCTTGGCCATGTGGGAAAGAGATGGAGTTCACGGGCAAGGGGTGGAGAGAAGGGAGCAGCTCCAGAATTCAGGCATCCTTGTCAACAGGACTCCGCGGGGCCCAGCAGGGGGTGAGAGATGTGTCGCTTTGCTCTGGCTGACTTAACAAAGACCACAGACTGGGCAGTTTCAATAACAGACATAATTTTCTCCCAGGTCCCGGAGGCTGAAAGTCCAAGATCAAGGTGTCAACAGGGTCGGTTTCTTCCGAGGCCTCTCTCCTCCGCTTGTAGACAGCCACCATCCCCCTGTGCCTACACGTGGTCTTCCCTCTCTGTGTATCTGTGTCCTAATCTCCTCTTCTTAATAGGACATGAGTCCTGTTGGGCTAGGACGCACCCATATGACTTCATCTTAATATTTTTTCAACTCACGCGCACATTTATCGAGCTCACATGAAATGGGACACAGTTAAGAAATGACCCTCCCCTCATCTGTGTACAACTCCCCGCTCTTTCTCCCTAGCGGTTACATCCTGTTGCACTAGCTTTCCACAAACATGCAATCTTCTAGAATGGAGATGTCTGGGCAGTAGCTCAGAACTTTCTCAGAAGCAGCGGGCAGCAAAGTGGTGTCAGGACCAGCGGAGAGTTTGCTTCATTTGAAGTGTACCCAGAGACAGACCCGTGGCTTCCTGTGCAGGGCCTGGCCTGGGCCAGGCTGGCACTCTGGTCATGGGCTCCCTGGAATAAACAACACTGATATCTGCATGACCTCCACTCACAAAGTGTAAATGGGATGGTAGTCCCTAGCAGCTTCTTCCCCTAAACCGGGGGTGGCTAACATCACATCGGTAGAGAATTCGAAATCCTCTGTGTGCTCTCCAAACATGCAGGTACGGGTGCCTCTGGGTGTGGCATGAGGTGGCACAGCCAGGACAAACAGGGCAGAGAAGACCAGGGTCTCCCTGAGTGGGCATGGTGCCAGCGGAAAGCACAGACGGCTCTGGAAGGTGGACAGGGAGGCCAGCCCTGGGGTGTGCTGGGTGAGCCTCCTGCGGGGCACGCACAGAACCCTCAGCTCCGGGACCCCAGAAGCAGCATTCCCAGGTGGCCATCAACCTCACTGTAACATGGCCGCCTCTTGAAAGGCACTGTCTCCAAACAGAGCCTCAGTATGAGGTGCTGGGGTGGGGCCTCCCACAAATGAATGGGGGGGAAGGTACACAGTTCAGCCTGTAACTGAGGGGTGCCCACGTTTCTGAGGCAGTTTTCACTTTCACCCACGACTCATACACACTACCATCTATAAAACAGATAGGCAATAAGAACCTGCTGTATAGCACAGGGGCCTCTACTTAAAACTGTCACGGCCTATATGGGAAAAGAATCTAGAGAAGAGTGGCTGTGTGTGTGAGTGGTTCACTTTGCGGCACACCTGGAACTAACACAGCATTATAATAAATCAACTACAGTACACTCCAATACAAAATTTAGGAAGGTACAGTGCACAGGAACCCACCTGCCAGTGCAGCAGACCCAGGCTCGCTCCCAGGTCTGGGAAGATTCCACTTGCCGTGCAGCAGCTCAGCCTGTGCACCATGACCACTCAGCCCACCCGCTGCAACTACCGAAGCCCCTGCGCCCAGGGCCGGTGCTCCGCAGCGAGAGAGACCACGGCTCTAAAGAGCCAGGCATCGCCATGAAGAGCAGCCCCCGCTCACTGCACCTGGAGGAAGCCCGCGGGGAGCAACATAGGCCCCAGCACAATCAAAACCAAAATGAATAAATAAATACATTGTTTTAAAAAGAAAAAAACCCACGCTTCAGTATGACAAATCAGAGAGAGAGCCCAGACCCAGCCAGCTGCTCCCCAAGTTTGTCCCTCGCAAGGTGGCCATTTCCTTTGGGAATTCATTCCTGTCTGGGTGCACAGCCTTCTCCAGCAGGCTCAAAGTCTAATTTCCATTCCTTTGAGTGATATTTATGGCTCTGCACCAGACGTGATTCTGTGAGCACTGTGAAATGGCCCCATCTCTCTTGGGGGTGAGCTGGCATGAACCAAGTTCAAAGAAAGTGATAAATAAAAGCCACAATGTCAATTTAGTGAATTGCTTTGAGAAATACAGCTGTGGGCTATGTGGGTTGACAGACCAGTGCCCTCTCTCTCTCTCGGGCAGGAAAGCCAGGCGACCATCAGCCGGACACTCTGGATGGACAGACTTTTTCCACACCCTACACTCTCCTGTCTAGCAGGCAGACCTCTGGGAGGCTGACTGTGATGTCACAGATTCTCTGGATTAGTCCAGAACACAGAGAGTGAGGTAAGCCTGGGGGTTAGTTGGGACTCTGGGTCTAGGCCACCGGAGGCTCCGTCTCCCAGGCCAGGGGTCAGCCTTGGCAGACAACCCGGATGCCGGAGCCAAGACGCCCCCTGCCTGGCCCCAGCCAGACAGCTCTGCCCTCCTCCAGGCCCCAGCTCACCAGCCCCTGCTCTTTACGTGATCTTTCTCTGAGTAGGATGTGATTCAATTGGTCAGATTTCCATCGACTGAAATTGCAAACCCGAGAACCTGGCCGCCTCTGGGCAACCGCTCCCAAATCCCAGAGCACAGTTCTAGGTCTTTCCAAACCCTCCTGCCCCTCGTTTCCTTACAGACCTTGGATCCCATCACAGGCATATACCAGCCAAGGCAGAGAGCTGACTTTTCTAGGCAGCCTCATTTCCAGGGGCAGATGAAGCCCCAGATGTCAAGACCTCTCCTTTGCTTGGGCCCCTGGGAGAGCTGAAGATGCTGGGAGTCACAGAGTATCCTGAGTGGGGAGAGAAGTCAGCTTGGAACCAGCAAGCATGTCTCTGAAATCACTAAAGGCCCTGCAGGAAGAGACCTGGATTCCCAGGGCCCCGGCTCCTTGTGTGATTTCCTTTCTCGCTCTAAACCAACATTTACTTTCATACCTCAATACATGGTGTGCTTCTCCTTCCTGAGAATCCCTCAGTGGTCTGAGCTTCAGGCCTCCCAGACCTTAGGTCCACTCCTGCTGGTTTCTCTCTTGAGTCCTCATCTACAGGGGGCGGGGGCGGGGGCGCCCCCTGAGACAGGTAGCTCCATGCCTTCCAGGAAGTGGGTTGTGATGAGTCAGAGAAAGAGCCGGGGTCTTGCAGCCTAGGAGCCTGCAGTGTGTAAAGGATGCTGGATCTGAGCCCTGCTCCCACCCCAGGCCCTCCCCCAGGGGACCCACAGCAGGTGGGAATACCCACTTGGCTGGTCTAGCCTCCTGCTTCCTTCACTTCATGGAAGGGAGAGACTAAATCTCTCAGTAACATGTTTTCATGTTCCTTTCCAGGGACACATTTTTCAGCTTTGGTTAGAAAAAAAAAAACAAGGAAACTTTGAAAATTCCCTTAGAAGTTAAATCATGCACTTTGGTGCCTCCCCCTCTGAATCAAAAACGTATTTTTGCAACCGACAGAAGCATCAGACATCTTCCCTCCATCATCTGTCTGTCTGGCTCACACGATTTTCAGGACAGGCGCTCACAGGGCGGAATTTATGTCTCTGTGTGTTTTAACGAGCCCCATGCGCCGGGTTTGATCCGGGAGTTGCCGCGCGGCTCCGCATCTGTCATTAGCCTGGCCGCTCGTCCTCTCCTCACCTGTGGCGCGTCCGCCCCCTCCCTGCCGCTTTGTTTTGCCACCCGTAGGTTCCCTCCCCGCCAGCCAGTCCATCTGGGACTGTTCAAGCGCCAAGTCCTCCGTCCACTAAAGTCTGTCCACGCAGACGACCGCTGCGGGAGGGGCGGGAGCCAGCTCTGGACGCTGCCCGCTTCACCTCCCCCGACCCCCGGCCTCCAGCGTTCCCCCTTTCGGGTCCGCACCACCCCCTCCCCCACAGCTGGAGTCCCTGACCCGAATGCACGCCGCCCAGCCCTCTCTGTGAAGAGCTGCCGCCTGCGCATGCAGACACCAGCTCTCATGCGTGATTCGCGGGGGGCACTTGGCCTGGAAGTGGGCGCCCAGGGAGCAGATCATGAGCCCACAGAAGCGCTTTGGTTCAGGGAACGTTCTTTCCCTGACGCACATCTGTGCTGCCTGGAAGTGCATTAAAGAGAATCCGATGAGCTGCTGCTTCTAAAATAGGTTCTGAATGTGTAAAGTGCCCAGGGAGGGTGGAGAGTGATGCCAGCTGATGAGGTGCTGGGGCTTCTTTCCGGCTTTGTCCTTCAGGCACAAAGCATTGTGTGCCAAGAGTGGCCCTCCTGGGTGACTGTGGGGGGGGGGGGGGCGGGTGGGTGGGAGCTGGGGAGAGGCAGGCCTGTCTCAGCAAGGGCGGGGCCCCCAAGGCCTGAGAGCCTCAGCGTTCCCATCTCTCACCAACCAATGCTCCTCCGGCTCTGTGGCTGTTTTGGGAACAGGAATGGGGTCTCTTATCCTGGCCTAACTAGGAGAGCCTTCGCCTACAGCCTTCACGAGAGACCCAGGCTGGGCAAAGCAGCCAAGAGACCCGACAACCTGGCTGGTCCTAGCTCCACCACCCAGCCGCTGGGGGCCCTGGGCAAATCACCCAACCTGGAATTGGGAAAAGTGTGCCCTCCTGACTGGAAACCACCCCCCAGGTGGTATCCCACTGATTTCTGATCTGCTTTTCTCTGTGCAAACCACATACTACAGGGTATTCAGAGAGACTGCTTGTCCTGGGGACCAGGCCTACAGAGCTGCTAGCCGAGGAGCTCTGAATCAAGAAGGCATGTAAGGCCAGGACTTGGGCCCAAGGCACATGCATTAATCACATGGTACGTGGCTTCCAGTGGTAAGTGACTGAAATCCCAAGCCAAGCTGTCTTGCAAACAGAGGGGACATACAGGTGAGAGAAGGCTTCAGGTGTAGCTGAATCCAGGTATAGAAACCATGTCGTCAAAGCTCACTGCTGTGGCAGCCCGTGACTATACTTTCCTCTCTGCTGGCTTCATTCTCAGGCAGGCCTGGTCCACACAGTACCTTCGTGGCCTTGCCAGCCGGGTGGAAGATGGTCCCTCTTGTCCACCGGCTCAGCTGAAGTCTCAGGGCTAGTCACTGTGACCAGGAAGATGGACTGTATTATAAGCTTGGGGATGAAGGCTGTCATCATTATCCAAGCCACGGGAAATAGGGGTAGGGGGAGGACCCCTAGAGGAAACTTGGGGTCGTCGGAGGTCTAGGGACAGCATCCTGGGAAGGAAAATACACCACCAGGCCCGTCCCGCCTCTGTTCTTTGCTGTTTAGACAGATGGAGCCAACAGTTCATGGTTTGGGGTTGGTTCTTCCTGGTGGTCAGGTTAGACGAGTTGGAGTTTGAGCCTGAGCTGCCAAGAGTGTAAGTTTGCCCAGTGGGCGAGGAGGGAAGAGGATTGCAAGCCGCAGTGTAAATATGATCATTTGTGTGAAGTATCTAAAGTAAGGGGGGTTGTGGAGGGCTGAGACACTGATGCTGTTTAACGGGGACAGTTTAGTTGTGCAAGAAGAAAAGGGCCAGGAGATGGATGGGGTGACGGTTGCACCACAGTGTAGACGTACTTAATGCCTCTGAACTGTACCCTTAAAGATGGTCAAGATGGTAGATTCTATGTTATGTGTATTTTACCCAAATTTTTAAAAACTGGGATGAAGGATGAAAGAAGCCAGGGTCTGTCCCCGCCCCCCGCACGCCTCCTTTTCCGCCACCTCTCTGGCTCCGGATGCTCAGTTCCCTCCTCCTGGCCCTGGCCACGACTCCACCTTCCACCGCACAGCTCCAGATGTGGGCTCCAGTAAAGCCGCTTCCTCCCCAGCCTCTCCAGCCCCGGGGCTGCTCGCAGCTTCCTGTGTTGTTAATCCCTGAGTCGCCTTATTTTACCTTTTAGCTTCTGTACTCTCTTGTCAACTGAGTAACTAACAAGTTCACTCTTTGTTAAAAAAAAAAAATACCCAGGAGGTTTCTCTTTTCCTCACTGGGGTTGTCTGTGACACCCCCTAGAGAATGGCTCACGTGCCTGGGGGGGCCGGGTTGGAGGGGGGCATGGGGCATCCCAGTGGCAACTCCAGCAATCCCGACTGGCTGGGGTGCACTGGGGGCCCAGGAAGTCTGGATGTTTTCTGCCTCTGGGGCAGCCTGCTCAACCAAGAATCAAACTCTAGGCCAGTCTGGAGTCTCAAGTCCCCAGCAAGTGGGAACACACGAGGCAGACACTCCATGGGTGCAAAGGAGAAATCAAAGAGAATTCACAAGCACCCTTCGGACAGTGGTTCTGTAAGTAGCTGCAGTGTTTCATTATTTAATCCTTCTTGCGGCAGACGCTCTTCAAGGCTGAACTGGGCCCTCCACCCTCGCCCCCACCCTGGCCCTCTTGTGCCCTGGGCTGGCTGTGGGGACTCCATGGGAGATTGTCCATGACCCCTCAAACCCTCCGACTTCTCCTCAGATTGGCCCTGGTTCAAGATCTGCAATCCTGAGTTCCTCTCCCTCCTGTCTCCAGGGTCACCTACACTGTCCTCCAGGGAACAGCCCTTCTGCAAAGCCAGGAGAGCAGGGGGAAAAAAACCTGCCCCACTCACCAGGTGAGCCATGGCCTGGCTGAATCCTGATGCTTCTTGTTGACAGTCACCAGCCTGCCTCCCGGACACAGACAGACAGCCGGCAAATAGGGGACCTGCAGGCCGGACCAATCAGAGAGGCAGAGAGCAAAGGTAAGAACCCCCACCCCACCCTTCCCCTGCAAGGGGAGTGAGGCAAGTGAAGCACTGAGAGGGAGCCATATCCAGGGTCAGGGCAGGGCAGACCCGAGTTCCGCTCTGGCTCTGCCCGTGTGTTGGTACAGACCAGACTCCCCACACAGGCCCAGCTGGCATCAATAGCGGGGTCGTCAGAGAAAGTTAGGCAGAGAGCCGGGAACCCCCTCTGATTTCAGAACTCTTAGAGTCCTGATACCCCTCTCTGGTCTCCAACTGTGCTTTTATTCTTTGAACAAAAGAATTACAAGTTGCCTGGAGACAGAAACCATTTGCCCTTGGAAATACAATACCCTAACCTCGCTTATGCAGCAGCACTGTTCTCTGCTTGGGGCTCTAGCTGGTTTTAGGGTGGGACGGACGGTGGAGGGGCAAGCCTGCCCTGGGCCCCGTCCAGCCCTCTGCTCCAGCCCAGAGCATCCTGGTCTCTACTTAGAGCCTTTGCTGGGACTGAGAAGGCAGAAGAGAACTGTCATCTTGTCCCTGGGCTTAACCCATTAGTCCTTGCTCAGGTCATCTCTTTAGACCGTAAATAAAGGATTCGGCTTCTTCCTGAAGAGCTGAGGACAACAGAAAGAGAGAAGGATGTCCAGCAGATCCTTCAGAGTAGAGGGGGCAGTGGCCTTGGAGCTCCTGTGCTTGGGGACAGTCTCAGGAGTTTATAAATGTTCTGTCTTCCCGTTGAGATAACCTCACTCCCAGCCCAGCTCTGCTGTGATAACGCAGACAGTGGGCCTCTTCTGATTCCCTTGATCTGTCTACCGATTGATAGACATTTAGAGGATGTAATGGGTCGGCTGGTGTCCCCACAAAGTTCATCTCCACCAAGCACCTGAGAAGGCGACCTCATTTGGAAGCAGGGTCTTTGCAGATGTCATTATTGGGCTTCCCTGGTGGCTCAGCTGGTAAAGAATCTGCCTGCAAGGTGGGAGACCTGGGTTCAATCCCTGGGTTGGAAAGATCCCCTGGAGAAGGGAAAGGCTACCCAGTCCAGTGTTCTGGCCTGGAGAACTCATGTATAGTCCATGGGGTCACAAAGAGCCAGACACGACTGAGCGACTTTCACTTTGCTTATTAAGGTTAGAGTTGAGATCAGCTGAATCACAGGAGGCGCCAGTCCAGGGAGAGTGTCCTTACAAGAGTGACTGTCCACCCTGCAGACAGGCGGCCTCGCTTCCAGGCCAGGAGCACGTCAACGTTGGACCACACAGGCCTTCGTCCACCTGTTCCCTTCTGGGCCCGTGAGGACCAGGATATCCCTAAGCCCATCCTCCTGCTCTTGGTAGACTGTGCCCCGAGCGCACCCCAAGTGGCAGCCAACAGTGTACCCCGGCCTAGCAGTCAGCAAACTGACACATCCCAGAAGACCTCAGGATAGGGCAAGGTTGTCAGCCGCCAGCATCCTTTCCAAGTCTTCACCAACTGAATACCTCTTAAAGCAAGGCTGAGAATTACTCTGCAGCCCTTCACTTCACGAAGCATTTAGACTTCCTTGTTTTAATGAATTTATATGAAAATCTGGTCCTCCAAATCTGTGCACCCGCCTAAAAATAGTAATTCCGATCTCAGTGTGTTTTTCACAGTGTCGCCCCTTTGACACTAGCGATATTCTAAGCTTCACGAATCCCTTTAGTAACATGACATTCAACAGTTAGGTGGGATGTGTGGAACCCACCGCCTCGCCTGACACAAAATCAGCTCGTGAGAGATTTTTCTTGTTAAGAGAGGTGCAGTAAGGTGTGGTGTTCTCTTGTCTCTGCAGTTAGCACAGCACATTTCTGACTCTAACCGCCTGGAGCTAGCAGAGACTTCACAGGTTCAAGGGCAGGGTCCCCAGCAAGACTGCCCCCACTTCAGACACCAGCCACACCCACAATTCTGCCCACAAATCTGGAAGGTTTTCCCAACCCCCATCAGTCTCAACAGTTTGCTAGTAAGGGCTGTCCTTCTGGTTTTTGTTGTTGGTTAGTTGCTAAGTGACCCCATGAACAGTAGCCCTCTAGGCTCCTCTGTCCATGGGATTTCCCAGGCAAGAGTACTGGAGTGGGCTGCCACTTCCTTCTTCAGGGGATCTTCCCAACCCAGGGATCAAACCCATGTCTCCTGCATTGCCAGGCAGATTCTTTTACCGCCAGGGATGCCCATCCTTCTGGTTACAGTTTTATTATACAGGGTGCAGGTCAAGACCAGCCAAATGAAGAGGCCCCGGGGCGAGGTTCTGGGAGGGTCTTCTGCACCCTCTCGCCATAAAATCTGAATGTGTCAGCCTCTTGCATACCCATGGATTCAATTAGGAAGCTCCACCAAGGTCAGGGGCCAGAGCTTTTATCGGAGTTTCATTGTAAGTATGACTAGTTGAGTCACTGGCCACGTGATTGAACTCACTCTCCAACCCTCCTCCCAAAGTGCGGGCTGTGCCTGGCTCCATTCTTGCTACTGAAACAAAATACAGACTATATATATAAACTGTAAGTCTACATTTTGTTATAGACTGGGTGGCTGCAACAACAGTCTATAACACCATACACTGGGTGGCTCAGAAACAACAAACATTTACTTCTCACAGTTCTGGAGACTAGAAAGTGTGGGATCATGTCACCAGGCGATTCAGTGTCTGCTGAAAGCTCACTTCCTGGTTCACAGATGGCCATCTTTTCACGGTGTCCTCATGTGGCCAGGGAGCCAAGGACGCTCCCTGGGGCCTCTTTTATAAGGGTGCAGTTCCATTCACGAGACCTCTACCCTCCTGATCTGATCACCTCCCAAAGGGCCCATCTCCTAATACCATCAGGTTAGGGGTTAGAATTTCAACATGTGAATTTGAGGGAAACACAAACATTCAGATCGAAACATGTTGACATCACCTGGCTCAAGGACCCAGCCTGCTAGTCATAGGGTTGGTCTCTGTGGCGTGGCCACCCCCATCGTAAACCTAGGTGTGACCCTAGGAGCCCCTGAGAAATAACAGGCACTTCTATCATTCAGGAAGTTCCCAAGGTTTCCAAGCTCCCTGCCAGGAACCAGTCATATCCTTTATTACACAGAGCTCAGATCTTGAGTGATTATTTTAATAGGAGGTACAATTGAACACAACACCTGAGTTCTCAAATTCTGATGGCCACTCTCCAAATGCATCCAAATGAAGGACTTCCCTGGCCGTCAGGTGGTTAAGGCTCTGCCTTCCAGTGCAGGGGCTACATTTCTATGGTTGGTTGGGGAGCTAATCCCGCACGCCTCTCAGCCAGAACAGCAAAACATAACACAAAAGCAATGTAACAAATTTGATAAAGACTTTAAAAAATGGTCCGCAGCAAAAAAAAAAAAAAAAAACCTTTTTAAAACTTAAAAAAAGTATCTAAATTAATCCCATCATCCTACCTCGCAGCACATTCCAAGAAACAAACTATCAAAAGATATTCTGACCTTTGCTTGTGACCCTCAAAGAATGTCACACACGAATGCATCTTCATTTACCCTTTCCTGTGTTTCGACTTCAATCCCTTATCCCCAAGAGCTGTCCTGGCTCCTCTGAAAGTGTGGAAAGTGTTAGTCGCTCAGTCGTGTCTGTCTCTTTGCAACCGGGTTCCTTTGTCCATGGGATTCTCCAGGCAAGAATACTGAAGTGGGCTGCCATTTCCTCCTCCAGGGGATCTTCCTGACCCTGGGATCGAACCTGGGTCTCCTGCATCGGAGGCGGATTTTTTTTTTTTTTTTTTTTTTTACCATCCAAGCCACCAGGGAAGCTCCTCTGTCCACGCCTTACTCCAAGAATTCCACCCTAGCCTAGGCCCCAGTAGCTCTGTGTTTCCTCCCCTCCCCCAGGAAATAAACGAGCTATCAAAGACCATGCCTCTAATTTCATGAATGAAAGGAAGAAAGCAGCCGTGGTTATCTAATGTGTCCACTTGAGTGGCTGAGGAGATCCCCAGATTAAACACTCCTCCTGGGTGTTCCTGGATGAGATAGCACTTGGATTCCGTCCAGCCGATGGTCCTCCCCAGCACAGACGGGCCTCATCCAGTCCATTGAGGCCTGAACAGAACAAAAGACGGAGGGAGGAGGGAGCCCCCCTTTTCAGTATGAATTTCCAAGGTTGAACCAAAAGGGCTGCTGCTGAGCTCTTGACTCCTAAGAACCAGACATCCCCTCCTCCCACACCGCCTCCCCAGGCCCTCTGGATTTCAGGAGCAATTTGTCCAAATTCCTGTTTCTAACCACCTCTGTTTCCTGAATGTCTCAGCAACCCTGTCGCCCACTACTTGGAATGGAGAGGAGAGTACGTGTGTCTGCCAGGCCTGATCATGACCCATAGTCTTCAGATGGAAGGTGATGCTTCTAGACGTTCCCAGGTCACTCTCAACTGACCTCACCTGCGGACAGGTGCAGTGAAGGGCACCCCACCCTGCCCAGGGACCTCCTCACTGACATGCCCAATCCTTGGTTTTCCAGCAATGTTTGCCTTGGGAAGAGGTCGACACACAGAGCCCCTGTCTGGGAAGCCGTGGTACGGAGGAAGAATGGTAAGTTCCAGTCCGGCCTCCAGGACACACTGGGTGATCTTGGATGTGTTCCTGGACTTGCGGAGCCATCTCTCTGCCCACACACTGGGGGCAAGAGGGACTCCTTTGCTCAGGCGCCACGCAAGCTACGTGAGAACCCCAGACATCACCCGCGCAGCAGAGGGGACGCCACTGGGCGCCCTTCCCTGCTCTGGCCTTTTAAAATTCCTTTATTTATTAACTTATCTTTGGCTGTGCTGGGCCCTTGCTGCTGCTTTCGGGCTCTCCTCTAGCTACGGCGAGCGGGGGCTCCCCTCGGCTGCTGGGGACAGGCTTCTCACTGCAGGAGCTCCGCTGGTTGCAGGGCAGAGGGTCGAGGGCACGCGGGCTGCAATACTGTGGCACATGGGCTCAGCTGCCCCAAGGCATGTGGGATCTTTCCGGACCACGGGTTGATCCTGTGTCCCCTGCATTGGCAGGTGGATTCCTAACTGCTGGACCACCAGGAAAGTCCTCTACCTCTTGCTTTTTCTTCAAGAAGTCTTTCTCAAGGCAGACTCCACGCCCCGCCCCCCACCAGAGTGTCAGCTTGTAGAGCCACGGACAGCCCTCCAAGCCCAGGGTCCCAGTGGGGTGAGCCCAGCCCTCTGTCAATGGTGACCATGTTCCCACCCACAGCTCAGGCCAAGGCAGCAGAGATAAACCCCTACACCTGTCTTTAGGGGGTGAAGGGAGCATGGTGAAAGGGTCCCCAGTCCCCCTGGTTTCCTGGATCTTACAAGCCATCCTTGTTGCTTAACTGCCAAACAAGGGAGGAGAAACAAAGAATGCTTCTTCTCTTATCCCCAGCTTCTCAGAGCCTCGTGCTGGGCAGTCTGTGTGGAAACAGACCCTGTGGCCCACCCTGCCAGGATCAATTTGACAGAGCCCCATGGAGTGTGAGAAACCAGTAAGACCCGTTCAACTTGAAAGCTAGTCTTGTTCAACTGTGTCCATTTTTTCCCCAAGAAATTTCACACCTTGACACAAATGAGAAGATCTTAAGAAAGAATAATTTAACGTTAGGTAGCATTTCCAACCACGATCAGGTTGAGGAAATGTTCCCTCTTCTCTGTGGCCAGTGGCCTCCTGAGATACACGAAAGAAAGCCCACTCCCCCAGAAGGGTGTCCCTCCCACGACAGTAAAGCCCCAGCCTGGCTCATCTCGCAACAGCCTCGTACATCTGATGGTGAAGGCAGGTCAACAAGAACGATACCTGAGCTGCAATCTAGCTGGTATCACCTGGGTGGCTCAGAAGGTAAAGAATCTGCCTGTGATACAGGAGACCCAGCTTCAATCCCTGGGTTGAGAAGATCCTCTGCAGAAGGGAATGGCAACCCACTCCAGTATTCTTGGAGAATTCCGTGGACAGAGGAGCCTGGCGGGCTACCTTCCATGGGGTCTCAAAGAGTCAGACATGACTGAGCAACTGACACACACTTGGCATACAGTGGATGCCTAATAAATGTTGGATGGGTGGATGGATGGATAAACAAATGAGTTATTCAACAGTCCCATCACAAGCCAACATTCATTAAAACCTTGCCATAACTATCTAGACACGGAAGAGTTGTTTATGGAAAAGCAAGAACTGAATTTGCAAACCCTCCTGTTGGCTTCACAATAATTCATGCTCATCTGCGTCTAATAAAATATGGAAGCAATTTTACAGGAACATTTTGTGGTTTAGCGATTCATTTAACTATTTCCTCCGGGGGCAAGTCGTATATTCTCATCCAGATGTGTGGGGAATTCCGTGAATAAATCTGCAAATATCAAGATGAGGTGCTCACCACCCCCACCTCAAGCAGCCCGAACCTGGCTAAAGGGGGCATAAAAGTGGGGACTGACTGAAGTCGTTCTGGCCCCTGCTCCCAGTCATGGTCCCCAGACTCCCCATGTCTGACCCCCTGCTGCGGGGACCTGAACCAGCTAAAGGGACTGAGCGCCTGAGTCACTTTCTTCATGGAACTTTCCTCCACCAACTCCATGCCTGGCGCTTGGCAGGGCCTCGGAGAGATGAGATCTTCTCCACTCCATGAGCCCCACCTCGAGAACAGCAAGAGGGACACTCAGGAACCACAGCTGTCACCACTGTCCCCACGGACCCCCCCTTCAGCTGCACCCCAGCTCCTTGCAGATTTAAGAGCAGATGAATACGAATGAGCAGCACCTGCCCGGAGCTGCCTGGCGTTCCCTCCTCCTCCTGATTTTCTGGGTCACTGATTTTTAATTAAACTTCTAATTTTGAGGTAGTTGTAGATTCTTGCACAGTTAAGAAATGTTACAGAAAGATCCCTAAGTCCCCTATATTCAGTGCTTTCTCCCCTGCCCCCCATCCCCCATGGTAATAGCTTGCAAAACGGCAGTACAGTATTGAGTCACCTTTTTTTTTCAAGTGTTATCTTTCTTTTTTTCCCCCAAATTGCCATTCCGATACTCGTATTTTGATGTTTTATCTGTTTACTTGTCTCTGGCTGTGCCGGGCTGCGGCGTGGGGGCTTTTCTCGAGTTGCGGTGAATGGGGCTGCTCCCCATGTGCAGGGCTCGGGCCGCTCGTGGCGGTGGCTTCCCTCGCTGCGGAGCACGGGCTCCAGGGCACGCGGGCTGCGGTAGCTGTGGCTCACGAGCTCTAGAGCGCAGGCTCAGTGGTTGCGGTGCATGGGCTTTGCTGTCCTGAGGCATGTCTGTTTCCTAATGTGTGGTAAGAAGTGTGAAAGTGAAAGTCACTCAGTCGTGTCCGACTCTTTGCGACCCCACGGACTATACAGTCCATGGAATTCTCCAGGCCAGAATACTGGAGTGGGTAGCCTTTCCCTTCTCCAGGGGATCTTCCCAACCCAGAGATCGAACCCAGGTCTCCCACCTCGCAGGCAGATTCTTTACCACCTCAGCCACCAGGGAAGCCTGATAAGAAGTATATTTTCACCAAATGGAGACTCTTGGCCCCCCTTTCCCGCTCCCAAACCTGCTGGACCTCACCAACCAATGTCTTCCCTTTTGATAAAGGGCACAGTGTACACAGCCCCAAACTCAAGGTTTCTCTCCCTCTTCCTTAAAATTTTCCACTTTTTCTTTTTTGGCCAGGGAAGTCCTGAACCCACCCACTTTTCACTCTCCACCCGAGTGACCCTGCCATCAGCCACCGTCAGTACTCTTCAGCAGAACCAGCTACAGAATTTTCAGGGCCCAGTGAAAAATGAACGTACAGAGCCCCGCGTTCAAAACCAATTAAGAATTTCAATAAGGCGGCAGCACAGCATCACACCCAGCTCAGGGCGCTGAGCCCACACCCGCAGGGCACCCCCTGCCCTTCAGCCAGAGACCACCAGAAGCACTGCTGTGGACGAACCAGGTTGGCCTGGTTCCTGATTCGACGCGGCAAGGCTGAACACAGCCTGGGAACATGGGGCATCTCAGTCAGGGCCCATCACGCCACAGGACTTGGGCTTCTGGTGTGTCATCTGGGGGAGGGTCCGGGGAAGCAAGGCTTCACCCTGGATTGGGCGCTGTCAGGAGTCAGGGTGATGCTCTGATTGGGCATCTCAATAATTCTTATCTAGACTGTGAGACGGATGGGGAGAAGCTGGACGTGTGATTGCTTAAAACAGAGATAGAGTCACATTAGCTGGGATGGGGGGTGTTTGATTGATTTTGCAGTTTGGATGGTGTCCATGTTTTGTCTGTTTCGGACGTGATTTTGGAAGGGTCTGGCTGCCGTCTCGACCCATCATGGTCACAGAGGGGCCTCATCTGAGGTTGGTGATCCATGAGATTGTTTATGTCCAACAGGAAAATGCTTTCTCTCCTGCTCACCCATCACCCCTGGTCATGCTGCCTGCAAGAGCCACCCCCCTCCCCCCCAATAACTTGTCTCCCCAACTTTGTGCTCTTTTCCACACAGCAGCCAGCACGACCCTGTTAAATCAGAAGTCAGGTCGTATAGCTCCCCTCTGCATAGACGTCCAGTGGCCTCTGAGTGAATTGAATTGTGTCCAAGTCCTTCCCAGGTGGCTCAGTGGTAAAGAATCTGCCTGACAAATGCAGAAGACGCAGGTTCAAACCCTGGGTCGGAAAATCCCCTGGAGGAGGAGATGGCTACCCACTCCAGTATTCTTGCCAGGATAATTCCATGGACAGAGGAGCCTGGTGGGTTGCAGTCCACAGGGCTGCAAAGAGTTAGACATGCCTGAGCACACACACACACCCCCAACCCTGGGCATCTGTGAACGTTAACTTAGTTGGAAATAGGGTCTTGCAAATGTACTTAAGTTAAAGACCTCAAGACCCTATCACATTGGATTTAGATTGTAACTCCAATGATTAGTGCCCTTATACAAAGAAGACACAGAGACACACACACACAGACCAGGTGAAGATGGGGACTGGAAGGAGGCACCCACAGCCAAGGAACACCTGGGCCCATCTTCAGAAGCTAGAATAGGCAGAGGAAGACCCCCTACTGGATTCTGCAGAGACTGTGGCCAATATCCTGATTTGGGACTTCTGGCCTCCACAACTATGAGAGAACACGTTCCTGTCTTAAATCACCAAGTTTGTGCTACTTTGTGGCTACAGCCCGAAGAAATGAATTGTCGTTGTTTAGTCTAAATCGTGTCCGACTCTTTTGCGACCCCATAGACTGTAGCCCGCCAGGCTCCTCTGTCCGTGGGATTTCCCAGGCAAGAATACTGGAGTGGGTTGCCATTTCCTTCTCCAGGGGATCTTCCCGACCCAGAGGACTGACCTCAAGTCACCTGCATTGACAGGGGGAGTCTTTCCTGCTGAACCACCAGCGAAGCCAAGGAAGTGAGTCCAGTCTCCTATTGCAGTTAGAAAAAACCCCGATCCCTTCCAAGGAGCAACAGCCCCCGCGGAACCTGCTTCTCTCAACCTCTTTCACACATAACTCCCCCCAGTGCCCGCTGGGCCTCAGCCATATCTGCCTGACTTTTCCCCGTCGCACCAGCTCTTGGAATGTGCTGTGCCCACTGCCTGGAATCCAACGCCCTGAGCTTTGCGCAGCTGGTCACGCTCATCATTTTGGTCTCCATGCAGATGCCCCCTCCTCTGGAAGGCCTCCCTTCCTCCTTGGTTAAAATAATGCTCCACCACCTGCTACTTGCCCTCTGCCCTCTTGCTGATTTCATCTCCTCCTGCCGCTGCGGTCCTGTCGCTTATCGGCTCACCTGCCTATCGTCGGTCCCCATCCCCGACGTGAAGGCTGCATGGGGTCAGGGACATCCCTGGTCTCCCAGCTTCTTTACTGAGCAAACACACAGACCGTGTTTACTGTATGCCAGGCAGTCAGCCAAATGCTTTACAAACATTACCTCATTTAACCATTACCAGATGAGGAAACTGAGGCACAAAGAGTTTAACTAACTTGCCCAGGGTCACACAGCTTGTCAGTGGTGGAGGCGCCCAGAGTCGGTGAGCCTAAACCCTCTGCTCGACCCCGAAGGCTTCAGACAGCATCTGCCGGGCGAGTGGGTGTCCCGTGAAGTGAGCACCAGCGGCATCCCAGGTGGGAGGGGGGATCCATGTCAGGACCTCATCCACCGCTCCCACCAGGGGTCAGGGGTGAGTGTGGGAGAGAAGCACAGCTATGAGGGGGGTTCTGGAGCAGCTCCGAGCCCCCGGCACCCTGGATGTGGGCTGCCCCCAGGGCGTCAGTCTCCCTCTGTCCCCACGGCCCCTTCACCCCGATCTCTGCTAAGTGCCCTCTGCCCACCTCTCTGCCCACCTGGGCCCTGCGCTCCTGGGGGAGGAGGGTCTGGTGGTCACCAGCAGGTCCTGCCTCGGGCTGCTCTGAACCCTCTGACCCCCGCTGCCGGTGACCCAGCCCAGTGCTCCCTGGAGCTGCCCCAACCCCCAGGCCCCTGTGGGTCATCCAGACCCGGAGCTGCAGCCCACCTTCCTTCAGCCACAGCGCCTGGGGTTGCCAGTCTGGGGGCGGGGGTGTCGGCTTCTCTGTGCTCAGGCACTTTCTGGCATGTTTTCTGTGATATTATCACTTCGGTGCATCGGTCAACACTCTTAGGAAGCAGAAAGGAAGTGGGCGGATGGAGAAACACATTTCGTCAAAAAGGAAAGGGAGCCGTCGAGGGAAGCATTGTCAGAAAGGAGGACGCGAGACCCTCCGGAAAGAAGGTGGAGGTGGGCACGGCTGGACGTGGGTGAGACAGGAAGCTCCGCGTGCACCCCAAGCAAGCCGGGGTCCTGGCGAGAAGAGAAACTGCCCCCCCAGGCCCCGGCCGGTGCCTGCAGGCCCTCAGCAACCCTTCCGGCTGGAGGCCTTGAGGTCAGCCCGTTTATGATTCAGTGGTGAGTTTTTATTTTCAGGTAAAAAAAAAAAAAAGAAGAACTCTCTGGTTCTTTCAGCAACTCATTTTTCTCAGCATTTCTCTTGGGCCCTCGAAGGCTGTAAACAGAGTTTATGGCTGCCGTGGTTTCCTTTAAGGTCTTAGGAGCTTCTGTTTCCTGCTGGTGTGAGGTGGAGTGGAAAGCAAGCTCTCGGCCGAGCTGTCTCTGTCTCCAGGGGCACCAGAGGAGGCAATTCCACTGTAACCGGAGGCCTTTTCAGATAAAGGACTCTACCCGCCTGGTCTAGGAAAACCGCGACAGAAATCCCAACCTGCTTCTACTAGATTGAAAGAAGTATTCTCCACATCTCCTAAGCAGCATCCTCCACAGTCAGGATCCAAGCGAGAGAGATCTGATTCCGGAAACTTCCCTGGATTTAAGCCACAGTTCTCTACCTCTCTTAAAATTATATCCTTTGAATATGTTGCACTTCATGATTTATATAACAGGGTTTTTTTTGTTTGTTTTTTAAAGATTTTTTTTTCTTTGATGTGGACCGTTTTCAAAGTCTTCATTGAATTTGTTACAATCTTGTTGACAATCTAGACAGAATATTAAAAAGCAGACATCACTTGGCTGACAAACGTCTGTCTAGTCAAAGCTATGGTTTTTGCAGTAGTCATGTACAGATGTGAGAGCTGGACCATAAAAAAGGCTGAGCCCCGAAGGATTGATGCTTTCTAATTGTAGTGCTGGAGAACTCTTGGACTGCAGGGAGATCAAACCAGTCAATCCGAAAGGAAATCAACCCTGAATACTCATTGGAAGGATTGACGCTGAAGCTGAAGCTCCAGTACTTTGATCACCTGATGCAAAGAGCCGACACAGTGGAAAAGATCCTGATGCTGGGAGAGATTGAGGACGGGAGAAGAGGGTGACAGAGGATGAGATGGTGAGATACTCAATGGACATGAATTTGAGCAAACTCTGGAAGTTAGGGAAGGACAGAGGAGCCTGGCACGCTGTAGCCCATGGGGTTGCCAAGAGTCAGACCTGACTTAGCAACTGAACAACAGCAATCTTGTTTCTGTTTTATGTTCTGGTTTTATGATGCCTCTGGCCTTGAGGCATCTTAGCTCCCTGACCAGGGATTGAACCTGCACCACCTGTCTTGGAAGGCAAAGTCCTTATTAAGCAGTTTTGCAAACATATTTTCACCTGGCTTTTTCGTGTCTTCTGGGGCGAAAGCTCACTCAGGAAGCTCTCCTGACTTGACCCCAGCCCCCATCTGTGAGCCAGGGAGGAGGGGTCAGAGTCCAGGGCCAGTTTGGAGCCCTTTCGCTAGTGGGAAGGTCACTGTCATCTAAGGGCTCACACGTCCCCAGGACTTGCCTCTCTCCTTTGCCCTGTGATGCCGATGAACCTAGGGAGCATTGAGACTCAGCGATGGGACCCAGCCAACACTCCTCCTTGGCCCCGTCCTCCTCCTCCCACTTGGATGTAACAGGCAGAGCACAGGGCCAGCCACTCCCTCTTCTCTCATGAGGCAGCCAGGCACTCAGTCGGGCCCGCTGGCTCTCAGGCTCAGGGATCGACGTGGTCTGTCTTGCTTCCTGGCTGTCTCCGGTTGCATCTTCTGGGGCTGGGGGGATGTGGACAATTGGTCTTTTGTCCCAAATCCTTGCAAAGCAGCCCACCACTTGGGTCATTAGGCCCAGAGGGGATGGCCAGGTCCTGCCATAGCACCTGTGAGGCCTGGAACCCAGGGTGGAGGTGAGTTTGACCCCAGCCTCAGAAGCAGTTTCTTCCATGGGGTCTGTGTAGGCAGCATTTGGCCTCATAGGGGAAGAAGAACCCCAAAATGTGGGTGCCCCACCTTGGCCTGGCCTGATTTTCCACCATGAGCCACCACAAGGCTGGCTATTCATGGTCAGCCCATTAGAAAGGATTTAAAATAATAATAATATTACCATTGGTGGCTACAAATTATTACTAAATAAACTGCTATGTAAATAAACCCTGGGAAACATCTTAAATTTCAGCTTAAGAAAAACCAAACATTTCTGCTTTCTGATTCTATTAGAATCCCAGCAAAGCATGCTGTGTGCTTTCCAATGCAAAGCTGTGCTAGACCGTAGGTTGAGAGGAACAGTTCCTAGAAGGTTCTAGAAGGACCCACTTGGTCCATACCCAGAAGTCTTCCTATGCAGCCGCTCGAGGTACCCAGGCTCGGCACCCAGAGGTCCCTCATCATCTGTGTCTGCTCCTTTTAAAAGAGCATCTTGTCTTTCTCAGCAGGTAGGAAGGAGATTTCCGTGATGGTTAATTATATGTATCAACTTCACTGGATCACAGGGTGTGTGTGATATATATATATATATATATATAGGTTCTGTTTTTCTGGAGAACCTTAATTAATACAGTTTCCTTTTTGTCCCTAAAAACATCTCTTTTTTAAGAGGTTATTTTTCTCTCCTTCCCCCTCAGCTCATCATCCCTATTCTGTAAATACTACAGGATGAGAAGCAACTAATTCACCTGCAAGAAACAGGAGATCAGACTTCTGCCTTCTTTTTTAAAAAAACTTATTGAAGTACAGTTGATTTACAAGGTTGTATTAATTTCTGCTGTGCAACAAAGTGACTCAGTTATACATATATATATATATATATAATCTTTTTCATATTCTTTTCCACTGTGGTTTTTCACAGGATATTGATACTGCGCGCTACAGCAGGACCTTGGTTTTTTTTTTAATTCATTCTATGTATAACAGTTTGCATTTGCTCACCCCAAACTCCCACTCTGTCCCTCCCCTGCCGCCTTGGCAACTTGCCTTCTTTTTCAACTGCAAGTTTCTGTAGAGGGAACCTTTTGAGCTTTGTACAAAAGTGAGAGCGATTTTCCAAATTCCTGATTCACTCCGTGAAAAGGTGGGATGTGTGTCCCACCCACGGCCATGAACATGGAAGTTCTTACCTGCAAACTGGCGTCTGCGTAAACGACATTCTCACGAGAACGTCTAATCCGGGGGTACTTCTGCATAAAAGGAGAGCAACCCTCCCGCATCCTCACAGGGGCCAAGGGGACAGGTCTGCCTTCGGTGAGGGCCCCTCCACCGTGACCCGTCCCTGGCTCCTCGGCTGACCCTCGCTCCGCCTCTGGGGCCCCGTCCCCTCCTGCCGCCTTTGGCAGGTCATGGGCAATGGGGTGGCCCCACCAGGCCCTCGAGAGCCCCCTGACCGTGTGTGTCTCTTTCCAACTCCTCGCTCACCCCAGTAGCTCTGGAATCAGTCACTTTGCAGACAGGAGGGATCAGGACTCCCCCAGGCCTCCCAGTCCCAGCTCACTGTTGTCGTCGGGACTCCTGGCCTTAAGAGACCAGCCCCTCAGGCCCCCTCATGTCCCAGGCAGGAGGGCCAATACCGTCCCCCAAGGTGTCCCTAACGCGCACGGCACACACAGTGTGTGCAGCTCCTCAAGGCTGGGCCAGCCAGACCCCAGGAGCTTGAGGGCCAGACAGGGTCCTAAGTGTCACTGGGAACGGGAACATGCCAGCGGGTGGTGCATACTGCAGCCTTCTTGTTTTCCAATGGTTGGGACCTCAGTTAGGGCCCCAGCAAGGAGTGGCCTCTCGGCTTTTACCAACAGACACGTGTTTCTGAGGGGCTATGCAGCCCAGGAGAGTGTGGATCTATGGGCTGCACCCGGGTCTGGACTGCGTAGGGGAGACTGGAGCCAGAGGCACAGGTGAGGTCACCTTGCTGGGTTAGGTGTAGGGGGTTCAGCCGAGAGGGCCGAGGGTACCCCACTCTCCAGCCCACCGCCCACATCGGCACTTGTCTCCCTGCGTCTGTCATCCCCACGTCCCGCTTCCACATATACCCACTCTGACGGGTACCACACGCACACCTGAATTCACACGTGTTCTGAAACGCCTGCGTTGTTTTGGGTGCAGGTGTTTTAATGGACACAAATACAAGCCCTGTGGGCCCCACGGTGTTCCTGTTTCCAGGCAGCTCCTGGCTTTAAAAACGCTGCTGTGGGTCCATCTAACCTGTTACCCCCACGCCCCCAACACCGGCTGGTGGGCAATATTCTGTGGGGTTTCTGGTCGCCTGCCCTGCCCCCTCCCCAAGCGAGGACACAGGGGCCTCCGCCTCCCCAGGCGCAGTGATGGTGGAGAGCATCCGAGGGCGTGCCCTCTACACACCTGTGAGGACCGTCCCAGGGCAGCGAGCATCACCAGAGTGCCAGGAGCTCTGGCTGCATTATCTCAGGTATGTCCTCTGTGGACACAGGGGTGTCCATTTCCTCACCTGCCGGGGTAGGGGCAGGGAATATCTGGACCAGGCGGGGGCGGGGGTGGGCGGATGAGGACCTGCCTGGCTGGGAGAGCTTTGAGATGCTGTTCTGCGTCAGAGTTCATTCATTCCAGGAAGACAACCCGAGAGGGACACGCGCGGACCGAAGACCACGGCCACCCGAAAGACTGTGCGCTGAGGCGAGGCCCCCGCACGCCCGACCTTAGCCAGGCGGCAAGTCGAAAACCTCAGTGCCATTTGGGTCCCCAGCTCTCGGGCCAGTTCTCCACCCTCTAGAGAAAACTTCCTGCTAATTAGAAAACAGGGATCCAGTAAGAGTGACAAGCTTGAGCAGCGAGAAGGGGTGGGCCCCGGAGCTGGGGGCAGCTGGCTTCCGGGAGGAGAAGGCGCGATCAGCGGGCAGACGGTGGGAGGATGGTCGCAGAGCTCCGCGCTGGCTCCCGGTTTCCTGGTGAAGGCGGAGACGTGGGTGTCGCTCAGCCGCAGCGGGGACGCAGGTGGGACCGCGGGCAGCCCACCCGCGAGAGAGCAGGAGGGGTGAAGTCGCGGCAGAGGGTAGGGGAGCACGCCTGCCGGTGTGTGTCAGCCACGCTGGGGTCTGCCCAGGGGCGGGGCCAAGGGCAGGAGCGAGGGGAGGGAGGGGCGGCGAGTAAGGCCGGGAGCCATTCCCTGAGACCAGGCGAGCTCTGGATGAGGCTGGGGCGGGGGGCGGCGCTAGAGCCAGGGGAGGTGGGGGTGCTCGGGGCTCTTTTCCAGATGAAGTCCGGGGTCCCGGATGTGAGCACAGGAAGGGGGCGCTGGGTGGGAGTGTTGGAAAGGTCACTGGAGGTGAGGCAAGCAAGGCCGCGAGAGACCAGGGGGTCAAGATGGTCCGTCCACGTGGGTCAGGGACACGAAGACAGCAGGAGGAGGAAACTGAGCCAGCAGCCTGCTTCCTCAGTGAAGGGGCTGACCAGCAGGTGGACAGAAGGCCACACGGCTGTTTTGAATGAGAAGGACGAGAAACGCCTTGGAGGCAGAAAGGATCCTGAGCCCTTCGGGGTTCTGCACTGCCAGGGTGTGAGGGGAGGAGAAATAGCACCCAGGGGAGGGCCCAGGGGAGACGGCGAGCCAGGAGAACAGGAGAACGTCCCCGGAAGAGGTGACACTCGAGGGGGCTTTGCTGGCCACGGATCCCACGGTGCCATCGGTCAAGTTGGAGGACAAGGGGAGCGGGGAGGTGTGTTGAGTCAGCGAGCGTGCCGATCTGGAAGGAGCGTCCATGGCCCGCAGGCTCAGTCCCCTGGGAGCGATGGGTTAACAGGGGAAGCAAGGCATGGTGGGAGCAGCCCTGTAATCCCCTCGGGGGACACAGAGACGCTCTCCCAGCGGTGTTCCAATAGTGCGAGCGCTTCCGAATCTGCTGGGATGACAGCTCCCCCTGGTGGTGGAAGCAAGTAGACGCTCTGCAGAGAGGGCCCCGGTCCTGTGCCCAGAGAACAGGGCGCAGCCGCGTCGCCCCCATGCCCGCAGCTGAAAGGCGGGGCAGTTCTGACAGCAGTGACGCCCAGGTGCACCACCTACGCCTTTCACATTCTCATTACCTGTTGGAAGATTCCAGCCCAGTAAATTCATTGTCAGGCATAAAAAACCCAACAATCTCCCCGTGTGTCACCGCTTCCCCAGAATGTCCACGTGATCCACTTAAAAACTGCTACCTGGTAGGTAAAACTGATTCACTTTGCTCAACGCCTGAAACTAACATAACGCTGTCAATCAGCTATACTCAAAAAATTTTTAAACTGCTACCTTGGACAAAGAAACGTACGTTGCTCCAATGGGAGAAGTTTTAGCTTAGGAAGGATACTGATTTAATCAATTTGAGCATAAAACACCAGCATCGGGATTTTCCCTCCCACATTTTATGATAAAAATTGTCAAACTTAATGAATAATTGAAAGAACTTTGCAGTGAATACCCATATAGCCACAATCTGGATTCTCCAACTCACATTTTATTATACTCTTTTTGTCCACATACCTGTTCAGCCAGCCATTTCTCTGTCCAGTCAGCAGGCCATCTTATATTTTGATATATTTCAGAATGAATTGGGACGTCACTGCATTTTACCCCTCAACACTTCAGCATGTAAACTATTAACTGGAGTCCAATATTTGTTTCAGCCCTTTTGTTTTTCTTTTGGGGTAAAACATTCAGACAATAAAACGTGCAAATCTTCAGCATACCACTTAATACATTTTTGACAAATACATACACCTTTGACCCATATTCCCATTGAGACAGAATGTCACCATCAACCCAGAAAGTTCCCTCCTGTCCCTCCCCAGCCAATTGCCCCTCCCATCTCCCCCAGATAACCACTCTTTTGATTGTTCCCATTACAGATTTGTTTTTTGCCTGTTCCTGACCTTAACATAAACAGAATGATAAAGTACAGTCACCCCCTTGGTATCAGAGGGGGATTCTAGGACCCTGGAGGATTCTAAAATCCAAGGGTGTTCAAATCCCTTATATGAAATGGTGTAGTATTTGCATAAAACCTAGGCCCACCCTCCCGCAAACTTTAAATCATCTTTAAATTACTTATAATACTGTGTTGTTGTTTAGTCTCTCAGTCATGTCTGACTCTTTCCGACCCCGTGGACTGTAGCCCGCCAGGCTCCTCTGTCCATGGGGATCCTCCAGGCAAGAACACTGGAGTGGGTTGCCATTTCCTCCTCCAGGGGATCTTCCCCACTCAGGGATCAAATCCACGGCTCCTGTGTTGCAGGTAGACTCTTTACCCCTGAGCCACCAGGGAAGCCCCTTGTAATACCTAATACAGTGTAAATGTCATGTAAATAGTTGTAAAGATTATGTAAATAGTTGTAAATACTATGTAAATCCGGGGTCGATTGGATACAGATGTGGAACCCATGGATACGGAGGGCTGACTGTATAGCAGCCTCTGGTGTATGGCAACACATTTGAGAAGCTGCTTAGATGTTTCTAATGTACCTGGTCTGGGGTGGGAACCTTTGCTCAGGACCAGGCATTTCCTCATGTTATGGATGAGGAAACGGAGTCTGTGAGCATTTTGACATTGGGGCACAGCTAGCTGGGGCTTCCCAGGTAGCGCTCGTGGTAAAGAACCCACCTGCTAATGCAGGAGATAGATGTGGGTTCAATCCTGGGGTCAGGAAGATCCCCTAGGGAAGGAAATGGCGACCCACTCCAGTATTCTGGCCTGGAGAATCCCATGGGCAGAGGAGCCTGGCGGGCTACAATCCATGGGGTTGCATAGAGTCGGACACGATTGAAATGACTGAGCATGCATACAGACACAGCTAGTCGGTTTCAAAACTGGTTCTCCTTGCTGATGGTCTTCTGTTGACTGAACAATGGGGCTTCTAGAACAGTGGTCTTCAAACACCAGCATCCACTGGGATCCCCTTGCAGGACTGGGGTGGTGTCCAACAGTGTACATCTCTCACAAGCGCCCAGGGGCTAACTGATGCTGACAGTCCAAGGGCCACAGTTGAGACCCATGGCTCTAAAAATCAGGTTTAAAAGTCACTATTGGAAACCCATGATGTCATTCCTACAGCTGGCCCCAGTGGGTGAGCAGCGTAACAGGGAGACCCCGAGGGGGATTAGATGTCGGTGGTGACAGCATTGGAGCGGGGTGTACTCATCCCAGCTGGCTGTCTTTTTTTAAGATCCCTTATTAATTTATTTACTTGGGGCTGCACAAAGCTCTGTCTAGTTGCAGAGAGCAGGGTCACTCTTCGTCGTGGTGGTGGGCTTCTCCTGGCGGTGGCTTCTCTTGTTGCGGAGCGCAGGCCCTAGGCACAGGGCTCAGTACTTATGCCGCGTGGGGTCAGTGGCCCCGGGGCAGGTGGGATATCCCCGGACCAGGGATGGAACCAGTGTCTCCTGCATTAGCAGACAGATTCTTATCCACAGTACCACCAGGGAAGTCCGCAGCTGACTTTCTTAAGATCTTTCTCAAAGATTATACCCAGGAATCACTCTCTAGGACTAAACCCCTCACGCACTTTATGCGTGGCATGGGGTGAAAGAGGTGCTTTTAGGGGAACACACCGAACCATGTTTTCATTTAATACTTACGAATTGATTTTAATGTGCATTAAGCAAACAGCAAACCCATGAATTCATACCCACTACATATTACTTAGATCATTTCCTCTCTAAATAAGTTTTTTAAAGGGATTGATTTGAAGAACCAATATTGATGGGCTTATAAGACAGGTGTTGTAGGTATGTGGCAAAGTGAAGGCTAACTGAGCTCTGTGAAACATGCTTCAGTAATTCCAGAGAAAGTGTAAGCTGTGAAGTCTCACAAAACGGCATGTCCTCTGTGGAAGACTCATTCCTTTTCCTGCAATCTTTAAATCCTCATCCTAAAAGGGCTCCCAGGTGGTTCCGTGGTAAAGAGTCCACCAGCCAATGAAAGAGACGCAGATTCTGATCCCTGGGTCAGCAGGTCCCCCTGGAGATGGAAATGGCAACCTTCTCCAGTATTCCAGCCTGGGAAATTCCATGGACAGAGGAGCCTGGTGGGCTACGGTCCTTGGGCTTGCAAAAGAGTTGGATGAGGCTGACCACATACAAAACATCAGAACAACTCCAGTTATTTTGCATTTGTATTCTGTGATTTATTTTACATGCTGTTCTCAGTATCTTACAATAGCTTGCTTTCTTTAAGATATGTGAATTTACGTATTTTCTGCAATTGAAAGTGTGATTTTTATAATTCATTTCAGGACTAGGATTCTTTTTCCTTGAGGAACACAGTTTCAATTTTACAGTGAAAGTCAGCTGGAATACAAGACTGCATATAGGAAATTAGAGACAAATTTTCAATATCTATTTCATTTATAAATGAGTTGCATTGTTATTAAAAAGCAACGCTATTCAATTGCATTCCTTTCTTTATTTTACACTCCATCTCATTCCATATAGATTTGAGGCAACTCTAGCAAGAACACACGATAAAGTTAAAATTGTAAAAACTAACCCTGGGAATTAAAAGTAAGAGGCCCAGGGGAGGAAAAGTAAAAAAGAAATACGCAAACTTCACAGGCCCAAGTGGGTAATAAAGTCGAGTTTCACATTTGGCTTTGAGATCCCTGGTAGCTGGAGAGAAAAGAGACAATCTTTTCATGATCTTTGTTTTGGGGAAAGAAATGCACATCAGTTCCTCAAGGAAAGCGGAGCTTCTCCCGGGACTTAGCAAAAGACGGAATTTATCAGAATGCAGGAGCATTGCATGACATAATGGACCATGTCCTGAAACAGAGAGAACAGAACAACCTCCCCGACACCGTCAGAGTGAGAGTGTCAGTCACTCAGTCGTGTGCAACCCTATGGACTGCAGCCCGCCAGGCTCCTCTGTCCTTGGGATTCTCCATGCAAAAGTACTGGAGTGGGCTGCCATTCCCTTCTCCACGTGATCTTCCCGACCCAGGGATCAAACCTGGGTCTCCCACATTGCAGGGAGATTCTTTACTGTCTGAGCTACCTGGGAGCCCGACACCATCAAGGGTAACAGTAAACTCATCATGTCGTTTTCCCTAATTCTCTTCTAAAGCCCTTAGAATCGACCCTGGCTATAAAGCTTCACGTCAGAGTTTCTCTTTATAACCAGCCTAAGATGGTGCTAGTGGTAAAGAACCCGCCTGTCAATGCAGGAGACATGAGATGCGGGTTTGATCCCTGGATCAGGAAGATCCCCTGGAAGAGGGCACGGCAACCCACTCCAGCATTCTTGCCCGGAGAATCCCACGGACAGAGGAGCCTGACAGGCTATAGTCCATAGGGTTGCAAAGAGTCAGACACGACTGAAGCGACCAGCATGCCTGCATACGATCATTGAAGAAAAAATCCAAGTGAATTTGAGATAGGGGTCCAGTAACATTTCCTTACCGGTGTATCTCCCTCCCTCCCGCTCCTGCTCCCCCATCGCCACTTCATCCTTTCTGTTCCTCTCCCCTCCTGCTTTCTGACTTTTCTAATAGACATCTGAAACTCAGCACGGACCCAGCTCCTGATCTTCCCCCGGAAGTGTCCCATCGGTACCTCCCCTCCCTCAGCCGGTAGCCATCCCATCCTCCTATTTGCTGAGGCAAAAAGCCCTCCCTCCGACCCCTCATGCTGTCCATCAGGAAATCTCACAGTTCCGTCTTCAAAACATATCCAGGATCTGACCCTCTGACCACTTCTTGCCACCTCTGCTCTCGCCACCCCACGTGAGCCACCAACAGCTGTCACCTGAAATATGCATAGCCCCTTCCTAGGCCCCTCATCTCCATCCTGCCCCCCAGGACTACTCCCCATAGTCTCAGCACAGATGCCAGGCTGGATCCTTTGAAATCGTCGGTTCTATCATGTTGGGTGTGGGCTCAAGCCCCTATGATGGCTCCCTGTTTCACTCAAAGAACATGGCAAGGTCCTTCGTGGCCATAAGGCTCCCCCTGAGAAGGCCCTGTTACTTCTCGGACCCCACCCCACACTTTTCTCCAATCATATCACCCTTTGCTGTTTCTCAAACCACCAAACCGCTCCAGCCTTTACCCTGGCTCTTCCCCCTGGCTGTCCCAGGAACAGCCTGGGACACATTTTTTCTTCCCAGATACCTGCAAGGTTCACTTCCTTTTCAAACATCTCTTTCTCAATGAAGCCTCCTAACCTGATTGCCCTATTTTAAGTTCCACTTAAAAGGGGCTGCAGGGGACTTCCCTGGTGGCCTGATGGTTAAGAATCCACGTTTCTATGTTGAGGGTTCAGGTTCAACCACTTGTTAGGGAACTAAGATCCCACATGCTGTCCAGTACAGGCCCCCCCTCAATTAATTGATTTTTTTAAAAAAAGTTTACTTGCCTTCTGCTTCCAATACAACTTATCATGCTCAGCTGTTTATTTTCCCTGTGGTTCTAATCTCCTCCTGGCAATCTTTATAATTTCATCATGTGATTTACATACTTATTATTGCATCAATCAGAATAGACTGGGTTATGTTACAGTAACAAAGACCCTCAAAAGTTCAGAGACTTAAAGAAACAAATCTTGTCTGTCCTGCTCTAGAGTCTCAGGGACCTAGTACACAGCCTCCATCTGAAATGTGTCCAATTTCTACATCAGAGGGGAGGGAAAGCTCTGGGCAGGGCGAGGGGGAAGGAGGGGGTCTCACATCAGCAACTAGTGCTCTGGCCCAGAAGCAACATCACGTTTCACAATTCATTGGCAAACCGGCCGCGTGGTCTCACTCAACCACGAGACCAGGCAGCAGAATCTAACCATGTGCCCAGAAGAGGGAGAACGAGGGCTGTTTAGAGCGGGGGCCCCCGGCCTCCAGGGCCTAACGCCTGATGAGCTGAGATGGAGCTGATGTAACAGGAACAGAAATAAAGTGCACAGTAAGTGTAAGGCCCTTGAATCATCCCCAAACCTTCCCCTCTGTCCGTGGAAAAACTGCCTTCCACAAAACCCTTCCCTGGTGCCAAAAAGGTTGGGGTGATTTATTGACAGCACTATTAACCACTACGACTTTGCCTCTTTTTATCAGTTGTTCCACACCGTCCTGCCTCCCGCCCCAGAATGTCAGCTTCACAAAGACATGTATCTCTAGCACCTGGAACAGTGGTTTTCACGTAGGAGGTGCTTAATGAATATTTCTCGAAGGAATGGATGGATTATATGGTTAGATGCTATCTGAAACAGAGTGTATAACTATAAATCCCACATCACATGCATATGCTGCAAACATGCAGGCAAAGGGTTCTTAATCTATGCCTGGCCCTGTTCTGGAAGCCCATGAGATTCATTTCAAATTTTTTCCAAGGAAGGATCCTATGGCTTTCACCAGGTGGTCCAGAAAGAAGGGGTTTGGGGTATGTCAGGTACAAAGCCAGACCCCAGGGCCAATGTTAGTATGTTAAAGGCAGCAGGTGGGTCACCTTACCTCTCTGAGCCTGTCTCCTCTGTGCTTTGGGCCCGCAGTGGGGATCAGCTGACCAGGTGGTCTCCACACTGGCCAGCAATTCACAAAAAAGCTGGGCCCTGGGGGGAGGGGTGGAGGGGGCACCACGCTCACCCGCGCGGTCAGTGCGCCATCTAGTGGACAGAGTGGGCAGTAACGGCCGCTGGCACACACCTGGCCCTCCTGGGTCCCAGGAGCCAGAGGGCGCTGGGGAATGTTCGATGATGAGATGCTTGTGCTCAGGAGTGCCCGACTCTTTGCGACCCCGTGGACTGCAGCCCACCTGTCTCCTCTGTCCATGGGATTTTCTGGCAGGAATACATAAGAAGGTTCATCTATGCAAATCGTAGAGGAAGACAGACCTTCTGACTTTCCCTGCAGGGCAGGCTGAAACTCCAGGACTGGGAAGCCTGGGGCAATCATCTCCTCTATCTCTCTGATTCATGGGCAGCAATGGGAGATCATGCAGGAAGAACAGGACTGGACGAGTGAGGCAAAGGAGGCAGCTGACTTATCATCCACCTGAAGGGAGCACCAAGTGACTCAGTGATTGCAATATCTTAATGCAGCATTTTAGAAAATCAAAATTATTGCAAAAAAAAAATCTATGATGAACAAATTAGGAAATCCTCAAATAAAGACAGAATCTGTTCTCCTGATCTTTCCATCTGCCTCGGGCTCCAGGAGGGCTCACAGGGCATGTGACGAGTTCTGTGCCTCACCAGTCCAGCCCCGAGGAGAGCCCTGGAGCTGACCCAGGGGCACCGGTCACATCAGTCAGGGGCCGGGCAGGACCAGAGCCTGGGGTCCAGAAGCAGGTTGTCACCAAGAATTCCATGGCCCTGAGGAAAACGGCAAACTCCAGTCCCAGCTATGACTCCTTAAACCCGGGGGGAGAAGACCGGCTCAGGCATGTTCTCTGTAGTGATGGAGTGCGGGCACTGGGCTGGGAACCCGGGCTGGGAACCTGCCCTGCCCTCAAGGGGTCATCATCTTTGAGCTGAGATCCATATGGACAGGAACGAGGGATTAGGGGATTCTCTGGTTGGACTTCAAAGAAAAATAGTGATGCCGGGGGAGACTAGAGCTCAGCTTCAGAGCAGTGAATCAGCTGAAACAGGCCTGGCTGCTCCTGGGTGTCCTTTCCCCACACAGCCAAGGATGTGACTTCCTGCCTCTTGATTCCTGAGCAAAGTGACAGGACACCTCCTGAGGATGTCTCCCACCCTGAGATGCTGGGGTCCCTCCACAGACATGTCATTGCACCAAGTTGACAGCCAGGGCTCGTCCACGGAAGCCCAGCTGGGGTGGTGGCGTTTATCTCCAAGGCAAACAGAGCCACCCCCATTATCCATGACTGGCTGTGTTTACTGATGACGTCACATCCATCATGGGCTTCCTGGTGGTGACTCAAGGGTGAGCTGCTGGTCAGGATGAGTCTTGCTGGGACCCACCCAAACAAGCAAGCATCTGGAGTCACCCAACCGGAGTGAGACCCTACAGGTGAGACACGGCTGCTAATGTAAGGAAGGTCAGCGAAGGGGCATCTCAGAACATCCACCCCTCACTCAGCACTTCGTGGCAGCCTCTGTCCATGCCCTGTGTATAAAACTCATAGTGTCTCATTCCCCTGTCTCAAATGAGAGAGAGAAAAAAAAAAGGCTCACAGTGGGGAAGTGTCCTGCCCAAAGACACAGCCAGCAGGTTACAGTAGGGTTTGCTCACTCGCTGATAGCAGAGGCAGCCAAATCTGGCCTGGAGAAATAATTTCAAAAGGCAGGGAGGTATTCCACAGAGAGGCGGGCAAACCAGGTTGGAACAAATCCATCCGGGAACTGAGATCTCTTACATGTGGGTTCAAATTCCAGCAGGCTCCCAGCTTCTTCCAAAGAAGGCTTCTCCAAACAGAGGCCCAGGAATGACTGCTTTCAGCCTGGTCGTCCAGCCGCTCTGTAGCTCATCCTTTTCTCTCCCATTACAAGTGCTAAAGGTCACTGACTCAGATGGGTGGGCCATCGAAAAACCTAATAAATCTACAAACGTTCACTCTGCTGAAGGTAATGATAACAATAATTAAACTTAAAATGTGTCTGTAGGGTAGTTGCACAACCTGTGAGGGGTGTGGAAATTCCACGTGATCCGACCAACCAGGCTCGGGGCCTGAAGGTGAAGGGAAAGAACAGGCCAGCAGGTCTCTCTGTTGACAGTGGAGCCAAAGCACTCTGGAGATCAAAGGCAGCCTGGCAGGGGAGGGGCGGGGAGAGGCGGCTGCAGCCCCAGCATGTGAACCCGTGACCTTCCTGCAGCCTGGGGGTGCCCGCAGTCCCCGGACAGGGCCACAGCCAGCCCCACACAGCTGCTTCTGACTCCTGCGTATTTCGAGGGGAAGCCTGGCCAGATAGCTGCCTCCCTGAAGAAATGCTGTGAAAGGGGGCCCTTGCTGCCCTGGGGGTCGTCTGCAGGACTGTCCACCCTCCTTCCAATCGATCAGGACCCGGAGGCCCAGGGACAGAATGTGACTTGCTCCAGATCACCCAGGGACTGTCATCACTAAACAGAAATGAAATTCACCAGGCCTGCCGTCCAACGCCCTTCCCACCATGTCAGGCACACTCTGTCCCCTTTCAAGGGCAGCAGGAGACTCCTGTCACCAAGCCACTGTGGGGACAGGGCCCAGGAGCCTAGGGGAGACCGCAGCCTGGAAACATCACAAGGCACCAATGCCGTTACTTTTCTCCAGCTGTATGGAGGAAGAATTCCACTGAGGCTACACCCAAGAGTTGACCTAAGAGCTCAACAGCTATCTCAGGTCAGCAGGAAAGGAAATACGCCCAAATATTTGGTCTGCTTAATATCAAAGGTCTGAATGACCTCATGAGCTCTGATACTTCGTTCCGAAGTCTCATCTCCTTTCATTTTTTGAAGAAAGCTGCTACTATAGGTCGGAGAAGGCAATGGCACCCCACCCCAGTACTCTTGCCTGGAAAATTCCATGGACAGAGGAGCCTGGTGGGCTGCAGTCCATGGGGTTGCTAGGAGTTGGACACGACTGAGCGACTTCACTTTGACTTTTCACTTTCATACACTGGAGAAAGAAATGGCAACCCACTCCAGTGTTCTTGCCTGGAGAATCCCAGGGACGGGGGAGCCTGGTGGGCTGCCGTCTATGGGGTCACACAGAGTCGGACACAACTGAAGCAACTTAGCAGCAGCAGCAGCTACTATAGGTGAAATCTTCCAAGAATGATGAACTCAATTACAGGCCTAGAGATGGATCTATTATTTTAGTTAATGCAGGAACACTTTCTACTCAGGGCCCCTGGGGACAGTGTCATTGTTTTCGTTTTTGTGGGAATGATAACTGACTCAAAAGCAAAGCAGGTGATTTGTCTCGACGAGGTTTATATTTGCCAACTTTGAAAAATGATTCAGAAATACATTCTTGGGGGAAAAAGTGAGTATAAAATTGTGTTTTTATTTAAGTAAAGTAAAAATGCTCTGGGAAAGTGGCCTAAGGATATAAACTCACAATAGGGGATTTTCCAAGAGAGTCCTAATTTTAATAACATTCTTCTCTTTGGTCTCCATAATCACGTTTTTATTTGACAGTTCATGGGTCTTTTTCATTGTATCTCCGAAATCTGCTCATTCTCCAGATGAAGCAATGTAAATTTAAAGTTTCCAGAAGCCCTTTTTCATCATTTGGATTTTTCATCTGAAGATACAGTGACTTCAACACAATGCCAAATCCTCCCAAATTTTAATGACAATACATACGTCACTTAGGAATGCTTTCTGCTGCAAAGAATAGAAAATCCAGTGCTTGCTGCTGGGTCCCGTTCACACTCTCTCCATCATTTGTTGATGTCACTCTTGTTTGCCACATTGAGCTTGCAAGACGGCAGCGCTGACGTCACACCTGCTTTCTGGGAAGTTATTGGGGCGCCAAGCAAGTGGCTTCCTAAACCCCCAACTGCTTTGTTTCTTCCCTCACCCCCAGTAGATCTTTGCTTACTTCATTTCTTCGGCCAGAACTGTGTCCCAGCTCCAGCCGGCATGGTAGAAAACTCGTCCTTGCGCGCCTGCTCGTTGCCTTCCCAAGGTTATAGCGACTGCGGGCTTTGTTTATTCATCTGTTTGACTGCGCTGAGGGTCAGCTGCCGCGTGTACCATCTAGTTCCCTGACCAGGGATGGAACTCAAGCCCCCTCCCTTGGGAGTGGGGGAATTTTAGCCGCTGGACCAGCAGGGACTTTGTGTGTGTGTGTGGGCTCAGTTGTATCCGACTCACTGCAGCCCCGTGGAATGTAGCCCGCCAGGCTCCTCTGTCTGTGGAATTTTCCAGGCAAGGATACAGGGGCGGGTTGCCATTTTCTGCTCCAAGGGATCTTCCCAACCCAGGGATGGAACTCAGGTCTCTTACATCTCCTGCACTGGCAGGTGGGTTCTTTACCACTAGCACCACCTGGGAAGCCCACCAGGGTCTTCAAATACCTCTAAATATTAATACAACAGAGAAAGCCTAGAATGCAAGCTTTTAATTGGTAAGTGCATCCTATGGAGAGTATTAAAATAGCAAAGCTCTTTCCACCATGAATCTGGGCCTCAGGTACTGCCTGACATCATAGCCAACGCATCCTAAAAGTTTTATAGTCGTGAGGTACTCAGGGGACATCACAAACCGGCTTACGTGGCACAGTCTGCCTTCAGGGCTCAGCAGGGTTTCCATTGATCTTCAAGCTTTCTTGTACTTCCTGGTCAATGTCGATAGGCTGGGGACATTTTTAACGAAACACATAAATTGCTACTCAAGGTCTTTGCTAAATTATTTATGGTTGTATGCATTTGCCTAATGGAAATTTTCACTTTGTGCTGAATTTCAAGATCCCCGGGGCTAATACTTCCCTTTTTAGTAAAAGGTTGCATTCTCTCATTGTTTATTGCTCTCATAGACCCATGGAAATTCAGAGTCAGAGCAGACGCTCCATGTAGACAGAGGGAAATGTTACAGAAGGTCTGGGTTGTTCTGGAAACAAATTACTGAAAATGACAGGGCCCAGCGCGGAAGGGGCCTGCATGGTGAGGTGGCACCTCGCAGGCGCATGGATACAAACACGGGTGTGTGGCAGGTGAGCATGCAGAAAAAGAAAAGTTCATCAGAGACAGGCTTCTGCTCTCCCTGAAAGAGAACTAAACGTTGAAAGACATCATCCTCGTAGAAAATAGTCTATTATATCACACCCCTCAGCGCCCCCTGCTGATCACATTGAGGAACTGCTTGACAATCCAGGTGTTCTTGGGGCTTCCCTGCATACTCGCTCAGTCGTGTCCGACTCTTTCGCAACCCCATAGACTGTAGCCCGCCAGGCTCTTCTGTCCATACAATTTCCTAGGCAAGAGTACTGGAGTGGGTTGCCAAGGACAGGAAAGGAAATGAGAATTGCTTATCTGGCTTCATAGACTTCTGTAAAAGCATCTCAGAGCATCTTTCTCCAAGCTTTCTCTCTCAGAAAAAGCCCTCGGTGAAGGTAAACTTGTTCTAGATTTTTTGCACTTGTTTAGTAAGGGGAAATATCGGGTACACAGGGCAACGCTTTATTAAGTCCGAAGAGGAAGTTTGCTGTTGTGGTCGATGTTTGGAATTTGCTAAACACAGAAAACAAATCTGCTTAGGAAAAGACAGTCTGGAACTTTCTCTGCTGATACTTTCCCATGGAAAAAAAATCAAGACAAGCAGAAGAAGACAGGCCAGGCAGATCCACGTCCACAGACTCGCCATTTGCCCGTGATGCCAACTCACGGTGGTGTCTTCAGGACAACAGACCACCGCATCCCTTTCTGCCCTGGGCCTTCTGCTCAGGTTATCTTGGCCTCTGGCAGCGTCTCTCTTTACACAGGCCAGCCGCACCTAGAGACATCTAGACATCTGGACAGAAGTTTAAAAAAAAAAAATCAGACAATTTTAAAACTAAAAGTAACTTGAAGACCAACTACCCTATATCAGAGGTGGAAATAAACAGGCCTAGAAGTGAAAACTGCCTTGCCGGGTCCCACACATGGACAGACAGACTGGTACAGAATCCTTCCTCCTCCCCCAGCCCTTATCTCTCCAGGAGCAGTCTCACAAGGAAACTACAAAGGTGCTTTTAGGTTTCCAGCTGACTGGACCACCCAGAATTTCTCCAGTCACAAATTCCTTAAAGGATAGATAAAAAGTAACAAGGATATACAATACATAGCTGAGTTTGCAAGAAAAGAGACACCAAAAACGCAAAAGGGAGGAAACCAAGCCCAGGGACAGAGGATATGGCCGCCCTTAGGGGTGTGACGTCTGGGAGCTGGAAATGCACCTGGATGTTTCAAATGTGAGGTGTTTTATCTGTACGCTTCCGTGCTAAGTTGCTTCAGTCGTATCTGACTTTTTGCAACCCCAAAAGGTTCCTTTGTCCATGGGATTCTCTACGCTAGAATACGGGAGTAGATTGCCATTTCCTCCTGCAGGCGATCTTCCCCACCCAGGGGTTGAACTTTTGTCTTCTGCATTGCAGGGGGATTCCTCACTGCTGAGCCACCGGGGAAGCCCATTTATCTGTATAAAGATTGTGCCAGAAGGAGAGCAGACGCTGAGACCCATTCGTACAGTGGGACCCTCCAAAGACCACATGTCAGTAACAGGGGCATTCGAAAATACTTATTGGCCCAGTAAGGAGGACAGAGGAGTGTTACTTAGTTGGGATCTTTTTAAATTGATAGTATTGATGAATATAGAATGAATATTCTTTCCTATGTATTCTGGTATGTGTGTCCTTGGCAGTGCCGGCTCTTATTAATAGCTGCAGCACATGGAATCTTTGGTCTTTGTTATGCACTGAGCCCGTATCTCCGAACCGACCGAGAGAGCAAGTCCACCACAGTAATGCAAAGGCAAGAAGGGAGTTTATTTCTAGTGCGCTAGGGCCCAAGTCTCTTCCAGCACAGTGGAATCCGACAAGAGCCCCGAACAAAGGAGTATGGCGGCTTATATACAGGCAGTTCTTTGTCTCAGTTACAGGAGTAGCTGGCGTTACATGATTGGCCAGGCAGGATGAGCGCATGTCCTGTCTTTCTCCGGTAAACATGACTAAGGTCCTAGAGCCCGTCGTTTGGTCCCTAACAGTCTTCACTGTGGCACACAGGGCTTTTAGTTGTGGCACGTGGGGTCTAGTTCCCAGGCCAGGGATCTAACCTGGACCCTTGGCATTGGCAGCACGGAGACTTGGCTACTGGACCACCGCGGAAGTGCCTTAAATGGGGTCTTAAGGAGAAAGAAATATCCTAAGAGAAATCAACAGCCCAGGCCTGTGACACTGGGCAGGTGCAGAGCCTGAATTTTACCTTCTTCAGTGGTGAGCTGCTTAGAGTGCCTAGTAGGAACACATACACACTTTTCCTGGAGGAGTACTTTACAACTCAGGCCACGTGGGCTTCTTAATGACAAAATAGACCATTATTGAAGATGACCCCTTAATAAAAAATCACCAAAATAGATAAGGAATTGGTGGAGTCTCAATTATAGACAATCAGCAGATACAACCGTGGCTGAATGAAACAGAAACCAAACCAAGCAAGAGTAAACAAACGAAAACCACACAGAACATCGGGTAGAGACTATAACGTAATACTGTAAATGATTAAGAGATGAAGGAACAGAAACCTAAGGAAATAACACTCTGCAAAAAAGCACTGAAAGATCTACGGCGAGAGATTGGATTAGTGATTTTTAAAACTCCCACAAAGCAAAGTTCAGACCTCAGTGGTTTCACTGGCAAATTCTACTAAACATTCAAAGAAAAAATAAATACCAATTCTTCATAAACTCTTCCAAAAAATAGAAGATGAGGGAGCACTTCCCAACTCCATCTATATGCTGGTATTACCGAACTCCGTCTAAGACATCAGAAGAAAACGATACACCAATATCCCCTCTGAATGCAGACAGAAGAGCCATCAACAAAATACTAGCGGACTGAATCCAGCAGCAGAAAAAAAGTGTTCCATAGCACGACTGAGCGGAGAACTTCCCAGGAATGCAAGGTGGATTCAACACGTAAAAACCAACCATTGTTGATTATTTCCCAGAATAAAGGTCAAAAGACACACGATCATCTCAATGGACACAGAAAAATCATTTGACAAAATCCAATGCCCTTTCATGAGAATAGCTTTCAACAGACTAGGAATAAAAGGGAATTTCCTCAATCTGAGAACTACTAGAGCTAAAGAACAAGTTCAACAATATAGTGAGTTATAACATCAAAAAACAAGAATCAATTACATTTCTATATACTTACAATGAATGGTCTGAAAATGAAAAAGCAATTCCATTTACAATAGCATCCAAAAGAAAATACTTAAGGAGTAAACTGAGCGAAGGAAGTAGACTTATACTCTGGAAGTCACAAAGCATTGTTTAAAGAAAAGAAGAAAAACCTAAATAAATGGTAGGACACTCCGTGTTCATGGATCAGAAAATGTAATGTGGTTAAGATAGTAATGCTTCCCAAACTGACTGATAGAATCAATAAAAATCCTTATTAAAATCCTCAATGCTTTTCCTGCATAAACTGTCAAGCAAATCCTAAAACTGATATGGAAGTACACAACACCCAGATAGGGCTTCCCTAGTGGTCTGTTGGTTGAGAATCCACCTGTCAATGCAGGCGCCACAGGTTCAATCCCTGGTCCAGGAAGATCCCACAGGCCACGGTGCAACTAAGCGGTGGTGCCACGACCACTGAGCCAGTGCTCTCGATCCTGAGAGCCACAGCTCCTGCAGCCCGTGCACCCAGAGCTCACGCGCCACCACAAGAGAAGCCACCACAATAAGAAGCCCGCGCACTGCGATGGAGAGTAGCCCCCGCTCGCCGCAGCCAGAGAAAGTCCGCTTGCAGCCACAAAGACCCAGCGCAGCCAAAAGTTAAATACATAAGCCTTTGAAAGAAAAAGACACCCAGAACAGCCAAAACCATCTTGAAAAAGATTTTAAAAAGCAAAGCATAGACAAAGTTAGAGGACTCACACTTCCTGATTTCAAAACTTACTACAAAGCTACAATAAGATAGTGTGGCAGTATAGTGGACAGTTCAGTTCAGTTCAGTTCAGTCGCTCAGTCATGTCCAACTCTTTGCAAGTAGTATAGAGCAATTGCACAGAACTGAAAGTCAAGACATAAACCCTTACCTTGGTGGCCAAGTGATTTTTTCACATGAGTGCCAAGACAATCCAGTGGGGGAAAGAGTCATCTTTTCAGCAAATGGTGCTAGAACAGCTGGACGTCCACAGGCTAAAGGATGAGGTTGGACCCTTTCGCTACACCTCAAAAATTAACTCAAAATGAACCCACAGACCTGAAACTATAAAACTCTTAGAAGAAAATATCGGGGTAAATCTTTGTGACCTTGGTTAGGCAATGGTTCCTTACATATGATACCATCATCAAAAGCAACAAAAGGACAAAATAGGTAAGTCTTAAAATTTTTTTGTGCTTCAAGGGACAATATCCAGGAAGCTAAAAGACAACCCACAGAATAGTGGAATATAACTGTAAATCCATATAGCTGACAAGGGACTTGTACCCAGGATATATAAAGAATGGTGACAACTCAGTAAGAAAACAAAATACATTCTGTTCGTGCCAATGCTTTGTTACCTATTGATAGCTGCTGAATCTAGAATCTGTATACTCCCTTCTAGACTTCAGACCCATGATTTGTTTTGCAGTGGTCTATTTTATTGTGTTTTTTTTAAACCGAAGAAAGCAAACCCCTGATGCACCTGATTTCTCACAAAATGAAGAGCATCTTGGCTTTTTCATAAATTCATCCTCCTAACATTTCTTGAGCAAAACTATGGGCCAGGGACTGGGCAGCCTGCAATGAACCAGTCAACAGTCAGCCTGCCCTTGGGACACTGAAGGGTGTCTTAAGTTCTTCAGATGGGTTGTGGGTGGGAAGAGACAATCAGCAAAAAGATGAACAAGAAAAAGATTAGCTAGTGTCTTCATTTCCCTTTGTTGTTCAGTTGCTCAGTCGTGTCCAACTCTTTGTGATCCTGTGGACTGCAGCATGCCAGGCTTCCCTGTCCTTCACCAACTCCCAGAGTTTGCTCAAATTCATGTCCTCGGAGTAGATAATGCCATCCAACCATCTCATCCTAGGTCACAACCTTCTCCTCCTGCCTTCAATCTTTTCCAGCATCAGAGTCTTTTCCAATGAGTCAACTCTTCACATCAGGTGGCCGAAATATTGGACCTTCAACTTCGGTATCAGTCCTTCCCATGTATATTCAGGGTTGGTTTCCTTTAGGATTGACTGGTTTGCAGTCCAGGGGACTCTCAAGAGTGTTCTCCAGCACCACAGTTTGGAAACATCAGTTCTTCAGTGCTCAGCCTTCTTTACGGTCCAACTCTCACGTCCATCCATGACTACTAGCTATTGTAACAAATTACTACAAATTCAGTGGCCTAAACCTCACACAGTTATTCTCCTGTAGTTCTGGGCAGATGTCTGAAAAGTCTCGGCTGAAATCAAGATGTCAGCAGGACTATTGCCTTCTGGCCCTAGTTCCTCTAAAGGGAGAACCCACATACTTGCCTTTTCCAACTTCTAGTGGCCTCCTGTGTTTCTCGGCTTGTAGCCTCTTCGTCCCTCTTTAAAGTACATCACTCCAGTCTCTGACATCACATTTCCTCCTCCTCCAGCTTCTCCTGTGTCCCTCCTGTAAGGAATTTTGTGATGCTAACTGGTCCATCCAGAAATCCCAAACAATCCCCTCCTCTCCAACTCCTTACCTTGATCACATTTGCAGAGTCCCATTTGTCATATAAAGTAGCACTGACCCATTCCTCCGAGGATTAGGGCTTGGACATCCTGGGGAATCTTTATTTTAGCCTACTGTAGCGAGCGATAGGGTTTCCCCCGTGGCTTGCACTAAGTCGCTTCAGTAGTGTCTGACTCTTTGTGAGTCCACGGAGTGTAGCCTGCCAGGCTCCTCTGGACAGAGGAGATTTTCTAGGTAAGCATCCTGGAGTTGCCATTTCCTTCTCCAGGGGATCTTCCTGACCCAGGGATGGAACCCGCTTCTCCTGCATTGGCGGGTGGGTTCTTTACCAGTAGCACCACCTGGGAAGCCCCGTGGCTCAGTGGTAAAGAATCCACCTGCAGTGTAGGAGGTGCAGAAGGCACAGGTTCGACCCCTGGGTGGGGAAGATCCCCTGGAAGAGGGCATGGCAACCTACTCCAGTATTCTTGCCTAGAGAATCCCAAGGACAGAGGAGCCTGGCGGGCTACAGTCCACAGGCTTGCACAGAGTCGGACACGACTGGAGCAGCTTGGCACAGCATGTGGCACAGCCAGCTGGTGGTGAGCACTATTAGAATGAAAATAGAATGCTATGTTAGAGATGGCTTGGAATACTACTTCCGGTCAAGGAAGGTCCCTCTAAGCTGAGCTTCACATTTCCAGGAAATACTGTAGTGGGGAGAACATTCTAGACAGAGGAAACACCAAGTGAAAAACTCTACAGCAGGGGTCTGTCCTTTCACTGCAAACAACAGGGTTCAATCTCTGGTTGGGGAACTAAGGGGAAAAAAAAAAAAAACTAAGGAAAAAATTCTACAGCAGAATAGATTTGGAATAGGGGATGAGTCAGCGTTGTTTGCATTGGAAAGGTAAGGGAATTTTCAAGTCACATTTGCTTTTTCAAAATAAGAACACTTAAAGCCCCATCCCCTCTCTTGGTCTTTATCACATATGTGTGTGTGTGTGTGTTTGTTCTTTCTTGCATTTTTTATTTTTAATTGAGGATAAATGCTTTACAATGCTGTGTTGTTTTCTGTCACACATCAGCATGAGTCAGCCACAGGTATACATATGCCCCTCCCTCTTGAACCTCCCTGCCACCCCCCCACCCCATCCCATCCCTCTAGGTTGTCGCAGAATGTTGGGTTGAGCTCCCTGCATCATACAGCAAATTCTCTTGGTCTTTAAACGGGCATTTGCCCCAAACTGCTGTTATTGGCAGGGACCTCTTTGGTCACAAAACACAGTACATCCTCGTGGATGCCCCAGAGCGCTCACCAAGCCAGACAGCCCATGGGCAGGCTGTAAGCTCAGCCACAGGAAGTTCAGAAGAAGGCAGACACCCCAACACAAGAGCCTGTTTGGAGTGTGGCTTCAGAATCTCATTGATACTGTCACTAGCAATTGCATCTTGCAACTTTCACTAACGTAAACAGGATTTTTGGTTATTTAAACTCAGATAGGAGCTAAGAGCGGAGAAGGCAATGGCATCCCACTCCAGTACTCTGGCCTGGAAAATCCCATAGACGGAGGAGCCTGGTAGGCTGCAGTCCATGGGGTTGCACAGAGTCGGACGTGATTGAAGTGACTTAGCAGCAGCAGGAGCGGGAGCTAAGAGAGGAAACCTTGGTTGTCTGCCCCTTGGGAGGTATGGAGCTGATTTCCAGTGAGGCCAGGCCTGCTCTTCAGGCCTGGGTTCTGGGCAATTGGAGAGCAGCTACGGTGCTTTCTCAGCAGTTACAATCGGCTTCTCACCTTCTCCTGTGTCATCCCTTTCCATTGATTCACTTCACTTCACACTGAGCATCATTAAACCTCAGAACAGCTAAGACTGCGGGTTTTCAAGTTTGCATGAAACCAACACACACACCTGAAGAGCCTAACACATGTGGATTTTTGAGGGCGTTCTCGTCTTTTTAGACTTACAGCACATTTGACTGTACTACAGCTTTTATTGCAGTCCTCCTTAAATTCTACTTCCTGCACTTGTTTTAAGGTCTTGAGTCAAGGCCAGTACACTTTGTACTTCACTATGGCCCTCAGCAGGGCGCCTGGCACAGAGCAGATAATCAATACTCATTTGTTCTTGGGGACTCAGCGGCACCAGTCCTAATATTGATACAGACCAATAGCTGACCATTCTCTAAGACTTCTAACGGAGCAACCAGGAAATTATTTCCATACGGGAGATTTCGTTAATATAGATATCTGTTAGAAGGTCTGCCTACACTTGTGAACTTGGCCCTTCGATCAGATTCCAGTCTCAACAAACTGGGCCATCTGAGATGTGCTGGTTTTAAAGCAGTTTGTTAATTGCTATCTCTTCCTGGCTGAGCTGTGGGGTGTTAAAGGTTAAGCCTCTGCTCTCTTTCTGACTCCTCAGTTGACTGCCTGGCAGCAGAGGGTGAAATGATCCCATTCATCAGAAGGCCTGGAGGGAGGTTCTAACACAAAAGGTGACCGTCCTGCAAAGTTAAGGAAGAGATTTTCAAGTTTAAATGAAAGCTGACAGACATCCTTGAAGAGCCCAATATGAAAAACTGATAATGGTAAGGTCATCAGTTCACTCAATATGGCAAATAAGACCCACCGGGCAAATTTTATGAGTCAGATGCTAAAAACCTGTTAAGGAGAGGTAGCTGCTTCCACTGCCCGAAACCTAAGGGCTCCAACACCCAAGGATCCATTACCTTTTGGTTCTCAATCACAGTACACTTTATAGCTTGCAAAACACGATAACCTTGTCCCGGAATCCAAGTGGTTGATTCTGTCCTAAATCTAGCTGCATCTCATGCTTTTATATCCCCATCTAGGCCAACACAGGGCTTTCTTTGTGTATGTTTCCCAGTGAATTTTATAACAGGAGCAGTTTAGAAGCTTCGTAATAGCCCATAAAAGATAAAGATGAAATTGCACCCAGATAGAAGTTTTTTAGATACAGGATAAGATCTCCTGCTCTGGCTGGGTGAGTATCTCAGATACCAAGCAGTGTTTCAGGCTGGGAGAAGCCTGTTCTGGGTCCTCAGGCTGGGGTTGAGGTGGAGATAGAACAGGGAGTTTCAGGAGCCACCCTAAGGAAGAGCATTACCTCCACTATACCTGCGTTCACTGCTGCTGATGCTAAGTCACTTTAGTCGTGTCTGACTCTGTGTGACCCCATAGACAGCAGCCCACCAGGCTCCCCCGTCCCTGGGATTCTCCAGGCAAGAACACTGGAGTGGGTTGCCATTTCCTTCTCCAATGCATGAAAGTGAAAAGTGAAAGGGAAGTCGCTCAGTCGTGTCCGACTCTTCGAGACCCCGTGGACCGCAGCCTACCAGGCTCCTCTGTCCATGGGATTTTCCAGGCAAGAGTACTGGAGTGGGGTGCCATCGCCTTCTCCGACCTGCGTTCACTATGGGCTTCTAAATCTTGTAACGATCTTGTGACTAGCACGGTTATATTGCACTGAATTAAAAGCCCTTCTTAAATCTAAGTTTGAAAACGTACTGCCATTTCTGTAACCAGGCATTTATTGATTTTCTTCACATTATCAGGAACTTCCAAAAAGGGTTGCAAGAGGCTGCCTCTTTCCCCCACCTATGAGAGCCTTTGTCCCGAGGTCCCTCAGCTCTCTGAGGTCGGGGATACGAGAGGGCAGGAAGGGGTCAAGCAGGGAAACGAGTACAACTGGGGGACACAGCCCCCGCGGAGAACGTGGGCGTCAGGGCCCCTGTCGCCAGCACTGCGAGGGGCACTAGAGAGCTCTAGGACCACAGAGGGGTGACCGCCTACGGTGCGGGCTGAAAGCAGAACAGCGTCGCGAGCCGGCCAGGGACCCCTCACGCGATCGGGCTCCCAGCTTTCCAGCGCCTCAGGTGGAGACGCCCCGCCCACTTGGCGCGGCGCGCCTCCGCCCCGCCCACACGGGCCTCACTGCCCCGCCCACCACGGCTCGGCCCGCCTCCGCCCCACCGCCCTGCCCGCCTCAGGTGGGGCCGCCCCGCCCGCCCGGCCGCCCCGCCTCGCGGCCGCCCCGCCCACCCTGCCCGCCTCAGGTGGGGCCGCGGGGCCCGCCCTGCCCGCTCGGCCGAGTCTGGCCGAGTGAGTCTCCTCAGTTCCTCGCCGGCGGCCGCGGCGGTAGCGCTTCGAGTTTTGACGTTTTGGCCGCCGGGTCGCTCGACTTGCACTTCCCGGCGGACGGCTGTGGAGGCAGCCGACGCTTGAGGGCCCCTCAGCCGCGCCCCGGCGCTCCACAGCCGCCCAGGGTCGGGCGGCCACGAGGCCCGGCCGCGTCCTCCCCCGTTCGCCCGCCCGGCGGCTGCAGCCATGTCGCGGGGGCCGGAGGAGGTGAACCGGCTCACCGAGAGCACCTACCGGGTAAGCGGGCCCGCGACCCTGCGGGCGCCCGGGTTCGAGGGCGGGAGATGCGGGGACTGGGGAGTGGGGGGCCCGGGGTTCCGGGGGCGAAGAGGCCGGGACAGTGGGGGCGTCGGGGTTTGAGGGCGGAAGACTGGGGCTCCAGGGCTCGAGGCTGGGGGTGCGGGGAGAGGTCCGGAGCCCTGGGGAGCCGGGGTTCGGGGTTCGAGGCCGGGGAAGCGGGAAGCCCCGCCGGCGGCCGGCAGTCCTCGCCCGGGGGAACGGTCGGGATCCTTTACCTTCGAGGTGAGGAGGGGACTTGACGCGAGAATGTCCTCCCCTCCCCCTCCTTTCTTTACCCGGTCCCCTCCCCTCCCTCCCGGCGCAGGAGACGCCCGGCAAATTACACATTTCACAACCGAACGTCTTCGGGGCGGGAGGGTCCTGTGTCGCCCTTGGGGCGCGTCCTCCCCCAATCTTCCCCTCGGGGTCGGTGGCCTCGCCGGCGCGGCTGCGGCGCCTGAGCTCTCGGAGAGCCGAGCTTGAGTTTCCTCCGAGAATGTAAAGGGGGAAACTCCCAGGTAATCAGCCAGCGCCAGGTGAGCGGGGCTCGGCCCTGGCGCCTGCGGGGGCGCCCACGGCCCCAGGACTTCACTGGGAAGGTTTGAGACTCGCTCCCCCCGAGACCCCACCTCACGCAGCTTTACGTTCAATTTGGCTTTCAGATACCGATTATTTGGGGGAGATTAATGGGAGTCTAAGAACGTCCGAGGTTTGAATAAAGTTGGCCCAACCTTAAGCAATGCGTTGATGGTCGTTCTCTTAACTTGCACTTATTACGAGAGAATGTTTCCAGAAACAAAGATTTAGGATTAGTGGCCAGTTTAGTAAGTTTAAGTACGTATAAATGAATTCCAGTTTGAAATAAGATATGTTTAATCATCTGCTATTAATAGAACACAAAACAACTTTTGTTTTAATTCGGCTTAGGCTCATGGAACCCAAGTTCTCCAAATGCATTTGTAGCCATTTTTAAGACCCACAGTTGGGTCATTTGTATAGATTACTTTTTTTTTTTAAACCTAAAATTTAGTTTCTAGATTTACAATTGAATTTGCAAGTGAATTCCTGAAAGAGTTTATTGACTTTTGTTGGGTAAGAATAAAAGCATGAAAATAGGTTCATAATCCTTTGTTCAAAAGACTGGTTCCCTTTGTCTGAATACACAAATTCTGTCACATGTGGGCTATACTGCATTCACACTAAACACAGTAGATACAGTTGTCATAGCATTCTCAGTAAGCTCAGTAAGTAACTGTGACCAAAATCTGGTCCTTATTCATGTTTCCTTAGAAGAGGGCAGGTTTTACCTTTCTGTTGAGATTGTTTAGATGATCCTGAAGATGGTGGGGGTAGGAATGTATGAGCTGTTGACTGTGTTAATATCACGTTGTTACTCTTCAACTTGGGAGTTGTGGCTACTCTGATGACTGTCAATTAAGGACAGTAAAACTACGTTATTGAGGAATGGAGATCATTGCTAATTTGAGTAGAATTGCACACACACACACCCCAGCCCCGGTGCCTCCAAGAACAGGCTGCTATATCTTTCCAATCTGAGATGAGATATGACTCAGGCATCTAATCCTAAAGTCACTCTTCTCTGCTTTTTCCCCCAGTTCTTCACTGTCACTTTCAGTGGTGACTCAGCAGAGGGGCTGTGCTCAAGTGAATTACAATCCCACAGATATCAATTTTGCATTACCCAAAGAACTGAGGCAGGAGGAAAAAGGTGTGGATTTCATAGTTTGGGTTATGTGTGTTTATCGACACTGTTGTTTAGTTGCTAAGTTTTGTTCAACTCTTTGTGACCCCATGGACTGTAGCCCACAGGCTCCTCTGTCCATAGGATTCCCCAGGCAAGAATACTGAAATGGGTTGCCATTTCCTTCTCCATAAAACATTGGAAATCATTTTCGTATTTTGAAAGGCTGTGATACCCTGACCATCAGAGACCTGTACTTTTGCTTTCCATTCCCAGGTGTCATAAAACATACTAAAAGCTCACAGATGTTTATTGACTGACTTTAATCACCATTTCCTCATTAATGTTTTAGGGTCAGGTTTAGGTTGGGATGGTGGGATAATAATTTACAGCCCCAGACAGCAAGTTTATATATAATCTATTAAGTGAATGCCACTAGCTCATGCTTTGACTATGATAGAAATGCACAGTGAAATTTCACAGATCTGATTGAAAGCCCAGCATCTTTTCACCACCTCCTCTTCAGGTTCTTCCTCCCCCAACCCCCTCAAAACCAAACCTGAAAACAATTCAAGTTTAATATGGTAAGAGTCTCCCAGCAGTGTGGATGAACCTGGAAGAGAGATCTCCTTGATGTTACCTAGCAAGTCAGAATGTTTTACTAATAGAAATGCAGCCTAACCAGGTGCATTTACAAAAGCTGCCTGCAAATGAGATCTTATGACTCATATGGGTTTTGATATTTTTTAATACTCAAATTTCTCTAACTTTGAAATAAAGGAATAAATTCTTTAGAGAAAAAGGGGGATTATGAAGTAGTGTGATCCTCTCTATGCAGTATCAAATATCTTTAAATATTTATTTAAACATTTGCTGAGTTTTTTTCAGTGTGTACTTAGACAAATGGTTACCAGAGAGCCATACTAAATCCCAGGAGGATGTGTGTTTTACGACTTTATGAGCAAATGGCATGATAGTAGGCCCCAAAATGTCAGGTAGTGTCACTGTTGCTAATTAGAATTAAGCCAAAGATCCCTCCCCACACTTCAGCCTATACGACACCCATAATTTCCCTCAGCAGTTTGCTTGTGATTTTGCATGGGTTTTCTGATGAGTGCATGCTTTAGTGGTACAAGGAAGAAGTAAAGTTTAAAAAAAAAAACAACCCTTAATTAAAAGTAACCACACACACAGAGAAGTAACCACAACCTTGCTGGAAGTTAGACCTGTTGGTCTGAGGAAGTTAAGGAGGGCTGGATGTGATGTCACCCCTGCATTAATCTTGCTGAAGCAGCAGTGATGGGGGAAGGGACACAGAGGTCTTTGTTTAAATGTCACCTCCTCCGAGTCCCACTCAGACAGCTTTAAAATTGAAGACAGCCCCATCCGTCTCCCAGCGACCCCACACTCACACCTGTAGTGCTCACTACCTTAGCATATATTGTTGTTCAGTTGCTAAGCCTTGTCTGACTCTTTTGTGACCCCATGGACCGTAGGCCACCAGGCTCCTCTGTCCACGGGATTTCCCAGGCAAGAATCCTAGAGTGGGTAGCCATTTCCTTCTCCAGGTCATCTTTCTGACCCAGGGATCAAACCCGAGTCTCCTGCATTGGCAGACAGATTCTTTCCCACTGAGCCCCCAGGGAAACCCTTAGCATATAATATATATTTATTTATCATGTATGTTTATCTCTACTCCAGCTTAAATGTGAGCTCCCAATGGAAAGAAGCTTTGTCTCTGAGCACCTAGCACACAGTTCCTGGCACCTAACAGGTGTACATATTTGATGACGAAATGAGCCTTTAATTAATTTAGTAAGCTCCTGTCCTGTGCCAGGCTCCCCTCTCCCTCCCTTGACACTTCATAGAGCATTTGTTTCATTCTAGTTACACATCAGCCCTCAAGGTGGGCCTGTTTATTTACTGTTGAGACAGTGAGGCCCAAAGTCTGAGATATCAGTGCCCACAGGCCAGTTCCCCTGCCAGCCTCCATCCCCATTCCTTGGTGTAGGAATTTAGTTTGTGGTAGCCAGCAAACGCGCAAACCAATTACATTTTCATACTTTGGTGCCTAAGGTGTCACCCAAAGTTTGTTATTGTTAACTGATCATCATCAGCATGTTGTGAACAAACCTTCAAGTTAGAAAATGAGAGACTTTCATTCTTTCACTGGGTAAAGCAAGCAGTCTACACCTGTGTGCTCAGTTTTGCTTGTGTAATGGTGGTTTATTTTCTCAGCTTGGGTTTAAGTGGGGATGTTTCAGTGAAAGTCCTGCTTGGTTGGCTTCCAGTGTGGCCTGTGGCATATAGGTCTAGGCTTTGAAGCTGGTGGCTCAGACAGTAAAGAATCTGCCTTCAATTCAGGAGACCCAGGTTCGATCCCTGGGTCGGAAAGATCCCCTGGAGAAGGAAATAGCTACCCACTCCAGTATTCTTGCCTGGAGAATCCCATGGACCAGAGCCTGGTGGGCTCTGGTCCATGGGGTCGCGAAGTTGGACACAACTGAGCAACTAACACTTTCACTTTTTTTTGGGGGGGGGGGAGCTTTTGGTCAATGTTTATGTTTATTGCTGTTGCTTGTTGGCTACTTGATATTTTCATCTGTTCCCATAACACTGCTTTCTTCAGGTATGCTGAAGATAAAATAGCATCTGCAGAAGCTCAGACAATTTGGGCTCCATGATGACTAAAAAAGGGAATTGTAAGAATCAGGTGCCAGGTAGCAGAAAGGGTTGCCAGGTATCAAATATTAAACTGCACAGCCCAGTGTTATAACATCTTGTCTGGTAACACAAAGCCAAATAATGAGTGTCTTTTCCTGTCATAACATCTTTTCTTGATTGGAAAGAGGTTTTAGAACTATGATAACATTACTATGAGGACAGAGCAGCATCCTTTATTAACAAGGCTGGGGCCACTCAAACTTGTGACACCATTCACAAGTTTCAGGTTGCCTCTGACTTTGCATGTGTGACGTTATTCCAGGCTCGGGCGTCAATTCCTACCCTGCGCTTCTGTCGTAATGAACTGCAGGGAGACCTGCCGGGGAAACTGATGAGTGTGCAGTTGAAACTGTGTGGATTGTTTTTCCCTCAGAATTCCACACAGCTATTTATTCTGCAGTTCAACGTGAAACTCATTATAGAAGCAACACAAATATTTGTTGAACTTGCCTGTTAACATTTGCAAATACATTTTTATTTCTAAAACTTTTATTTTTACTGAAATACAGTTAAAGATTTACAGTGTGTTAATTTCTACTGTATAGCAGTGATTCAGTTATATGTATATGTACATTATTTTTTAAGATCCTTTTCCATTATGGTTCACAGGATATTGAACATAGTCCCCCATGCTATACAGTAGGACCTTGTTGTTTAGTAGGACCTAAAACTTTTTATTGAACTTTAATCTACATACTGAAAGGTTTGCTTAGGCCTTTATAGCTCACTAAATTGTCACAAATTGAACCCACATGTGTAACCAGCACCCAGATCAAGAAGTAGACCGTGACCAGGCCCGGAAGCCCCTCTCACGCCCCCTTCCAGGCACTGTACCCACTCCAGGATAGCTACTCTCCTAACTTATGGCAGCACAGGCTAGTTTGGCTTAGCTTGTCTGCCTCATTTCACTCAATATGGTTTTTGGATCCATCCATCCATATCGCAGCAGTAGTTGCCATTAGTTTTTCTTTCACTGTGTAGTATTACAAGGTGTGACTGTATCACAGTCTGTTCTTTGAGGGGCGTTTGGATTGTTTTCAGACAACTCAAGGATATTATGAATAGTATGAGTCTGGTGGGCATAGGCCCTCATTTCTCTTGGGTGTCTACACAGAGGAGTGGAGTTCCCGGATTATCAGGTATTTAAATATTTATTCAGCTTTGGCAGAAACTGCTAAGCTGTCTGCCAAAGTGGTTGCATCCGTTTACATTCCCACCAGAAGTGTGTGAGAGTTCCAGTTGGTTGCTCTACAACCTCACCAACAGTTGATATTTTCCTTCCTTTTCATTTTGGCGGCTCTGATGGGTGTATGCAAAAGTTAAAAAAAAAAATAAATTCAAGGTGAAACAGTTTGCCCCAGGCTTGTTGGTTGGAGGTCTGTAACCACAGCAGGAATGCCATCTCCCTGGGGGATTCGAAGACAGATTCAAAGACAGAATAGAGACATAGGGATCAGATGCCCGAGAGAGGCATCAGTGGTAGTGTTCAGTAGAATAAAAAATAAATTTCAGTTTATTGGACTCTCAGACTCTCATAGGTGAACACATCAAAAGGTTTTCTTATGGGCTCAGGCCCGTGGCGCCAGCAGGATGGACAAGTGTTGCAGTCTTCATGCTGCCAGGAAGCTCCGTAGTCACTAACAAGACCAGAAGTGGTATCATAAACAGTACAAGAAAGCCCATTTGGGCACAGCCCTGAAGGCCAGCCCTTTTGGTGGCACTTCTCATGCCAAGGGAATTGTGCTCGAAAAAGTAGTAGTTGAAGCCAAGCAGCCAGATTCTTCCATCAAGAAGTGTGTCAGGGTTCAGCTAATCAAGAATGGCCAAAAAAAATCACTGCTTTTGTACCCAGTGATGGTTGCTTGAATTTTATTGAGGAAAATGATGAAGTTCTGATTGCTGGATTTGGTTGCAAATATCATGTTGGTGACATTTCTGGAGTCCTCTTTAACGTTGTCAAAGTAGCCAGCGTCTCACTTTTGCCTTTATACAAAGGCAAGAAGGCAAGACCAAGATCATAAATTTTGATGACGAAAGCACGGTAGTAATAAGTTCTCATATACCAAAAAAAAAAAGGTTTTTGTGTGTAAGAGGTTTAGGGGGCATAGATGAACCATAATTAAATGAATTAGACTGCTGGGGGTGTAGAGTTATTTGAACTTTCTAGTTAATTGAGTATTAAGGAGAGTTATGCTCAGACGGTAAAGCGTCTGCTTGCAGTGCGGGAGACCCGGGTTCGATTCCTGGGTTGGGAAGATCCCTGGAGAAGGAAATGCCAATCCACTCCAGCACTCTTGCCTGGAAACTCCCATGGACGGAGGAGCCTGATAGGCTACAGTCCATGGGGTCGCAAAGAGTCGGACACAACTGAGCGACTTCACTTTCACTTTCATGATCAACCTAGACAGCACATTAAAAAGCAGAGACATTACTTTGCCAACAAAAGTCCGTCTAGTCAAGGCTATGGTTTTTTCAGTAGTCCTGTATGGATGTGAGAGTTGGACTGTAAAGAAAGCTGAACACCAAAGAATTGATGCTTTTGAACTGTGGTGTTGGAGAAGACTCTTGAGAGTCCCTTGGACTGCAAGGAGATCCAACCAGTCCATCCTAAAGGAGATCAGTCCTGGGTGTGCATTGGAAGGACTGATGTTGAAGCTGAAACTCCAGTACTTTGGCCACCTCATGTGTAGAGCTGACTCATTTGAAAAGACCCTGATGTTGGGAAAGATTGAGGGCAGGAGGAGAAGGGGATGACAGAGGATGAGATGGTTGGATGGCATCACCGACTCAATGGACATGGGTTTGGGTAAACTCTGGTAGTTGGTGATGGACAGGGAGGCCTGATGTGCTGCGGTTCATGGGGTCGCAAAGAGTCGGACATGACTGAGTGACTGAACCAAACTGAATTGAACTTTTCCTTTCTGTGTGACTTTTCTTAAAAACATACTTTACTGTTACAGGCACAATAGACTAGTTTTTAAAAGCATTTCAGTGAGTTACAGTTAAATCAAGAGGCTTCAAGACTAGTACTTTTTTCTAAAGGAAATGTTATTTTTAATTTGGGTCTTCTCCACACTTAGATTGTTCATGCTTGAGAACAAGTCCCCCAGATTATACATCTCTGCATTTCCCACAGTTTCCCATGTTTTATTTATTTGTGTGTGCTGGTTTTAATCTTAGAGGCTCTTGAAAACTGATATTTTTATATATAGAAATAATATAGAAAATATAGGAAAAAACTATATTTTACTGAGACCAGAGAATTTCCAAAATTTCTGTGGATATTTACACTGAAAGTAAAAGTTACCCAGAATCCCGCACTACTAACTCGTACTGTCACTCTTTCAGATATTTTTCAGTGCATCTTTCCATGTCAGTCAGTATTGTGTGCTTCACCTTTTGGAGGACTCTCCATTCTTCGTCAGAATTTATTCATCCACCCGCCTCTTTTTGGACGATAGGTCGTTGCCAGTACCTTGCTATTAAAGTACTGCTGTGTATTTAGTTCTTTGGCCCATTTTTTGATTGGGTCATTTATTTTTCTGGAATTGAGCTGCATAAGTTGCTTGTATATTTTTGAGATTAGTTGTTTGTCAGTTGCTTCATTTGCTATTATTTTCTCCCATTCAGAAGGCTGTCTTTTTACCTTGCTTATATTTTCCTTTGTTGTGCAGAAGCTTTTAATTTTAATTAGATCCCATTTGTTTATTTTTGCTTTTATTTCCAGAATTCTGGGAGGTGGATCATAGAGGATCCTGCTGTGATTTATGTCTGAGAGTGTTTTGCCTATGTTCTCCTCTAGGAGTTTTATAGTTTCTGGTCTTACATTTAGATCTTTAATCCATTTTGAGTTTATTTTTGTGTGCGGTGTTAGAAAGTGATCTAGTTTCATTCTTTTACAAGTGGTTGACCAGTTTTCCCAGCACCACTTGTTAAAGAGATTGTCTTTACTCCATTGTATATTCTTGCCTCCTTTGTCAAAGATAAGGTGTCCATAGGTGTGTGGATTTATCTCTGGGCTTTCTATTTTGTTCCATTGACATTTCTCCAAAGAAGACATACGGATGGCTAACAAACACATGAAAAGATGCTCAACATCACTCATTATCAGAGAAATGCAAATCAAAACCACAATGAGGTACCACTTCACACCAGTTAGAATGGCTGCAATCCAAAAATCTGCAAGCAATAAATGCTGGAGAGGGTGTGGAGAAAAGGGAACCCTCCTACACTGTTGGTGGGAATGCAAACTAGTACAGCCACTATGGAGAACAGTGTGGAGATTCCTTAAAAAATTGCAAATAGAACTCCCTTATGACCCAGCAATCCCACTGCTGGGCATACACACCGAGGAAACCAGAAATGAAAGAGACACATGTACCCCAATGTTCATCGCAGCACTGTTTATAATAGCCAGGATATGGAAACAACCTAGATGTCCATCAGCAGATGAATGGATAAGAAAGCTGTGGTACATATACACAATGGAGTATTACTCAGCCATTAAAAAGAATTCATTTGAATCAGTTCTGATGAGATGGATGGAACTGGAGCCGATTATACAAAGTGAAGTAAGCCAGAAAGAAAAACACCAATACTGTATACTAACACATATATATGGAATTTAGAAAGATGGCAATGACGACCCTGTATGCAAGACAGGAAAAAAGACACAGCTGTGTATAACGGACTTTTGGACTCAGAGGGAGAGGGAGAGGGTGGGATGATTTGGGAGAATGGCATTCTATCATGTATACTATCATGTAAGAATTGAATCGCCAGTCTATGTCTGATGCAGGATACAGCATGCTTGGGGCTGGTGCATGGGGATGACCCACAGAGATGTTATGGGGAGGGAGGTGGGAGGGGGGTTCATGTTTGGGAACACATGTAAGAATTAAAGATTTTAAAATTAAAAAAATAAACTATAAAAAATAAAAATAAAAAAATAAAAGTACTGCTGTGAACACCATTGTAGGTGAAACTTACACAAATCTGGGATCTTTTCCTTAAGCTAAATCCCCTGCAGGAGTTCCCGGGGAGGGGTAGTCAACATATTTGCTATACATTACAAAACACCCTCCAGGAAACACACCCCAGGCCGTGCTGTAATCTGATTGTGTGAGAATGTACTTTTCCTGAACCTCAACCAATTAAGTAGATGTTTTAAAATGGCTTCCTTTATATATATATATCATATATATAGATATGATATGTATATATCCCATAGGGAGTTTTTTAAAAAAATAGTAAAACATGTATAAAACCTATAACAGGGTAGTTTGTGGACATTGGCTGGGAAAACACCCGAGATTTCATGTCTGGCAGTCGGGTGTAATTTCCCCTATAAACTTTGTACTTGATACGTCTGCAGTAATTATGGCTCTGCAGCCCTTGAGGCCTGTATACTTTTGTTCTTAACTTTCCTCAGCCTTGATTTTATCATTCTCTTTACGTTTTCCAGACATTGAGTCTGTCTTTCTGGTTTATCATTATTTTAAGGACTGTGTTCTGGTTATAACTCAAATCTTTGTGGATAAAGGTGAGACTTGTGGAAATGAGATGAAATGTGGTTTCTCTCTCCTTCGAAAGTAAATGAAAAATATCACGAGAATGTGTTCCCCATCCAGGGAGCAAACTTTTTTTTTTTTTTAAAAAAAAGCACTCCTCGGAGATGTAAGGGATTGCTCATAGCCTTCCAGAGCTATGTGCTGAGAAGGAACAGCTGGTGAGTGAGGGTGCCCTTGGGTTTGTTGCTTAAAATGGTTTTATTTGTGTGGTTCTTTGGAGGTTAAAAGTCCCTAAACAGTAGTAATTCCTTCACTAAAATACGAAAGGATAGCTATGGTTAACTCTAGGTTAGAGAAAGAGGGGCTTTTATGTCTGTCTTACACTCTGCCTTCTGGAGTGTTTATATTTTATGTCAGTGGATTATGTTTATAATATTTAAGCTAAAAAAAAACCCTAGAAATTGATAAATCTACTCCATATTAATGGATAAAAAATTTTAAAAACTAACCTAAAATGTGTCACTTCCTCTCTTTTGCAAACTTTCTAAGGGTAAACCTAATTTTGAATCTTACCATTTTCTCTTAATTTTTCCTTATGGGGGGCACATGTTTAACTTTTAGTAACCTGAAACTATGAATGCAGCGGAAGAAAAATTCAACAACTAGAAAAATTCTAGTTCTTACATCTTTTCAAACTCTTATCCCTGATGTTGCAAGCAAGCAGCTGATCCCCTTCAGGGCGCAGCTGTATCCGTGAACAGTACAAATGCAGGAAGAAGATGTGTGCCAGTAAGAAAAGGTACAAAAGTGGGATTAACAACCTGCCAGCGTTAGAAGAGATAGAAGTTCAGATGATAACATAGTGCCTGTAATAAACAGGTGAAAGACTGGGGCTGGAGGTCAGGACAGGTCTCAGCTAATGAGTCCAGCTACAAGCCACCCCTGGGTGCTTCCTTTCCATCTTCTGGACAGAGTGGCCCCTCCTGCGTCACAGGGAGGGAAGCCCCTGTCTGAGGGGAGAGGGGGACCAGAGACCACCCTGGCCACCTGTTGGATGCAGATGCCTGAGGCCTAAGCTAGCCAATCCCTTTCTGGCCACAGAAGTTCAAAGGATGGAAGAAAATCAGGAAAATCACAATGATAATTCTTTATATTTAAGTGCTACAATTAAAAAACAATTAAAACTTTAATGGTTTTAATGGACCAAATGGTTTATTTTTTCCATGGCTTCATCTTACACTTGGAGTGCCAGACACAACCATGTCTGACGGTACAGTCTATTTCTAAATGCACAGACACTTTAAACATACAAAATACTCGTTCTTACATGACATTCAGTCCCACTGTTGCGCCGCTAAGACTGACAGCTTCTTCAGCAAGCCGACCCATCTTTTGTTACCCCAGAGTCCTGTATGTACTCGATGATGTATTCCTCCGTTTGACCTTGCCTTCAGTTTTCACCCACCTCATATGATTGTTGTGTCGATTATATGGATACAAAAGTTGTTAGGACAGTGTGTTAACTGCGAGCAGTAGTATTTTTTGTTTGCTAGCCCATAGCCGGAGAAGGCAATGGCACCCCACTGCCTGGAAAGTCCCATGGACAGAGGAGCCTGGTGGGCTACAGTCCATGGGGTTGCTAAGAGTTGGACACGACTGAGCGACTTCACTTTCACTTTTTGCTTTCATGCACTGGAGAAGAACCCACTCCAGTGTTCTTGCCTGGAGAATCCCCGCACAGAGTCGGACACGACTGAATCGACTTAGCAGCAGCAGCCCATAGCCACCCTACATGAGTTGATTTTCATCTGTCTTGTTTACTGCTTATCCTCAGCATCTAGCAGAGTGACCAACACATAAGTGGATAAAAGAATAGTGTTAATGGCACAAATTTTTCTCTTGGTCAATGAGCTCTACACTCCTTGAGGATTTTTTGAAATCTCTCATTGTGCTGATGGCACAGTAAGAACTTAAAAATATTTGTTGGGTAAACACAGAAGCTGTGTACTCATCACACAGTTGAAACGAAACCCTCACCTGCTCCGTGGTGGGTGGAACTGCAGTTGCACTGACAATCCCAGCTACCATGTTCCAAGCGACTGTTAGGGATGCGCCAGCTTCCCGCCTACATTCATTCCTTCAGCAGCTCTCTTCTTGTGCACCAGGCTGTGCCAAGCACAGAGGTCACCCATGGGAACCACCCTGGGGAAGAAACAGAGCCTGTGCTGCTCTGAGTTTATAGTTTATGACAGGACAGCAGTGCCCTTCCCTTGCGCCTCAGCCTGCGCAGGGTCATCAGTTCCGCCTCCTCGCGCCTTCTGCACTTGCAGTCCTGGAGGTGGCCTACTTTAACCAGTTCTGTTCTTCGGACTTGTTTACTTTGTCCTAGTTTGGGAGAAAGGAGGAAAAGAGGGATGTATGAGCAAGTTAAGTTCAAGAGGAGTTCCTTAGGTAGTTTGTAAGCAGTCTTTGTAAAGTTGGCTGTATGGGAGGAGTAGGTGAGAAACAAAACATAGCAAAAGTTTCAGAAGTTTTGATTCCCCTTACCAGCAACAGAACTATATTTAAAACAAGCAAGCTATTTTTACATTATTTTGAGTTTTTGAACTATATTTCTGATTGCAAGGGCTTGGATTTTAATGCAAAGCAGAATGACCCGTCTCATGGGCTCTGATTGAGGGACGTTTGTTAGAATTGTTCCAGGTATCATGTAAGAGTGGTGTTTGGAAAGAACTAATGAACTAAAAAAGGAATATCACTGGATATTTGAAATCAGTAATTTACCACTGACCATTGAACAACACGGGTTTGAATTTTCTCACGTTCACTTATACTTGGATTTTTCTCAGTAGTAAAATCAGTAATGCTGTATTGATGGAATCTGTGGATATAGAGGGCCGACTGTGCTCACATTTTCAACCATTGAGCGAACGGGTGCCCCTAACCCTCTCATTGTTCAGGAGTCAACTGGACTTTGGTCTGGTAAAGTTCCTGTTGCTCGTTACATATCAATACCTGGGGACTTTCTGAACAAACACAACTTAGCACACAAGACATTCTTCCTGTAGTTTCATTGCTTTTAACTCCATGACACACCTTTTTAAATTAATAACTGGGCAGACAGGAACACTTATGGTCTAGCGCACCCTATAGCCTGCAAAGTATGTGTCTGTTGACAGCTATTTTAAACCTAGTAATTAATCAGTCACTGTTTCCTTAATAAATACCATCTATCTTGGTAAAGTCATATACTTATAAGTGGTATTCAAGTTATATTAAAGATATTTGCATTTCTTATTTTTACTATGTCAATCTAGATTGCCTGGGTATTTTTTTCATACCCATCTCCCTTAGACTCTGCATTTTCAAGGTCTAAGGGAGCTCTTCCTTCAATCACCTTTGGGTCCTGTATGTCGAGCGTAGGGCCAGGCTCACTGTATGTGGGTCGTAAGGACTGAACAAGGCTATTGTTGTTTCACAGGCCCAAACATGAGGACTTTACAAAGTTGTGTATGTGTTAAGTCGCTCCAGTTCTGTCCAGCTCTTTGTGACCCCATGGACTGTAGCCCAACGCTCCTCTATCCGTGGGGTTCTCCAGGCAAGAATACTGGCGTGTGTTGCCATTTCCTCCTCCAGGGGCTCTTTCCGACCCAGGGATCAAACCCACATCTCTTATGTCTCCTGCTTTGGCAAGCAGGTTCATTACCACTAGCATCACTTGGAAAGCCCCTGAAAGTGTGTCAGTCGTTCAGCTATGTCCAGTCTTTGCCACCGCGTGTACTGTAGCCTGTCAGGCCCTCTGTCAGTAGGATTTCCCAGGCAAAGTGAAGTGACCCATAAGTCCACATTATCTAGTATCTGTCTGTCATTGCCATGATAGATTGATCTCCCCCCTGCCCCCCCCCCCCCCCCCCCCACCACATGAGTACCAGAAAAGAAGGCGATCTCCAGATTCTGACTGAAAGTTATGTAGTAGTTGTCCTGGCACTGTGGCTATAGGAAGGATTATTTCCCTTCCTTCAAATAAGAACATGGACCTCTAGGAACCAAGCAAAAATGGGTACTAGTATTATCATAGCTGGAATTTCAAGAATTCTTTTTTAACTTCTGACGCTCAGGTATTACTTCCTTTGAAGTTAAAGGTCCAAAAGTTGCTTAAATTCTGGTGCGGTGTCCCTGGATCCCCTTGCTGATAGAAGCCAGTATGGGCCAGGCATTGCTTCCACGTCCGATAACACTGGCAGTTGGCAAGCTGGGATTGCTTGCTCTCGGTGCTGCCCTGAAATTCATGCAGCTGTATGGAGTCACAGTACTGGCTGGACCTTGGACCCAGTATAATCATCTACACTTAAAACCACAAGGAAAAGTGGTTTCAGATGATTCCACTCACAGACAGATGTGAAACTTCTGTCTGGTAAAGTAAAATGAAACTTCATAGTGTTCAATAGGGTTCAGGCTGTTGGTTTTTTTTCCCAAATTATGTTACCAGAGGATCGTGAACACTGATTGCCTATAACATGATTCTCCCTCCACGATTTTCTTAAAAGAACAACCATGGAAACCTAGTGCAGCAGTTTACTGGGCGGGATAGCCCTGGGACATCATTTTCTTGACAGGTTTGATTTTGTCCAAAAGATTTGAACAGTTACAGAACACACTTCTTTCTCACCTCAGTGTATTGGGACCTTTTTATTCTGCTTAATTGTGCTTGGCTTCAGAGCAGTTTTGGTGGCCTCAAGGAGTAGAGAAGGTGTTTTGTTACAGAACTCTGTGTCTTTAAACAATGAAATAAAAGATCCTGGAGATGGGACTGCTTCTAGGTAACGAACCTTAAAGAGGGAGCAGTACATACCTTTGGTTCAGATCACTCTGCTTCTCATCACTTGATTGGTTCTTAAGGAGGTTAGGACCTACCAGGTTCTCAGAACTCTCTCAGAATGTTCTAGGAGAGGCTAAGCCCAGAGAGCTGGCCCTGTGCTTTACTAACCACTGGCCCAGTGGCTTCTTGGGAAGAGGCCATGTGGCGGGGGCGGAGCCTGGGACCCTTGGCACCTCATGGCATCATTTCTAGCATGCCTTTTCCCCTCTGAATGAAGGACCAGCTTGGCAGAAACAATTATCTATAAGCCAAAGCCTGGTTATGGATGAAGAAAGGAAGGGAAAAAGGAAGGCAAAACAATGTTTAAGTCAGTTTCTGAAGCGGGGTTGTGGGGGTCCTCTCCTAGGAAACTGTCCTTCAAGAGGGGCACAATAAGGATGTTTTTTGCCTGGAGAAGCTTTGCCAACCTCCTTCCTCAATTGTAGCTGGAGAGACAACCGCTAATCCAGCAGGAGATTCATCTCCAAATGGCTGGGTTTTCTTTTTCTGCTAATGGATCGGATTGATTGAGTGGCGGAAGTTGCTGCTAAAGCTACATGGGCTTAAGTGCTCTTCAGACCAGGAGCATCGTTCCGTCTGGTCCTGGACCAGTGTTCACAGAAGACAGTAGATAGCCTGCGTCTGAGCACATCCGACTTTTCAGTGGGCAGCAGGCTAGTCAGAAATCACAGCTCTGTAGCCTTGATGAAGGTTACAGTCTTCCCAGGTGTAAGGACAAAAGTCTTCCCAGGTTGCTCAGTGGTAAAGAATCGCCTGCCGGTGTAGGAGATGAAGGAAATGTGAGTTCAATCCCTGGGTCAGGAAAGATCCTCTGGAGAAGGAAATGGCAACCCACTCCAGTATTCTTGCCTGAAAAATTCCATAGACAGAGAAGGCAAGTGGGCTACAGTCCACGGGCTCACAAAGAATCGGACAGAACCGAGTGATTAAGCGTGCACATACACTCTGAGCAGCCTGGGATGTTGAGAAGAGGTGTCAAGGATTTTTTGTTGTTACTGTCTGTTTTTTGTGTTTTTTTTTTTTTTAAACATCTTTATTGCAGTGTAACTTATAAACTATAAAATTAACTCATTTTAAATGTACAATTCAATAAATTTTTAGTAAATTTACAGAATTGTGCAGTTATTACCACAAGCCAATTTACAACATTTCCGTCATCCCACAAAGGTCCTATGTACCCATTTGCTGTCATTTCTCATTCTCAACCCCAGCCCCGGGCAATCACTAATATATTTTCTTTGTCTTTTCTAGATATTTCATAGGAATGGAATCATACAAAAATAGGTATTCTTTTGTGACCAGCTTCTTTCACTTTTGGATAATGGAGTTTATCCATGTTGTACTTTACTCACTTTTTATGGCATTTTTATTCCATTTATGGATGTATCATGTACTCTTGCCTAGAAAATCCCATGGACAGAGGAGCCTGGTAGGCTGCGGTCCACGGGGTCGCTAAGAGTCAGACACGACTGAGTCACTTCACTTTCTTTTTTCCCTTTCATGCATTGGAGAAGGCAATGGCAGCCCACTCCAGCACTATTGCCTGGAGAATCCCAGGGACAGCAGAGCCTGGTGGGCTGCCGTCTATGGGTTCGCACAGAGTTGGACACGACTGAAGCGACTTAGCAGCAGCATGTTTCTTCACCTGTTCACCAGTTAATGGACATTTGAATTGTTGCCAGCAAGATATTTTTTAAAGAACTATATTATCACCTAAATATTTTTAAAGTAATTTAAATGTCAACTTGGAGAAATGTAGAGTTGGGAAGCAAAATTCACAAGGAAAGAATGGCATTTATAGGCTTTGTAAGCCTGTTATGGGGCTTCCCTGGTGGCTCAGTGATAAAGAATCCACCTACCAATCAATGCAGGAGACATGGGTTCAATCCCTGGATTAGGAAGATCCCCTGGAGGAGGAAATGGCAACCCACTCAAGTATTCTTGCCTGGGAAGTCCCATAGACAGAAGCCTGATGGACTCCAGTCAGATGAGACTTAGTGACTAAACAACAGCAAAGCTTGTTATGACTTAGTAGGTAAAGGGCAGAGTCTTGCAGCTTCCATGAGCCTCAGGTTGGGTTAATGAAGCCACGAGCAGTGCATTCCCTCCCTCTGGGGATCCTGGCTGTGGCTGATCAGCCCGCCTAGTCGTTGAGTCTGTGTGCCCATCAGATGAGCTGAAGGCACTGCGTGCAGCTGGTTCATCCAGGAGCACGCACAGCTCTTCAGTTCAGTACATCATTCTAAAAGAATTCAAGAACTGCCACTGTGAGCACATTGGGCATTAGACGGCTCAAGCCTGCGCTTGGTGCTGGAAGTGCAGTGATCCTTGACCTTAATTCATTTCCTTAGTTTTTACTAGGGAGACAGAGTACACAGGTGGTATCCTGTGAGGTAGAGGAAAGCCTTTTGAGGAAAGAGAAGCAAGAAACAGACCTGGAAAGAGGAGGAGGAGGAAGGTCGAGGAAGCATCTCTGAGACCGAGGTGGCCGGGTGTCCAGGAGAAAAGCCTGCAGGCCAGAGAGCAGGATCCTCGCGTTGGCCTGTTGAGAGCACAGCCCAGAGGCCACTATGTCTGGAGCACAGCGATCGGGGTGGGGAGGGGTGGCGGCAGCCCTCGATTGGGGGCTATAGCCGTGCTCTCGGTGCCTGGTCCTACCCTGTGGTGGAAAGGACAGAAGTCACTGTTGACTTTCCTCCTTGGTAGACTCGGGCTCTGTGTGTTCTCTATGCTTAGTCATGTCTGACCCTTTGCGACCCCATGGACTGTAGCCCTCCAGGCTCCTATGTCCGTGGGGATTCTCCAGGCAAGAATACTAGAGTGGGTTGCCATTCCCTTCTCCAGGGGATCAAACCCAGGGATTCCAACCCAGGGATCAAACCCAGGTCTCCTGCATTGCAGGTGGATTCTTTACCAGCTGAGCCACCAGGGAACTACCTGTATCTCTCTTCCCCTGCTTAGATAGTTCAGTCCTGGGTCCTTTTTTAATGCTGAAAAGGGAAACAGTTTATGGTACTTAAACAGTACTCTTCACCTATCAGGCAAAAAAGTGTGATAACACCAAGTGTTGGTGATCGTGGCAGCATAGTGTGGTGGTTGTTGGAACACAGAGTGCTGCAGCCACTTTGGAGAAAGTGTTTGACAATATCAAACAAAAATGAAAAATCTATCATGTACTCTGTGCCCCAGCGATTCTGTTTCTTGGTAAATTCTTCCCTGTGTGCACAGACATGGACAGCTTCTTGCCAAACAGTTGGTATTAGCAGTAGCTTGTAAGCCCTCTAAATGTCACTTAGATGAGGAAGTCAAAAAATTGGCTTATGTGGTTGTGGGGGTCTGGAAAATCTGAAATTACAGGGTAAGCCAGCAGCTGGAAGTCCATGAGCAGAATGTCTTCTTCCTCAGGGAAACCTCAGTTTTATTCTTAAAGCCTTTCAATGGATTGAGTGAAGCCCACTCAGATTATGGAGGATAATCTCCTAAAGGCTACTGGTTGGTAACCACATCTTCAGAAGTCCTGCACAGCAACACCTAAATTAGTATTCAGTTGACTAACTAGGTACGGTAGCAGACACACAAAATTAGCCATCACAAAGGGATACAGAAAGAAGTTAAATAGGAATAAACTCAGTTAACACATATCAAGGTTAACAGGTCTCTGAAGTATAACATTGAATTTTAAAAAAAGCAAGATGTGACAGTAAAATTTATTATATGATACTATTTATTTAATTAAATGCTCAAGCAAAATTACCAATCCTGACTAAATAAATGTGTGTATAAAATGAGTTAGAAAGTTTCCAGTCAAGTATTGGTTCCCTGTGGGGATGAAAAAAAGATATAAGACTTGAATGGGGTGGTTAAAACACCTTGTGGTTTTTGCCATGTAGTTCTGTAACGTTTTAATTCCTTTTCAACAAATGAAATCAACATGACAGTGTTAACCGTTCGTTATTAATTCCCCGAAGGACTACAGGTAGTTGGAGAATCTTCTTTTTCTCCCCTACGCCTTCCCTTTTTTTAAGGAAAGGAAAAGGAGAAAGTCAGAAATATTTGTTTGTCTGGGTAGAACTTGTCCATATTGTATAGCTATTAAAAGACTAATTATACTCATCTAACATCAACATTCAGAAAACTAAGATCATGGCATCTGGTCCCATCACTTCATGGGAAATAGATGGGGAAACAGTGTCAGACTTTATTTTGGGGGGCTCCAAAATCACTGCAGATGGTGACTGCAGCCATGAAATTAAAAGACGCTTACTCCTTGGAAGGAAAGTTATGACCAACCTAGATAGCATATTACAAAGCAGAGACATTACTTGGCCAACAAAGGTCCGTCTAGTCAAGGCTATGTTCTTTCCAGTAGTCATATGTGCATGTGAGAGTTGGACTGTGGAGAAAGCTGAGCGCCAAAGAATTGATGCTTTTGAACTGTGGTGTTGGAGAAGACTCTTGAGAGTCCCTTGGACTGCAAGGAGATCCAACCAGTCCATTTTAAAGGAGATCAGTCCCAGGTGTTCTTTGGAAGGAATGATGCTAAAGCTGAAGCTCCAATACTTTGGCCACCTCACGCAAAGAGCTGACTCATTGGAAAAGACTCTGATGCTGGGAGGGATTGGGGGCAGGAGGAAAAGGGAACGACAGAGGATGAGATGGCTGAATGGCATCACCGACTCGATGGACATGAGTTTTGGTGAACTCTGGGAGTTGGTGATGCACAGGGAGGCCTGGCCTGCTGCAATTCATGGGGTCGCAAAGACGACTGAGCGACTGAACTGAACTGAACATCAAGAGGAGTTTCCCTGGTGGCTCAGCAGTAAAAGAATCTGCCTACCAATGCAGGAGGTGTGGGTTCTATCCCGGGTTGGGAAGATCTCCTGGAGAAGGAAATGGCAACCCACCCAGTATTCTTGCCTGGGAAATCCCATGGGCAGGGGAGCCTGGTGGGCTACAGTTCATGAGGTTGCAAAGAGTTGGACATGACATAGCGACTAAACAACAGCAACAAATCAGGGGTAAGGTTACTAGAAACCTTCCCCAAAGAAAATATTGTAGAAACTTGCATAATTTCTTACCCTAAAATAGTGATCTTTGTCATAAAAGCATTTTTATCTCACTTTATTGCATAATCCTCCTCAAAGAACTTATCTGGAGGCCTGAGGGGTGAGTGCAAAGGTTAGTGCCCGGGTCTGACGCTACCTGTTGGACCTTCAGGAAGGTTTTTGTATTTCACATCTCAAATTTTCATGTCTCATCTGCAAAATGGGGGTGATAACTGTTGCATTGTTAGGGTCTGAAGAGAGAACCCAAGTGAGGTGCCAGGCCTAGAGCCTGAAACATAGACTCTGGAGCATCAAAATGCATTTCAGAAAGAAAAAAGGAATCGAGTTTCCAACTGGATAGAGCAGATAATAATTACACCTCCAGTTTTCTTGGTACCGCTTCTGGAGGTTTTTGTACTCGTGGTCTCTCTCACCCTGACATAACACTTTGAGGCAGGAGAGCCCAGATCATTTGTTTTCACCTTACTGAGAGGAAGCGGTGGTGCCTGGAGACTTCTAAGTAAATAGGAGTGCTCATCCCTCTGAAGAGAAGACTAATAACTTCCGAGCTCCTGTCTTGCGACATTAGTTGCTGTAGTTGACTCAGGGCACTAGGAGTCAGGTGCCCTGAAGAGCGCACAGTAAGTGTTCCATAAATGTTAGTTATTATTCCATGGAATGCTCATACCCCTCATGAGGTAAAAATGAGTTTTTGCCATCTTACAGAGGAGACGGGCTCAGCAAGGATAGATGTGATTTGCCCAAGGATTCGAGGCCATGGGGTTTTTATGCCATGTTCCCCACCCCTCGTGTTTCTGGCTATTGGGATGGCATGTTACATAGTATCTGTTGGTGTTCACTTGCTAAGCCGTGTCTGACTCTTTGCAACCCTGTGGACTGCAGTATACCAGGCTTCCCTGTCCTCCACTATCTCCTGGAGTTTGCTCAAATTCGTGTCCATTGAGTCTGTAATGCTACCTAACCATCTCATCCTCTGCCACCCCCTCTTCTGCCTTCAATTTTTCCCAGCATCAGGGTCTTTTCCAATGAGTCAGCTCTTCCCATCAGGTGGCCAATGTATTGAAGCTTCAGCTTCAGCAACCGTCCTTCCAATGAGGATTCAGGGTTGATTTTCTTTAGGATTGACTGATTTGATCTTCTTGCTGTCCAAGGGACTCTCTAGAGTCTTCTCCAGCATCACAATTTGAGAGCATCAGTTCTTCGGCACTCAGATGATGCTAATTGATCTGTAATACAAGTTGATAGCTGGTAGCCTGGACAGATCTTACAGACTGTTCACATTTGACTGGTAGGAAGCATTTTTGTGTATTTATATCTTTGAATATGAGTACTTTTGTTCTAACTTAATAGTTCAAACAAAAACATCTCTTGTCTAATTTTCTTGGCTTCTGCTCCCCATTCAAGGTGGGCATGAACACATGGCTCTTCAGACCATCAGTTAGTCCACAGGTATCCACCCTTTTGCTAGATTTACTCACCATTACTTTCCCTAAGGGCTCCCCAAGGTGGCTCAGTGGTAAAGAACCCATCTGCCAATGCAGGAGATGAGGGTTTGATCCCTGGGTCGGAAAGAGCCCCTGGAGAAAGAAATGGCAACCCACTCCAGTATTGTTGCCTGGGAAATCCCATGGACAGAAGAGCCTGGGAGGCTACAGTCCATTGGGTCACAAAAGAGTTGGACACGACTTAGCAACTAAACAGCAACAGCTTTCTCTAAAGGCAGGGGATGTAATCACATACTGATGATGTCAGTCTAGAAACTGCAGCTTCCAACAACACCTGGAAGAAGGAAGTGAGATTTTCTATTAATACAAATGACTTCTAGCTAGAAGTAATCTCAGTTAGCCCTGTTGTTGTTCAGTCACTCAGTCGTTTGTCTGACTCTTTGCGACCCCATGCCCTGCAGCACGTCAGGCTTCTCTCTCCTTCACCATCTCCTAGAGCTTGCTCAGACTCGTGTCCGTTGAGTCAGTGATGCCATCCAACCATCTCATCCTCTGTCATCCCCTTCTCCTGCCTTCAATCATCCCCAGGATCAGCATCTTTTCTAATGAGTCAGCTCTTCACATCAGGTGGCCAAAGTATTGGAGCTTCAGCTTCAGCATCCGTCCTTCCAATGAATATTCAGGATTGATGTCCTTTAGGATTGATTGGTTTGATCTTGCAGTCCAAGGGACTCTTAAGAGTCTTCTCCAACACCACAGTTCAAAAGCATCAATTCTTCAGTGCTCAGCCTTCTTTATGGTCCATCTCTTACATCCATACGTGACTGGAAACTATAGTTAGCCCTTATGAACAAGTATTTTTGTCACATGAAATTAAAGGGTGCCTTATTTAAGATTTGTGACATTGCTAGATTAATTCACATGAGATTATTTAAAATAAAATATCAAAAATTTCAAAGATACATACAGTACCTGAATCAAATTATAAAAAAACCCATATTAGAGATTCTTAAATCACTTTTAAAGCTTATTCTAGTGTAACTATAACCCACACTTTTCAACTGAGAAAAGTTTTCAACAGCTGAAATATCAAATAATTTGTCCTTGGTCTTGTAGAGAATTGACAAAAGAAATGAAGAGAGAAACTACTGCTTAGGAATTTGAGATCAGCTCAGTTTAACTATCTGTCTCATCATATTTGTATTTATGCTTTATAAATACCCTGTAGTTTCATACTGGTAAAGGTAATAATTTTCAATAATGAAAGAAAAATCTAAATGGTGAGAAAGTTAAAGCCATCATAAGATTGTGTAATACCTTTTAAAATTATGATCTGTAACTATGCACGAGGCAGAGGAATTGTATGAGCTAAACAGAGCAACTAGAAATCTGGTGGGATGTGCCTGTAGGTTTGCAGTGGCCTTTTCCTCAGCCGTCTGGCGACTAGCCAGGGACAGATCCCCGAGGACCCGGCGCTCTTGTGACAGGACCAGCCCTCTTCACTACGAGGTGCAGCGCAGGTACGGCAGAGCCATCTTTTTTCACCTAGAAGATCCATGTTCTTCCCTGGATGGAGAGGAAACTCATTTTGGTTCAGACTGTTTTGACACATTATCCCCCTCGCTGAGCAGTAACGTTGGAATACATCCTAGGCTTTTATTATTGATGGTAACAAAATAGTGATTCTTGGCCCAATAATGCCTTTTATAATGTATTTTGTTTTTATACTTGGAATCTTAAGCCTTTTATTCTTAGTGCCAAACTTAAAATGACTTTGTTCATTACTGCTCTTGATTCTAAATTTGAGTCTCTAAACAATTCAGTTCTTGGCGAGCCTTGACACAGCATGGCCTTTGACCCAACTACTGCCCTACCCCCTGAGAATTTAGGACCCGTCCAATTCACAAGGACATCCATTGCTATGATAAAAATTTTGCAAATTGTGAATTTTGACAGCCACACTGCATTTCTGTTTCTGAGTTTAAAAATACACGTACTTCAGCTGAAATAGCTAGATTAATGGCCAACAGCCAGTGGAGAAGTGGATTTTCCACTATTCAAAGAGGCTAGAATTTCCAGGGGAACCATTTCTGTAGCAAAACCTAAAATAAAGAATTGAAGTATATGTTGATCTTCCAAGCTTAAAAATTACTGTATTGTTTTCTCTGAAGTAAATGGTGGTCCCTTGTCTTAGTTGAACTTTTTCCAGTTGAATCATTTGGATAGTGGTTTATGCTTGGTATTAACTTTGGAAGTTCTCATGAATTCATTGTTTTTGAAATTTTAAGAGAGGAATTATATGTAAACAGTCCAAGAATTCTATCAAGAAATCAAATTCTATTTTCCCATTATTTGAGTAAAGCTGATGGCTGGATGGCGTCACTGACTCGATGGACGTGAGTCTGAGTGAACTCCAGGCGTTGGTGATGGACAGGGAGGCCTGGCGTGCTGCGATTCATGGGGTCGCAAAGAGTCAGACACGACTGAGCGACTGGACTGAACTGAGAATAATCTTAGGAAAGAACACAGAGCTTAGCGTCTTGCTGCTTTTCTGCTAGAAGGCAGGTTGCTCTGTATTGGTGTCCTTGCACATATTACCTAGACTCAGGCACGTGGGATTATAGTAAGAATTTTAAATGATGTTTCAAAACAGTTTTATCTTTTTGTTGGAAAGCAACCATTTTCTAAAGAAGTTATTAAAAATTTTAAAACTGAAATCTCATACATTGCCTATGGGAATGTAAAACAGTACAGCCAACTCTGGAAAACAGCTTGGCAGTTTGCTATGAAGTTAAACATCCACCTGCTGTGTGACGCAGCAGTTAACTACCAGGTGTTTATTCTAGAGATAGGGACACTCATGTTCACACACGAGTTTGTACGTGATTGTCCATATCAGGTTTATTTGTAATTGCTGAAAACTGAAAACGACCCAGATGGTTGACGGTGCAATGGATAGACTATGATACATCCATACCCTGGACCACTGACAGAAGAGAAAGGAATAAGCTGTTGATACACCCAGCAACTTGGGGGGTTCTTAAGGACATTGTGCTGAGTGGAAAAATCAGTTTCTAAAGGCCACATACTGTACAACTCCACCTATATTACATCCTCACAGTGACAAAATTATGATGATTGAGATCAGCGGTTGCCAGGGGTCAGGGTGGTTGGGCTATAAAGGGGTAGCATCCTGGAGACCTTTGTGTTACTGGAAGAGTTCTGTACCATAATTGTGGTGACGGTTATACAAATCTATACGTGTGATATAATTTCATAGAAACAAGGCACACACCCTGCAAATTAGAGGTATAACAACTGGTAAATCCAAATAAGGTGTGTAGTTTAACTGTGTTGTACCAATGTTGGTTTCCTGGTTTAGATGATGTACTTTGGCCATCTAAGTTCCCATGGGCAGAAGCATACATGGGACCTTTTATACAGTTTTTATAACTACTTGTGCGCCTTAAGCTATTTCAAAATTAAAAACTTAAAAGAATTGAGGAAAGATGATAAAAATAGCAGCTATGGTGACAGGTCCCCATGATCAGGCACTAAGACTGACTGGCTTGCCAGGGGACTGGTGAGAGGTCAGCCTCGGCTCTGGGGCTTCATGGCTTCTGGCAGTGAATGAGGCTCAGCTGACTGGCTCCAGCAAGACAAGCTGAGTGGACTTCCAGTTAAGCGTGGCCCATTGACCTCATATGTTTTTCTTCTCTTCCGAGAGTACATTAAAATGATGGCAAAGGAACTTAAACCCCCTGTAAATCCATAGTGTAGACACCTGAGAAAGGAAATATCTATTGACTAAAAGCCTAAAGAAATTTGGGGTGATAGAGATGGACAGAGGTGTGATAACTGCCTTACCCTGAAGAGAGGAGCGCCGCAGAGAACTGAGCCCTTCACCCCAGAGAGCCGCCTAGGCTGCTGAGCAGGCCCCGCAGGAGGAGGGAGCCGCAGGGCCAGGACAGGCGTGACTCAGGCGGCTCGCCTCCAGGCCCCCTGCCTGCCCCAGCCGCCACTGTCACAGCTGCTCCCTCTGCCTGGCAGCCGAGGTGCAGTCTCAGTCCCCAGCCGAGGGACTGAAACTCAGAAGTCAGCACAGTGAGCTGTGGGATACCCAACCGCCTTCCAGACCTGGGAAAGCCGACTCCCTGGTGACTGCCATTCCCCCCCACCCTCAAGGGATAGGAAGTTAGAAGTTTCTCTGGAGAGACCCAGTGGCCCTTGGTTACTGTCTCTTGTCTAGTTTCTTTACAGCTGACTTGCTGTCCAGTTGTTTAGAATGAAGCTGCCTAGTCAGTAGCCACCCTGAATGCACGTGCACACACTTCCAGCCAGCGTTTTAGGGCTTGATTCCTAAATACAAACTGATAGTCAAGGATCACCAGACATTTGAGGAATGCCTCCAACATGAAAGACAGTTAGATACCAAACAGTGGGGGACTGGCAGATAATACCCTTCAAATTACAGTTTACTCAGATAAGAGATGATACCACATCCATAAAACAAGAACAGGATGCCTTTTAAAAGGAATAATCAAAAAACTTGAAAGAGCCCAAAAATATATCAAAAGTTTTAAAAACAGAAGAGTTGGAAAGTAAAGTTGAGGCTATCTGTCAGAGACAGAACAAAAAAACGAAGAATCAGAGGAAAAGGGTAAGATGATTAGAGAATAAATCCAGGTTATATAAAATCCTTCTCAGAGTTCCAGAGAATGAAGAGATGAGAATCAAACAGGAATGTTTTTCAGACCTGAAGCATGTGATTTTCTCTATGGATAGGGTCTGCTTGAGTGCCAGTAAAGTAAATTTAAAAATACCCACAGTGAGACAGACCACTGTAGTTTCAGAACACAGGAATAAAGAGAAGGGTTCTAGGAATAAGCCCCTTCCCCTGCGCCATCTCATTTAAAAAAAAAAAAAGTCATATACAAATGACAGCTGACTTCTCAGTAGCAAAACTGGATATTATCACATATATATGGAATTTAGAAAGATGGTAACGATAACCCTGTATGCGAGACAGCAAAAGAGACACAGATGTACAGAACAGACTTTTTGATTCTGTGGGAGAGGGAGAGGGTGGGATGATTTGGGAGAATGGCATTGAAACATGTATAATATCATATAAGAAATGAATTGCCAGTCTAGGTTCGATGCAGGATACAGGATGCTTGGGGCTGGTGCACTGGGATAACCCAGAGGGATGGTATGGGGAGGGAGGTGGGAGGGGGGTTCAGGAGTGAGAACTTATGTACACCCGTGGCGGATTCATGTTGATGTATGGCAAAACCAATACAGTATTGTAAAGTAAAAAATAAATAAATAAAAAATAAAATAAAGACAGTGGAGGGCTTCCCTGGTGACTCAGTAGTAAGGAGTCCTCCTTATCCAGCAGGCCTCTCCCTTGCCTCAGAGCAACTAAGCTGGTGCGCCACAGCTGCTGAGCCTGTGCTCCCGAGCCCAGGAGCCTCGGCTACTGGCACGCCCTAGAGCCTGTGCTTGCTGCAGCTAGAGAAAAGCCTGTGCAGCAACAAAGACCCAGCACAGCTGAAAACAAATAAAATTATTTAAAAGAAATAAAGACAATAATATATAAGGAGCAGTATCTTTTAAATCCTGAGGGAAAATCACTTTCAACCTGAAATACTCTGCCCAGCGAAATACCAATCAAACATCAAGGTGAATATGATTTCAGACACATGGGGACTTACACCTACCTCCTATGTCATTTCTCAGATCATTCTTATAGAATGACCTCCAGCAAATCGGGATGAATGAAGAAAGAGGAAGATGTGGAACCCAGCTAATGAGACTCTCTCACATGGAGGACCAAAAAGGGACAGTGAGGGCAACAGCGTGGCAGGAAACGGTCATGCTGGGCTGAGCAGGAGGACAGAGAGTCCTTGGGGACGTTCTGGGAGAAAAAAAAAAATTGAAGATTAACTGACAACTTCGGCTTGAAAAATGTCAGTAGGCTTCTGTTAGATTTCATGGAGTGTGAGGAAGATGCATGGAAAAATCTAAGGAAGCATTAGAATGAGACTTGTTAATCTCAGGAGAAACAAAAAGGTGTAGCAAGAAAGGAAGCACAATTCTTGGTGCATTCTTTGCATTGTAGTGACCAGTATTTACAAAGTTTAATAAATATTGACTATTGATTTGCCAGGAAACTGCTGTTATGTAGAAAAGACTGGGAACAAGGAAAGTAGAGTTATTTACCATAGCAGAAGGCCAGTGATTATTGTTCAAAGTCAAGAAGTCAAGAATATTAATCAAAACGATGGCAGTAAATACAGAAGAGCACTTTCAGTGGAGCTGTTACATGGGAGTAAGGCCAGGGAGGGGGAAGGGTTGAGGCAGGGATTATTTTCCATGATAAGCCTCTATCAGTGTCTAATAAAATGCATCTAATAAAATAAAAGTTGATAAATAAACTTTTAATAATATTAAATAAAAGTTATAATGTTTTTAAATAAAGAACAGTTATAATAAAAGTTATTATGTTCTTTCTCCCCCACAACATGTAATGGAGAACCTCTTTATCCCCAAGAATACATGCGTCATGTTTTCACCCCTGTGAAAGTTGTGTGGTTTTTTTATTCTTTGTTGCTTGGGCCTCTACAAACAAGGTACACATTTTGGTGGAGGCAGGCAGTAAAGAGGATTTGACTGGCCTACCTGGAAAGATTAATATTGTGAAGCTTATTGTTTGTAGGTGGGACAAATATATTCAGTCAGCAAATATATTCAGAGCCTCATAGGAATGATTTCTTGTCTGTAAGATCAGATTTAGGATAGCATTTTTAATGTTCTAAATAGTTGCCTGTCTTACACTTGTCATAGCACTTCTCTCTCTGTTTATGACCTTCTCTTGATGTGGAAATTACGCTTTTAAAAATGAAATCCGTGACATCTGCAGAGATGAGAGCATCATGAAGCCCAGAATGGGAAACCACATCTCCACCTCCACTGCTGTGAGCACCGGGCCTGGTGCCTACTCCACAAATACGTAACGAATGAACTGATGGCCGGGAGAAAATGCCAGTGCCCACCTACAAAGAACGTTCCCGGCTGTCCTGTGTCCTTGAGCCATCCACACCCATCCCCCTCCTAGTAATTAGGCAGAGTAAAAACAGCTCTTAGAAATGTCTGTTCTATTGCTCAAATTCCTGTCCATTGAGTCAGTGATGCTATCTAACCACCTCATCCTATGCCACCCTCTTCTCCTCCCGCCTTCAATCTTTCCCAGCACCAAGGTCTTTTCCAGTGAGTTGCCTCTTCGCATCAGGTGAGGTGGCCAAAGTATTGGAGCTTCAACTTAAGCATCAGTCCTTACAACGAATATTCAGGCTTGATTTCCTTTAGGACTGACTGGTTTGATCTCCTTGCAGTCCAAGGGACTCTCAAGAGTCTTCTCCAACACCACAGTTTGAAAGCATCAATTGTTTGGCACTCAGCCTTCTTAATGGACCAAAAATCTTTATTGATAGCCAAAACACTGTCCGTATACTTAAGTTCCTGTCATGCACCCGTGTTTCCTATTACTAGTGTGATGGCCATTAACTTACCTAAACCCAAAAGGAGCACTGGCTTCTGAACTGACAGCCCCCTGCAGGGTGTGCTTTGTGGGGACTGTATGTCTGCTGCAGACTCCATTCACAGTCCATTCTAGGCAGCTCCGGGGCAGGCGTGGCCAGGGTCACGTGGCCGTACCAGTTCCCTCAGTCAGGATGGATGTGCTCTTTCCTGCTTTTGAATCAGCATCCATGACTTTGTGGACGGTACCACTGGGCACACATGGGGATCCTCGGCTATGCAGATGACAACCTCTAAAGGTTACTTGGTCTAGTGGTCACTTATTTTCTTAATTTGGTTTTTTGTTTGCTTTTCAGAATGTAATGGAACAGTTCAATCCTGGGCTACGAAATTTAATAAACCTAGGGAAAAATTATGAAAAAGCTGTTAATGGTAAGTGTCTGTTTTCTAAATTTATAAATATAGAGGGCATACAAAAGCCACTCATTAAATATTTTACTTAATTATTTTTAAATACTTGCTACTTAATTTCTAAAATATCTTTAAATTGGTACCGTTTATAATTAATCTACAGAACTTTTCAATGGTAGGATATTAGTTTATTTGAAATGACTGAATTGAATAATAGACTACTATAAGTGGCATATCTTAAATATCAGATTTTGCTTTTTGAAACTGCTTAATCTTTTATATCATTAAAATATAAACATGGTTTCTACTTTATAAACCAGATTCTTTGTAAACCAATATATTAAAAAGGTAGTTAAAATGTTAGGATCCTAAAGCATAGGAATTACTCTCCTTTTTATTTATATAGAAGAATTTCTGTATCTTTGAGTGTATCATTGGTGGGGGGGCAATGTATCACTTTTGCTAGTAATATGAGAAATAGATGTTTAGCCTGAGTAGAAAAACATCTAAATTAAAAGTTGAACTTAGATTCTCATTTAAAATGGACTCAAGCATTAGCTTTCGTCTCTCTGTGAACTAGAGTCAGTTGCTGGTTTGAACAGATTTCGTTTGAGGAAGGTGATGTGCGTCTACACGTGCATTCCCCTCCCCAAGGCGGGTGTTGTCAGTGATCACCTTGAAAATAATCATCAAATTCTAACACGGTCAGAACCATTCTCCATATGTAGCACGTGTCACCCTCCGCCAAACATTCAGATCCCAGTTTTACCGTCTGCCCTGATTCACTAGGACCAAACTAGAAAGTTTAGTTTCCAACAGTTTGAGATTTGAAGAAGCCTTCAGGTCAAGCTCTGTGTCTCTTCTTCCCGTCTTGCTTCTGTCCTTCACAATACCCCCACCTCCAGCTGCTCCCTGGTGATGTTTTGAAAATAAACCTGCGCCCTCACACCCTCAGCCTGAGCATGTGCCAGGAAAGGGGAGGTGCTGGCAAGACTTGGGACGTTGGATGACAGGCGCTTTGCTGTTGCAGTCGCTGCCCCCATAAACTGCTTGTTGACTTTCCTCTGGATGTTGGTGCTCTCGGCTGGTGTCCAGTGTCAGGAAGTGCAGCAGGCCTGGCCTTTTCCTCCCTCACGCCCCCGGCAGTACGGACAACTTCTGTGGGTGCCCCCTCCCTCTTTTAACAAGCTGGAGCCTTGTTTTGCAAGCTGATTCTCCCCTGATGAGGGGGTGGGGGCCTTCCCTGGTGGCTCAGAAGGTAAAGAATCCACATGTAATGCTAGAGACTCCGGTGTGATCCCTAAGTCAGGAAGATCCCCTGGAGAAGGGAATGGCTACCCACTCCGGTATTTTTGCCTGGAGAATTCCAGGGACAGAAGAGCCTGGCAGGCTACAGTCCATGGGGTCACAAAGCGTTGAACATGACTGAGCGACTAACACTTTTACTTTTTTCTCCCCTGATGATCACCCAGTCACAAGAACACAAAGTTGTCGCCTTATCCATCACCATGAAGGAGAGCAGTCTGACCTGCAATTGTTTTTTTCCTTTCTAGCATGAGCTGCCTCTCTGAGACAGAGATTTATAAAGTGACGCAGTGAACAGCCCACAGCTTAGCCTCCTGCTAACAGGACTTCTCCCCAGAGGCCTCTTATCACTTTAATACCTCCTGAGGCCTATTTTGCACTTCATAAGGTGTTTCCAGAATTTCTGCAGGCCATCTGTTTTTAGCTGAAGCCACTGAGAAACTTCAATAAAACATGTCAAGTCCTTGGTAAGAATCTGTAGTACAGTCAGTGATGCCACGTGTGCAGTCAGGCAGCAGGCACTGCTCATGAAGAGCACAATCAGGGGGTCTGAGCAGGAAGTCAGGAGAAGAGCAGGCAGGAGGCGTGCGGGAGCTGAGCGGGCTGACAGGTGGCAGCAGGCAGCCGCTGCTGTCTCGTGCTCCAGACAGAAGAGACAGCCTGCAAGCCGAGCCCCGGGGTCCACACTCGCATGGGTGCAGGAGTAGCAAACTTAAGGTGGAATGAGGTCCCGTTATTAGCGTATTTGGATGCAGCATCGGTTACCTGTTGCTGTGTAACACGCTGCCCCTGAGTTTGATGGCTTCAGATGACAATAGTTCGCTATTTCCAATGGTCCTGTAAAAGCAGTACAGTTGCCTGTATGCCCGAGACTCTGCACTGCAGTCAGAATCAGCTGGGGCCAGGGCTGGGCTCACCTGCTTTCTCAGGCCTGGCTGGCTGTCCCAAGAGTACAAGCCCCGTGGGAGTTATGCCTGCTTCTACCCCATTGGCCAAAGCAAGTCACATGACCAAACCACTCCTCTGTGTCCTAGACAACACCACCAGCTGGGAGGTATGATTCATTGAAGGCCACAGTTGTAAAAATCCACGATGAACTCTGTGGAGTGAGACAGGCTCCCCCTGGGCAGTGGGAGGCCACTGAAGCTTTTTGAGCAGAACTATAACTTAGTGAAAACATATTTTAAGGAAAATTTTTCTGGTGGAAGTGTGTAGTTTAGGTTGATGAAATAGCTGGTCAGCCACTAAATGAAAACTAATAAGCTTCATTCCTTAAAACAGTAGCTGGTATAAAATCTCTAATATATTCACAAGAGGAAGCACGATTATGAAAATACCAGTTTCTTTTTTTTCTGGATAAATAATTTTTACATTAACACAGCTTTATCATAAAAGCAGGATATTTTACTAGACTAAGAAGGTTTAATAGTTTTAAATATAAGTCAACAGTGAAACTGGAAAAATTTGAAACTGTTGAAATTGAAAAAATTTCAATGTAGTTTGTGGATACAGACCAAAAATTTTGTTTGTGTTGTGTAATCCTGTATTACCCTTCTCCTGCTAATTTGCTTTTCAGCTTATCAGTACCTCACAATTTAAAATCTTCCCACTAAAATATTACATATATTAACTTGACAGCTTACTGGCTATAAGCCTTGTTTTTAGGTGGAGTCACCTCTTTTTCAGTGCTAGCTGAGACCAAAGAGTCAAAAAGCACCATGATTTGAACTGAGGAAGTGACCACGCCAGCTGGCCTTGCGTGCACTGCCTCTGTTTCTTCACTGACCTTGGGTCTGGCCCAGAATGTCTCTGCTCTGCTCCCCTTCATGAAACAGGGTGGTAACATCAGCACCCTGTGATGCCGTCTAGTAGATGAATCAACTTTAGTAGCGATTTGGAGAGTCTACCTAAATGCTATTTGTTGTTGCCCTTTTTTTGATAATTATGCTTTATGGTTATCCTCAGTTCAGTTCAGTCGCTCAGTCGTGTCCAGCTCCCCGCGACCCCATGGACTGCAGCACGCCAGACTTCCCTGTCCATCACCAACTTCCAGAGTTTACTCAAACTCACGTCCATTGAGACGGTGATGCCACCCAACCATCTCATCCTCTGTTGTCCCCTTCTCCTCCTGCCCTCAATCTTTCCCCACCTCAGGGTCTTTTCAAATGAGTCTGTTCCTCACATCAGGTGGCCCAAGTATTGGAGTTTCAGCTTTTCAGCATCAGTCCTTCCAATGAATATTCAGGACTGATCTCCTTTAGGAGGGACTGGTTGGATCTCCTTGCAGTCCAAGGGACTCTCAAGAGTCTTCTCCAACACCACAGTTCAAAAGCATCAATTCTTCGGCCCTCAGCTTTCTTTATAGTCCAACACTCACATCCACACATGACTACTGGAAAAATCATAGCTTTGACTAGATGGACCTTTGTTGGCAAAGTAATATCTCTGCTTTTTAATATGCTGTCTCGGTTCGTCATAACTTTTCTTCCAAGGAGCCAGCGTCTTTTAATTTCATGGCTACAGTCACCATCTGCAGTGATTTTGGAGTCCCCCAAAATTAAGTCTGTCTGTTGTTTCCTTTGTTTTCCCATCTATTTGCCATGAAGTGATGGGACCAGATGCCATGGTCTTCGTTTTCTGAATGTTGAGTTTTAAGCCAACTTTTTCACTCTCCTCTTTCACTTTCATCAAGAGGCTCTTTAGTCCTTTGCTTTCTGCCATCCTCAGTCTTATGAAATAATACTGTGGTAGACCATTACAGTAATACTGTCGGACACGACTGAGTGACTTCCCTTTCACTTTTCACTTTCATGCATTGGAGAAGGAAATGGCAACCCACTCCAGTGTTCTTGCCTGGAAAATCCCAGAGACTGAGGAGCCTGGTGGGCTGCTGTCTGTGGGGTTGCACAGAGTCAGACATGACTGACACAACTTAGCAGCAGCAGCAGCAGCATCTTCAACGAGACTTGTAGGTTAATTAAGTCTATGACCTCTTCCACCTTTTTTCAACTTGAAATATCTTTTAAAATCCATCTTTGAAAACAATTCCTGCTCTACACTGGGGCAGAGTGGCTGGTGTGGCCTCAGATTTTCTTCTCAGTGAGAGGAGATTGCTTAGGGCTCTTTTATCTCCAAAATCCTGTAATCTCCAAGGCTCCCAGGCAAAGTGAGGTCTGTGTAAGAAGCCAGCCTTTGAGCAAGATAAAATATTTTCTCCAAAGTCACACTAAATAGCCTAGGTCTTATTGAAAATCTTGCTTACTGCATACCGTCAGTCTCCTGAAACCCAGCCTGCTGTAAAGTAAGAGAAGAGATTGGTATTAGCAGCTTCGACTAGTTTGTCCAGTACACATGCTCTTATGGCGTTTTTAGATTAACATCCTTTGTTTCCGAAAAGAAACTAACTTGCCCAACAAGGTCATGTTAGTTCGTTGGAAGTAATAGTGGGATTCAAACCCAGATTTGTCTTGCTTCTGACATGCTCTCCAACCACCGCCCACCCCCCCAAAAAAAGGAAAGAAAAAGTAAACCAAATCAAAAGCAGATTTCTATACCTTATAATGTAGTTTTCAGACTCTGTTTTAAAGGAGAAATGTGATTTTTAAGATAAGTTTTCCTGTCTCTGCCAAAAAGGAGGGGAAAGAAAAGCAGAGCGTTCGGTTATTTTTCAGGTAATTGCGTTGTTTTTTGAAATGATAATGTATTTCAGATTTCATACACTTTTCTCCTGGCAACAATATGGTAGTTGCTTGTGCCTTAGATTATCTGTTTCAACAGGAAAAGGTAAAATTGCCGTCAAAGGCCCCGGTGCCTAGGCTACCCCATACAAGCCCCTCCAGCTAACAGTGTTGCAGGCTTGTGTTGCTGTAAGTGACCAGCTGGCTGGAGTGGACATGTCCCAGCCTTGAGCCTGTGTTAGGAACACAACCGCTCTGGGACTGGCGTCAAGAGCAGCTCCTCTGGGCCTCCAGCCCCTGCAGCTGAAGGTTCCCAGGGCTGGTCAGAGGCAAGGGTGCCCTGGGTGCTGTCCGGTGTGGGGGTCCGCCACCCAGCACAGCTCTCGAGCACCACCCCTGCCCTCTCAGCCACACTCGCCTTGGCCACAAGGGACTCAGGTGTTTGGAAGGAAACCTGTATCGCTTCCTCCTTTCTGTGTATAAGTGACTGTGTGCCACCTTCCCTCTCTAGCTATGATCCTGGCAGGAAGAGCCTACTACGATGGAGTGGCCAAGATTGGGGAGATTGCCACCGGGTCCCCCGTGTCAACAGAGCTGGGTGAGCTAACCGTCCATTACCTGTCCACCTAACTTGAGCCGCGGTTCCTGGGCTGCCGTCCTGCGAACCCGGAGAAGAGCACATGGGGAAGTGGCACAAATCCAGAGTAGAAAGGGGGCACTCGGGTTCCTTCGCCTCTGCGGTGATGGACTTCTCTGCGGTCTGTCCACGGTGGAGGCTTAGATGAGGGCAGGCCACTGAGAACTGCGCTTCTGCCCCTGAGGTTTGGGCCCCAGGTACCCCCTGAAGCATGAAGCCCGGGAGCCTTGACCTAGATTCCTAACTGGAGGGGTGAGCACCGGGCCTCCCGCCACTGGCAGAGCGTTTCCTGTGAGTCACCCCGCAGAGTCCGGCTCCTTTACGCTCTGCTCTTGGCCGTCGCTGCTTCCCCAGTCGCCCTGGGTTGTGATTTTTCCGGCTTTGCTGGTATGAATGGATCCCCTGTGCACTCGCGGAGGGTGCGGGCAGCCACACCCGGGCGCGCCGAGGCTTCTCCGTACAAAGCTCGCTCACTGTGCCGTCTCCAGAGCCTCACATAGAAGCATCATTTTAAAAACTTGTTGAACACATCTTACTTGACAAAGGGTAACATTTCAGACTTACAGTATGTGTCAGAATTTGAAGGGTTCAGAAAACCAGAGGAAAGGATTGGTACAGTGTGTGTACTTCCTTTTTAAAGAAAAGTATGTCCCTCTCCAGTTAAAAAGTGGACCGGGAAGCAGAGGAGGGGCAAAGGAGCATGTGTTTAAGGTTCAGATAATGGGTTTCTGTGCTAAGTGTCTTGAGGGTTTTTTAGATACAGTGTTTTTCCAAGATCGCTTGGAAAGCTCTTAACTGACCCATAAAAGCCACGGAACAAGTTCGAGGTGTGGTGACGGTTCTGGGGTTGGAGGCTGGGCTGCTGGGTAAGGCAGTGGATCTGGGCCCTTGTTAACATTCTCTGACACCTTTTGTACTTAAAGAGTTCATAGTCTTGAAACCTGTAGCCAAAAGCTAAGCCTGAAGTGATGCTAAATGAGTAAGCCAGTACTGCGATATGTAATAGAATCGGTTACATGCAGAAAATTTTCAAAACCCTGAGTTGTCTTCTGTTGGTGCCATAACTTCTGCATGCTCTGGCAAGATCTGATTTCTGGTAACCCCGTTCAAAGTGGATGAATTTAATAAAATACACAGTGTCAAAAAAATTACATGCTGTTATGTGGACAGAAGCAGTGAAACTTAGGATGTTTGTGGGATGATTGGACTGATTATAGGGTTCCAAAAATAGAACTTAATTAAAAAGAAACATCCTATTTGTGTCAGGCATCAGGCAAAAAAATGCCTGATCCTTAGGTTAAAACATATGGTGCTTTGACTCACCGTCATTCAGTGTGCCTTTTTAATGTTTTATGGTTCTTGCCACTGTTTGAATAAGACTTCTGTTCCACACCTTACTTGATTCAGCTGTGAGTTCATACTGTTGAATCAACTGTTTCCACAGCAACCGTGTTGTTATAAACATAGTCTTAAAACTTCAGCTTCAGTGAGGAAAGCATTCGTGCGTATGTGTTTCATTCAGAGGGGATGGAAATTACTTGCTGTGTTTCATTTCTGTTCCAAGTTGTCCTTTTCATGTATATTCACTGTATCATATACTTAATTTTCTACTGACAGCCATCCCATGAGAAAGTTCTGTCCTGGAGTTGGTTTTGGAGGCCTGACATGTTCTGCTTTTGATTCACTTCGTTTATCTTGTTGTTAAAGTTTAGACTAAAATACTCTGCTTCTGTTTAAATTCCTGTATGGAAGAGAAGAGGACAATTCATAGGAAAAAGAGAAAGACCTGAAGTAGATTGTGTCTTTCTTGTTTTTCAAGAAGATTCTCTTGTCTGGTTTCTGACCTTGTGGTATTGGTGTTAAGACCTGCAGGGGAGTGTGCCCGGACCACACAGCAGGTGGTCTGACTTGAGAATCTGGGCTCCTCACCTCCGCACTTGACTGCACGTCCCTGAGGCCAAGGGAAAGGAAAGAGGTAGCCAGTCAGGTCGCTGAAGAGGAAGAAAATGGAACCCGCTCAGTCGGGACCTCTTCGAGAAGGAGATGACCAGGAATCGTTGGTGTCCGAGCATCCAAAGCCTGGGGAGGGGCGGCCCGGGTGCTGTTTCGAGCTCATGGTCTAGGGGCCCACCCAGGAACACCAGGTGTCATGGGTCGAGGAAGATGGAAACACGAGAAGTGTTCAGACATAACGTTTGGCTTCTTAGGCCTGTTGCTTAACTTTTGGACTGAGTTTCAGGTAGAAACTCAGATCTTGGTAGGTGCGTGCTGTGAGCACGTTGCCTCGTCTCATCCTCGGGAGTCCGAGCGGTGGACATGACCTCCTAGGTCTACCTCCGAGGGCGGGTGCTCAGCCCGCGTTTCCTCGGGGAGCCCATAGACTAGAAGAGCCAGCGTGGTGGTCATGGCCTCTGCTCGGGCTGAGATAACCTCCGCGGGCAGCCACGTGCGCTGCTGCCAAGCAAGGCGGCAGGGGCTGTGAGGTCGTGACCTCTAGGCGAGCGTGGTGGGCAGCCCAGGTGCCGCCCAGGAACGACCCTGTGAGCAGGCCAGGAGGCCGGCCAGGTCTTCCTTTCCCGTGGGGTGCCCATCGCCTGAGAGAGGCTCAGTGAGGCTCGCATCGCTACAGCGCCGCTGCCAGCCTGCACTGCCTCAGGCCCCCTCCTGAGTGGGGCAGGACTGAGGGAGCGGTTCATTCTGGGTGGCGGGGAGACGGGGGAGAGTGTGTTCTGAAGTCTCCTAGACCAGAAAGATGCCTCTCTCGTCACTTCATACGCTCACAAGTGTTTGAGAACTCAAAAATCTGTGCCGCTTGTTTTCATCAGCATTATTCTCTTCCATGAAGTGGGTGATATATTCATAAGAATAGACATTTTGCCTTGATTATCCTTGGTTACTCCTGAACAGATTTTTTCAATTCTCTCTATTGTATCTTCATTTTCTATTTCATTATCTCTACTCTTACCCTTAATTTCTTCCTTGTACCATCTTTGGGATTACTCTACTGTTCTTTTCTAATTTCTGAAATGATACATTTAACTCATTAATTTTAAATATAAGCAAGACCACAAGATGGCCATACAAGTTAAAACTATGCAAAGCCATCTTAATCAGTGGGAGAAATTATGATTGTCCTGTGACCTTTAAAAATGTTTGTCAGAAACACTAAAAACTCTCTTACTGTCAGTTATAAATGTATAAAGAAATGGAAAATTGACTTGGAACTTTAAAAATTTCTGTTAGCACTGTTTTGTAGGTGTTTTTGGAAGTTCTTACACATTTTTATCCATGCATTTTCAGATACGGTGTTTTCAAAAGGCCTACTGTCTATGGCATTTAGATTTTTTCAAGTCAGTTCTGTTGTTTTCAATTTCATTCTGTCTCATTACTATCCAAATTAATTTTATTATATTTTTATAATTGTTTTACTGAGATCTAATTAATACATAGTACAGTTCACCCATTAAAGTAATATAGTTTAGTGATTTTTAGTATATTCACAAAGTTTTAAATTATCAGCAGAGTCAACTTCAGAATATTTTTCTCACTCCAAAACGAAATCTCATACCCATTAGCAGTCACTTCCCATTCACCTCCAGCTCCAGCCATATTTAACCATTAATATATTTTGTCTATTATAGGTATGGTTTTGCTAAACATTTCATATAAATGGAATATTGTATAGATCTACCACATTTAATTTTATCAGTTGATGGACATTTGGGTTTCTTCTCCCTCTTAGCTACTAAAAATACTGCTACTATGAACATTTGTGTACAAATTTTGTGTTTACCTACATTTTTCCATCTCTTGGGTATACAGTTAGGAGTGGAATTGCTGGTTCATATCGTAACTCTAAATATAACCCTTTGAGGAACTGCCAGATTGTTTTTCAAATGGAATGCACCGTTATACATTCCACCAGACTTCCCAGATAGCACTAGTGGTAAAGAATCTGCCTGCCAATGCAGGAGACACGATAGATAGGGTTCAATCCCTGGCTCGGGAAGATTCACTGGAGTAGGAAATAGCAACCTACTCCAGTATTCTTGCCTGGAAAATTCCATAAACAGGTGGAGCCTGGAGAGCTTCAGTCCTTGGGGCCACAAAGAGTTGGACATGCTAGAGCACCTGAGCACATACATTCTACCAGCCGTGTATGAGGGGCCCAGTTTCTGTACATCTTTGCCAACGCTTGTTACTGTCTGTCTGTTTGGTTTGTTGGTTTTTATTACAGCCGTCCTAGGAAGTATGAAGTACTGCCGCATTTGGACTTTTTTTGATTCACATTTCCTTAGTAGTTAATGATATCAAGCATCTTTTCACATTCTTACTGGCCATTTCATATCTTTGGAGAAAGGTCTGTTCAGATCTTTGCCCATTTTTAATTGGGTTATTTGTCTTTTAGTTACTGCATTTGCTGATCAACTTTTAAAAAAAGCTTTGTTTTCTGTTTTGATCCTTTTTATTATCTGTAGTTTGGGGTTCTTGACAGTCTAATTCTGCTGATGCTTTGTAGTGCCTCTTGATTATCATTCATGAGAAAGTCTTTCTGGAAGGGTTTTTTTTTGTCATCTCATTGTTCTCTTGCATATTGGGGTCGCCTATGGAGGTATAAAAGTTTTGTCATTGAAAGTCACCAAGAAATGAAAAGTAGAAATGCCAAGTAATAGTGGAGCTTCTCTGATTTAAATTATGTTTACTTCTTAGAAAATAAAAATAGTTGATATAATAGAACTTACCATTTGATAAAACTCTTGTAAGATATTTAGAACTTGCAAAGCAATAGAAATGCTCCTTTATTTTCTATCATATTCATACAAAGGTATTCTGCCAATTTTGTGGGGAAGTGACTCAGACTTTATAGAAAATACTTTAAATATCTAAAAGTTATAAGCTATTCTAATTGTCTAAAACTTAAGAAATAACAGGAGGTTTTAATTTTCTATAGGTTAGTTATATATCCTTTTCCCAAGGAAGTCATTCCTGATGGTTTTCTTTCGAAACTTAAAGGTCCCTTATGAATAAAGTCTGTTCTCCTATTGTAGAAAATATTGAGAAAATGTGTCATTACTTTTTCTCAACTGTAATTGAAACTGATAGAAAAATATTTTAATGATTCAAGAGAAATGCCACATTTTAATCATTTTTGTGCTAAATGCTCTCATCACTTGAAGATTCTAATAAGAATTAGCATATATTTTGAAATTGCCTTCAAATTCGTTTTACTGAAGCCTCACCTTTCATCAGTCGTACCTTAACTTAGCAAACTAGAGCCAAGGGGTGGCCAGCACCGATAGGTAACTGAGATGTGAGTGGGACCCGGCCGTGCCCACTTGTTCGTAGTTGTCTGCAGCTGCTGTCAGGGTGCAGAGGATTTTGGCCGCTGAGACCTGAACTGTTCGTGGCCTGGCCCCTGGCAGGCCTTATCTGACAGTGGAAGGCCTGTAGGGCCATCCCGTTGCTTAAGTCAAGACCAGCGACCATGTGAGGCGTTCGATATCCTTCTCTCCAAAGAAAGAGCAGCTCCTTAACCACCTGGGTTTAGGACTGCACTTTCTGGGATTGTTCCTACAGACTGCTGCTAAGTGCTGGGGTTTCACACACATCACAGCACAGTCCCAGGAACCACAGCGGGCAAACAGCTCAGGGGCAAAACTGCCTTGCCGGGTCAGGAGGGAGGAACGAACAAACAAACGCAAAGCCAAAGACCAGAGCTCTGCAGCCAGGATTTGGCAGGTAAAATATTTTAATCCACTGTGTTTGTCAAAGAGTCAGTCATATGAATAATGTTCATGTGACTCAGGTCGTCAGGGCGTGTACCTGGAGCTGTGCACATAAATCTTTATCGCAGGTACACACTTCCACTCCAGGAACAGTGCTCCTTTAAAACAGGAAACTGAAGTTTGTCTGAAACTTCCAGTTTTGTCCTTAAACCAAATGACGTTTATGTTTTAAAACTTAGAAAATATGGAAAAGGTTGGAAAGGGAAAACAGAAATGGTCAGGGGAAAATATTTTGGCAAAATATTCAAAAGAAACTTTGAATCCGTTTTTTCATCTTTAAACCATAGAAAAATAAAGCTTGTTCTCATTTATTTCTCAAGGAATAAAAGGAAACTGCTTTGGGGAGCTGACAGATTTCCTGTGAGGTGTAAGAACCTCAAGGTTACATCTATTTAGACTATGTTACTTTGTTCCAATTCAGCCAGCTATTACATTATTTTGAAGCATCTATTAAATTGTTTAGGCCAATTTCCTAAATTGAGCGCAAAACAGATTTTATCTCTTGAGCATCAGGGAACCTAGACAATCATAGGTTTGCTTTTGTTACTGATATGCAGTTTAAAAAAATGTTTATTACTCGTTTGTCTTGTTGACACTCAAAATCCAACCTGACGGTCTTGGATCTTAAAAATAAGAGCAGGGGGTGGGAAACCTAAAATATTTTTAAAGAAATGTTGTTTATTCAGAGAAGTATCTCAGATTCCTAAAATTTAGGTAAAATAGAATTAATACCAGAGGCAATGAGAAAGCTAAGTTGAGCCAAAGCAGTTGTTATTGATCAAAACCATTTATCTTTTAGTTGCATGTAAGGCTCACTGTAAAGAGATTAAACTCTTTCCCACAAAAATAGGAAAGAGTTAATAAGGAATTTATTTTATTTGCTTAACTTTGTGCCTGCCAAATGCATATGAACTCCTTTGCTCACTGTGATAATTCTCTAAAGCAGGTGCTATTATTGTTTTCATTTTACAGATGAGGATACTGGTATTCAAAGAGAGTTAGATAACTTGCCGAAGTCCCTCATCTGGTTAATGGCAGGTTAATTGGAGCCCAGGAAGTCTGCCAGCAGTGCAGCCTATTACGCTGATGTAATTTTCTATGTGTCGAAAAGAGGAGCTTTTTCTGACGTGATTAATTTTATGGTGTCAGATCATCCTGTCCATTATAGTTCAAATAAAAGGTTGTGTAAAATAGTAAAGCATCATACAATCTGAAACTGATTCTTCATGCAGGAAGTCTGTATTTTGTGTTTTTCATCAGATATAATCAAGGCTTTGTATTTCATAGTAGAAACACTTATTACATGACCATTTATTCCAACTTTGTAAATGACTTACCATTTCAATTTTCAAGTGGCAATTGTTCCTCTTTTGAAGCAAAAAAGGTCTAACTATGGAGAAAGATGGGCTTACAATTTGTGAATATATAATTTATAACATCTATATAAACACATACCACGGAAGTCCATATATCATCTAGGCACACTGGTATGCTCAGTCGCTTCAGTCATGTCCAAATCTTTGTGACCCCATGGACTGCAGCCCACCGGGCTTCTCTTTTCATGGGATTTTCCAGGCAAGAATACTGGAATGGGATGCCATGCCCTCCTCCAGGGGATCTTCCCGATTGAACCTGCGTCTTCTGTATTGCAGGTGGGGTCTTTACGCTGAGCCACCTGGGAAGCCCCCAGGCATATTGATATAAGTATATATAAATTCCTAAAACTGTGAGAAGGTGTTCTGTATTGTAAATTGTACCTTTCTACAGAGAGGTTATAAGAAAGATATTTCTTCTCCCAGCTTTGAAGTAACAGTATGTGCAGTGATGTATTATAATTAGCAAAAATACAGGTATGAAGCTTCCCTGGCGGCTCAGACGGTAAAGCGTCTGCCTGCAGTAAAGCGTCTGCCTGCAGTGCGGGAGACCCAGGTTCAGTCCCTGGGTCGGGAAGATCCCCTGGAGAAGGAAATGGCACCCCACTGCAGTACTCTTGCCTGGAGAATCCCATGGACCAGAGCCTGGTAGGCTACACTCCATGGGGTCACAAGAGTCGGACACGACTGAGCGACTTCGCTTTCACTTTTCACAGGTATGAAAGGGCTTCCCCGGTGGCTCAGCGGGAAAGAATCCACCTGCCATGCAGGAGATGCGGGTTCAGTCCCTGAGTCAGGAAGATCCCCTGGAGAAGGAAATGCTGCCGGAGAGCAGCGGGTTGGGGGCACCGCCATCGTCAGGTCTCCGCGAGGTGGGGCGGCCCTCAGGGCGCTGCCCCGTGACCGCCTTGTCCCTTTGACGAGAGCCGCCTGCGCCCGCTCCCAAACCCTCGCAGGCGGCTTACTCTATTCGTGGCGCTATGCTCGGCCTGAAATTAGGAGGCAGAAACAAAAACACGAAGTGCTAACGCAGAAAGAGGAGGCGGAGGGACTTTACGCCAAGAAGAGTGGCTTTGGTCAGAGGCTCCAGACACACACAGGGTGTGGCCGCTGTGACCGGCTGAGGGGAGGACCACAGGGGTCAAGGGAGAGGGTCGCACCCGCGACCGGAGTGGTCGGAATCGCGGTGTGGGTGCGGCCTGCCCTGACGCTGCCGGACGCCTGTTCTCAAGCACACTGGGGGCGCTGTGGGGGTCGTGGGCGGTTCCTTGTGAGCCCAGGAGGGGTTCTGAATGTTTCTGGTCTTCAGCCATTTGGAAGTAAACGCACTTCCTCAGGTACTCTTTCCTAGTCTGAATGACTTAACAGATTATTAAAAGTAAGGAGGCCAGTGCAAATCAACTATCCCTCAATTTTTTTTTAAAAAGGAAGAATGCCAAGGAGCACATGAAAAGATGCTCAGCATCATTAGCCATTAGGGATCTGCACGTCATAACCACAGTGAGGTACCACTCCGCACCCTACAGCGGCTGTAATTAAAGAGATGCCAGCATGTGTTGGTAGAGAAAGGAGAACTCTTGCGCTTTGGTTGGAGCAGGGATGGGGATGTGAAATGGAGCAGCTGCATTGGAAAAGAGTTTATCAGTTCCTCAAAACAGGAACTTATGACCCAGCAACTCCACCTCTTAAAGGTCTTATGCCCACACAGAACTTTCACGTTATTCCCAGCAGGCACAAGGTGGAAACCACCCAAACGCCTAGTGGCTGATTAATAGATAAAATACTGTGTATCCACACTATGGAATGTCACTCACACATAAAAAAGAATGAAGTCTTGATGCTCGCTAAAACATGGATGGAGCTTGAAAACATCCCAAGTGACAGAAACCAGATTAAAAGGCCACATATTTAAGATTCCACTCATTCAAAAATTCGAATCAGCAAGTCCTTAAGAGAAAAAGCAGATTGGTAGTTGCTGGGGGTTGAGGGAGGGGACAGGGGGAGTGACTGCTTAATAGGTACAGGGTTTCCTTTTCAGGTGATGAAACGTTTATGAACTGAATAATTGATGGTTGTACGACATTGTGAATGTACTTAATGTCACCATTGGTGAATTTAGGTTATGTGTATTCTGTTGCCAAGAAACATAAGTATGCCGCTTCTGTTAAGCCTTCAGTATATGGGGTGCCCTAACTAAGTCACACTAAAAATAATATAATAGACATTGTAATAATTTGAGAGGCTAGTTGTGCACATTTCCCAGCCCTCTGTGAAGGGTTTTAGTTGGCCCCACCCAATTCAGAATGAATAACACGGTAAATGAATTTTGAGGTGCACACTTTGAGTTGTAAAATGAGTGAGTCATTGGGATGTAATGTACAGCAAGATGACTGTAGTCAATAATATCATCATGTATATTTGAAAGTTGCCAAGAGAGTAAAACTTCTTGGCACATAGGATTTGTTGGTAGCACTGTGTGACAGCAGAGGGCAACTAGACTTCTCGTGGCGATCGTTCTGCAGCGAATGCAAACGCTGCGTCATCATGCTGTACACCTGGAACTAATGCAGTGTGACACGTCAGCTACACCTCAATAGAGAAGGCCTTTTATGAATTTTGTTGGCATTAATGGAAACACAAAATTCAGAAGTCTCACTGAATTCTCACAGCAGTCCTCTGAGGTGGGAGGTATCGTTCCCACTTTTTATAAACAAGAAAATGAGAACTTAGGTTAAATAATCTCACACGGCTAGTTAGTAGTGAAGCTGGGGTTTAAATTTCAATTGGTTGATTCCCTGGTGAACGAAGTGTTTCCTATAGACTTCAAGTCTCAGATTTAAGGCCTCTCAGTTTCGTGACATCTTTAAAAACTCTGTTGGTAATTTTGAATTTGGAATTTTGTACTCCTTAAAGCAGATCCGACAAAAGTTGGATTTCTACGCAGAAAACGAATTACAAAAGTAGTCTTTAAAACCTGGAAGCCTGGGTGTGCAACAGAAGATGTGCACATATTGTTCCTGAAATCCAGTGGAAGGAAGTCCCCGGAAGCCAGCACTTGGCATTTTCTATGTATTTGGCTGCCCCAGGTCTTAGTTGCAGCATGTAAACTCTTAGCTGTGGCATGTGGGATCTAGTTCCCTGACCAGGGATGGAACCCTGGCCACCTGCACTGGGAGCTCAGAGTCCTGGCCACTGGACCACCGGGGAAGTCCCCGGAAGCCAGCATTGTGCGCAGTGTAGAAAATGGCCTTGGCACAAGTCCTTCTGTGAAAACCTGCTAAGGAGCTGTGAACAGCTGTGCTTACAGTAATGTCTCAGAGGATTCTGAGGCTGGGTATCCTGATGGTAGTCCAGTGGTGTCTGCCCCAGGGAAAGTCCAGAGGGGGAGGGAACAGCAGCTACTGCAGGTGTGCCACCTCTGCCCCCACAGCGAGGCAAGGATGAGAGAAGTAGGCTCCAGGATGAGCTTGGAAATGTTTATTGATGGACTGAATGAGTATATCAGATAAGGGTGTTGGGCTCCTCCCTTCTGACTCTATGAATCAGATTTCTCTAGGCTTTCTTGAAACCATGACTGTCGTTTACAAGCTTAGTAAACTTGATCCCCACTTTCAGGATATCTGCAGCTTAGTATGGGAGATTATGAGAATACACACACAGGTAGCTTTAACACAGGACCAAGGGCCAAGAGTGAAAGGTACAAAGCTATAGGATTCCATGGGAGGGGGTGATCTTATCTGCGGGTGGAGGAGGTGCTGAGTCAGGGGGTGCTGCAATTCCATGGTCAGCCCAGAGACGGAAGGGGGTGTATTCTACTGGAGGGAGCAGAGGGGCGGGATGAGTTCAGCCTGCCTGGATTCAGGGCTCGTGGAGAGGATCATGGGAGATTTTGGATATATAGGTTAGAGTTATTATTTTGAGTGATAGGCTACAGGTTCTGTGTTTCTATGTCTCATTTCAAATTGAAACAAGAGCATTATTAGGACTGAAAGGTTTCTGCATGATGAAAAGCTGAGTGATGTTTTAGGAGCATAAGTTCAAAGATTAAAAATTATGAGATGACTAAAGAGGCAAACTAAACGACATGGTTTTACAACTAAAAACTGGACTCTTGATGTCCAGAATAGGTCTGTTCTGGAAGATCCCCTGGAGAAGGAAATGGCAACCCACTCCAGTACTCTGCCTGGAGAATCCCATGGAGGGAGGAGCCTGGTGGGCTACAGTCCATAGGGTCACAAAGAGTCAGACACGACTGAGCGACTTCACTTTCACTTTCATATTCAGTTCAGCGAGCGTTCAATTGATAGGCGTTGTTCTGGTCACTTAGGGATAAATCAACAGGTAAAGGTCCCTGCTCTCGGGAACTTGCATTCTAGTGGGTGGTAAACAGGTCTGATTTGCCAGGTGGTAATAAGGTGAGGGCCCGATGAGTGATGGAAAAGAGGGATGGTATGTAGCCAGTTTGGGCAGGGGGTCAAGGAGGTACTGGCAAGAGGGAGAGCGGCAGGCAGATGTCCAGGGAGAGTAGTGCCTTGAAGGCTGGAGTGCAGCGTTCCCGAAGCCTTGTGAGCTTGGGTCACAGTTTGGAAGCCAGTCTGTAGAGGTGCAGTGAGGGCTGGAGAGAGAGGGGCTGAGGGCTAGAGAGGGGCTTCCAGGGGTGGGACACATCCCGTGGGGCCTTGTGGGTCACGGTAAGAACTGTTGTCTTTTAACCTGAGGTGGGTGGGGAGCTTCTAGAGATTTTGAACCCCAGAATGAAAAGGTTTGACTTAGACTTTAAAAGGCTCTCTCTGGCTTCTGCCCAAAGAGACCGTAGAGGGTGGGAACAGGGAGACGGGGCGGGAGGCTGTGGCGCCGGTGCAAGCGAGCAGGAATGCCGGGCGGGGCCGGGCATTGGCCGCCAGGTGTGGGGGCCAGGGGTGTAGGGGTCAGGGTGGCTTTCAGAGGCCTCAGGCTTGGATGTCTGCTGGACCCAGTGGAAGTGTGAGTCCAGAGCCCCCTGTGTGAACGTGTAGTTCTCCAGCCCTGTGGACAAGACGAGCCCGTTCGCTCCCCCAGGGTCACTGAGACCGGACAGTGTGCCCCGTGGCTTCCCTCGGCTGGAAGGAAGCCAGCAGTTGTGAGCATCACAGCGTGCCAGATGCTTCACTTCTGTGTCCTCGTCTGAGTCTCGCCGGGTTCTGTCAGGGGCTGTTTGTTTACACGTCCACCTCACAGACGGTCCGGGGAGGCAGGGAGGAGCCCTCCCCACCCCTGGAAAGCCTCACAGCCCCAGGAACTTGCCAGTGGGGACCCTTTCCAGAGCGCCCTTCTCCAGTGTGAGTTGGGCTGCAGGCGTGGGGTCCCTGCCATTTGCGGTGGGTCATCATCTTTTGATGGCTCCTTTCCTAAAGCACTTTTTGTTTCGAAAAGTTCAGGTGCCAGAAGCAGGCTGGCCGCTGACCACTCTGTTTGACTGGCCACTTGGGCCCGTGTGTGTTTGGGCCACAACAGGTGCGGGAGGCCGGTTGTCACCTGTTGCCTTGGGGAGGCAGTCCTGCCACTTTAGCTTTACTTCCTACACAACCGACACGTTGAGCTGAAATGGCTTCAAGCCACCAGGCCAGCCCTCCCCAGTGTGTCCGTGCCTCTCTGATGGCAGCCACACACTGCCCCCACCAACCCAGGCAGCTGTTCCAATTAAAAAAAGCCCTAATAATTAAAGCGTCCCAGCAGATGCTGGGAGACTTGCCTTTCCCTGTATTTCACACGTGCTGGGCATCATTCTGTCCTTGGGGCCCAGTAGGAAAATCCAGGTCCTTTCTCATGCTTGAGTGAGGATGCAAGGGGGTCAAGAGCGCAGGCTTGGGGTCAGACATGAGTCCAGATTCCAGCCCCACCGCCTTTAGGACTTGTGTCATTTGGGGGAAAGTCCTCCAAGGCCTCCGTCTGAGCTCCCGCCTCCGCTCAGTGGGTAACAGAGCTACTTCCTCTGAGGTGGTGAGGACTGAGCGAGGCCATTTCTGTGAGGCAGCCTGCACGTGCTGCCCCTGTGAGTGTCAGAGATGTCCTGTCCCCTCTGAGCTGGAAAAGGTAAAGAACGCTGAACTGTGAGAGCACCAAGTTACTCTGCTTGTTCTTGCTCTGTGTTCCCGTTGTCCCTGTGGAGTAAGAGAGAGAATGAAATGGATCCTGGATTTTGTGGAGTCTCCCTTAAATTCACATCATAATAGAACTAACCAGCATGTAGCGGGGGTGTGTGGGTTTAGATTCATGGCTTTCCCCTGGGAGCAGAAGCTTTGTTTTATTTCGTGTTTTTAAACTTGCCTAATTAGAGCTAGTTGCTTTAAACCGAAACAACTGTAGTCTTTTGAAAAAATTCACTCAAAAATTTTAAGATGGTTTTTATCTATTAATACTGAATCGAAACTGTTTCTCAGTGACTTTTCTATGTGTTGTCCTCATCGTTGTGTTTTGGGGTCCTGTTTTAATTTAAATAATTTAAATTTTTCAGGTGTAGCATTTTTAATGTTTAAATGAAAATGCCTACAGTTCATTAGTGACTCTGTAAAAATAACCTGTTGTCACCTCCATTCATTATCACTAATGAGCTTGCTTTCATTTTTATTGGCTTCAAAATGGTTCTTTTAGCCTTAATCTACTAAGCGATGAAAAAGGAAAATGAATAATTAATGTTAATGCACCTCACGTGACATAACTAATCTTTTAATGCTGTATTTTGCCCCCACATGTAAGAAGACAACTGCTTGCAATCTGAATATGGATGCAAAACTGATCAATTATCTGATACATAATATATACACTTGAATAAATTAACATTGTTCCTTTAACTAAAATAAGAGAAGTGCATTAACATCCAACTTTTACTATCTTCATTACAAACCCTATACTTTGTTTAGCTTGATAGCACTTATTTACAGCAGGTAGGCCAAATTCTTTTAATTGCTAATCAACAATGAAGTAGAAAATAAACATTCAGTTTGCTTCCTGAACCAATCTATTGACAGAATTATCACCTAAACCCCAAATCTCCACCCTACTTAAAATAATACTTAGTCAAAATCTTCTGAATGGACATTTTTACTAGGTATTACCTTAGGTATTGTAAGACTAGATCTCTGATATTGTAGGACTGCATTTGCTCTGCACCTACCTGAAAAGACTTGATTCTAAAATATCCAGAAGGGTTTCTAATGATAATTCCGATTGAGAGTTAAGTCCTGTTGTTAGAATAATTTGTTGATGTTCAGTCACTAAGTTGAGTCTGACTTTGCGACCCTGTGGGCTGCAGCACACCAGGCTCCTCTGTCTTCCACTATCTCCCAAGTTTGTTCCAGTTCATGTCCATTGAGTCAGTGATGCTATCTCACCAGCTGTTGTCCCCTTCTCCTCCTGCCTTCAGTCTTTCCCAGCATCAGGGTCTTTTCCAATCAGTCGGCTCTTCGCATCAGGTGGCCAAAGTATTGGAGCTTCAGCATCAGTCCTTCCAATGAATATTCAGAGTTGGTTTCCTTTAGGTTTAACTGGTTTGATCTCCTTGCTGTCCAAGGGATTCTGAAGAATCTTATCCAGCACCACAATTCAAAAGCATCAATTCTTCAGCGCTCAGCCTTCTCTGTGCTAGGATAATAGTAATATTTTATCTTTAAAAGCATTCTTACATAAGCATGTCAGTCCTATGGGGTTTATTAGTTTTCATTTATTCTTTCTTCAGAGCTTATTCAGAAAAATGTCTCTTAAAAAAGAAAAAATGTTTTAATGTTTCTTTTTCTAGCACCTCCTTAATCCACTTCTCTTTTACTGCCACACTTCCCAAACAAGTAGTTTATACCAGCTTCTCCCTCCCTCCATCATCTCTCCCTCCCTCTCTCAATCTTTACCAGAAGTCAGGAAGCTGGAAGGTGTCAAATACTAAGTGTCTAGTATGTGTCTTGCTCTTGGTATGTCTCCCTTGTTAGGATACTTAATCCTCACAACTCGGGTTGCCAGGGGTCCGGCACTGAACCCACGGAGTCTGGGATTGTAGCTTCTTGCTTGGCAAACTGAAAATTTTATAAACAAAAAAGTCTCGTTTTCTTTTTTTTTTTAATTATCTTGTTTGTGGCTCAGGAGCCTCTGAGACTGGATCTCAGTGTTACTAAATCTTGGTGATAAGAAACCAAAGATGCCAGGAATTTGCTCCCGGAGGCCCTGTGGGTAGAAACAGCTCCAGGCGATAGCCGGCTCTGCTGAGGCTGCAGATGAATGCCCAGTGCCCAGAGGTTAGGGCCTAGGCATGTGGATTCCACCAAAGTCCTTTTTCCTGTAGGCATTTCTGTAACCAGTATGCGTATAGCAATAGAATCAAACACTACAGATGCCACCTTCTGAGGGGTCCAGCTTTCACTGGTTTTCTTCTCTTGCCGTCACTGAACTTCCATGCTTTACTGCAGTCAGCCTTCCATTCATTGATTCAGTGTATTCAGTAACGACCAGACCCTTAAGGCCTGTGTGTTCCTGGCAGGCACCTGGGTTGGGGGAGGGGCACACAGGTAAGGGAATCGGGAGACCCTCTTCTCTTCCATGTGTAACTGCCAGAAGCTTCAGGCGCTGCGTGTGTGCTCCTCCCAGCGAGGGGCTGGTTCCTAATCACTGCAGGGCCCACGTGACTGCTGCGGATTTATTTTTACTTAATAGACTTTATTTTTTAGAGTGCTTTTAGGTTTACAGAGAACTGCCAAGACCGCAGAGTCACCACCCTGCTCTCTCCCCTGCTCGCTGTTCCCTCTGTTTGTAAATCTTGCACAGGCGTGGTGCTACTGCTGCTGCTAAGTCGCTTCAGTTGTGTCCAACTCTGTGCGACCCCATAGACGGCAGCCCATAGGCTCCCCCGTCCCTGGGATTCTCCAGGCAAGAACACTGGAGTGGGGCGCCATCGCCTTCTCCAGTGCATGAAAGTGAAAAGGGAAAGTGAAGTCGCTCAGTCGTGTCTGACTCCTAGCGACCCCATGGACTGCTGCCCACCAGGCTCCTCCGTCCATGGGATTCTCCAGGCAAGAGTGCTGGAGTGGGGCGCCATCGCCTTCTCCGACCGGCATGGTGCATTTGTCAAGAATGATGGACCAAACCTGGCACGTGATGGAGCCTGGCAAGCTCCATGAGCTTGACAAATACATAAAGTGTACTCCTACCGACCTGTGGCAGTCACTGACCCTTTTTTTTTTTCCATCAATGTTTCTATAGTTGTGCCTTTTCCAGAATGTCATTTAGCTGGAATTGCATATTAGGCAGCCTTTTCAGACTGGCTTCTTTCACTAAGCAACATATATTTAAAATTCCTCCATCTTTTTGTGGTTTAACAGCTGGTTTCTTTTTAATCCCTGAAGAACATTCAGTTGTACACACGTGCCACAGTTTGTTTATCCACTGAGTTGGGCTGTTTCCAGGTTTAGACAGTATGAATAAAGCTGCTTTAGGTATTCATATACAGGTTTTTCCACAGACGTAATATTTCTAGGCATTTGAGTAGACACCTAGGAGTACAATATAGAATAAGACTAGTTTTGAATAATTTGAATATAAGAATAGTTCGAATAAATTGAGTAAGACTGTTTACCTGGGTAAGAAACTGCCTAAGTGTCTTGAAGCTGCAGGAAGATTCTGCGTTTCTGCCCGTTGTGAATGAGCGTTCCTCTTGCTCCACAACGGCATTTGGTGTTGTCAGTATTTTGGATTACAACCATTCTGATAGGTGTGTGCTGGTATCTTGTTTTAATTTGTAAGTTCCCATATGACATGGAGAGCATCTTGTCATATGCTTATTTGCCATCTGTATAACTTACATTTTAATTGAGCTGTTTTTGTTATGTTTGAGCTTTAAGTGGTCTTTATATTATTTGGGATACAAGTCCTCTACCAGATATGTGTGTTGCGGATATTTCCTCCCAGTCTGTGAACTTATCTTTTAATTCTACTAACAGTATTTTTTGCGGACCAGAGTTTGTGATTTTAATGAAGTCCAGCTTGCCAGTTTTTTTTCTTTCACGGATCATGCTTTTGGCGTGATAGCTAAAAACTCAGTGTTAAACCCAAGTCATGGGAATTTTCTCTGGCTTTATCTTCTTAAAGTTGGCATTTTACATTTATGTGTGTGCTCCATCTTGAGTTGCTTTTTATGAAAAATGTAAGGTCAGGCTCTAGATTCGTTACTCTGCAAGTGGGTATCTAGTTGTTTAGCACCCTTTGCTGAAAGGACTGCCCTTTCTCCATTATTTTTGTCGCCCTCGTTGTCTTTGGGTTGCTTTCGAAAATCCTCCTAAATGGAGTGTCAGTTATAACCCACTGTTATTATCCTGGAGTCCTGTTGATGGGTGACGTGGTAAAGTATTGGAGAGGAGGAGCATCCTTTATAATCCCATGTTTAAATCTCCATTTTGATTGTTTTGTGGTGTATTACTGGTTTTTAGTGGGCCACAGTATGGGGGTCATGACCTTCCGAAGAGTTTCTCAGGCTTTTTTCCCTCTCCTTACTTGAGACAGGAAAGCGAGAGGGGCTGCAGGTAGCTAATTGCCCTTCCCCAGATCAGATAAGGCTTAGAAAAGTGTTTCCCTGGAGGGCTAGCCTTCCTTACTCAGAACAGAGCAAGAACAGGATAACTCTGAGCAAATTTCAAAACACTTTCCCCTCCCCACCACCAAAAGCCCCAGAGGAATTTTCTCCATTCCTTACAATGCAAACCTGGTTGGGGGGGGTGGGGAGCCTCCTAGAGGTGAAACTCCTGAGAAGCGAGCCCGTGTTGTTTTCACTCTCCACACGGAGCCTCCAGTGATTCCTCATTTACCCCTTGCGTTCCTGGCAGCCGTGGCTCCAGCATCAGTTTCTGCTCCCTGTAAACTGATTTTCCACGTCGTTCTAATGCTCTGATGAATCTGAGAGTTCTTTTGCAGTGTGTTTAGCTTGTTTTTTGCTGTGAGTAAGGGAGTGACAACTTCGAAGCTTTTTACGCACTGGAGCAGACGTCAGAAGCGCCCTTACAGTTGGTTCTAACCAACAGCAGTCAGGTATGCCTGTGCTCATAATGGATGGATCCTGATGGAGTCCCTTTAACTACAGTATTGTGAAAGGCTGTGAGGTGGAGAAAAGTGGAGTGTATTCTGTTGGATGGAAGGAGATTGAAAATTTTCCTTTGGGGACCCTGGGAATGAAGGAGGCAGTCGATGAGAGAGGAGATGAGCTTAGAAGAGTTTGGTGTCTGTTTCTCTCATTCTGTAATTCTTAAGGGTTCTTCCAGAGCATTTAAGAGATATATATACATATACACACACACGTGTATATATATAATGTATAAGGCTTACCAGGTGGCGCCAATGCTAAAGAATCTGCTGCTGATGCAGGAGACAGAAGAGACAGCGGTTCAATCCCTGGGTCAGGAAGATCCCCTGAAGGAGGAAATGGCAACCCACTCCAGTATTCTTGCCTGGAAAATTCCATGGACAGAGGAGCCTGGTGGACTACAGTCCATGGGTCACCAAGAGTCAGACACAGCCAAGCACACACGCCATATTTGTATAAGGAGCAAAAAATAATAAAACATGGTGACTAATTACAAGTTGACAGCCTCGTACATGGACTTTATTTCAGGAAGATGAGTGCTCACCCAGAAAATGGCTTGTTGAGTCGGGGGGTTCTGTTGGCGTATGTCATGCATTATGGGGCTCACTTGCTCCTTCTGCCTGGGCACGCACACCTTACCAGCCAGCATTTCTCTTCAGTGCTCAGGATAGAATCACACCCACCCAAGCCTGTGAAGAGCGTGTTCTGGTTACCACCCGCTCACTCCTTTGGCATCGTGCCTGTCTGCACGTTGTTCATTTGCACAATTTCCATACTGACAGAGAGAGGAGCCCCTCCATCTACCTGCACCCAGGGAATTGGGCGGACAGCGCTGAGAGATGTTCTGAGACGCTGGCAGGTTGGGTCACCCGTTGCTGGTCACTAATGACGGGCTCTGTGCTGCCTCAGTGTTGATGACCCTAAGTGCGCATCTGTTTGTTTTTTAACATCTCCCACCTGTGTATAATTTGCTTTTACTTTCATTGTATTTTTTCTGCATCACATTAGGTATTTGGAAAACTCTCAGGAAAAGTATAGCCTTTTTACTGTAACTTTTTTTAAAAATCACTTTTCCTTTAATTCATACGGTATAACTTTAGGCCCATCGTGGGTTGGCTTCCACCTTGTCATTTTATTGTCCGATTCCACTTGAAGTCACGTGGAGGAAATAGTGTGTGACTCAGTCATTGCTCTGTACTCTCCAGAAATAACAGATGTTGTGTGTATCCATGATCAAATACAAACGCGAAATAACACTTAGGCCTACAAGTTCTGTGTCCCTGAAGTCTGCTAGTAGTTTCCCTCTGGCCCCTCTAAACTTACGCCATGAACTGATGATTAGTTATCTAGTTGAAAATATATTAATAGTGCCATGACTAACCCACGTTTCAGATGAAAACCTTGTGTTCATACAGATAATACTTTTCAAAATTTTGTTTTTTAACTTTTAAAGTCCATACTGCCTATTGGTTAAACCTGTGTATCTTCATACAGTATTGTCCAAAGTGTTAGATCTGTTCATGGTTCCTAGAATTAGAGTGATACCACCAAGAGCTATTATTTGTATGAATTTTAGAGAAAAAAATTGATGGAAGACCTTGATTTTTTAGTTGTCTCAACGTCATGATTTTGAAAAATAGGTATATATTTCAGTTCCTTTAATACTACCATTTAAGAATATAATTTATTCAGACTAGGTCACATTACTTACTATGAGTTTCTTCCCAAAATATTGACTCAAAACCTAAAAGGGACAAAAAGGATATGATTGATCCCGTACATACGGCGCTGTAGTTCCTGGGACCAACATGTAGATTCCTGTTTGGGCGTTTACTTAGTTCTGCTCCACTGGATTCTAGGCTATGCTTTCTCAACTGCTCTTTCTTTTTTCAAAACAATTTTTTTCTTCCAAAATGTAATTTATGAAAAAGTAGTTTACGGAGCTAAGAGTAAAACGTGTGTGATTCCACATCTCAGACATAAAGTAACGCTAGCTTTATTAAGAGTAAACTTCTGTAGATTGAACATAAAGGCTTTTTTCATTTTCTGTTCCAAGATACTCTTTGGGCAGCTTGCACAATCACAGGAAAGATGTTTTTTAATCCTTTTTATGCCTGAGGACTCAGAAGTTGCTGCTCTGAGGTCGGCATTTAAATTCCACCAACAGTGAGGGACTTAGCAGGGGTAGGGTTAGGCGTTCCGTTCCTGCCCGCAGAGTGAATGGTCTGTTTCACTGGGCCCTTCATCAGGCTCTGCAGTGGGGAGGGGGCGCGGGCGGCCGGGGCTCTCAGGTCAGGCCCAGCACCCGCTTCAGCGGTGCTGGTGTTCTCACAAGCCCAGACTTATGGCAGCATGTGTGTTGGAGGTCGATGTTATATAAGATTGTAGAAATTTAAAAATAAGTAAATAAAAGATTGTAGAAATAAAGTTCTTGACAACATGAAAAAAAAAATTGTGAACACTTTCCTCCTAGCCTGAATCATTCTGACTGATTTAAGCAAAATTATTTTAAGTAGATCTGATTTGCTCGGAATAGGGTGCTTGCTTTTCAAATAATTGGTTTTTGTTGTTGTTTATTATTCATCTCCAACCGGGAGTTATTTATGGGTTTAAAATAGATGTGAAGTTTATTAATATTTCACCTCATTATTTCAATACATGAAACGACATTAATGTAATTATATTCTTGGTCAGATAAAGGCTTCCTTTGTGAAGAGCTCTGGTTTGTGTATTTGTTTCATGTTGAGCTTTAGGAGAACTGAATCACAGGATAAATGGAGTCAGGATCACTGAAGATGTACAGTGGGTGCCTCGATACCCTGGCAGGGGCCCTCACTCTCATGATTATCCAGCGAGCAGTTCCTGGAATCACATGGTGCCTAGGGGCTTCCGTACCTCTAACTTATTAACCCGGTTATATCTTCCCAGGAGATTCTCTGTCCCCACCACCCACCATGGTCATTTTCAGCAACACCATTCATGGTGGGCTTCAGGCTGAGGAGTTGGTTTATCTGGGACACCATGGGAGGGAGTGACATTTTACATGTAGAATTGGAGAGCCCCCTGGCACCTGGGAGGAAGAAGATCCAGAAAAGAACGGGCTGGGAGTCATGAGGAACGAGAGCTAGAAAGAGGAGGGCAGCTCCTCCGAGGTCCAGCTGGCAGGTTGACACATGTGGGGTGGGCGGGGCATCTGGGGAGACTCCCCCACCTCTGCTGGAGCGGGTCATCTAGTGAACACAGACGTCCCGTGTCATCCCCACGGGCCGCCTCTGCTGGGCAGGGGAGGGCTGGCACGTTCGTCACCCAAGGAAACAGGATGAATCAGGGCACAGTTCCACCCCCAAGCTGGCCCAAGCGATGGCACCAGGGAGTGAGTCTTTGTCCATGAGTGTGACACATGGGTGGGGCGTCAGCCCCTAGGACTGGCCGGCTGGCTGCCCGGAGCTGGGGTCAGAGAAGACGGTGAGTGCACTGGTAGGCATGCTGAACACGAGGTACCCAAGAGGATGGCAGGTGGGCGTGTCCAGGACGGGCTGAATTTCTGAGTCTGAAGATGAGGAAGAGCCTAGGCTGGCCCTCCTGGAGTCAGGTGTTCTCAGGTGTCCCCAGAGCTGGGCACAGTAGAGTCCTTCGCACAGAGGTGCTCGCCGAAGCCTGAGTCCAGTCCGCAGCCTTTCCCTCTTTCCCCGCGCCTGCCGCAGTCACCGTCTTCATTCTGCCTCCTCAACAGCCGCTCAGTTTTGCCCAAAGAGCTCCTTTTCACCTGCCCACTGAACTGAAGGATGGTTCCCCTGGCACATTGTGTGGTTGGTATGACTTGGTGGTGGTCCAGGTGACGCTGTTGCTCCCAGTTCTTGGATATCAGACCCATCTGGTTCCTGTAGAGACCTCCGTTGGCAGAGGGAGGCTCTTGTTCCCTTCTAGAAGCCGGGAGGCAGCACTCTGCTACACACTGCAAGAGATGCGCCTGGAGCATCTAGCTGCTTTTTGGAGCAACAACTCCTTTGTCCTGGAATGTGTAGCCCCAGGAGACAGAACAAGGTCCCTGCTGCGGTTTCCCAGTTTTTTGTTTTGTTTTGTTTTTTTTAGATTTTCCAGAGCGATAGCAGAACTAATATAAGAAAAAGAAAATAACCTTTATCTTTTATGCCTGACAAATAATCAGATTACCCAGGGGATTAGATCAGAAATGAGTCATTTGTTCCTATAATTAGTTACTATAATGACCAAGATAATCTTTTGTAAGAGAATTTAACAATTAAACCGGATAAGTAGGATTCAGGTTAGGAAATGGGTAAATAGCAAGAGGACAAGGGGAGTTTGAAGACAGAGCCGGCGGGTGTTGTGGGGTGTTGTGTTGTTGTGAGCTGTGCCCGTCGGGTGTCCACCCCTCCTGTTGGGCCACAGCCAGTGTTCCCAGTGCCCCAGGGCCTGGTGCCCACCTGCCCTGGGAGCAGCTGCGGACTAGACTTCAGCCACCATTTACTTCCCCTCGTATCTTTACAACACACCGCACCATGGCTTTTCGTCCTAACATCCCTGATTTTGTTCACAGGCCATGTTCTCATAGAGATTTCGAGTATCCACAAGAAACTCAACGAGAGTCTTGATGAAAATGTATGTGAACAGTTTTTCTATTTACCAAATATACTTATTTTATTTTGCTTCAAGTCTCAAACCTGGTCTCAATTTTTCACTTGTGTTCACAGTTCAAAAAATTCCATAAGGAGATTATCTATGAGCTGGAGAAGAAGACAGAGCTTGATGTAAAATATATGAATGTGAGTACCAGATTTTGCTTCACCTGCCTTGGGAGAAGGCAATGGCACCCCACTCCAGTACTCTTGCCTGGAAAATCCCATGGACGGAGGAGCCTGATAGGCTGCAGTCCATGGGGTCGCTAAGAGTCGGATACGACTGAGCGACTTCACTTTCATTTTTCACTTTCATGCTCTGGAGAAGGAAATGGCAACCCACTCCAGTATTCTTGCCTGGAGAATCCCAGGAACGGGGGAGTCTGGTGGGCTGCCGTCTCTGGGGTTGCACAGAGTTGGACACGACTGAAGCGACTTAGCAGCAGCAGCAGCAGCCTTGGGTGGAGGGTGCCCGGGGTGGGGAGCCTAGTTTTCAGGGAGGCTGTGCTCACCTGATGGCTGAGCCTAAGGAGAGCTTCCCCACAGTTGAGTTGGCGGCAGCAGCGAATAAGAAGGCCGCAATACCCCGTTAAAACACAGCCAGAGTAGCTGCCTGCCAGTTTGCCTGGTGCTTCAGTAAAACAGGTGCAACGTTTACCTTACAGGCGACTCTCAAAAGATACCAAGCAGAACACAGGCATAGATTAGATTCTCTGGAGAAATCGCAAGCTGAATTGAAGAAGATAAGAAGGAAAAGTCAAGGAGGACGAAATCCATTCAAATATGAATGCAAAGAGATTGAGGTAAACTTTGCAGCACTGTGTTACTTTATTTTGGGGCGGATGGTTTATACAGTTAATGGGAGGCATGCTCATCTCAGTCAGCCTATACTTTATCCATCAGATGTGCTGCTGCTGAAAGTCAAAAATAAACATTTTGACTTGGTGGGAGCTGAAGGCCGCGGAGTTCCCCAGAGTTAAGAATAATTAGTCAAGAGCACTAGTGTTTTCTCCTGACTTCGGGAGAGTGATAAGCATTGTGTCCCCATTTTACAGATGGGAAAAGTGAGGCTTTGGTTAACTCACATGGTTGGCACTTGTAAATGTGATTTGATCTTGAACTTTCTGGTTCCAAAACCCATTATTTTCCAGTGAAACATGATCCTGTCCCTGGAGTAAAAGTAATATTTTATGCAAATTGCCAAGTGGAATGTAGGGCCTTTGGCAACCTCTCTCCAGGCATGGATCAGGGACCTTAATGAGAATGTTGATAAGTGCTCAGATCAGGTTAGGGCTCTGTTGGTCTGTCTAATGTTTATCTGCCCTCAGCATTCACTCCATTATCAAAATAAATCAGCTGTAAAGATAGCAGGAGATAAGTGTCAGGCTGAGTAGCTGTTTGGTTCCTCATGTCATACTTGTATAATTATTATTTATTTTCCTAGTATGTAGAAACCATTACTTCTCGCCAGAATGAAATCCAGAAATTTATTGCAGATGGTTGCAAAGAAGCCCTGCTTGAAGAGAAAAGGCGCTTCTGCTTTCTGGTCGACAAGCACTGCAGCTTTTCAAGTCAGATACACCATTACCACATGCAGGTGGGCGCAAGAGCAAACGTTTCCCTCACATTTAAACGCCCTCGACGTGCTTCACCTTCTGTAGGTGCCCCAGTAGAAAGCAAGGGGCTCATTTTGCCAAGGAAAGTATTCTAAGGAAATCATTTTTGACCAACTTGAATGAGTAAGCTTTTAGAAATGTAGATGAAATGGTCAAATGTTTGCTTATCATGTTGAATTTAGTAACACCCATTCATATTTAATCAGTGGCTGAGAAGTGGCACTTTTTCCCCTTTTCTCACCCATGACCCAGCCTCTCTCAGACTTTCCCTGATGCATCTTCAGCGTCAGTGCCTTCACCAGAACCACTGGGGGAGTCCCGCCAGCCCGCACCCCACCTGGGTGGTCTGAAAGGCTCACCGGGGGGCCCATGCAGATGGTGTTGCTGGAAATCCTGCCCTAGGCCACAGACCCCGTCCCAGCTTGAGGACAGCTGGACGGGGGCCCTTCACTCTCCTCAGGGTGCATGTGTTCCTGGCGCCATCAGCCCCGTGCCTAGCATTGTCGCCCTCCTTCAGCACGCACAGTTTGAGGTTACCCTTCCAGGAGTCATCACAAACTTTGTCCTAATTTCCTTCCCTCTTTTTTTTTTTTAAATATATAAAACTATGGACTCTATTGGGCTTCTGTAAGCATCCAAAACTAGCAGTGACTGAGGTCAAATATTCACTGTTATTCATGATGAAGTAATCTAGAGAGCACTGCATCATGTGAGAAGCGTTCTAAAAGCTTGAATATAGGGCTGCTTCCTTTTTGGGGGAACCTGGCCTTGTATGCATGCATATATCATAGGTTACATACTCCATAAACTTGAAGGAATATTCAGATACCAAATCTAAATACCCATGATCTCCAATTGTCACAGAAAAGAAAAACAAACCTGCTGCATTCTATGATGACATCTGTCCCCAGCACTTCTGTAGTAGCTTTGGCATTGTTTCCATGGTGAGGGTGTCCGCCGGTGGGGGCCGGAAGCAACCTTGAAGCTCTCTGTGATGACACCCCGCCTCCCCCAGCGATGGGGCAACTTGGTCTATTTCCAGAGAGCTCTGGCAGTTGACAGAGTCTTCCGCACACTGCACCTTGGGTCCCAGTTATGTTTGTCCGCGTGACGCAAGCCAGATTCCCTTCTTTCTCTACCAGAAGTCTCTCTGGTGCCTTCCCTGGCCCCAGCGCTTTCAGTGGCTCCTTGGACACAGCAGCAAAGGCCATTGGTCCCTGGCATGTCCAGGCCACAGGCAAGGGACAGGGGTGGGGCGAGAGGCAGGGTTTAGGATTCATATCGGCACCCCCAGACCACGCCTGATGAACACAGAGTCTAGATGAAAACAGTACAATTGTTACGAAAATAGTTTCACAAAAGGTGCTCTACTTCCCTTTTCCAACTAAATTGCTGCCTAGAAAGTGGGGTCTCATAAGGGCTCCCAGGAATCCGGGAGTCCAGTCAGAGGAAGAGCCAGGGTGTGGGAGGCAGGACAGACACCTCTGCCTCTGGGGCTGGGCGGTCTCAGTGCTGTCTTTCTGAGTCTCTGCCGCCCAGCTGCTGCCTGCCCAAGGCCCCTGCCGGCCTGTGGTCAGGACTTCCACTCAGCACTGCGCTGACCCCAGAGAACCACCACGCTCCGCCTCTGGTCCCCCCGTCTCGTAGAGCACCTTCTCAGGACAGATCTGAGTCACCCCTCCAGTGCACCAGGCCTCTTTCTCCGGGGTTAAGTCCACTCCTGGTCCTCTTGCTCCCTCAGAGGCGCTTCTCATGGAAGGGGTGGGAGGAAGACACAGGGGTCGGCAGCTCTCGGGCCCCTGAGAAACACGGGGGTTAACACAGATTGTTCCACCTTCCGTCTTAGTTCTGAACTTCTGAACCATCATCAATCCTTGTACTAGCCTGAACTTGACCCACACGGAGGGAGATGGGAAATCCCTTTACAACAGGAGCCTACGTGCTCCTCAGCAAGCAAGACACAGCAGATCCTCACAGCTGCCTCGGCTACTGCCTGAATTCAGCTCCTCGCTCCTACACTTCGGTGGTGAGCCAGGAGTCTGAGTAGTGGCAGTTACCATCTGTGTCAGTCCTTCTAACAGTACACGCTTGTCTGTCTTTGGTTTCGTTTCTCTTGAATTTATAGTCTGCAGAACTGATCAATTCCAAACTGCCTCGGTGGCAAGAAACCTGTGGTGATGTCACCAAAGTGCCAGAGAAAATCATGAATATGATTGAAGAAATTAAGACCCCGGTCTCCACCCCGATGTCCGGAACGCCTCTGCCTTCACCCATGATCGAGAGAAGCAGCATGGTAAGAGCTGGTCGTCACCTCAAGGTTTCAGCCAGATTTGCACAACAGAGCAAGGCCGCCTTTGTCAGTGGAAAGCACGGGCCACCCGTATCACTTCCAGGGCCTACCTTTCCTCACTGTGACTTCACCCTTCCAGCAGCGCAAACACCAGACGTGGCCCCTCTCTCTCCCCGAGGCCGGGCCTGTCCCCAGACACACGCTGTTGCCTGCCACTTCTCCCCCCGCCCAGTGCCAACCGCTGTCCCTACAGAGATGCCCTTGACAGTCTGGCCCGTAACACAGCAGGCAGGGTGATCCTGGCTGGATTGCAAAGGCCAGAACCTCAACAAGCAGCGGAATGTTAGCGACAGAGGATTCTGAAAACTTTCAGGGAGGGGAAAATGGATTACTTATTACAAAGAAAAGAGAATCCCAATGAAACCAGACTTCTTTTTAGAAAACTAGGTGTCAGAAAGTAATGGACTAATGCACTCAAAATTCTGTGGGAAAATACTTTTAAATGGAGAAGCTCGAGCCAAGCAGCATTTAAAAGGGAGCCTCGAAACCCCCAGAGACAGAAAGTAGATGAGTGCTGTTCAAAGGCTGGGGAAATGGGGAGTAACTGCTTTAAAAAGCGAGGGGACTTCCCTGGGAGGCCAGTGGGTAAGACTCTGCACTTCCACTGCAGGGGCCGAGGGTCCACTCCCTGGTCAGGGAACTAAGATGCACAGGGCAGCCAAAATAAATAAATAGACAAAAGAAGGGGGTATTCTTAACATAATTAAAAATGCGGCATTGCCCTGCCAACAAGAGAATTTGGGGAAGAAAATGGAATTTAAAGCATGTAATGCAAAACAGCCCTGGGGCTCGATCTCTAATGCCATTGCTGTGTTATACTCGGATTAAACTAATAAGGAATTTTTTACAGGTTGGGCAAGATTGTGACAGCCTTTCTAAATACCCACCAAAGATCCCCGCAGCCCCTTCAGCCAGAGCCTTGACCAGCCCTTTGATCGATCTGTTTAAGAACCCAGCCACAGTCTCACAGGACTCAGAAAGAAAAAATAATTTAACAGGTGAGCTGTTTAGTTGAATTTCCTTTAAAATACCTTTAAATTTCTTAAATATTTAGGTAAGTGTGCCTTGAGATCTACATCCATAGAGTCACAAAGAGTCGGCCATGACTGAAGCAACTTAGCACACATGCACATCGTGAGCTAGAAGTAAATACGTGTGTGTGGTAGCACTGGCTCCACGCTGGCTCAGGGGAACTCACACCTCCAGACAGGATCCAGGTGGATTCTAAAACTGTAAGACATGTTGCGTCAACAGATACGACTTCTGTATGCTGATGGATGTTTCCACAGAGTAAACATACTATTCAAAGGTATCACATTTTCAATCCATGCAATAAAACAGAGCCTCAGGCTGTGTTCCACATCTACTGGCAGCTGAGATAAAATCTCCTCTTTCCAATGAAACAATGAAACTTGACAGAAATTCACATATCACAGTTGTGGTTCCTGGTCTCACCAGTAGGCTTCGATTGAATTATACTCAGTGTTTTTCATCATCTCTAACAGAGCATGTCAAAATTCTCCAAGCCAGGCTTCAGCAATACATGAACCATGAACTTTCAGATGTTCAAGCTGGTTTTAGAAAAGGCAGAGGAACCAGAGATCAAATTGCCAACATCCGCTGGATCATGGAAAAAGCAAGAGAGTTCCAGAAAAACATCTATTTCTGCTTTATTGACTATGCCAAAGCCTTTGACTGTGTGGATCACAATAAACTGTGGAAAATTCTGAAGGAGATGGGAATACCAGACCACCTGACCTGCCTCTTGAGAAACCTGTATGGAGGTCAGGAAGCAACAGTTAGAACTGGACATGGAACAACAGACTGATTCCAAATAGGAAAAGGAGTATGTCAAGGCTGTATATTGTCACCCTGCTTATTTAACTTCTATGCAGAGTACATCATGAGAAACGCTGGGCTGGAAGAAGCACAGGCTGGAATCAAGATCGCCGGGAGAAATATCAATAACTCAGATATGTGGATGACACCACCCTTATGGCAGAAAGTGAAGAGGAACCTTCAAAAGCCTCTTGATGAAAGTGAAAGAGGAGAGCGAAAAAGTTGGCTTAAAGCTCAACATTCAGAAAATGAAGATCATGGTATCCGGTCCCATCACTTCATGGCAGATAGATGGGGAAACAGTGGAAACAGTGTCAGACTTTATTTTTGGGGCTCTAAAATCACTGCAGTTGGTGATTGCAGCCATGAAATTAAAAGACGCTTACTCCTTGGAAGGAAAGTTATGACCAACCTAGATAGCATATTAAAACACAGAGACATTACTTTGCCAACAAAGGTCCGTCTAGTCAAGGCTATGGTTTTTCCAGTGGTCATGTATGGATGTGAGAGTTGGACTGTGGAGAAAGCTGAGTGCCAAAGAATTGATGCTTTTGAACTGTGGTGTTGGAGAAGACTCTTGAGAGTCCCTTGGACTGCAAGGAGATCCAACCAGTCCATTCTGAAGGAGATCAGCCCTGGGATTTCATTGGAAGGACTGATGCTGAAGCTGAAACTCTAGTACTTTGGCCACCTCATGCGAAGAGTTGACTCATTGGAAAAGACTCTGATGCTGGGAGGGATTGGGGGCAGGAGGGGAAGGGCATGACAGAGGATGAGATGGCTGGATGGCATCACGGACTCGATGGACGTGAGTTTGGGTGGACTCCAGGAATTGGTGATGGACAGGGAGGCCTGGCGTGCTGCAATTCATGGGGTCGCAAAGAGTCGGACACGACTGAGCAACTGAACTGACTGAACAAAGCATCCATGCTTTCTGGAAACTTCAGTTTCAACTGTTAACGTTTCTTAACCCAGCTGACATGCTCTGAATAAATCAGGAACACATCTTATCTGCAGGCATTTCTGATGGCTTCAGCCAGGCTCCACTCTAGCCTGCAGAACCTTTGGTGTCCAGGACCTCAAGACTGTGGTGGCACTGGGCGTGTGGGGGTCTCACAGGCCCTTTGGGGGAGAAGGTCATGGCAGTCACACAGGGCTCTGCTAGCGAGTGTCCACAGGCTGTCCAGTGCGTGCAGCTGTTGGGGAAGAGATGAGACTTTCAGAACGTCAGCTGCAAAGATGACACTGTAGTCACTCACCTTTGAGTTCTGTATATATAACACAAGGTGAAAGCATACAGCACTGTGTGCAGCCCGGTCATTCACATGATTTTTTGGTTCTTGTTGGAAAAGTTAAATGAAAATCACTGGATTCGGTGCAACCTTGATAATGAGAGTAGACGGCATGTCAAGCAGAGAACAGAGTAGTGTCAAAAATTTCTGAGGACGATGCAGAAAGAGATTCTGCAGTTTTATAGTAAATAGTAGGCTAGTAAAATTTGAGTGGAAAAAAAGGTATCTGGAAAAAAACGTTTCCATTCCATTTTTTTGCGGGCGTTGGGGTGGGCTGGTGAAGACCAGCCTGCGTTTGAGCTGAGACCTGACAGCGCAGCGAAGGCTGTGAAGTCGGGCCGCCCATATCGGGCTCATCTGGTTCCCGGCTCTGCCTGGGCGCCAAGGGCGGGGTTGGTACGTGGGGTGAGGGGGGCGAGGTCAGCACGTCCTGCCCCACTCGCAGGTGAGCGGCCACACTGTCCCCAGTGTCCTCCTCTCTTGTGGCACAGGCCCTGGGCGGTTTGGTCTGACTGAGCTGGTGCCTGACAGCGCTTCCGCGAGCTGTGGTGGGTGAGCGGGGCGGGGAGAGGCACGGGCCGGGTGGCGTGGAGCACTGGCCTCTATGGGCCGTCCCGAGGGACTCCATGCAGGTGAGGCTGGGCCACACGGCTTTATCCTCTTGGTCTGAAGAGCCTTCAGCCACAGGGCTCCTCCTCCAAGAGGCCTCGGGCCAGGCTTAGGCACCGTCCCTGTCTGTTGCTGTCTGTCCAGCCACAGGTGGAAGTGTGGGGATAGAACCAATTGGCATCTCAGTGGAATGAGTGTGGCGGTGATATGGGGTGGCCGGGTTTCTGGAGTCGGCGCCTTTGAACTCGCCCAGTCATCCTTCTTGGAAAAGTCATCGCTGCCCTGCTCACTTCCGACAGGTTCTTCCGTTGACCCCAATTTGCCTCGATCGGTTTCCGTGGCCTCTGGACTGAACATGGTGAAAAAGCAGAAAGTGAAAACCATCTTTCCGCACACGGCCGGCACTAACCAGACCTTGCTTGGCTTCGCGCAGGGAGACGTCATCACGCTGCTCATCTCCGAGGAGAAGGACGGCTGGCTGTACGGGGAGCACGATAGCACCAAAATGTGGGTCCCGGGCTGGGTTGTCCACACCCCGAGGGCTCCCGTCGAGGCCGTCCTTGAGGGCAGATGAGTGCCTCCGCCCCAGCAAGGTCACACTTTAGTGACAGTTGTAGCCTAGTTAGCTGCCATTAGTCTATCCGCATTGTTCCCAAGCTGTTTTCTGTATGTGTGTGCATATAGAGATAAGTTTTTAAAAAATTTTGGCCACACTGCATGGCACATGGGATCTTAGTTCCCTAACCAGGACCTGAGCCTCTACCCCCTGCACTGAAGCATGGAGTCTTGGCCACTGGGCCACCAGGGAAGTCCTATAAATTGGATGCACCAATAGGAGTCACCTCTGAAAGTAAAGGCACTCGTTTGTATGTGACTTCAGATTTCTCAGGATAACACTCTATGTGAGATCTGGCACATGAGTAGTGTGAATGCCAGTGTCCTCATTCCAACTGTGTGTGCACAAGCCTTCCTAGAAGGTTAAATTGAGTTTCTGTGTAGATTATTCAGGTACTAAGTTTAAGCCAAAATGGAAACAAAAGACACAAAGGGGATCCAAATAGAAATGACGTGTATGTAAGACGCCTCTGATGGGACGGAATGCAAGTGGCCCAGCCTACCCCCCCACCCCTGGCCCCGAGCAGTCCCCAGGCCGTTCCAGACATGTCTGTGGCCTGCGTGTCCGCCACCAGCACCCCAGCAAGGTTGTATTCCCCCCGCTTTCCGCCTGCAGGAGGGGCTGGTTCCCATCGTCCTACACGAAGCTGCTGGAGAACGAGGAGGAAGCCGCAAGCGAGCTGGCGCCAAGGTAGGAGCGCCTGCGGCTCGGCCAGCAGGGCCCGCGGGACCCCGGGTCCCCAGGCGCATGTGGGTGGATCTAGACAAGCGTCAGAGCCCGCGGTGACACCACGGCCGGGCTGGCAGGTGCTGCTCCACGTCTGTTCCTTCCCAATTGCCTGTGGTCCTGGCGCTATACCCTCCGCTGGGAAGAGACGCCCCCTTCCTGGCCCACAGCCCCTCCCAGTCCCGCTGCCCCACAGTGAAGTCCCAGGCCACGCACTGGGCCTGTCTGCGCTAGTGAACACATGCCCTGGAACATTCTCCCACGCTTGCCCTCTTCTCTCTTTCCCTCGCCAGCCACCCATCTTCAGTCCCCTCTCAGGCCTTTCCTCCGCCCTCTGCTCAGACACAGGGTCCTCGAGACCTGCCCTCGTCCTTTTTCCTTCTCGTGCTCCCTGAGCCACCGTGTCTGCTCCTGTAGCTCGAGTCACATTGAGGGGCTTCACTCAGCACCTCTGTGTCCCACCCAGGAATGACTGGCACTGCCGCTCAGGAGCTGGCCGCTTGCACTGACCAGGTCATTTCTTTCTCACACAACCGTGCGAGGTGGGGTCCTGGTTGAAAATTGAGGAAACGGGCACAGGGAGCCAGAAGTGATGGAGCCAGGACGAGACTAATGTAGGCAGGTCTCTCCCAGCCAAAACAGGAAGACCTCTGTGTGGGTTAGCTGGCTGTCCCGCGGGTCCTCAGAAACACGTCCCAATGGAACATGGCATCATCTTGACCACAAACCGCCTCGGCCACAGTGTCTGCCATGTCAGAACAACCCCCCGACCCATCCTGCTGTCCCCGGGACCGCAGACACTGCCCCAAGTCCTTCCATGACCCTTGCTCACGGCCAGCTGTGTCTCTGTCCCTTCTAACACAGCTCGGCTGCCATTGGCCAAGAAACAAGACTGAGTGTCTTTAGGGTGTTGAAACTCGAGTGCTTTCGCTGTATTTTCTGCTTAAACTGGATCAAGAGTCAGCCCCTAATGGAGCTAGTTTTCTCTCCTTTTGTCAAGTCTTTTAAAGAATCTCTTTAGAGTGTACATGTGCAAGCCAGCAGAAACACTGGCACTCCAGGACTGTTGCCTGGGAAATCCCTTGCACAGAGGAGTCTGGCAGGTATACAGTCCACGGGGTCACACACAGTGGAACGCGACTTAGCGACTAAACAGCCAGTCAAGAAGCACTGCAGTGCTGTGTGTGCTAATCTCCTCCCGCCCCACCGCTTGGCTCTCTAATCCAAGCGGTTCCTGCAGGAGGAGACGCAGGATGCCTGGGGTGCGGGGGCAGGTCTCTTCTAACCCGTGTCCTGCATTCCCGTCGCTAGCTTGGCGCCTGTCCGCAGCGTGAGTACCACGAACTTGGCAGAGAAGAGCACCGTCGTGATCCCCCCGCCGGACTACCTGGAGTGTCTGTCCATGGGAGCAGCCACCGCTGAGAAAGGAGACATCTCCCAGAAGGCTTCTAACCATAACGCCCCAGCGCCCAAACCAGAAAGCACACCTCCTGTGAGTAGGGCCCCGATCTGCCGGGCAGGTTCTGGGGTGCAGGGCCCCTTTCCCTCTGAGCAGGAAGGGGGTGACCCTAGGGCAGGGCACGCACTTGCTCCCAGGACCTGCAGATTCCGTCTGTCACGCAGCCTTTCAGCCACCTTAACTTCTGTGGTCCTCTTTGTTTTTATTTCATCTGTAAATGATGGCTGGCACCCATGAGGTCCACCATTTCCCAGACTGTGTCTGGTTTCAAGCTCTTCCTTTTTTTGATTATGTCTGCAATCCTTTCGTCCGGTAATCACCTTTCTCTGCACTTTCTTCAGTTTTCATATTGTTTTCTGGAGGAAGACTGAAGGTCCACAGTAGTGATCTAATCACCACACCTTCAGGAACTGTGCTGTGTAAGCCTGGGACTGGGACAGAGGCCGTGAGTCACTTCATCATCCCAGAGACAGTGACTTTGTCTTTGAGCCAGGCCCGGTGGGCTCTGGAGGAGCCGAGATAAACAGCCCGGCTCTGGCTCTGCTGGAGCTTAGGCTCTAGTGATAAGATAAGCAGCAGACAGTGAGAGACAAAAATGTCAGAGCTGGGAGCTCCGTTAGGGAATGGAGCCAGGTGCCATGAGGACAGGGGGTGTGGCAACAACTTGGATGGAGGTCAGGGGTCAGTTTTCCTGGGATGCTGACTCAGTGATGAGGTGGGCTGTGTCCACAGCTGTGGAAGCATCTGGAAGGCAGAGGCGGCCCGGTGCCCCGACTGGCCCCGCCAAAAGCTCTGGGGTGATTCCTGGGGAGCGCTGCCTGCTGAGGCCACCTCCACAGCCAGAGACGTCATCCTGAGGCGGGTGCGACCCTCGAGAGCAGGAGCCAAGGGAGGCACCTCCCAGAAGGGAAGAGCCAGAAGTTTACAGCTCCTGGCGGGGTGTACTCGGCAGGAGTCTAGAGGGGGTTCTTGTCCTCTTTCCCACAGCATAGATTATACAGCAGAGAAGGTGGAGAGGATGGAGGAAAAGGGGGTGACTGAGAAGGAAGGGGCTGGCCCGCCAGGAGCAGGGACGCGGGTACCCTGTGCCAGAGGGCAGCATGGGGAGGGGGTCGTGGCCGATATCTGCTATCTCAGCACCACGGGAAAGGTCGCCCTCAGGGCGGGCAGAGTGGCGCTGAGCGGGTTTGAAAGAAGAACCTGTGCCGTAGCTGTTCTCAGAGGGAGACGTGAGCGTGCTCCGGAGACGAGGGCACATAGGCGGCTGGTACTGCAATAAGCCCGGGCCGCTTCGCCTGCTGCTGCTTCGTCGTGGGTTTGTTCTTTCTGTGGTGCTTGCAGCAGCCAGGCACCCCACGGGGTGCCACCACCCCCAGGGGCCTCTGTTCGCCTCTGAGCGGTGCCGGGCGGAGTCAGTTACAGGGAATGAGGCTCTGAAAGATGGGCCCTGGGTACGGGGGGACTATGCCTGCCTCCTCGCAGGCTGCAGTGTGGGTGTGGGTCTGGAAACGCCGTTTTAGAATCTCATTCAGAAACATCTTTGGCATCTCTCCCTAGATAAGCACACTGCGCGACCCCTTGTTTCCACTGTTATCACTGCAAATCACTCCAGCTTTCTAACTCCAGAAATTACTTTCAGGATAGGGAGCGTTCCCATTTTGTTGGTGAGAGATGTCAAAACTGGAGACGCTGCTTAAAAGGGCAGATCAGAAATGCTGTTTCATTAAAGGGCCTGGTATATTTTAAAACAATACTCAAAACTATTTGGAAATGATCTTAAGGCACTTCTAAAAGCATAAAAATTCCTTTTGCTAAAAAAAAAAATCACCTTACAGTTTGCATGTCACAAAACTCAGGATCCAGGCGCACAGGCGTGGGCCTGCTGGTCTGCAGTGTCTTCTTCTACATTTGTCAGCTTTTTTTATGGAAAAATTCATACCACGTGGAAGTGGAAAGACTAATCTATTGATTTGTTCCCCCAGATAAATATATAATTCATTTATAATTCTTGTTTCATCTCCTCCCTACACATTCCCAGATCAGCAAAGCCAATTCCAGACTTCGTATTATTTCATCTGTAAATATGTTAAAGGTCCTCTTTTCTCACAAAACCAACTATCGTATTGTTTAAAATTGACATTAACTCCTGGATATCATCACCTGGTCACTTCAAATTTCTGATTGTCTCATTCTGATTGTCTCTTGATGGTATTGTTGTTTGAATCTGGGCCCAGGCCAGCTCCCCACACCATCGCTGGTGACCTGGCCAAGTCCCATGACTCGTCTTTCGTACCTAGAGATCTCCCCCAACTCTCTTCCTGTGTCATCTCTATGTAGAAAACCCAGTTACTAGTGCTAGAGGGTGTCCCCAGTCTGGATTTTGCTGGTTACGTCCACATGGTGTCCTTCATTGAGTTCCCCTTTGTCCCTTATTTCCAGCCTGGGGTCAGAATCTGCCGTTGCTTGTTGGCTGGCTTTGTGTGGTGGGAGCATTTCATGTGTGGTGGGGGCCAGTCCGCCTGCGGGCCAGTCTGGTGGATTCCTTCCGTGATGGCGACCATTGCCGATGATGACCACCCAGCTCTGTGACTCGGTAACGGTTGCACAACCAGACCTCAGGTGTAACGGGTTAGCTTCCAGACCATCTCAATAAAGAAAGTCACATGAGCTTTCAGGTTCCCAGTGCCTGTGAGAGTTACGTTTACATACACTGCAGTCTATTGGGTGTGCGATAGCACTGTGTCTAAAAAAGCAATGTATATACCTTAATTTCAAAATACCTTATTGATAAAAAATGCCAATTAGCTGAGTGTTCAGTGAATCGTACTAGTGACACTGAAGACCACTAATCAGTGATCACTATGCCTATGATAACCTGAAATATTGCAATGTGTGACACAGAGACATGAATTGAGCAAATGCCATTGGAAAAATGATGCCAATAGACTTGCTACAAGCCTTCCGTTTGTAAGGAGGAAAAAAAAAAAAACAGTATCTGTGAAGCACAGTCAAGTGCAATAAAATGAGGTCTGCCTGTATACTGCCTTTTAAGGTAAAAGAATCTTGCCCTAAAATCATAGCTAACACTGGAATTATAAATGAAAACACATTTTAGCTAACAGCACTGAATTCAGAAAACATGTTTTAACTTTCAGTGTTTTTACCCCGTGGATGAAGCTCAATGAAGAAGGCATCGGTGTGGTTCTCACCACACTGAATGGACAGAGTGAAAAAAATCCTGGCTTTAGATGTCGGCACAGTCCGCGATGATATTCGTTATTAAGCATTTGGCAGTTTAAATGCTCTCTAACTTTATTTTTAAACCTCCCTGTTGGCTGGATCATAACAGACTGTCAGGCCCAGGAGGCTGTCTTGAAAAGCACGAGGACCAGCTGGGGAGCCTTGTACACTGCGCCCACCTTTCTGTTCCTTCACTTCCTTGAGCAGCAGAGCCTTAAGCACGTCTCTCTCCCGAGGCCCAGGGTGGCCTGTGGCCGCCTCCCACCGTGGCAGGTCCTCGTGGAAGCTGCTGCCCTCCCACCAGGACCGGGTGTGCGGCCTAAGCTCACACCCTGGGCTCCCGTCTGTGCAGTCCTGGCGGCCCCCAGGCAGAAGCCCGCTCCCCACCGTGTCCTGGCGCCCTCGAGTCAGTAACTTAAGGTCTCCCAACAAAGCCTGAAACCCGATGTCTTCACTGGTGAATCCTGTGAAACGTTCAAAGAAGAATGAATGCCAGACCTGCTCCAACTGTCCTTGCAGGTGAAGAGGAGAGAACTCCTAACTCATTGTGTGAGGCCAGCGCGGCCCTGGCACTCGGGTCAGGCCCCCTTATTTCTGTCTCACAGGCCGGAAGGCTTTTTTCAATCTTTGATTTTATTATGATTAGTGGCCTTTAATTTTTGATTTCTTGGAAGAACATTTAACAGCCCTACCTATCTAATGAAAATGCCCTCCTCGTGTGAGTTCCCACGGTGATTAGTTGTTGCTGGTTTTGCAAATGTCAGAGTAATGAGTGTTGATGAACACTTTCCCTCATGATAAGGGAAACCTTCCATGAAAAGGGAACAGGCATAGAGTTGATACCTACAGCGAGGTCGCAGTGACGTTAGCAGCGAACATTTCCATGGCATCAGACTCCGCTGACCGACTGAAACCTTTGGTAAACACGGTCACCTGGCGCACGAAGAGGGCCTGCAGGTCCCGCCGGCCTCGTCCAGGGCGCGTTCCCTGACGAGCCGATTACAGTCCAGGCCTGCACCAGGCTCCAGGGAGACAAAACCGACCTGGGAGTCCAGTCCAGGGAGTGGTGATGAAGGGGCCGTGGAGGAAGTGTGGGGGCAGGAGGCGGGAGGGCTCCAGCTCCAGGGTGGGGCATCCAAAGTGGCTTCCTAGGGGCAAGCACATGAGCTGAGTCCTGGAGGAAGAGCTCTGAGGAAAGCCAAGGCCTTGCAGGCGGCAGCACAGGCTCTGGTGACTGGGTGGCAGCTGATTCCTATTCCATTTCCATCGCTTCGTCTCGGGAAGTAATGTTTCACGATCCTCTGCAAACTGCCGGAGATGAATCTGCACCTCTGTCACAGCCTTGGACACCGCTGCCTCTGCCCGCCCTGTCCTGTCTGAGACGAGCTCCTGCATCTCATCGGTACCAGGTCAAAGCAGCAGTCAAGCTGCAGGGCGGACAGGTAACCGGTGCTGCCCCCAAGAGAGCCCCTCAGGGCAGGTGCAGACGCCTGTTTTTCACTGGGTCCTGGTGGCCTCTTGCAAAGACAGGAGGCACAGAGTCGAGACATCTGTGAGTCAGTAAACCACCCAGAGAGTTGATGGGTCAGACAGAAATGTTCCAGAACCAGGCGGGTCAGACAGAAATGTTCCAGAACCAGGCAGGCCAGCAGAGTGGCCACTGGACACTGGGGCTGCTGAGCACTTGAGAAGTGGAGAATACAAAGAAGGAACCGAGGCTTGGATTTTAAATTCGTGTTTTAATTAGTCACATGGCGAGCAACCACCATATGGGACCGCCAGGTAGAGCTCACCTGAAAGAGAACAAGATTCCATTTAGAAACCGATCTGGAAGGTGATGGTCAAGGAGCAGGTCCCACGACAGGCCCGTCCAGGAGCCCTGAGGGCCGGAGCCTCAGCCCTGGGATTCCGTATCTCAGAGGTTCTCACGCCCGGCGGGGCTGGTAATTCCTCTTCCTTAAGCTGTTTACAGCAGCTGATAACGCTGCAGAAAACCAGGTTCTATTTCAGCCAAACACGGGGGTCCAGGGAAGCTGGCACAGCAGCTCGACGCGGGTATGTGTAGATTTTGCATTCACACAACCACCGAGCACTGTCAGTTACCGCAGTTTTGTTTGAACACCGGAATGCTTAGGGTACCCCTGGGGGCTGCCTCCCAGCGGCCGTGTCCTGGCTGCCGTGAACACTGGGGTGCGTGCAGCTCTTTGAATTACATTCTTATCTGGACATATGCTCAGGGGTGCAATTGCTGGGTCAGAGGGCAAGTCTGTTTTCAGTTTTTAAGGACCCTCCACACTGTTCTCCACAGTGACTACACCATTTTACATCCCCACCAACAGTGGAGGTAGGCTCCCCTTTCCTCACACCCTCTCCAGCGTTTGTCAATGACTGTTGTAGCCGGCTGGAGGGTTGCACCTCGTCGCAGCTTGGATTTGCGTTTCTCTAGTAATTAGTGATGTTGAGCACCTTTCCATGTGCGTGTTGGCCATCTGTGTGTCTTCTCTGGAGAAGTGTCTGTTGGATAAGCCTTCTGTCCACCTGTGGATTGAGTTGCTTTTGTTATTGCATTGTACAAGCTGACTGGGTCAGTGGCTCAGACAGTAAAGAAAACACCTGCAATGCAGGAGACCTGGGTTCGATCCCTTGATCAGGAAGATCCCCTGGAGAAGGAAATGGCTACCCACTCCAGAATTCCTGCCCCGAAAATTCCATGGACAGAGAAGCCTGGCAGCCTTTAGTCCATGGGGTCGCAAAGAGTTGGACACGACTGAGCGGTTAACACTTTCACTTGTATGAGCTATTTGTACATTTTGGAAAGCAAGCTTTTGTTGGCAGAATCGTTTGCAAAGACTTTCTCCCAGACCGTAGGTTGTCTTTCCGTTTTGTTGATGGTTTCCTTCACTGTGCAAAAAGCGTGTAAGTTGAACTAGGTCCCATTTGTTTTGTTTTTGCTTTTCCTTCTATTGCCTTGGGAGCCTGAGCTAAGAGAGCAATGCTGCTTTTTATGTGATATACGATTTTTATGTCAGAGATGCCTTGCCTGACAGCCCTCATTAGGACAGGGTGCTCCGGGCGGGTGTCTTGGTGCCTGCGTGCGTGTGCTGCTTGTGCCAACTGGAGCGGGCTCGAGGGGGCATGGGACGCGCACCAGGGCCAGTGGCTTCAGGCGGCCTGTTAAGAGTCATTTTCCCCTCCTTCCTCACGGCACGGGCTGTTACTTCCTGCCACTTCCCCACCAGGGCTGGACTTGGATGCATCTCCTTCACCGTCTTTGTTTCTCTCGAGTGTCGTGTCCCCAGATGACACAGCTCGTGAGACCCCGACCGAGCTTGGTTCACAGTTCAGTCGAGCTCCAAGGTTTCTGCCTCGAGGGCAGCAGGGGTGCCGACATTCAGCAAGCAGGGCCTTCTCTAAGATGAGGGCACAGGCGGGGGGGGACAGTGTCCTGCCCTGGGGACAGGCAGGAGGGGGGTTTCCGCTACCTGCCCTGCGGAGGCCGCGTCCAGGGAGGAAGGCTCAGCAGGAAGGTGGCTTCCCAGGTGGGAGGACACACCCACCACCCCTGAGCCACAGCCGGGACTCGGCCTCCCCCGGGTGCCCTGAGCACACGTGGGGCTGCACAGTGGGCATCAGGGAATGTCTGTAGAATCGTAAATGAGCCCTCCATCCCCCGTAACACAGGAACAGCCTACGCCAAGGCCTGCTGAGTGCGCCCTGTGGGGTCAGGCCTGGGGTCATGCTGACAAGTGGGGCAGCTGCTCTGGGCTTCCCCCCGAAAGGGAGACAGGGAATCGGGGTGCCAGGCTGACTGCCCTAGCGGTGGGGTTCCCCCTTGGAATGAGGTGGCTGGCCCCGGGTCTAGGCCACGGTGTCCAGAGGCCCAGGCCTGCAGGCACAGGTCTGAAGCAGCCCTGGGCCCCAGTCCCCCTGTGCCTTGAGGGTCTGTACATCCGGCACCACGTAGAGCCGCCCCCAGGGAGCGCCTGTCACACGGCGTGACACTGCCCCCTCCTGGGCAGCCAGCTCCGACAGCGAGCCTGTACGGCAGCAGCCGGAGCAGAGGTCTGGGGGTTGAGGACACGCCCTCACCTGGCCCCTGGCCACGCCAGGGCTCGGGCGATGGCAGTTGGCACCAGTCTGTGGGCACCAAAACCAACAAGGGTTCCTTTTGCCTTTCTGCTCCTCACGGCATCCGTCAGGACCAAGCTCCCGGAAGCCACCCTCAACCGCCGGCTCTCACCTAGACCAGGCGAGCAGCAGCGCCCAGCGCCTCCCGTTCTGGCCCCGATTCCTCAGGGGGAGTGTAGATGTCTCCTCCCCAGTGAATGGAGACGGGGCAGCTCTCTGCGCTGCTTTCAACAGCGCCGAGGGCTTCAGATGCCTGTACCCTCAAGTCTTACTGAACACGTCCTCTTTCTCTTTCCCACAGAACAATGCAAATGGGTTTGCAAAGCCTCCTTTCCTCAGGTAAGTTAACTCCCTCCCCAAGGGCCTCTCCCCCCAGCTCAGCCCAGGAGGCCTGGGCTCGCGACCTTAGTTCCCGACGAGGGACTGAACTTGGGCCCTTGGCAGTGAAAGTGCTGAGTCCTAACCACCCCAACCGCTAGGGAAGTACCCACCTCTGACAGAGGGGCACCCTCCTCTCTGTGGTCCTGCGTAGGGTGCAGGGGAGGGTCGTGGTGGGAGAGCCTTCCAAGACGGGCTCTCCCTTTGGATCAAGGCAGAAGTCAACCCCATCCAGCGCCCGACCCCCAGCTGCAGAGGAGCCCACAGGCCTGAGGCCTCGGGATCAGTCCGCTCCGAGTCCAAAACAAAACAATTAGTGCTTGTAACAGGTGGCGTGAAGAGAACCATCCCAGAGCGGAACTTTATAATGTTCAGGAAACGCCTGAAATTTATAGAAGTGTATGTTACAGAGCAAGGGTAATCACTGGCTGTTTTCAGATCAAATCCCTGTCTTGGAGTATTTCTGCCAACATTTTTTTCTCCCCTGCAGTGGAGAGAACCCCTTTGCTACTGTGAAACTCCGCCCGACAGTGACAAATGACCGCTCAGCACCAATCATCCGATGAGAAGGCGGCCCACAGCATTCTCCTGGTTCCTCGTTGGGCCCCATTCGGGAACAATAGGTTTGTGTGTGACAAGCGCCATCCAGTTGTCAAACTTCACCAGAGGGCGTCTGATTTTACCTGTATTCTACTTGAGCAAATCAGCACATTTTCTAAGTTAACAGAGTTGGATTTACACATTTCTTTAAGATAAATCATACTTTAGTTACAACTCAATCATTTAAAAGTTTTTTCCTATTCTGTTCAAAAATAGTAAATTTGGTTCCAATCCTTATTGTATCACTTTTTAATATTCTGATTATTTTTTAATAGCAAGAGTAAAGGATAGTGGATGCTTTTGTGACTGGCTTTCTGCACCCAAATGCAAATGAGATCAGTTTTGTAAAGCATGTGTTCTTAAATAGCACTGTGTACAAAGAAAATACTATATAAATTTGCATCCTAGCATGCAAATAATCTTAAGCAATATAAATTATGAGGATATTGTATAACACTTAATTCTAACTTAACTTTAAAATTTCTGTTTACTATAGCCCTAGCCAAGATGAAGCATCCCACAGGGTCTCGCGATTTAGACAGCTCTAGAGCCCTGAAGTTCCGCCTGGCTCTATCACAGTCGGGGTCTTAGTACTTGAGTAGTTCTCAGAGGGACTGAGCTTGGTACTGAGTTACCTAACTAGAATGACCTAAGGAAACCCACCAGGCTGTGCCTCACAGGGGCCTGGTTCACAGGGCGGCACCTGCCTCGGGAGACTCCACAGGCAGGAACCAGGCACCTCTCGCTAACCTAGATGACCAAAATTACCTCCAGCACTGTTTACTCTGAAACCTCTCGGGGTGCAAGTTTCCTTTTCAGTCGGGCCAGCAGCCCGATAAAGCCGGCGGGGGGGTAGCATTTTCAGCCCCCACCCCGCGCGCTGGGCCCCGGCAGGCAGTCACAGCAGCGCTGGGCCGTCTCTGCGGTCAGGCCGGCGCCATCTGGAGGAGGGGATGAGGGACGAAAACACACCCAGGCCGGGCACCAAGGGGCCTCGCTCCTGATGACAGCTTCTGGCTCTGCCGTGATGTCGTTCCTAAGCGCAGGAACGACTGAGCGCAGGTGGACAGCATGAGGCATGGCGCTCCCAAGGCCGGTCCTGTCCTCCTGGCTGGCGGGCCACGCAGACGCCCCCTCGGGGCAGCTGTCCAGCAGCAGCTGCCGCGTCCGCCAGCCAAGACGCTCGGGTCTGTTACAGGCCCGGCTCCTCTTCCTTCACGGGACCATTTCCTTCCCACTGTGGAGGCAGGGAGGCATGGTGGGCAGGCTCTGGAGACTTGTGAGTCAGGGGAAGGGGCGGGGCTCCCCAGGCCGCGCACACCCCCCTGGCTCACAGGACAGAAGCCAGGCCGTGGGTCCTGGGCATGGGCTGCGTGCCCTGCAGATGTCAAGGTATCAGGCTTCACTGTAAGAATAAAAACTTGAAAACGAGCACTTCTTTGAGCTGTGTAAGGGAAGGTCACCTGAACTGGATGGTGTTGGGGGTCAGGGCTGGTGAGGCTCTTTTGTGACAGCGTGCACACGCTGAATAAGCAGAACCAGGTAACCAATGGTATGGATCTCATTTATTTAAAACAGTGTTTCTCCCCTTTCTCAAATTGAAGACTGCGAAAAATAAAAGCAGCGCTTTATTGAGCGTAGTCACCTGGGAGCGGAGCTGCCCGCGTCCTCACTCCGACCCCTCCCTGTGCCCCTCCTCGCCTGCCCAGTCCACCCGCCTCACTGTACAAAACAGTCCAGAAGCTTCATCAGATAAAGCTATTGTACACGACATTTACATTAGAAAAAGATAGATAGCGGGGTGTGGGAGAGCCAGGTGCGCTCTTCCCTTTAAGTGAAGTTGGCTCCACAGTTGGGGCATCTTCGCTTCCTCAAGGCGAAACAGCAGATGAACCCAAAGGGGAACAGGACGATGGCCAAGAAGATGCCCAGGAAGGTGAATGAGTCCTCCAGGACCCCGACCCTGCGAAGACAAGGGGGCGCACGGTCAGGGTGCTGCTGCAGAGAAACACACGGGGGCGCCGGCCGAGCACTTGGCCACGTGCTCTCTCTCAGCAGCAAATGCTGGTTCCTATAAACACTTACATCGCTAAGAACACGAAACCCAAGTCACTTGAAAGTTTTAGACTTACTTTTCCATGCCCTAGAGGGAAATTCCAAGAAAAGTGACAGTTTGGATTGTGTGTGGCTTTTACTGGTGGGAGGAGGGGGCAGCAGGTTTCAGCAAGAGGTTGAAATCACTGAGGTTCACACCGTGTCACTTACCTTGGGAGGTTTAATCTCAAAGCTCCTCTTGGGAAAAAGTCACATTAACCCTCCACATGCCCAGTGTATGATGCCCGGGACCACGAGGGGCCAGCCCCCAACCACATCCCAAGAGGTCACCGCCCAGGGCCGGGGTCCTTCTCCAAGGCTCCCAAGGCGGGTGGAGCAGGAGCTGCCATGCGCCCTGACAGCTGCAGAGACCCCCCCCGATGCCAGCCCCCACCCCCAGAACTGTTTCCCTCCCGCCCCGGAGCTGCGGGGGGCGGCGCTGTGGGAGAACCAGGACCCACCCCAGCCCACGCCCTCCCCATCTTCGTGAAGCCCTAGCACCTGCAAACGCCAGCTGGAACAGCCTCAAGGAAACACGCACTCTCTCCAGCAGCCCCAGGACGTTGCGGAAAGCCAAAGAGGGTTCTCAGGGAACCCAATTCTCTGCCCTCCCCTGGAGCCCCGCATTGAGTTCAGGAAAGGTCCGAGCAGCCCGGCAGTGAAGCCGCCCGCGGGCCAGGCCTGCCCTAAGGGGAAGCACAGGGCTGGCACCACACTTCTGAGCCCCTGCCTGCCCAGGCCGCACCTGCCCAGCTCCCAGGGCCCGCAGCCCAGGAGGCAGGAGCCCCCGCTGAGAAAGCTCTGGGGCCGCGCTTAGGGGAGTGGGGGGTGCCGCCACCAGGGCCCCACGTGGGCGGGGATGCCCCTCAGGCCACTGGAGCGCAGCTAGGGAGCTGGGGCCCCCCTTGGGGCACCTACCCCACCTTCTCTACCTGTGGTTGAACCCGAGTCACAGCAGTTTGTCCGCTTGGTCAAAACATCCAAGGGGGAAGCAGGAGACAAGGGCCCAGGCCTCCTGCTGGGTCAGCCGTACCAGCTGAGACCTTTTGGGAGAGGCCTGCCCCAGAGTCACTGGGTGCCTCGTGCCCCTCCAGGAACAGGGGGGCCCAATGACAGACACTCCCCGAGCACCCACCCAGCCTGGACGCCCTGTCATCTCACTTAAGGCCCAAACTGCTAAGAGGCAGAGCCTAGAACCCCATGCGTCCCCTCGGGGGCTCCAGGAACGCTGAGGAGCACACCAGGCTGGAGAAGCCTAGAGGCGTCCACCTCCCCCCATGGCACGGGCAGGGCCGGCCCAGCCGTTCCACACAGACAGCCCCTCTGGGACATCTCCTGGCCTCTGGGGTCAAGGGTCAAACAGCAGCAGCCCCACCCCATCAACTCCCCACCCAGACCCAGACCCAGTCTACGCGGCACAGGGAGAGGGGGCAGGCTCTCATCGGGCCTTCTGCAGCCTGAGGGCAGATACGGAGGCCCCCGACAGCCCGCCCTGTGCCCTGCACGCCTCAGCCAGCAGACCTGCGGCATATTCTGTGCAGATCCTTCCCTCTCTCCAGCCGGAGCACAGGGCAGCCCTTCCCACGCCCTTGGTGGGAGTCCGGGTTTGATGGGACAACTCCCCCTCACCCCCCGGGGGGGCCAGGCCACCCCGAGTCTCTGGGGAAGAACAGGGCCGCTCCCCTCAGGCAAGGAGGCAGGCTCTGCTCACACCTGCCCCCGCCACCCCAGGGACCAGGAGCCTCCGAGCCTCACCTGCACCCTAAGCCCACACCTGAGCTACAGCCTCAAACACCAAAGGCTCTGAAAGCGGGACTTTTTAATAAAGTTGGTAACTCAGCTCGCAGCCACTGTGACCTCAACTACCGTGTGGCCGTTTACAGTCTTAACGTGTCCACTTCACGGGAACGTGTGTCCTGCTGCAGAGATGTTCGCTTCTGACGATGGGTGCTGCCTGCCTGGACTGCAAAAGCAGAGTGGGTGTGATTTACTTTTTAAAAACCCAGAATCTTTTAAACTGAGAAACTCAGGCTGGTCTCTAGGCCGATCCTGACACGGCAACAAGCCCCAGGGTACAGACACCCAGTCCCTGCGGACCCCCCGCCCATCCTGCCAGCCCCTCCTGAGCAACCTGGTGTCCCCTCCAAGCCCCTCAGGAGCCCCGATCAGCTCAGCTCTTTACCAACAGCTTCTGAATCCAGACTGAACAAGGCCCCGTCTGTGTTCCTCCACAACGGAGGTGAGAAAGATATGGAAACTGGAGAAATCAGGGAACTAAACTAAACACACGTATCTCGCTGCCTCTGACCTCACGGAGAAGCTGGGCGCTCAGCTGGGTGGGGCTCCCTCCCCAGGAAGCTGGACCAAAACCTGGTGGGGCCGCGAACAGCCCAGACCCAGCCAGGGCCCCTGCTCTCTGAGCCCCCGCCCTCCGAGCCCCGGTGGCGGCAGCAGCAGCACCAGCCAGCCTCCTGGGCAGGGGCCGGAGGACTCCGCCTCCTCCACGAGCTGTGAGCCCGGAGCCAGGTGGGGACAGGGCAGGGTGCCCCAAAGCACCGGGCAGCCCCCTTCAAAGACCAGGTCACATCTCGTCCCCTCAGGACACACCTCGTCCCCTCAGGACACACATGCCCCAACCGGGGTCCCAGGGCCCCACTCCAAGCAGGCCTCCCCGGGGCAGGTCTCAGGACCTCCGGGGAGGTGGGGGAACAGGGGCACCCACAAGGCTCGAGGCCCACAGGGGACTCAGGGAACACCAGGCTCAGTCCAGGACAAGCTGGGCTGGACGCCCCACCAGCTCTACGCACCCCGCCCACTGCAGCCCAGGGCTGGGCTCAGGCTGGGGATGCCCCCTGGGCACGGGAGGATGGGGTGCTGGCCTCCTCACTGCCCTGACTTGCGGGCAGCATCTGCCCCCCCACAGCTGCCCCCTTCGTGCCTGTCTCAGCTTCCAAGACCCTGGCCACCCTGGAGCCCCCTCACCCCCTGGTCACCCCAGAACCAACACCCAGCGGCACCCAGCAGGACCCTGAGCCAGGACGCACCTCTAGCCTCCATGCCGGGGCCGGTGCCGTCTGCACAGGCCCGCCTCCCGCAGCCCCGCCTCCACGTCCCACATCCTAGGACAGGCCCCGCACCAGGGAAGGACCGCCTCAGACAAGGCCGAGGCCTGGGCCAGGAGGTGCCCGGCCCACGGGCCGAGGGTGGTCAGAGGTAGCGTGCGCGCGCTCATCTCCTGCTGCTAAAAATGGGAGATGGGGTCGGGCTACCCACATGGGCTCCGACGGTGGCAGAGGAACAAGCGGCACAGGCCTCGCTCGGGGAATCGCAGACGTGTGACTCCCGCAGACACCTGCCGGGCTCCCAGGGCAGACGGGCCAGGCAGGCGGGCTGGGAAGGAAGAAGCACGGTCACAGGACAAGCCGCCTGTCTCCCAATGCACCGCTGTCGCCAGACAGGCCAGCCAGTCCCCAGGGGACCCTCCTCAGCCTCCTCGAGGTGCCGACTCCCCAGATCCACCGAGGCTCCTTGGACACACCTGGCCCCTGGCCTGCAGCAGCGGAGGGCCCTGAGGCAGGGCGGCACCCCCGCAGAGTAGCCCAGCTGCTGCCCTCTGTCCTTCGACGACATCAGGGCCGAAGAGGACACGCCTCACAGGCAGCGAGGGGGTCAGGCCCGACCGGGTCCCCGAAACTTGTCCTGAGCACGCGCTCCCCTCTCGTTGCGCCCACTGCCCAGAGGCCGGGAGGACTGCGACCCCAACCTGTTCTGGATGCAGGGCACCCCCCACCCCAGCCTTCACCAGCCCCGAGCCCACGTCCCTTCCCAGAAGGGCCGAGGGACAGGGCCGAGGGCGGGAGCCGGGGTCCCACTCCATGGGAATCACTCCTGTCCTGAGGAGCCTGGGGATCTCGGCCCCCAGGACCCGTTGCTGGTCTCCTTTCCTCCATCCAGGGCCCGGGGCCAGGCAGACCCCGGAGCCTCCACCAGCGTCCCCCTGCCCAGATGGGGCACCAGGCCTGCTGGCAACTGGCACGACCAGGACGGGAGCCCGGCTCCCAGGAAGGCTGGGCCCCGCTCCGAAACGCTGAAACCCCAGCTGGAGGGCCCCGCGCCAGGGGCCTTCCTCAGACTCCTTGGCTGGCAGCCTAGCGCCCTCCTTTGACTAGGAGATGGCTCGAGACCGCTCATGCCCAAAACAAGCCCCTGGAGTCACCCAGCTGGGCCGCGCACATGGGCCTGGGCGCCCAGGACCCGTGTGGAAGCCAAGCGGGGCGGTTCCCTCTCCCCACCCCACTGTGCCACTTCCCTCGGGGGCTCTCTTGGCCAGGACCAGCCTTGACCCTTGCCCTGTCCCGCGGCACGTGACCAACCTCCCGGGCCACGCCTCCCCACTCCAAGCCCATCCATGTGCCTCCAACCGATCGGCTCTGCCGCCCACAGATGCCCGGGGCAGGGAGCGGCTCTGGAGGCAGCCAGTTGTCTCCCTTCCCCCTTCACGTTCACCAAAGGCCAGACTGTCACCAGCTGTGTCAGAAGACACACCTGTTTCAGGTATGCCATTCAGGGTGCCCCGGCCACCGATACCCAGAGGGCTCTCCCCTGCCCACCGCCCCCTCAGCAAGCACGTGGCTGGCTCCGGGGGTCCAGTTCCGCCCCCATTCCTAGGCGCCCTTCTTCCCCGGCCCTCCAGTTCTCCCTGCACAGCTGATGCCCAAGACTCAAACTGTTAACTTCCCTCGGACGCTGCTCAGGGCCTTCCTGACACACTTTTGAAACTAAGGAAACCAGAGTTTCTCAATTCCATCTCACCAACTCCGACTTCCGCACCCATACCCCCACCCCCACAGGCTGCCCCATGGCAGACGGAAAACCCAGTTCTGGCCCAGTCTGCCCTGACTTTCGGAACCTTACATGCACTAGAATCCACTAGAATCCTCTAGAATCCTGGAGGGCAGGAAATTTGAGCCCTCAGGACAGCGCCTAGTAGCTACGTCTCAGGCCCTATAAAAACAGAAGATTCTGGCGGCTGGACCTTTAAGGACATAAAATACAGCTCCCACCCAAACAAAGAACCTCGGTGTCCCTGTCCTTGCGCAGCTGCCGGCCAGATGTGGATGGAGCGGCCCTTACCCGTCACCCCCAACCCTCCAGCTCCTCCAAGTCACTGGTCACCTGAGTCTGGGCTCTCCGGCCCATCTCTCCAAACGGATCCTTCCCGGGGAAAAGAGAACCTCTGGCCACCTTCGAGAAGCAACCACAGAGCCCAAAACCAGGGATAGCAGGTGATCAGTCCAACTGCTGACATTTCTGAATCCCATCCCCATGGGGCTCAATGACCCAAAAGCACAGCCCCGGGGGGAAAGGGACGGACAGCCAGTCCCCTCTGCCACACGAACCCTGTAGGGACCCAAGGACCACCGGGCGTGCTCTCTCCCACGACGTAGGTCAGCAGCTTGGCCGGAGACTGACCACGTCTCCCCCAGATCCTGCCTTTATGAGGCTCTGAGCGTGTCCTTAGTGGCTTCTGGAGCCCCCAGGCCTGGAACATACCTGCAGACTGGGCAGCCTCCGACCACAACGATGGAATTGGCAGGGTACCGGGTGACATTCCGACTGTGGATGTTGTAGACCCTGGGGTGGTGGGTAGGTATCCCTGTCGGCAGGAAGACACATGAGAAGAGGGCAGGGAGGAAAGAGGGTCTGAGGTCCACTTCTCCTGCCCTCCCCGCTCCCCACCAAATGAACGCTCGCATCCTTTTCAACGTGGCGACAGCTGCGTCCACTAAGTGCCCACTATGAGCTTTAATTAAACGTTAACTTGTGGACAGCGTCTCCTTAATAAAGTTAAACCTGCAGAGAGATGGACGTGCTTCCTAGGAAGGGCGAACTGGGCGCAAGCGACCCCGCAGATGGGCTCAGGGCGCTCGGGCGGTGCCCAGATTCGGGGGCCCGACCTCCGGTTCCCGGGGCGGCGCCGTCCCCGACCCCCTGCACGGGCCGGACCCCGGGGTCTCCCCTCGACCGCGCCCCCCGCCGCCGCCGCCACGTCCGGAGAAAAGTTGGTTTCGGGGTTAAAGGTCGCGGTGGAACTCCGCCCGAAGTTCGCTCCCGGGCCCCCGGCCCGCGCCCCGGGCCCGGCCCCGACGCACCTGTGACGAGGTAGGGGTAGGGCGGCGGCGGGGCGGCGGCGATGGCGCCGTAGCCGTGCGGGGCGCACGCGAACTCGCCCTGGCCGGCCTCCAGGTTGTAGGCGGGCGGCCGCTCCTGCAGCAGGGGCTTGTGGTCCATGGCGGGCGGCGCCCCCCGCGCCCGGCTCGGCTCCCGCTCGGACTCGCCCCCGGCTGCGGCTCGCTCGGACGCGCGGACGCCCGGCGGCGGGACCCGCGGCTCGCGGGCGGCGGCGGCGGCGGCGGCGGCTACAGCGGGGCTGGGCCCCTGGAGGCGGGCGCCGCGGGCTTCCCCCCGCGCCTCCCCCGCCGGTCACAAGACCTGGGTCACGTGGCGCGGCTCCCGCGGGGGCGGGAGGAGGCGCGGGGGGCGGGGCGAGGCGCGGGGGGCGGGGCCAGCGGCACTTAAAGGGGCCGCGCCCTCCCTCGGCCGCCCCGCGGGCCGCTCGTCGACGGAGACCCCGCGCGCCTCCCCGCTGGACGTCCCGCGGGGGCGGGAAGCGGGGGGGGGGGGGGGGGGGTGAGGGAGACGCAGGGGGCGGGGCCGCCGGCGCTTAAAGGGGCCGGGCCCTCGTCGGCCGCCTGGTCGACGAAGACCCGGCGCGCCTCCCCGGCGGGCGCCCCTACTCCACCTCCGCGGCCTCGGGCCTCACACCCCGAGGAGCCCGCCCCCGACACACGCCCACGCACGACTCCCAGAGGCGCCGCGCCAGCGCCGTCACCTTATGGCCTGTCGGCCGCGCCCTCCCAGCGCCGGGTCCTGATCTCGGAGGACGGAGACCCCAAACCCGCCAGGCGTCCGGGGGCCCTAATCCACCAGTCCCGGAAGAGGGCCGGGGCCCGCGGGCGGGGGCGGCCAGGAGGACGGGCCCGGCGGCTCGGGCCCCCGGGCCGCCCCCTGGTCGTCTTCGCCAGGGGAGGAGGACCGGGGACTCAGCCTCCGGAGCGACCCGGGTCGGGGTCGGGCAGCGTTCAGGGTCAGTGGAAGCTGCGGCGAGCCGGGCCTGCCCGCGCCCAGCTGGCGTCCAGTGCCTCGGTTTTATTTTGATAAATCTGGTCATGTATGGGGCTGTGGCCTCCGATTACATGTCCTGCCCTGTTGGGGACGGCGGGCGCTGCCCCCTGCTCTTCCTGGGTCCCTAGTCTTCCCAGCAACCTGGGAAGTACTGACCCCCGGTTCACAGTCCGGAGACAGCTCAGAGGAGAGGAGGGACCTAAACGGGACCGCCAAGGCCTCTGGGCCTCACGCCCTCACGGAAGCCCTGGGCCTGTCGCACGCCAGCGCTTAATAGTTCGGTAATAAACTTGAACCTGACAGACGTGCACGCTGGGGCCACACCATGGCTCCCCCTGCACCCATTCCCCGCCTTCTGCAGCATCGGGGGTTTCCCAGCCTTTCTCACCTGACCAGCACCTTGATCTAGCTCAGGGACAGCTCTCAGACCCGACCTCATTTTTAACTTTTCGTGAGACAGCATCGTGATTCTTTATCAGGAGTGTAGCTCCTGGGACCCCCATCCACACCTGTTATCCCAGTACTGCTCAACTGCGGGCCTCCCAACAAGCCTGTGGGGAGGGACAAGGGGCAGGCAGATGGGGGTGAGGGAGCGGGTCCCAGTCCAGAATGGCGGCTGTACTCGAGTGGCCAGCGACTTCCGGCCAGCAGAGGTCTAGGGAGGCCATGCCTTCCCAGGAGTCTGAGCTGTAACCAACCAGAGTGACAGCAGTGAAACCAAGAGCCCCCCGGCCACACCCCAGGAAAACTGAGGGCCAGCCCCAAGCCTCACCAAGGAGAGAGAAACAGTAGGCTCTGGGCAGGCCCCCTAATACTGGCCAGCTGTGGACACAAGGTGAGGGGCATCCTTCCCCCGCCCCCCCTCCCCTAAGCCTTTCCTGTCCAATTCCAGTTAAGTTGGCAGATGTCCCTTCAATTTCAGGGTTAATTTTCCCTTTCTCCAGTGTCTTTGTTTACAGATCAAACTCCACAGAACCACAGCCTTTGGCTCCCTTCTCTTCCTATAACAGATTTCTACCCCCAGCAGTGCCTCCGCTGGAGCTTGGAAACCCGCATCTGAGAATGAGAGGACGTGAGGTTACCCAACAAGCAGGCCCTTCCCCATCAATCGTGGCTGAGCCAGGGGTGACCTGCTCTCCCAGCTCCGCCTCCCCACCCCAGCACAGACTGCAAGGGACAAAGGTAACTGGTCAGAGACGCAGAAGAGAAGCAGCCAGCCAGTAAACTCACAAAGGCAGTGCAGCAAGGCCTGAGCGGTCGTTTAGAGATGCCCAGAGGCCCTGGCTGCCTCACCTGGAAGGAAGGCCTGGGGACAAGCATACCTGGAAGAGTGAGCTGCGGCCCAGAGAGCAGCAGCCACTACCTGCTGAGACACCGAGCCACCTGACATGGCCCCAGGGGGAGGCCGAATTGCTGGGAGCTGAAACAGGACAGCAGGAGCATCAGATTTACCATTAGGAAAATGACTGGCAGCGGTGTAGAGTGAAAGGAGGCTGGGGAATCAATGGGGAAGGGACAGCTGGGGAGACAAAGATGTGAGGGAGGTGGAGAGCCTGTTAAGACCTGGCAACTTCCAGAGTGGATATGGGAGACTCCGGATGCTCAAGTTTCTGGCTCAGGTGACGGTGGTGCCAGGGCCTGGGTGTGGATTGAGAGGAGCCAGCAGAGAAGACACCACACCCCCAATGCAGGGGGCCCAGGTTCGATCCCCGGTCAGGGAACTAGATCCCACATTGCTGCAACTAAGACCTGGCACAGCCAAATAAATAATTTTTTTAAGGTATCAAAAAGGGGAGCCCCAGGGTGGACAGGTAAGGAGGCAAAGGAGCCCAACAACACTTGAAACATGGAGAGACACTGAGCAAAGGAAAGCATGCGGATCTGAGAGGCACTGCCCTTCGAATACAGACCTGAGACCATCTCAGTGGCCGCTCACCCCCAAGTGTTCTGGAACAGACACTCTGCCCCAGGAGGCACCAACACTAGTGACTGCCCAGCTCATGGAGCTGATGCTTTAATGGGGGGGGGAGCGGGCGGTGGGCCAGCTGCAAAGCGGTAGGTGCTGGGGGTTGGGTGAGCGGGGTGGGCCGTGTTACACTGGTATTCAAAGCGGGCCGGGCTGGAAGGTGCGTAGGTCTAGAAGGAAGTGGGAGAGTCTACCCATAGGAGCTCAAAAGGACCAGCTGTTGTGTGTTGCGAGTTTGCAGGTGTTTGAATGGAAGGGGAAGGAACAGCAGGTTTGTAAGTTGGTAGGAACAATCAGATGCTGAGGGGCAGTGGGAGGAAGGGCTTGGGGAGGAGGAGAAAGAGGATGGGGTCCCTGGTGGGATCCGGGACACGTGGGTGCCTGTGCAGGTGGCGGGTGGGCGGAGGGGACGCTTTCTTCCGATGGCCTCTGTGTGAAACAGGAAGCAAGACCCGCTTCTGGGAGTAACCTCACCTCCAAGCCACCTCCTACTTCAGCTCATCCCGGGGCCATCCCAAGAAGGAGGCACCAGTGTCCCCCAACCACTTAATGAGGAAACCTGGGCAGAGAGGTGGCGGGGCCTTTCCATGGTCCCCGAGCCACGGAAGGTGGGTCTCTGGATCCCAGATCGAGCGCTCCTGACCCTAACGAACTGGGTCTCCATGCCAGGTGTGCCAGAAAGGCCAGCCACTGGATGCTCGTTTTAACAGAAACAGTTCTTGAAGAAGACTTGGAAACACCTCCTCGTGGCACAGCAGTAAAGATTCTGCGTGTCAGCGCAGGAGATGCAGGTTCGATCCCTGTTCCAAGAAGATCCCACGTGCCGAGAAGCAACTAAGCCCATGTGCCACAACTACTGAGCTTGTGCTCTGGAGCCCAGAATCCGTGCCTATGCAAGCCTGCAGGCCCTAGAGCCCGTGCTTCTGCAGCGGGAGGGCCACAGCAGTGAGCAGCCCGTGTGCCGCCAGGGGGCCACAGCTGGAGAGAAGCCTGCGCCGCGGCGAAGACCCAGCAAAGTCAAACATTTTTAAAAATAGAAAAAAAAATTTCTCCTCTCCTGTGCATATTTTTCAGATCGCTGAAATTCTGCTCCTAATCCACGTTTACATCATGAGTACATTAACCAAAAAATATATATATTAGCGTTGCCAGTTCCACAGAAGTGGGAATATGGTTTTAACTGGTCTGTGTGCATGTTTTGCTGCGAGCCCTCGGCAGGGGACGTGGTTGGGTCCACGTGGTCAGGTAGTGGACGCGCTGTCCCCTGGCTAGGGGCAGCGAAGCTCCCACTGTCCTCCCTGCAGACCTTGACAGTCAGTAAGAACTGTCCTCGGCTGTAGTCAGAGGACACCAAAACCAGGATGGTGCCCTTTCTGGCAGGCTTTGAGAAGTACTAACAGCCCGTCACATGGGCTGCTCACACATTCAAGAAGTTACAACCTCACATGGTTGGGATTGTGGCAAAAAAAAAAAAGAAGAAGGAAGCAAATAACATTTCAAAATCCAAGACTATAACTGATTACAGACTGCCTGGCTCAGAGAAAGCCCTTACCAAATATTTGCTAAATGTTTCTCTTAGATAAACACTGAGTTTTCGGTTTGATGGTAAGCCTGTGGCCAGCCTTACAGTTCTACCAGACAAATCTTTCTAAATATTTTATAAATTAAGCACAGGTGTTTCTTATACCACACAGACGACAATTTTGTGCAAGTCACGTGGTGAGTCTTACTGAAAGTAAAGGCAAGACCTCGTCCGGTGCACTTTGCAGATACTGCATTTTTTTTTTTTAATTGAAGAAAGTGAAGCCCGTGGCGAGTCTGTGAGAGCCAGTTTTACAACAGCACACGCTCACCTCACGTCTCTGTCACATTTTGGTAACTGTCCCGATATTTCAAGTCGGTTCGTTATCATTACATTTGTGATGGTGATCTGTGCTCAGTGGTCTTTGATGTCACAGCTGTGACGCACTAAAGGCTCAGATAATGGTTAGTACTTTTTAATAAAGTATCTTTAAGGTATGGGGATGGGGGAGGAGGTTCAAAAGGGAGGGGATACATGTATACCTATGGCTGATTCACATTGAGGTTTGACAGAAAATGGCAAAATTCTGTCAAGCCATTATCCTTCGATAGAAAAATTAAGGTATGTATGTTTTTAGACATAATGCTATTAACAGACTACAGGGTGTTGTAAGCATGACATTTATATGCACTGGGGAAAGAAAAAAAAAACTGTGACTCACTTTATTGCGGTGAACCAAAACCCAAAATACCTCTGGGATCCGCCTGGATGTATTACTGTATTTAAATCCAGACTGGGACTTCCCTGGTGGTTCAGTGGCTAAGAATCCGCCTGCCAATGCCGGAAACATGGGTTCGATCCCTAGTCCAGGAACAAAGATCCCATGTGCCACGGGGCAACTAAGCCTTCGAACCACAGCTGCTGAGCCTGCAAGCTGTAGAGCCCGTGTTGCCCAAGAAGAGTAGCTACCACAGTGAGGAGCCCACACAGCGCAACTAGAGAGGAGCCCCGTCCGCCACAGCTAGAGAAAGCCCATTCGCAGCAACGAAGACCCACTGCAGCCAAAAATGAATAACTTAAGATCTAAGAGTAAAACACCTTCACACCCTTCATCCTCTCAGAGGTGGTCCTCTCTGCATAATCCTGCCTGGGGGAACACATCCACTCGTGCAGTGGGCCAAAGAAGTCATCTCTTGAAGTCAGAATTTCCTAGTAACTCTCACAAGAACAGAGTCAGTTGTGGATGGCAAGTTTCTAGCTAAGTAAGTTACCAAGCACCTGACCTCAACACCTCTGAGCAGCCCTGCAGTACCAAAAGATGTCACTGACGCGTCTAGACCAAGCATGGCTGACACACGAGGTCCGCACGTTTGTGGCGGCCACATGCACGGTGAACCGAACGCCTCTCGTCACTGCCACGATCAGAGGAGCAGAGCAGGGTGCTTCTGTGGGAGGAAGCGTGCTCCGTCCCCGTTCTGCCTGTCCCACACGCTACCCATGTGACAAGTCACCTTGCCTCTGGAAGCCCGGCTTCCTTACACAGAGATGCTCAGCATCCCTCAGGATAACAGTGTCCCCTCTCCTGGGGGCAGCTTCACCTCACCTTCCACAACAGAAGCACTGTTTCAAGGGCAAAGTCCACGGGTGTCCCACTCTGAGTGTGGGTGGACACTGCAGGGACCCTCACCTCGTATCAAGGCTGTGATACTTGGGTACCACCCCAACTTGAGGAGACAGTTCATCTCCCCACTAAGTCGGGTCCACTGAGCCCCTCGTGTCTTATTTCTGCACCCCAGTGCCTGGAACCTGCCGGATGTTCCATGAACGTCTAACGGAGCTCAAGTTTGCCTGCCTGGGTGAGGGTTCATACCCAGGTCCCTCTGCTCCAGAAACCAATGAGGTGTGCCCCTCGGGCTAGAAATAGGTCTGGATCATTCCCGAAGGCCATTCCCAGTTTTACAGAATCAAAGGACCCAGGGACTTCCCCAGTGGGCCAGTGGTTAAGACTCAACCTTCTAATGCAAGGGATGCAGGTTTGATCCCTGGTCCAGAGCTAAGATCCCACATGCCTCGTGGCCAAAAATACAAAACATAAAAAACAGAAGCAATGTTGTAACAGACTCAGTAAAGATGTAAAAATGGTCCACATTGAAAAAGTCTTAAGAAGCCAGTGTCCAGATAGTAGGGAGACGCTTGTTAAGACGACGCCTGCTCTTTGGGACCCGCTCTGTTTTCTGTGATGACAGAGCATCTTTCAGGGGAGAATTTCCACCCTCTGCCACATGTTAGTGAAAGGTACTCAGACTGACAGAAGGGATTTCTCTCTGAAATCTGCCGCCTCATGGACTTGTAACGTTTTACCAAAGCAGTGAATTTGGTGACACCTGGGCATCTCTCTGGTTGGGGGCAAGTGAATGACCACTCCCATACCGAGTGGAAAGGGCACGGCCTGGGGTCCGGAGGGGGCCTCTGTGGGCCACCCCCCAGCGCGTGATCGCTCAGGGCCCCGCAGGGTGGGGAGGGCCTCGATCTGGGCTCTCCCGGTCATTATTCTGTCAGCAAGCCCTACAACTCGCTTTTCCTGCAACTGCAGAGAGAAGCAGAAGCCACGCTGCCCTGGCTTTGAAAAACGGGTGGGCCAGGAGGACTAAGGAGGGCAGGGGTCCTCAGGAAGGAGACAGGACCCTCTCCCCCACCCCCTCCATCCCCTCCCCGGCCCGGCCCGCCCTCCCTGCTCCTACCTGCCGCCTGCACGGTGGACATGGCTGGCTTCAGCGAAGGGCCCCTGGGCGGGAGGAGGGAGCCCGCGGACGGGGCCGGGAAGAGCGCCCTTATGCTCCAGCAGAAGAGACCAGGAGGCGGGGGGTGACATGAATGAGGGACGCAGAAGGCCCCGGGGGTGGGGCCATCGCGGGCAGAAGGCCGGGAGGAGTGGGGCAGGGCCGGCCTCGGGGGCACAGAATGCGGCCTCACAATCCAGGGTTCTCAGGTTCTGAGCCTGCAGTCGCCACCGCTGGGAAGAAGCCACAGTCTGGATTCCACCTCTGGCAGCTGGGGCTCTCGGAGAGGAGCCCGTTTAATACCACTGCCCAGGGATCCTTGATAAAAGCCAAGACTTAGGAGTGGTATTCTTGCCTGGAGAGGTCTGTGGACAGAGGAGCCTGGCGGGCAACGGCCCAGGGGGTCGCCAAGAGTCAGACAAGACTGAGCAACGAACACAAAAACAACGAGTGGTAGGGGCTTCCCGGGGGCTATGCCTGCCAGCGCAGGACACGGGTTCCATCCCTGCACTGGGAAGACCTCCTGGAGAAGGAAACGGCAACCCCCTCCAGTACTCTTGCCTAGCAAATCCCATGGACTGAGGAGACTGGCAGCCTACGGTCCAGGGGGTCACAGAAGAGTCTCGGAGACGCCAGGTGAGGACCCAAGGGGGCAGGCTCTCCCGGTCCCGAGGGCGGCGGCAGGGGCAGGACCGTCAGCAAGCAGAGGCCCCGGGAAGCAGGCGCCCCTCGAATGGGCCCGCCGCTCCCTGCTTTGCTTTCCTGGGTGGCTCCCCTTGCTTTCCAAGGAGAAGTTCCTTCTCCGGTTTCCACGGAGACCCAAGGAAAGGCCGGGGGTTCTGCAGCTCCGCCAGGAGGAGGGCGCCGGGGGGCTGTGCGTGGAGCCGGCAAGAGGAGCCCAGAGGCGTGTCCCGTGATCGCGACTGCCAGTACTTTCAGCTGCTGCCGTGCAAAGCGCTGACAGGTGCGGCACCACGTGGAGGGTGCCGCGGCTCCCCACGGGCCACCCTGCCCGAGGAACCCACTTCCAAGGCTGGGCTTTCCCTGCAGTTCCCACGATCACACCAGCTGAGCTGGATGCTGCAGCGTAGGACTGGGTCTTGGTGCCTCCGGCTCGGGAACCCTCACCTCTCATGTAGAAGAGGCGCCCTTTCCTAAAACGGGTCTCCTGTCTTCCTACCTGGAGGAACCAGGGCCTGCAGCCTGTGGCAGGTCTAACGGTATGGTCTCTCTTTCAAAGGGGACACAGCCTGTTCTTCCATCTCGGGGCTGCGTGTCCTGGCCCACTAAGGAGGAGCCCACTTGTGACTCAGTTTCCTCACCTGTAAAACGAGGTCAGTCAGTTCAGTCGCCCAGTCATGTCCGACTCTTTGTGACCCCATGGACTGCAGTGCGCCAGTCCCTGTCCATCTCAGCTCCCTGAGCTTGCTCGAACTCATGTCCATCAAGTCGGTGATGCCATCCAGCCCATCTCATCCTCTGTCGTCCCCTTCTCCTCCCAACTTCAATCTTCCCAGCATCAGGGTCTTTTCCAATGAATGGGCTCTTCGCATCAGGTGGCCAAGGTACTGGAGCCTCAGCTTCAGCATCAGTCCTTCCAGTGAATACCCAGGACTAATTTCCTTTGGGATGGACTGGTTGGATCTCCTTGCAGTCCAAGGCACTCCCAAGTAAAATGAGGTAGTTCAGCGGATCTCTGAGAGGACACAACAGCTGAGTGGGCAGCTGTCAGCGGAGTGTGGGGCTGCCTCGGAGCCCCAGGTGCTGCCGGGGACCCTGTGCAGGACTGCGGCACACGCAGCACTGACTGCAGGTGCGGTCTGACTGCCCTCCCCCCCACCGCCGGCCCAGAAGTTTTGGCGAATGGCTTAAGGTGGGAATTGTCATCGCTCTTGTTACACGTGTATGCGAGGCTTCCCAGGTGGCTCGGTGGTGAAGAATCTGCCTGCAATGCAGCAGGCTCCGGAGATGTGGGTTGGATCCCTGGGTCAGGAAGATCCCCTGGAGAAGGAAATGGCCACCCACTCCAGTATTCTTGCCTGGAGACTCCCATGGACGGAGGAGCCTGGTGGGCTGCAGACCACAGGGTCACAAAGAGCTGGATAAGAATTAGACTAAACAAAAACAAGCATACGTGTAATTGACCAGGGTTGACTTTTTCCCCACATGGGCTCACCTTTCTGTTTTGTTGTGCAATTTGCTTTTTTCCCTGGCGAGCTTTCTCCTCCTTCGAGATCCCATGCTCTCTGTCCTCTTTCTGAGCAGTGTATATGTCCCTGCTCATTGAAAGCCCAGCCCCCCACCCCTCAGATCAGATAGCAGTTTCCTTTCCCTTGTTGATGATTTCCCAGGAGTGTCCATGTGCCGTGCACTCTGTTGAACTCGATTCTTGTTCAGTGAACCAGATTTTACAAATCTCTCTTTTTGGGCACATCTAAATAACAATTGGAAATACGTTAAAGAGGTTCTCTTATTAAATAGTGCAACCTGCAGTTATAAGTATGGCATGGTTAGATTCTTTTGAATATTGCAAACACCTCAGACAACAAATAAAGCGTATATTAATGCAATGATTACCAAGCCAACCTCTTACCCCAAGTAGCAACATCATGGATTTAACTAACATCTTCACTATTCCCTCTCTTTTTTTTTCAAATACCTTTTTCAGGTTACAGCTATATTTATTTTGATACTTTTCCAGGACTGAAGGCCCCAGAGAAGAAGAACACAGTCTCTCATCAGCTGGGTTAAGGTATTTTGGTTACAGATGGAGGAATTCCTGGATGCAGCCGGATCTAGACTGCTCTTCCCAGGGCCATCAGATTAAAGTTGCTGTTTATAGGTAAACGTCATTTGCTGCATCGATCAGATTTGAAAGCGCAAACCCTTCACTTAGGTTCTTTTCCACCTTGTATCTCCCCTAAAACTATGCCATCTATAGTCCTGCTTGATGGTATTCTGTAACTTCTTATGGAAAAAGTCAAGCGAAATTCTTGGGCCATTACATAATCCATCTCTGGGTTTTTCTGTTTGAGTAACGCAGTCCTGTCATTATCAATTAGTGACTTGACCTGTTAGCATTATTAAAGAGTCATGTTTGCTCTGTTAGTGTTGTGTGAAAATTAACAAGGCCGCCTAATGAAATTAAGGGTTGAGTCCTCCTGGACACCTGGGGAGACAGCTGCACGATCCGGGAGCACCCTGCTGAGCCCACCCGCTCCCTGGCTGCTCTGTGTGAGTGCTAGGGCAGACCCCGCCTGCTTCTCGAGTGACCACCAGTCTGGACACGTCCCGCTTTCTGGGAGGCCAGTGGCCTTGTCCCTTGGTCCACAGAAACAAGTAAGCGGTGTCACTTTATAACGGGAGGAGGAACAGCACACCTCTTTGCCAGCAGCTGCCCCCTGGGTTAGCTTTCTGTGCTAGCCGGCAGAAGACCACAGACTTAGCAGCTGAACACACCGCCCCATCAATGATCTCGCAGGTTCTCTGGGTCAGGAGTCCGGGCTCGGCTTCACTGGTCATCTGCTCGGGGGTCTCACGAGTTTGCGACCGACTGGGCTGCAGTCTTACCTGGAGGTCTGAGTGACAAGGATCTGCTGTCGGTCCATGCAAGCTGCCGGCCGGATTCACTTCTTGGAAGCTGCTGACTGAGGGAGCCAGCTTCTTGACTGTGGGCTGCCCTTGGATTTAGAGGCTGCCCATGGTCCCCCAGGGGCTGCTCACAGCCTGGCTGTTTGCTTCTGCAAGGCCATCAGAAGAGAGAGTTTCTTGCCTCAAAGAGTGAAGTCCCTCTGCAAAGGGCTTTTACATAAATAAGCCAAGCTCACCCAGGATAATCTTCATTCTGAATAACTCAGACTAGACTGATATGGTATTGTAATTACACCTGCCAAATCCCTTTCTCTTTGCATTATTCTGCCACCTAGAAGGTTGTTACATGTCAGCCCCCATTCCAGGGAAGGAGTTTTATGAGGGGAGAGGTAGAGAGCTCAGGGGCCACCCTGAGTAGACAGTGAAGTCAGTGAAAGCTAAACACGGTCTATCACTCCCCCCGCTGCCCAGGCGGCACTAGCGGTAAAGAACCCTCCCGCTAATGCAGGAGGCATGAGAGACCTGAGTTCGATCCCTGTGTCGGGAAGATCCGCTGGAGGAGGGCACAGCGACTCACTCCAGTATAGTGGAGAATCCCCATGGCCAGAGGAGCCCGGTGGGCTACAGTCCACAGGGTCGCAGAGTCTGACATGACTGAAGCGACTTGGCAAGCACACACACATTTACTCCTCCACTTCTGTGTCACAACCACCCTTGTGCACCCTTCACAGTAACAGGTCCCTGCAGACGAGTATGAGCTCATGGGCTCGCCATAGCCCCAGAGGCCACCTCCCTCTAGGCCGCCTGCGCCTTGGCTCCAGTCAGCTGGCCAAAGTCCCTGCTTCCAGGCCTTTGCACTTGACGTTCGCTTTGTCCACTTCCCTCCCCCGCATCCTCACACCTTCACTGGTGGCCTCGGCTAAACTTCCGCCCCATCAGAGAAACCCTAATGCCCGGAAAGCCACGCTGCACCCCTCCCGATCAGATGGCCCCGCAGCTTCAGGGGCCCTTGGCTTCTGCCTGTTTTCTGAACCTGGTTTGGCCGCCTGGTGCAGACTCCACAAGCTAAACAAAACCCGTCACCAGGGATCCTCTTTCACGGTTTGGTTCGCGATCCAAGAATCCTGAGCGGCCGTGTGAATGTGGGCAAATCACTCTCCCTCCGGGAACCCGAGGATGTGTCAGGCGGGGTTTGGGGGCTGTGTGAACGCGGGGGACCCTGCGCTTTCCCCAAGAGAAGCACCTGCAAAGGATACAACTCACTTGGGCTCCGTTTTTTGAGGATGACAATGAGATACATGTCTATAATATTTGCTAACTTGGCTTCATGTACTTATTTTCAAGCCACATTTCGGATAAATTATTATCTTGAAAAAACTTTTTTCACTCTTACTTTTCTGGAAGTGACTTCTAACTCAAGCGTCTCGTCTTCAACGTCGGTGTCACTATCATCCCAGAGTTCTCTCTCTGCCTCAGATTCCCAGCTCACCTTGTCTTGCCTTTCTTCCGGACTGTTCCAACTATGGCCTTTTAAAAAATCATGTGTGGGGGACTTCCCTAGTGGTGCAGTGGATAAGACTCCACCTCCCCAATGCATGGGACACAAGTTTGATTCCACAAGCTGAGGGTTGAGACCAAAAAAAAAAAAAAGAAAATCGTGTGATGCTGTCATTGGTAAGTCATCCCACTCATGCAAAACTAGGACAGTCACTTTTACTATACATCCTTTTCAAACAGAAAAGAAAAAAACCTTTCAAAATTGTAAAATATAAAACATAGAGAAAAATATAGATGTAAATGTGAATTATTTTGAAGCAAAACATGTAATCACCACATGGGTCAAGAACTAGAATGTTGGCAACAATCCCAAAGCCTCAGTACATCCCTTTAGTGCCACCAAAGGCATCTACATCCTGGTTGCTATGGTAACATTACGGTACTCACTGTCTTGATACTTTGACCATTAAAGTACATCCTCCAATGTTATACTTTCTTGCCTATTTTTGAATTTCACTATAAAAGGGTCATATAAGGCTCTGTGGGGGTCTGGCTTGCTCACTTGGCACATGTTCAGGATTCATCCATGCTGCTGCATGGCTGTCCTTCCTTCTGTTTCTGTTGTTTCCAATAACATCCCATATAGAAATACATAGGCCACATGTATTCATCCATTCTACTGGTGATAGACACTTGGGCTGTGCCAGACACGGCTGCTGAGCACGCTTTCACACCCGCTCCTGCTGTGTGTACGATCTAAGGCAATGCTGTCCCCGGGCCAGTCCCAGCTTTGGCATCAGAGATAAGTGATGATGTCAGACCAATTTCCCCAGTGATAGCATCAGCCTACAATTCCAGGTGGCCTTCCTGGGCGGTGTCTCATTGTGGGTTTTATCTGCATGTCTCTGCTTGCTGAGGCTGAGCACTTTTTCCTACATTTACTAACCATCTGTATTTCCCCCCCTTTTTTTTTCTTAAAAGTTGATTCGAGTCCTTTGCTTTTTTTTTAAGTGTTTGTCTTGTTCACACTGATTGACAGGCATTCTTTCGATAATCTAGATCCTCGCTCTTTGTTGGCAACGGGTGTTGCAAATATCGTCTCCTGCTCGTGGTTTGCCATTTGGGGGTTTGTTTGCTTGTTAACATTTTATTTATTTAAAAATATAAAAACTTTTAATTTTATTTTGGAGTATAGCTGATTAACAATGTTGTGATAGTTTCAGGTGAACAGCAAAGGGACTCAGCCATACATGTATCCACTCTCCCCCAAACTCCCCGCCCATCCAGGCTGCTACATAATATTGAGCAGAGTTCTCTGTGCTATACAGTAGGACCTTGTTGGTTATCTATTTTAAATGTCACAGTGTGTATATGTCGATCTCAAGGTGGCTTGCCTTTTCACCCTCTTAATGATCAAGAGAAGTTTTTGATTTTAAAGTAGTTGAGGGGGGAGAGACACACTGGGAGACTGGGCCTGACGTATACACACTACTATATGTGAAACAGAGAACTAGTAAGAAGCTACTGTATAACACAGGAATTCTCCTCAGTACTCTCTAATGTCCTATATGGGAAAAGAATCTAAAAAAGAGTGGGTATACGTGTACGTACAATTGATCCACGTTGTTGTACAGCAGAAACACAACATTGTCAATAAACTATACTCCAACTAAAAACTCATCAAAAAATAATTGAAGAGAACGCTTTCTTTAAAAAAAAATTTTTTTTCTTCTTAAAATTTTAATTGCAGGGTAATTACAATATTGTGGTGGTTTTTGCCATATACTCACATGAATCAGCCATGGGTGTACATGAGTTCCCCATCCTGACCCTCCCTCCCACCTCCCTCCCATCCCACCCCTTGGGTCATCCCAGTGCACCAGCCCTGAGCACCCTGTCTCATACATTGAACCTGGACTGGCGATCTATTTCACATATGATAATATACGTTTCAATGCTATTCTCTCTAATCATCCCACCCTCGGCTTCTCCCACAGAGTCCAAAAGTCTGTTCTTCTCACATATAGGGTCGTCGTTACCATCTTTCTAAATTACATATACATTAATATACTGTATTGGTGTTTTTCTTTCTTACTTTGCTCTGTGTAATAGGCTCCAGTTTCTTCCACCTCATTAGAACTGATTCAAATGCATTCTTTTTAATAGCTGAGTAATATTCCATGGTGTATGTGTACAACAGCTTTCTTATCCATTTGTCTGCCGATGGACATCTACGTTGCTTCCATAATAAATGCTTTCGAAGACTCTTGTACAGAAGACTCTTGAGAGTCCCTTGGACAGCAAGGAGATCAAAGCACTCAATCCTAAAGGAAATCAACCCTGAATATTCATTGGAAGAACAGATGGTTGATGCTGAAGCTCCAATATTTTGGCCACCTGATGTGAAGAGCTGACTCACTGGGAAAGACCCTGATGCCAGGAAAGATTGAGGGCAGGAGAAGGGGGTGACAGAGGATGAGATGGTTGGATGGCATCACCAACTCAATGGACATGAATTTGAGCAAGCTCCGGGAGACACTGAATGATAGGAGAGCCTGACGTGCTGGAATCACAGAGTCAGACACGACTTAGCAACGAAATAACAAACTAATTGAGTGTGTTAACTTTTTCCTTTAAGGTTGGTGCTTTTTGCATCTCTTTTGTTGAAATCCTCCCTTCCCTCAAGATTGTTAGGATGTTCTCTTATACTGTCTTCATGATGCTTTGGTCTCGTACACTTAGCCCTGTGATTAGCGTGGTCATATGTCTTGGTGTGTGCCTCTCGTCTTAACATCTCTTCCAATGAGCATCGCTTTTACTCTCAAATGTACCTGTAGAATTTCCTTAAGCTTTTCTTCCAGGGCAGATGATACCTGTGCTGTGCAGGGCTAGCCATGGGCAGGGCTCCACTTCTATACTAGAGAGGTTGCTGATGGGGTCTGGGATGGGAAACGCCACTCTGGAGTAGCTTAGTGAAAAACTTCATCTGTAAATGGCTGTAAATGTCTTGACAATGAAGCACATTTTAGGTGCAACTGGTGTGCTGGAAAAATTTTATTCCTGGAGTCAAATATACAGAACACTCCTTTTTTATGCAGGTCTAACACAGATTGTGGTCTGGTTTTGAATATTCTGTGAGACTAGTGCCATTTGACTTCCCTGGTAGCTCAGAGGGTAAGGAGTCTGCCTGCAATGTGGGAGACCCGGGTTTGATCCCAGGGTGGGAAAGATCCCCTGGAGAAGGAAATGGCAACCCACTCCAGTACTCTTGCCTGAAGAATCCCATGGACGGAGGAGCCTGGCAGGCTACAGTCCATGGAGTCACAGAGAGTCAGGCACGACTGAGCGACTTCACTTCATTTCACTTAGTGCTGTGAGAAGCTCCTCAAACTGCTCCTGACCAGTAAGCGTCGCCTGGTGGGGTACAGGGTAAAGCATAAGGCAAGTGGAAGGTGGGCCCTGCCTGAAAGGCTTCTGGTGGAGAACAGAGAAAAGGAAAGGTATAAGCATCTGAACGCAGAGTTCCAAAGAATAGCAAGAAGAGACAAGAAAGCCTTCCTCAGCGATCAATGCAAAGAAATTGAGGAAAAGAACAGAATGGGAAAGACTAGAGAGCTCTTCAAGAAAATTAGAGATACCAAGGGAACATTTCATGCAAAGATGGGCTCGATAAAGGACAGAAATGGTATAGACCTAACAGAAGCAGAAGATATTAAGAAGAGGTGGCAAGAATACACGGAAGAACTGTACAAAAAAGATCTTCACAACCCAGATAATCATGATGATGTGATCACTAATCTAGAGCCAGACGTCTTGGAATGTGAAGTCAAGTGGGCCTTGGAAAGCATCACTACGAACAAAGCTAGTGGAGGTGATGGAATTCCAGTTGAGCTGTTTCAAATCCTGAAAGATGATGCTGTGAAAGTGCTGCACTCAATATGCCAGCAAATGTGGAAAACTCAGCAGTGGACACAGGACCGGAAAAGGTCCGTTTTTATTCCAATCCCAAAGAAAGGCAATGCCAAAGAATGCTCAAACTACCACACAATTGCACTCATCTCACATGCTAGTAAAGTAATGCTCAAAATTCTCCAAGCCAGGCTTCAGCAATATGTGAACCGTGAACTTCCTGATGTTCAAGCTGGTTTTAGAAAAGGCAGAGGAACCAGAGATCAAATTGCCAGCATCCGCTGGATCATCAAAAACGCAAGAGAGTTCCAGAAGAAACATCTATTTCTGCTTTATTGACTATGCCAAAGCCTTTGACTGTGTGGATCACAACAAACTGTGGAAAATTCTGAAAGAGTTGGGAATACCAGACCACCTGACCTGCCTCTTGAAAAATCTGTATGCAGGTCAGGAAGCAACAGTTAAAACTGGACATGGAACAACAGACTGGTTCCAAATAGGAAAAGGAGTATGTCAAGGCTGTATATTGTCACCCTGCTTATTTAACTTCTATGCAGAGTATATCAAGAGAAACGCTGGACTGGAAGAAGCACAAGCTGGAATCAAGATTGCCGGGAGAAATATCAATAACTCAGATATGCAGATGACACCACCCTTATGGCAGAAAGTGAAGAGCTAAAAAGCCTCTTGATGAAAGTGAAAGAGGAGAGCGAAAAAGTTGGCTTAAAGCTCAACATTCAGAAAATGAAGATCATGGCATCCGGTCCCATCACTTCATGGGAAATAGTTGGGGAAACAGTAGAAACAGTGTCAGACTTTATTTTTTGGGCTCCAAAATCACTGCAGATGGTGACTGCAGCCATGAAATTAAAAGATGCTTACTCCTTGGAAGAAAAGTTATGACCAACCTAGATAGCATATTCAAAAGCAGAGACATTACTTTGCCGACTAAGGTCCATCTAGTCAAGGCTATGGTTTTTCCTGTGGTCATGTATGGATGTGAGAGCTGGACTGTGAAGAAGGCTGAGCGCCAAAGAATTGATGCTTTCGAACTGTGGTGTTGGAGAAGACTCTTGAGAGTCCCTTGGACTGCAAGGAGATCCAACCAGTCCATTTTAAAGGAGATCAGTCCCAGGTGTTCTTTGGAAGGAATGATGCTAAAGCTGAAGCTCCAGTACTTTGGACACCTCATGCGAAGAGTTGACTCATTGGAAAAGACTCTGATGCTAGGAGGGATTGGGGGCAGAAGGGGATGACCAACGATGAGACGGCTGGATGGCATCACAGACTCGATGGATGTGAGTCTGAGTGAACTCCGGGAGATGGTGATGGACAGGGAGGCCTGGCGTGCTGCGATTCATGGGGTCGCAAAGAGTCGGACACGACTGAGTGACTGAACTGAACTGTATTCCGAAAGGTATATAAATATTAGGGACTTGAAAGTATAAGTGCAAGTTTATTGATTTGGCTGTGCTGGGTCTTAGTTGTGGCATGTGGAATCTAGTTCCCTGACCAGGGATCGAACCAGGGCCCCCTGCGTTGGTGGGGAGTCTTAGCCACCAGACCACCAGGGAAGTCCCATGAGTGCAAGTTTTATTTTGTTTGTTGGAGTGTAGCTTATGTTAAGCAAATTAACCTGGGCTTCTTGGTCCACTCCTGACCCTTGTACTTTACCACTGACCTCATCAGTTTATCCTCCTTAACCCTTGATTAGCCGCCTTTATACACCCAACTCAAATAAACCCCTACAGGTTACAGCCTTTTCTGCCTTCTCACATTATTTCTCTCTCCCTGATTGGACCTTTTCATCCAGATGAAGAGGTCTCTTGAGCAATCGGAACCCCCAGTAGGGCCTGACACACAGTAAGCACTCCGAAAATGTTTGTCAAGTGAACATTTGACTCGGCTGTGTTTCCATGATTTTGCATGACTGGGTGGGGCTCAGGCAGCTGACAGTGACTGTTGCTGGCTCCAGGTTAACTCGCTGTTTGTCTGTTAGAGGTTGTGTAGGTTTTCTCTTAGATACAAAACATCCACTCTTCACATGAAGACACGGGTGCCTGACCTTGGCTGTGTGAATCTGGACATGCACGCGAAGTCTGAGCTGCACTTTCTACACAGTGTTTCTGCAATTTTTTCTCTACAAAAGATGGGGGAAATACCACATTTTTAGCTGCTTTATCTCTTAAGTATCAAGTGAAAAATGAAAGTGTTGAACTTCATTTCATCAGCAGAGTGCAAAAGAAGGAGCTGGATGGCGTGGGCCACCCTGGGGGTTGGCCAGCACTGGCTGAGTGGTGAGAAGGGGTCGTCAAGCCGAGGAGTGAGGCTGCTCAGGGTCCCACCCCAAGAGCGCCAGTTTCACAGCCAACATTTGACTGACTTGGCTTTACAGAGGGAGAAACAACTGTAAGCAGAATTAAAGTGAAAAGACTGTGTACCACTTGTGAGTAAGTGTTTACTCCCAGTGAAAAATAATGTCCACAGAGAAAGGAAACATCAGTGGCTAACAAAGAGAGATGCCATTTCAGTTTAAGAACAACCTAAGCACCTCAGCTTAGCTCACGGTAGACAGCCTACCATCACGAGAGGGGTGAAGACAGCCCCATACATTGCTGATGGGGGGGCTGAAACGCAGCCATGGGGTGAGATGTGTGCGAGTCATTTCTGCTAATCTCTGCCCTTTCGTTCAGGCTCTTCCAACATTTCTCAATGTATGAATTTACCCTTCTATCTGGGGGACTGAGGGAGGGATATTCATTCCTTTAATAAAAATCAAGTACCTGTTGTGTGCTGAGCAATCATAAAGCCCTGGAAATTCCAATATGAGTAAGAGAGGCACTCCCTCGGAATCTCATGGTGTGGTCAGGGAGACAGATGGGAAGACAAACAATTGTAATACGACATATGAGGGGCTGGAATGGAGAATGTGCCAAGTATGAGGGTGTAGACTCAGGTCTGTTTTCCCTTGGTAAGATCTGACCTTTGATCTGAGACTTAAGGTGGCATGAGAGAGGAAAGTGGAAGAAGGAAGGTGGGTAGGGCGTGTGGGACAGTGGGATTTGTGTGGAGGAAGCCCAGCGGTCTGCTGGAGCAAGGGAGGGCCCGCATATTGAGCTCTGCCAAGGCTCAAGCTTAGAGGTTCAGGGGAGCTGAGGCTACCACGGAAGGGGAAGCCAGGTGGGGGAAGCCATCGGGAAGAACCTCAGCTCTCTCCTATGGTTGATGGGCAACCGCTGGAGACATCCAGTCAGCCCATCCTGGCATCAGTCCAGCCATGCCTCTCTGCCCCAAACAGCAGAATATACACAGTAATGTCCATCATCCTGAAAGGAGCTCTCTACCAATCGTCGGGAAGGGTGCTGGATCCAGAGTCGTTTAGTCTAAAGTGTTTCTGGAACTCTCACAAAGCAGTGATGCAAATGGCCAAGTTCACCAGCCCGATTACACAGAGGTGATAATGACACTAGGAATACGCGAGTCCTCACTGGGACCCAGGCACTGCTGTAAGCGATCTCCACGCACTTCCTCACTTCATCCTCTGCACCACCCAAGGGTGCAGATGGGGATGTTATTCCCACTTTGTAGATAAGGACACAGGAGCTGAGTGACTCACATAGCAAGCGAGGGACCTGGAATCTGAACCCCGGGGAGAGAAGTGGCAAAGTTAGCATGGAGAAGAAACAGGAAATGAAAGCTGAGATTTTTAAAAAGCAGAAACCAGAATGAGGATGATCAGTTGTGGTGAGGACAGAAAAATGCAGACCTCCTGACAATAACTGAAAGGTCAGCTCTGCAAAGGCTGGAAGGACTGGGGAGTGGGGGTGGGGTTGGGGGAGGAACATGGGTCCCCAGAAGATCCACTTGTCAGACCCTGAATCCAGGAAAAATGGCACGGAACTCTCACAGCACACAGCACTGCAAGGACCTTGGAGAGCTCCTGAGTCCACGGCCTGTCCTGAAGCAGAGCCCAAGGCCAGACAGGAAGCAGCTACAAAGTGTCACACGCAGAACAGGATCCAGTTCTTTCTACTTTAAGACTAACGTTTCTGCAGACCAGTGGCCATTCACGCTCCTGCTAACAGTACTCCAATTCTCCTTTGAGGAACCACCCCCTCTCTCTGGCTGGGCCCTTATGCTATGGGTCTTAGCTCAAGCTGCTACAGCAAAAATACCACAGACTGGGGAGTTAAACAACAAATATTTCTCACAATTCTGGAAGCTGAGGGTCCAGGATCAAGGCACTAGTAGATATGGCGTCAGGGGACAGCCTGCTTCCTGGCTTGAGGACAGCCACCCTCTTTGCTATAGCATTACAAGAGGCAGGGCTGTGAGGTCTTCTAGTCTGTTTAGAAGGGTTCCACCTTCATGACTTAACCCTCTCAAAGGTCCTATCTCTAAATGTCCCTTCAGGGATCCGAGTTTCAATTATGAATCCTGCTGCTGCTAAGTCACTTCAGTTGTCTCCGACTCTGTGCAACCCCATAGACAGCAGCCCACCAGGCTCCCCCATCCCTGGGATTCTCCAGGCAAGAACACTGAAGTGGGTTGCCATTTCCTTCTCCAAGGCATGGAAGTGAAAAGTGAAAGTGAAGTCACTCAGTCGTGTCTGACTCTTCGCGACCCCATGGACTGCGGCCCACCAGGCTCCTCCATCCATGGGATTTTCCAGGCAAGAGTACTGGTGTGGGGTGCCATTGCCTTCTCCGAATGATGAATCCTGGGAGGACACCAACATACCATCCAAAACAACCCACTTCTCCAGGCTCAGTCAGTCCACACATGCCATTCCCTCATCACACACGACTCCGCAGAGCCATCCAGGGTGAACCAGAGGCTTCAGCCCTTTCTCCATCTGGAGACAATCCATGTGGGGCTTCCCCTGTGGGTCCCCAGAAGGAACAAGAACCAGAGAAGAAGGGAGAGAAGCAAGGTCCAACTGATACTGCTTCACCCTCTGTGTCTGGCTGTGTCTGGCCTTTCCTCAATCGCATCTCCTTTCTTGCTTTCGTTTTTCTTTCTCCAGCCCAACTTTGGGGAAAAAATCGTCTCCTACCTCTCTGGGTTGTTGGAGAGATGAATTGAGAAGGCCCACGTACAGCACTTACACCGGAGCCTGGCACCCATCAAGCACTCACGTGTTGGCATTACTACATAAAGCTACCCCGCAGTAGATCTTCGAGGGTAGTTAAACACTGGCGGCACAGAACCTGAACAAAACGGTGACTTGTTATTGCTACCACACCATGTGGTACTCACAAAATCACCTGTTCCTGGGATTTCTCCCGAGAAGGTTAAAGCTTTCTGTGTGGGCAAGGCGACGTTTCGCTTAGGTGGAAACCACCTGGACACCTGTTTCGGTGCCTGATTCCAAGCGCCCCCAAGCCGGCTCGCGCCACCACCCCCGCCTGCTCCTCCAGTCCCTGCACGGCTGTGCACCCAGGCGCCTCCCGACCCTGCCCCGCTCCTCGCCTGAGGCCCCGAGAACACACCGCCTGCTCCAATGGGTAGACCCTGGGGGCGGCCGGCGGCCTCAGGAGGCGACCGGCCAGGTCCCGGGGGTCTGTGGACAGTGTGCAGGGTCGCCTCGGCCCCGGGAGCACCGAAAGCGCGCGGAACCACCGCCGCTTCGCGGCACTTCAGCCAGACCCCGGAAGTGGGCGGGCGCGCGACCCCGCCGAGACCCCGAGGCCGGCTGAGGACGCAGTAGGCCGCAGCCAATAGCGCGCCTGCGGTCTTTGCGTCACTGCAAAGCTGACCAATGGGCGCGGGTCTGGCGGCCGCTTCCTGCCCACAGTCTCCTCCGCCTCGCGGGAGGGCCGGGCCGCTCTCCAGCCGCCGAGCAGCAATCGCTGCGACCCCGCCCGCGCGGTGCCCCTCTCCCGCAGGTGAGTGCAGCGGCGGCCAGGAGGGGGGACGGGCGCCTCGGTCACTCCTGCAGGTTGGGGCGGCTGAGGCAGCAACTGCGTTTTTCCCCCGCGTGCGGAGTGGGGAAGGGGCTGTGCTGGTGCTCTTTGCTGCACACCCGCGGGCGCAGCGCCCCCGCCCCGCCTCCCCCCAGCAACATGACACCCCAACCAGCATCTGCCCTGGAGTGACTTGGGAAGTGGCTGGAGGGTGGAGAGGATCGAACCCGCCTCCCCTCCTGTGGGCAGTTATGACAGCAAAGCTGCTTGTCCTAGGATTAGCTCAGGCAGATGGCCAGGGCCGGCGCTGAGATGCTACTGGTGGCCGGGCAAGGGGCCCACCTGTCGCCCCACCACTGGGAAGCAGAGTGAAACCAGGCTGACCGCCCAGATCAGAGAGCCGGGGGTTATTTTGTGAGCTACCAAATGTGGGAGAGGATGGACCCAGCTCCTCAGGAAGGGCTCAACTGTCCTGCATGTCCTTTTGTTTTCTCCCACCTTTTTGACCCTGATATCGCCTCCCAGCAGCCCTCACAATTGTCAGGCAGACAGTGAGCCGCTTTAGTAGCAAAGGGTTTTCTCTGTACAGGGGATGGGTGTGACAGGGTGTGATAAAAAGGAAAAAAAAAAAAAAAGGCAGCAAACCTTGCAGGAAGCAGTCCTAAGGCGACTGGGAAGTTAATGCTTCAGGCTCTCCTTTGGGACTCTCTGTCTCTTCCTCTACCACACCCCAGCCTACTCTCTCCACCCCCACCTTCCCTTGGGTACCTCCACTTCTCTGCAGGAATCTGTTAATTAACCACGCAGAAAGGCAGATGGTTCTGAGGGTGGCCAGCAAGTCTTCTGAGTAGAATGACTGAGGCACCAACTGGAATTCACCAGGCAGAGTTTCTTGGTGAATCGGAGGTCACTTTCTTGGGAGATGTTGCCTCTACCTCTTCACTTCTACAAAACAAAGAAATCCCAGAATTGTGGAACGCAACGCTTCAACCTCCCACTCAAGAGCCCTCTGACCCAGTGACCCAATGTCCCTAGATGTGTTACCCCATCACCTCACAGCCAGAAACTGGCTCATGAGAAATTGAGACCACATCTTGGCCAAGGGGGTGGGACTCACCAAGGATGGCTAACTCCTGTCATCTTTAGCTGGGAAGGGAGGATTTTCCACTCCAGAAGGAGTTTACAAACATCACCCCCAGGTGAGTCTTCTGTTAGCTGCCCAGAAGGCTCAATTATGTCTGTTTGGAAATGACCACTTAGTCATTTCTCTGAAGGAAAGTGTATTTAAGTTCAACATCATCATTCATTGAGCCCAAGATGCAGACTGGGCCTGACCTCACTGGTTACTTGTACAGTGAGCCAAGAAATGTCTTTGAAGACTGGGTTCACATTAAAAATGTCACCATGGGGGACTCCCCTGGTGGCCCAAAGGCTAAGACTCCATGCTACCACATCCCACATGCTGCAACTAAAGATCCCATGTGCTGCAGTTAAGACCTGGCACAGCCTAATAATAAATAAAACTTTTTTTATTAAAAAATCACCATGGGAACTGACATACCTCCTTCCCCTATGTAAAACTCTTACTTTTCCCCAACAACTTATGAAGAGGATTGTCAAACATAGTCAAATTGAAAGAATTATACAGTAAGCACCCACATACTCACCTTCCACCTAGATTCTACTATTGACAGCTTAACATACTTGCCTTATCGCACACCTATCCACCTATTAGAAGCTTTGTATTGTTGTGTAGTCGCTAAGTTGTGTCTGACTCTAGGAGCCCTCCAGGCTCCTCTGTCCATGGGCTTTCCCAGGCAAGACTACTGGAGTGGGTTGCCATTTCCTTCTCTAGGGGATCTTCCCAACCCAGGGATCAAACCTGGGTCTCCTGTGTTGGCAGGCGGATTCTTTACCACTGAGCCACCAGGGAAGCGTGACCTAGGACCTTACTTTTAACCTGAAGTATTTGTGACATTTGGCTTCCCTGGAACTGTATTTCCATCTTCGCTCAGGGAGTCAGTGAATGTAGGTGGCAGTGATTTTCTGTAACTTTGAATAAACACTCACTTTGTGCAGGGCACTGGGAGATGCAGAGGAAATGAGGAGGTCAAGGACTCTGACTGACCAGAAAGGGCTTTGATTTTTTGTTTGTTTGTTTTTAAGAGAGGGAAGATTGGCAGTCTGGGAGAGTAAATGCCAAGAAGTAAAATGATTTCAGTAACACTCGCTGAGTTCCTGCTGGGTGCTGAGCACTCTGGTATAACTCTGTGCCTATGTTACCTCTTTCAGGTCTCACAACAACTACAGAAGTAGGTCAGTCCTCCTTTCTGCCTTTTCCAGATTAGGAGATTGAGGCACAGAGAGGTTAGTCAGTGGACTCTCGGTCATGCTAGAAGGTAGTGGGGCCAGGACCCAAATTCCCACAGTCTGGGTCCAGTGTGACTCTGGGACTCTTGAGTCACAGTATAAATGCTTCAGGGGGAGAGTGGACCCTCAGGCTTGACCAGGGAAGAGCAGAAGGCATCTGGATGTGCCACAGCTATCCCAGGAGTCCCAGCTCAGGCACCCAGATGAAGTTGCCAGTTTTCAAATGGCTTCAGAAAGCTGGCGTCCTGACTTCCCATGTGTTTGACCTGGACGTCACACTTCTCCATTCTTCCTGTCGCCACTGCCTGTCCTGGGTGTTTTCCAAAGTTTGGCACCTGCTCCACTTCCTGACGTCCTATTCTTTATCCTTCAGTCACTTCCTTGCAGCCCACACTCTCTTCTCCACGTTTGTAAGACACACTTGGTTCCAGACGAGCCTGGTTGCTCCCAGCAGTTGCTCCTGTTTTCAGAGGCGCTCCGTCACCCATGTTGCCATTCCAGCTGTCACGCTGTCTGTGCCCCCGGTGTCTCGAGCAGAACAGCCTGGCTCCAGCTGTGAGGCGCCCAGGGTCCGTCTTCTGGTCGCTCCAGCTTCCAAGTCAGACAAGCTGTGCCCTCCTTTTGCGGCGCTGCGCGGTCTTGGGTGTGGGGGCTGCTCCATCGGGCAGAGCTGCTCGCTGTGACCCCCCACTGCCCTCCTCCAGCTGCTCTGTTTTGCTGCCGTAGGTCTGGCCACGTGGCCTTGACGTGGCTCCAGGAGTCAAGCTGCAGGGAGCAGCAGCCCCATCAGCCCCAGGGTTGGGGGGTGGGAGGCGGTCAGTGGTGATGCTGAAAGCTCAGCTTCTCTGTACACCAGTGCCACACTGGATCTCGGAGACAGACCCTGATGCTGGGAAAGACTGAAGGCAAACGGAGAAGAGGGTGGCAGAGGATAAGATGGTTAGAGAGGTTCACGTCCAACTCAGTGGACATAAACTTGAGCAAACTCCAGGAAATAGTGGAGGACAGAGGATCCTGGCATGGTGCACTCCAGGGGTCGCAGAGTCAGACACAACTTAGCAACTGAGCAACAACAGAGTTCCGGGTGAAGTGAAAAAGGACAGCTTTACCGCTCTGCCAGGCAAAGGGGACCACAGCAGGCTAAATGCCCTCAAGTATGTGTGTCCCTATGTGGGGAACATAGTGACAAGTTTTGCAGTAATTGTCCAAAGAGGGTGTGGTAAGCTCATGGACAAGCTGATGGGCTGGTGGTGAGGTCAGCACCACCATCATCAGCCTTCAGCGTCATCAACCTTCGGGTCCAATGGCCTGGGGTCTGCATGCTTGTGGGAAGCGTACTATGCTTAATCATTAACTTCTCCCATCTGGAGGGGGTTTCCGTGTCTGCAAGGTAGCTTAAAGGTACTGTGGTGTGTGATGGGGAACCAGGGCCTTGCCCCAAGGCTGCTCTGGACTGTCTCTCCCTGGTCTTGCAGTCCCTTCCTTCCCTAATTACCAACTGCTTGAATTTGTGCCCAGAAGCCCTATGGGGCTCTGCCGTTGTCAGTGTCAGAGCACAGGCCTGGGCCTGCACACCCTCCATGCAGCAGAAGGGGAGACGAGAGAAGAAGGAACAGCAGCAGAGAGCGGCAGGAGGAGGGGGTCAAGGGGAGGTGGCCACCGAAGGCGGGTGAAGACAGGCACCTGCCATCCCTGCCACCCTCTCAGTCGAGGGGCTCCTACAGGACCACACGGGACTCTGGCTGGGGTGCCGGGCCTATGCGGATGCCCCTACCAAACCCAGAGGAAGGGGGATCAAGAGGGGCCCCGCCAGCGTGAGGGGGACCCTGTGCACCAGAGGGTGGGGCCTCTGAGGTGGCCTCTCAAGGATTCATTAGATCTGCAACCTGTCATTTATTCTTTAGACAAGGAAGACCCAAACTGTGACCAAATGATAACACTATTCATTAAACTGGGGGCAGTAGGTATTTGGATGGTATATATTTTTTTCTCTGGACTTTTTTGTATATTTGGAGAAAAAAAAAATCCTTACCCTGAGAGGGAGAAAAGGCAACAGAAAAGGAACCTGGACTGAAGCTGGGCTCTCCCCCTGCTTTGCCGGGGGGTGGGGAGGGTGCTCAGCCCCCTGCAGCAAGAGAGTGTCACCTTGGATTTCCCTGCCTCGCCAGGTGGTCCCCAGGGCCAGGGTCCGAAGCGGCCGTGCCCACTGACCTCACCCTCCTGCCTCTCTCCCCTCAGCCCCCAGGGCAATGCCCAGCTCGGCACTGTGGGCAGTGGACCTGTTCGGCAGGGTGTTCACGCTGTCCACGGCCGGGCACCAATGGGAGCCATGCAGGGATGCCCAGCTGGAGTTCAAGCGGGTCAGCGCGGCCAGGGACTGCTGCTGGGGCATTGCCTGTGACCACCGGGTGTACGTGCTCGTGGGTGCCAGCGACGTCCCCATCCGCTGCCAGGAGGAGGCCTATGAGAATCAGGTGGGTCCGAGGGGTGGCAGGGTCGCTGGGAGATGGCCCTGCACCCCCGATGCCTGGCCTGTTCCCGCCTGTTGCCTTCATTCTGCTGAGATCGGGCCGTGTAGCCGCTGCAGCCTGCGCCCTGTCCTGTCCTCACCAGGCCACTGGCCGGGTCTGCACAGGCTCTGGGGCGGGTTCCAGGAGCTTGCGACAGCTGTGCCCCAAGCCGCCCGGGCCTAAGGCCAGTCTCTGCCTCCGGCCTGCAGCGCTGGAACCCCATGGGCGGCTTCTGTGAGACGCTCCTGCCGAGTGACCGCTGGCCGTGGAGTGACGTGAGTGGGCTCCAGCACCGGCCGCTGGATGGGGTGGCGCTGCCCTCGCCACACTGGTCGTGGGAGTCAGACTGGTACGTGGACGAGAATTTTGGAGGGGAGCCCACGGAGAAAGGGGTAGGTGAGCTCGGGCCTCGCCGGCGGGGCTGCCCCATCCCCTCAGTGCTGCCCCCAGCGCCCCGTGGCGTCGGACCTCGGCCTGGGCCCCGCGCGCCCCCTGCTTGCTGGATGGGGCCCACAGGGTGATGCTTCAGGCCACAAGCTGCCTCCCCGCCCCTCTTCCGTCCCGTTCCCCCTTCCCCGGCTCTTTCCTGTCCTTCCCCGGGAAACTTCCAGAGGCCCCCCACCCCCACCTTGATGTTTCAGGGGTGGACGTATGCCATCGACTTCCCTGCCACCTACACGAGGGACAAGAAGTGGAATTCCTGCGTGCGGCGCCGGAGGTGGATCCGGTACAGGAGATACAAGTCTCAGGATACCTGGGCCAAGGTCTGGGGACCTGTAGGACCAGGGGGCACGTAGACAGCAGGCCCGCAGTGGGGAGTGCCACGTGGCCCTCCGGGTCCTGGCCTCTGACCCCGTCCAGTGCTGAATGCTGTGACCCTGTGTCCCTTCCTTTGGGGGATGGCCACTCTGGGAGCTGGGCCGGACTGTGGCCCAGGGCAGCACAGCAGGGCGTTGCCCTGGTCTCTGGACTGCCCTGTCCCGGACTGAGACTCGATCTGGGTACATCTTCCTCCCCAGCCCCCCACTCCACCCCACCCCATGTGGGAGCCACTCAGGCCCTTGTATTTTTCCAGTGACCCAGAAAAACCAACCAAGGGATGTGAGGCCTGGACTGGGATGCTCAGGGGCCCTGAATGAGAGGAAGGCCTCAGACCCTTGCCCGACCTCTCTGCAGGGCCCATGCCATGAGGTGGGGCCACCGGCCCAGCCTGCCTGGCCCCGGGGTGGGAGCAGCGAGGCAGCAGGGCAACAGCCAGGGTCATGGGAGCCCCCACCCCACAGCCGTGTCCTGGGGTCAGCTCCTTCTCCATGGCGGATGGAGTCACAGCGAAGCAGGGGCCGCCGTGAGCCCTAAGGGCCAGCAGTCCAGCCTGGGGCCGGTGGAGGGGAGGACACGGCAGAGGGCCCTCCACCCGATACTGCCCACCCTGTGGGGTCAGCGGGGCCGGGCTAGAGGACAGAGGGAGCATGCTGAGGGCTGGCGGGCAGCCAGGGTGGGGGCTCGCAGGAGCGGACCAGCGCCGCCCCGGTCCCAGGCGCCCACGGGCACTGAGGCCTCCTGCCTCCCATCCCCTCGATGCAGATCCCTTCGGAGGACGACCCCCAGCAACTGCCTGACCCCTTCAGCGACCTCTCTGTGGGCGGGTGGGAGGTCACAGACGAGCCCGTGGGCCGCCTGTCCGTGTGGGCCGTGACCCTTCAGGGAAAGGTAAGGCCGCCCCAGAGCTGCGGGTGGGAGGTGGTGGACCGGGCCACCCACAGAGCGGGTGGGGGAGAGGCTGCCCTCGCCGGCCTCCCGGGTGAATGAAGGCGGCCGCTCCTCGGGCCCTCCTCCTCACGTCCTGTCCCAGCAGCAGGGGCTTCTGAGCAGGTGGCATGACGCTGGGGGCCCCACAGTCCCCCCTCCTGTGACCCTGCTGTCCTGGGGACCCTCTGGGTCCTCGTCCTCCCAGAGGCCTCTGAGCTCCCCTGCGTGCCTGGTCCTGGCGTATCCCTCCTCGAGCACCAGGAGCCTTGGTCGGCGCCCACCCTGGACTGGGTTGCATCAGGCTGGGCCCCTCAGAGCGAGGCTTGGCCCCCTCCCTGTGCCCTCCGGTGCCTCCCACACAGCAGAGTGTCCAGTATATTAAGGGCGGGCGGGTAGATGGGTGGGTAAGTGGGTGGATGCAGAGGGGTCTGGCTAGGTGGGTGTGTGTGTATAAATGGATGGATAGTTACATGGATGAAAGCATGGATGGGTGGATGAGCAGATGGGTTGGTAGACAGGTATATGGATGAATGGATAGTGGATTACTAGGTGGATGGATGGGTGGGAGGGTAGATAGATGGGTAGATGGGTGGGTGATATATGGATGGCTGTTAGGACGGGTGGGTGATGGATGGATGGATGCAAGGCTTTCGGATGGGTGGATAGATGGGTGGATGGGGGGAGGTTTCGAGAGGAGAGGAGCGTCTTCACTCGGGGAGCTTGCCATCTAGGAAATGTGATTCAAAGAAATGAACCCCACCCCTGCCAGCAGCAGGGGCAGCGACACAGACGGTCCTGGGCGCAGGTGGTCTAACACTTTGTGACTCCTCAGTACTCTGAACACAAACTGATCAAAACTCTCTGCATGGTTTTGGAACAGTCCCAGCAGGCGTTCATCAGGCCCGCCTCCAGGTCCTGCTCGGTGCAGGCTGAGGCCACCCCGTAGTGGCTTTCTCTTAGCCACACTGAAGGGTGCTGGGGAGCTGGACCGGACGCAGTGCCACTGCGGGGCCACCTGGATGCAGAGAGAGGGGAGAACAGGTTGGAGAGCCGCGCCGGGTGTGAGCCAGCGCTCCCCTGTGTCGCTCCCACGGTCCATTAAAGGTGGAACCAGGACCTGGGCTTTGGGTGAAGCTGGGCAGAGAGTCAGGTCAAACCCAGCAGGCAGCAGGAGGGGGGCTGCCCAGGACTGGTTCTGCAGCATGGGGGGCTGTGGATCCAGCCGCTGGCTTAGTCACTGGATAAACTGTCTGAAGAAGCACCCAGCAAAACTTCATGTGCAAATAGGGCCCATTACATGGAACGCATGTGGGCAATAGTGAGAGAGTTATAACCTATCCACTCTAGTGTCCCTTTTCTCCCTTGGAAAATAGTGTTTATACTAAATCACTGCAAGTGTGTTATTCATTATCATAAGCGAGACCATGTTACATATTTCGAAAATATGGTGCTCTGCTAAGAGAGCATAAAGTTTATAAATAAAATTAATGAGTAATAAATCTCACTAATAAAGAGTTTTTAAAGACAAAGTGAGGTGACAGGGTTGGAAGGCCTTGGACCCCCAGGCTTCCTGAAGCACAGAGACATGCCACCCCCTCCAGATGGAACGAGCCACATAGTTTGGGCAATAGAAGCAGGTGGTTCCTTCTTAAATACCTGATTATGCTCCCTGTCATCCAGTTAAGGACAGAAAGAACGTTTTGTTGTTGTTACTCAGCTGCTAAGTCCTGTCCGACTCTTTGGACCCCCTGGACTGCAGCACAGCAGGCTTCCCTGTCCTTCCAGTGCTGTCTCCCAGTTTGCTCAGATCCGTGTCCACTGAGTCAGCGATGCCATCTAACCATCTCATCCTCTGTCGCTCCCTTCCCTTTTGGCCTTCAACCTTTCCCGCATTGGGGTCTTTCCCAATGAGGCGGCTCTTCTTATCATGTGGCTAAAGTATTGGAGCTTCAGCATCAGTCCTTGCGAAGAACATTTTGAAGTGAAATGTGTTTCTAGTCGTATCTAACTCTTTTGTGACCCCATGGACTGTAGCCCACCAGGCTCCTCTGTCCATGGAATTCTCCAGGCAAGAATACTGGAGTGGGTTGCCAGTTCCTTCTCCAAGGGATCTTCCTGACCCAGGGATTGAACCCGAGTCTCCTACATTGCAGGCAGATTCTTACACCATCTGAGCCACCAGGGAAGCCCAAAGAACATTGTTGTTGTTCACTCGCTCAGTTGTGTCTGACTCTTTGCGACCCTATGGACTGCAGCACACCAGGCTTCCCTGTCTTTCACCGTTGTCTGGAGCTTGCTCAAGCTCGTGTCCATTGAGTCAGTGACGCCATCCAACTGTATCTCGTCCCCTCCTGCCTTCAATCAGGGTCTTTCCCAACAAGCCGGCCCTTCGCATCAGGTGGCCAAAGTATTGGAGCTTCAGCATCAGTCTTTCTAATGAATATTCAGGATTGATTTCTTTTAGGATCGACTGGTTTGATCTCCTTGCAGCTTAGACATTCCTTAAAAGGAGGCTTGAGGGTTTTCTTATCTAGCCACCCAGGCCCCTGCTTCTTAGAAACAGGTGTGCTGAGAGCATTTGGCCACTAGGGGGCGCAGGACACCCAGGCCAGGGCTGGAGTTCTCACAAGTCCAGCAGTTGACAAAAGAGGTCTGTCCCCTGGGACCGCCAAAATCCACGTGTTGGTGTCACATATTCCAGCATAGGCAGGAGACATCTAATCTGGCGCGAGGCTCTGGATGGCAGCGGGGACAAGGTGAGGGAGATCTGGGTGGTCCCCTGGAGACCCCGGGTCCTCCGGAGACCCCCGCGTTTAGGCTGTGCACAGGCTGATACAGATACAGCTGAATTCTGGGAGCTGACCCGGCATGGAGCCCTGGCCTGACCCTGCTGGTATCCCTCGCCTCCCAGGTGTGGTACAGAGAGAACGTCAGCCACCACAACCCCGAAGGCTCGTCGTGGTCCCTGGTGGACACACCCGGGGAGGCGGTTCAGATCAGCTGTGGGCCCCACGACCTGCTGTGGGTGACGCTCTGGGAGGGCCAGGCCTTGGTTCGGGAAGGAATCAACAGGAACAACCCCAAAGGTGAGCGGCTCTGCGCGCTGTGCCGGGAGAGGCGGGCAGGGGCCACCTGGCTTCAACCCCCCACCCACCCACCCCGAGCTCCTAGTGATGGGGGCTGCCTGCACTTCCTCCTGGGGTCGGGTAGGAAGTTCCTGGTCCACAGTGGAGCCTCCCACGTCTGAAAATGGGATCCTGCACGTCTCCACGGGAGTCTGCGTGGTCTGGGCCGTCACTAAGGACCGGAAGGTAAGACAGGGTCCCTGGGGCTGGGTCTGAGGGCTCAGTTTAATGTTGAGGGTCGTGTGGGTTTTTGTCCTTGTGAGTGTGGTCTTAACTCTTCAGGGCCCCCCTAATGGCCTGGTGGTAAAGAACTCACCTGCCATTCAGGAGCCATGGGCTGGATCCCTGATCCAGGAAGATCCCACGTGATGCAGAGCAGCTCGGCTCGTGGGCCACAGCTGTTGCGCCCTCGAGCTCCGAGCCCATGCCCTGCCACAAGAGAAGCCGCCGCAGGCGAAGCTCTTGTGCCTCAGCTAGAAGGAGCCCTTGCTCGCCCGGCCAGAGAAGGGCCCACGCGGCAGCAGGCCCAGCACTGCCAACAGTTAAGAATGGAAGTAGATTCTGCTCTTTAGAGCACAGCCGGCCTCAGCCGAGCCCTGTGCCCTTTTCTGCCGCTGCCACTGGTGATCTCCGAGCTCTTTGGTGAGCCCACCCTCGCCTTGCCTGCACCCCTGTACCAAGCCCAAAATGACTATCCCTCAACAGGCCATAGCATTCCAGATATCAGAAGCAAACTCAGCTAACTGCCTGCCTCCCCCTCCTGTCCAGAAGTGCTCATTTTTACCTTATCAAAGGCGAGTCCAGTGAAATATGCTTATTTTGAGTTGCTTTCACAATCTCTTTTCTTCTTGCTTCCGCTATCTCTCGTCCCAGGGCATCTTTTCTTTCTTTTTTAAAATAACCATTTGTTTTTCCTGTGCTGGGTCTTGGTTGTTGCAGGGAGCAAGGTCGCCCCCAGCCGCGGCGCGCGGGCCTGCCCCTGCAGGGCTTTCCCTTGTTGCAGAGCCCGGGCCCTGGAGCACCCGGGGCTCAGCAGGCGCGGCTCTGGAGACAGGCTCAGTGGTCGTGGCTCTCGGGCCTGATTGCTCCGTGGCAGGAGGGACCCTCCCAGATCAGGAATCACATCTGTGTCCTGTGCATTGGCAGGGGGATTCTTCACCGCTGAGCCACCGGGGAGGCCCAAGGGCATCCTTTCTGAACGGTGTGCTGTGCTCATCTGTGGCCTGAACCAAAGGACCAAATTACTCATTTGTTCTTCCTGAGACTTTAAAGAAAAAAAAAAAAAAAAACCCTTCCATTTGAGTGGCCCTCCAGGGAGGTGTGTTTATTTCTGATTTCCCAGGTTTGGTTCCGAAGAGGCGTCAACTCTCACAACCCCTGTGGCACCAGCTGGATCGAGATGTTTGGAGAAATGATGATGGTGAACGTGGGCCTGAATGACCAGGTGTGTGGCGGGGGCGGCCTCAGAGCGGGTGCCCCGTGCTCCCCACTGTCCCTTTCCACCAGGCCTGCGTGTGAGGCCGCTAGGGCAGGGGTCTAGGGCCAGCACACACTGCAGGCCCACGAGGGCAGCTGGGGGGCCGCTTCCCGCTGAGCCCCAGAGCAGTGGTCACGAGCACGGATCTGGGCGGGGCGTTCACTCTGGAGACTGGGAGGCGTGCTAAGAGGTATCTGCGCACAGGTAAAGGACAAAACATTTTCCAGCTCTAGCAGGGGCATCTCGCCAGCATCATGAGCACCACAAGCACGGTTCCTACAGGGTAGCCGCCTCCTCGTAGAGAGAGGTTTGGCTACTTTTAAGACTCGAGGGTGCAGGTGACTCCTTTCCCGTTGCTCTAAAAGCGCTTCCGGGGTGCAGGGGTGGCGGCCTTTCCTGTGCCCACTCACCCTTCTCACCCACCGTGGTGGCCTGGGCACACACGGGCAGGGGCGAGATGGGTGCTAGCTGGTGCCCACGGGCCTGATCACAGAGGCCGTGGGCCATGACCAAGTGACAGAGGTGCCACGACCTCCACAGCAAGGTCTGCTGGGGCCACGGCTCTGCCTTCGGGCACCCCCAGAGCCAGGGCCCGTCCTCTGGGCCCCTCAGCTACCCATGCACCCACCTTCCTCAGCGCCCAAAGATAGTGGGCAGGAGGCTTGCTCGGCCATCTTCCCCCTAAAAATGAGGTTGGAATCAAGAAGGTTATTTTGCCGCTTCAGAAAGACCAGGAGCATCCTCTGGGTTCACTTGGGGAGCAGCTTCCTTCCCACAAAATGCCACACAGAGGATGGGGACACGGGTGGGAGTCCGTCCCCACGCAGCGCCCACCAGCACTGGCACCTCTGTGGACCCTGGTGCCCCAAAGCCCTGAATCGGCCTGAGGTCATGGAGCCAGGGAGGGGTTCCTGCTCACCTGGGGCTTGGAGCCGTGCCCGCCCTGGCCCCTCTGGGCTCTGCTTCGGCACACAGCCCCGAGGCCCTTCCTGGGCACACCCCGAGATGTGTCCTCGACCCGGGGTGCTCGCCCCACACGGTCCCCCCACCCCCTCACAAGGAAGGGGGCTCCGCCCCGCCCGCCCAGCAGTACCTCTCCGTGCAGGTCTGGGGCATCAGCTGCGTGGACCGGGCCCTGTACTTCCGTCAGGGCGTCACCCAGAGCGAGCTCAGCGGGAAGACGTGGAAGGTCATCGTCGCCGGCCGGGAGGGCGGCCGCTCGCTCTCCGGCAGCTCCTTCGGCCTCCTCAGGTGACAGGCGGCGGGCTTAGGGCCGGGCTGGGCGGGCGGGGCAGGAGGAGGCAGGAGAGCGCCAGGCCCGAGCCGTGGCGACCTGCAGCTGTGGGGCCTCCTCACCTCCTGGGCCGGGGTCCTGCTGGGCCCGAGGGCAAGCGCTGCACGTGGGAGGCGGAAGCGGGCAGCTCAGCGAGGCCAGGGCGTCCGTCCACATGGGGCCTGGGGCCGTCCGGAGCGGGGCTGGCCGTTGGTCTCGAAGCCTCAGGGTCTGGGCGAGGAGAGGAAAGGCTTCCGTTCCCGGGATGCTCAGGCCCTGTGTCCGAGGAGAGCGGGAAGGAAGGTGCGGGGTCTCTAAATAGGAGGCGAGGCCAGGACTGAGACCAGAACTCCTGGAGGCCCAGCTCCCTGGGACCCCCGCGCCCGGCCTGCAGAGCTTCCTTTTCGAGGCTCTGCTTTTCTCGAAAGGTCCCAGGTGTGCCCGGCCGCAGCTCTGGGGACCACGCCCTGGGCTCCCCGGGGTTAGAGGGGAGATGCGGCCCAGCCCTGCCCGATGGCCAGGGGAACACTGGCAGGTGACCCAGCACCTCAGCCGAGGCCACCTCTGCTCTGTGACGGGGGCTGCCTGCGTTCACCCTCCCAGCCGCACGGCCTGCGATCCTGTCTGCAGCTCGGGCCCCCCTCAGACGCTGGTCTCCACCCTCTGCTCCCCCAGCTCGGCGGTCAGCACTCGGCTGCACCGTCAGCCTAGAGGGGCCGGGAGCCCAGCCAGTGGGGTTTGCTCACAGTTACCTGTGGGTTGCGGCTCTCCAGCCAGTAGTTCTCAAAGTGGTCGGCACATTGGAATCAGCTGAGAACTTCCAAAACCACTGATGCCAGATCTTTGTGACCTTGGGTTTGTCAACGGCTTGTTAAATATGATACCCAAAGCACAAGAAACTAAAGGAAACATAGATAAGTCAGAGTTCATCAACATTAAGAAAATTTTGTTCCTCTAAGGACACTTCAAGAAAATGAAAAATTCAAAAGGATGGGAGAAAATACTGGAAATCATATATTTGACAAGGCCTACTATCGAGAATATATAAACGGCTCTTGCAACTCAACAACAGATAAAAAGAACTGAAAAGGGCCAAGGAGGGACTTCCCTGGTGCTCCCGCAGTGAAGGATCTACCCTGCAACGCCCTTCTTTTCTTGGTTGAGGAACTAGGATCCCATGTGCCACAATAGAGAGTCCATGAAACACAAAGAAAGATCCCAAAACGAAGATTTCCCGTGCCGCAACTAATACCCAACGCAGCCAGACACATAAATATATATTTCTAAAAACAGTTCGCATGCCACAATGAGGATCAAATGTCCCATGTGCCACAACTAAGACCCAAGGCAGCCAAATAAATAAAAAATAAAAAGTTGGGAGGAAAAAGACTTGAATAGATACTTTGGAATAGTAGGTACATGAGTGGCCCACAAGCAGAGGAAAAGATGCTCGACGTCATGAGGCGTGAGGGAAACGCAAACAAAACCACGTTACAAAGACAAAACGAAACACGTTGGATACCACTTCACACCCACCAGAACAGCTATAATCAAAAACAGAGATAGAATCAGTGTTGACAGGATGTGGAGAAGCCGGCAACCTCCTGCCCTGCACTGCTGGGGGTGTGATGATGCGGCCACTTCGAATACAGCGCGGCAGCTCCTCAAGAGGTTAAGGACAGAGTTACCATAGGACCCAGCAGTTTCAGTCCCAGAAAGAGGCCCAGGAGACCCGGAAACAGACGTTTAAACAAAAATTTGCTCACGAATATTTCTCGCAGCACTGATGAGCTTCCCAGGGGTTGCTAGTGGTAAAGAATTCGCCTGCCGATGCAGGAGATGCAGGTTCGATCCCCGGGTCGGGAAGATCCCCTGGAGAAGGAAATGACAGCCCACTCCAGTGTTCTCATCTGGAGAATCCCATGGACAGGGGGAGCCTGGTGGGCTAGAGCCCGTGGGGTCGCAGAGAGTCAGATATGCCTGAGCGACTGACGCACCCCTTATACTCAAAATAGCCAAAACGTGGAAGCAACTCAAATGTCTGTCAGTGGAAGAATGGATGGATAAAACAGTGTATCCATACAACGGAATATTATCTAACAATAAAAAGGGATGAAGAGCTGGCACCGCTACAGCACAGATGACCTTTGCCGTCATTACACTAGGTGACAGCAGACAGTCACAGAAGGCCACAGCCTGACCAGGCCATGTGTATGAAGTGTCGGGAACAGGCGAGCCCGTGGAGACTGAGAGGAATGGGCGGTTGCCAGGAGGCTGGGGGAAAAGAGAGTGCAGAGTGACTCTGTAATGGTACACGAGTTTCCATCTGGGGCGGTGAGAAGGTTCCGGCAGTTGGTTGTGGTTCCAGAACACTGCAAATGTACTTAATGCCACCGCATTTTATAATTTTAAATGGTACGTTTTACATCCCACGTTTTTACAATAAAAAAGCCACAATGCTGCTGGATCTCCACCCAAGATGCATTGATTTGGCTGGTCCGGGTGTGACGTGAGACCTTTCCAAGTTCCCGGGGTTCCTGCTCCCTGGGGAGAGGGATTGCTGTCTGTGGCAGAGAGGCTGATTTGCCCAGGGGGTCGCACAGTATGTGTTCAAGGGAGTCACAGGTTTGCCCCCTTCTTCCAGCGCCGGCTGCTTCTTTTGCAACGAAGTGAGGGGCAGTGCCGAGTCCTGTGGTCCTGGCAACTCGGATGCCTCCTGGGAGGTCCCTGGCCCTGCCTCCAGCCCAGCTGGGGTGCATGGGAAGGAGTCCAAGAAAGGGCCCACCCATGCAACTGCCAACTTTCCAGAGGCCACCGACCTCTCCTCACTGACGCTCCTCCCGCTGGGCCTAGAGGAGCCTGACAGCGTGGACTGCCACGCGCTGTGGGCCTGGGTGTCTGGCGGAGGCTGTGCCGTGGAGGCCCACACCACCCTCAAGTGGTTCACCACCCAGTCAGGTAAGCACAGCTGCCCAGCGCCGCAGACGGGGCTCAGGGGGATCTGGAGCAAGCCTGGCGCCCCCACCGTGCTCAGTCCCATCCTTCTGGAGCATTCCGCGATCAGTCAGGCAGTCGGAAAGAAGGGCATTGGCCTGGCGCCCCTCCCTTCCCTGTCCCAGCAGGGGCGGCCGTCCCATGCTGACGTTTGGAGGACACCTGCTTCCCCACCAGGGTGAATGATGGCAGGGAGGGGCTCACAGGACATTTCACAGAGATGCTAGCCTAGCCTTCCAGAAAGAAAGGGCCGACTCTGGGCTGCCGCCCAGCCCTGAAGCTGTGCTGGCTGGCAGGCCTGTGCCCCTCGGTGCAGACGCTCTCGCTGTCCATCACACCGGCCCAGACGGCCGCCTGGCGGAAGCAGATCTTCCAGCAGCTCACAGAAAGGACCAAGCGGGAGCTAGAGAACTTTCAGCACTACGAGCAGGCGGTGGAGCAGGTGCGTGGTGCCTGAGGCACTTCCTCCAGCAGGCATCCATTAAGCGCCTGCTGTATGCCCGCCCTGAGGAGAGTTGTGTGTGGCCCCACTGTGCTCCCGGCCCAGAGGACCTGGCCCCGTCTTGGCTGGTGTGGGTCCCCGCATTGGGCACGGAACTGCCCGGGGCCTCAGTTTCTCCACCCTGTGCAGCGGGTAGCGGGTGCTGATCCCCAGACTCACAGAATGCCCTGGCTTGGGGCCTGGCCCCGGGCGGGTGTCTGATGATGTCACTTTTGACCTTAGGATGAAGTTGGGGGGGGCAGTGCCCCTGAGGCAACGAAGGGAGCAGGGTGGCCCTGGGGTGCCGGGTGCGGGGCTGGAGTGTGGGGCCCGCCTGTGACTCCATCCCACTGTGCTCCTGGCGCTGCTCCAGTCTGTGTGGGTGAAGACTGGGGCCCTGCAGTGGTGGTGTGACTGGAAACCCCACAAGTGGATGGACGTCCACGTAGCCCTGGAGCAGCTCACGGGCCACGATGGGGCTCAGGACAGCATCCTCTTCATCTACTACGTGGTCCATGAGGAGAAGAAGGTGGGCGGGGCGTCATGGAGGGGTGGGAGAGGTGGGGGGTGTGTCTGGGGAGGGGGAAGGTAGGGGGGGTGTCAAGGGGAGAATAGTGTGGGGTGTCTAGGGGAGGGGGGAGCTGCTGCGGGGGGGAGGGGTTGCTGTGTCTAGGGGAGGGGTCTTCCAGGAGGGAAAGGAGCTGGTGGCCGCATCCCGGGCAGTTGGGGCAGCGTGTGCAGGCCCTCGAGTTCCAGAGGAGGGAGCAGGTCCTGGCGGCAGAGTCAACCTGCCACCAGGGCTGGGGTTTGAACCAAATCAATCCGGTTCTAAACATCAAAAAGGTCACTCAGGTTTCTGCTCAGGAGCGAGCCCCCACAGTGACCGTGCCTCCCACCCCGCATGGAGCCCCACTGTTCTGGGGAACCCAAGGCCCTCTGTCCCTGCTCCCCCCACGGCGCCGGGGCTCCACCCAGGGTCCCGCTGACCCCCACCCTCTGCATGCAGTACATCCACGTGTTCCTCAACGAGGTGACGGCGCTGGTCCCCGTGTTCAGTGAGGCCAAGCACTCCTTCGCCCTGTACACCCCCGAGAGAACGCGGCAGAGGTGGCCCGTGCGCCTGGCTGCCGCCACTGAGCAGGACATGAGCGACTGGGTAAGCAGGCGGGGGTCCCTTGGGCAGGGGTGGGGGCCGCCGTCTTGGGGCCAGCCCGGCCTCGCTGACCCGCCTGCCCCCCTTGCCAGCTCACCCTGCTCAACCTGTCCTGCTGCGAAAGCCAGAGGGTGCACGGCCGCCCCTCCCCGCAGGCCATCTGGTCCGTCACCTGCAAGGGGGACATCTTTGTGAGCGAGCCCGGTCCAGACCTCGAGGGCCCTGAGCGCCGGCTGCCCTGTGACCAGATGTGGGTTGGCTGCACCCGACCGGGCTGGGGGCTGGGGGCTGGGGGCTGGCCCGCCCCCAGATCTGGGTTCCTGCCAGCCTGGCCTATGCAAGGACCCCAAGGGGGCATCAGGAACCTGGCGGGGCTGGGGGGGTGAGGCAGGTGTGGCCACCGTGTGGCATTTAAAGCCACAAGGTGGAGTGAGGCCCCCCAGGGGGGCAGAGTGAGCGGAGTCCCGGGACACAGGTCTCTGACTGTGTCCTGCCACTGCCCCCCGGTCACCCAGAGCCCATGAGGACTGGGGGCACGTGGGTGAGGCTGGGCCCACACAGTAGCAAGAGGGCATGTTTCCCACCCTCTGCTTGTCCGCTCCTGGTGGCCCTGTGTGCCCGGGGCCCAGACAAGCCCCACTGCTGACAGTGCAGGGCCTCCGCCCTCAGGAGGCCACCCGGGTGGCCGCACACCCCGCGTCCAGGAGACCGTGCCGGCCCACGCAGTGGCTCACCCTGCTCTGCCATGACCCGCCCCGACCTGGGGCATGGGAACTCGGGGTGCCGACCTCAGCTCCCCACAACTGTCCCCATTACCCACACAGCTCCACGGACAGGGACTCCTAAAGGCCCTGCCCACTGCAGGCCTGACCAGCTCCTGCACCCGCTCTGGGCCCCCTTTGCTGGTTAATCCCCCCGGGGAAGCCGAGCAGGTTCCCTCATCCTCAGTCGCGTCCATCACTGGAGACCAAAGCTGAGTCAAACGGGAGCCCTGGCAGGCCGCAGAGGGAGGGGATGAGGCTGGAGAGACCTGCAGGACGCGTCCCCCGCCCCCCCGCCCCCCCCGACGCTACAGGTTCTGGCGGCAGATAGGCGGCCACCTGCGGGTGGTGGAAGCCAACAGCCGGGGCGTGGTGTGGGGCATCGGCTACGACCACACGGCCTGGGTCTACACGGGCGGCTACGGCGGAGGCTGCTTCCAAGGTGAAGGTGGGCCCCGCTCCCCCGGGCCCACCCCGCTCTAATCCCTGGCTGGCTTCCCTGCCCCCGTGCTGACGCTCGTTTGACGGGTGACCTTCACCTCTGCCAACCTCCACGTCCTGGGGCCAAAGCACACGGTGCAAGCCCACAAAGGCCTGGCCTCCAACGAGCCTTCCTGGGCACCCATGGCTGAGCTGGAGACCGTGCAGGTTTCAGAAGGACAGCTGCCAGAACCAGTCTCTTGATTCCCAGGCCTAATTCCAGTCCCTCTTTAGAGGGGGCCGTGCCTTAGGGGGTGAGAGCTTGCTGAACCCCCATGAGCTCCCTGCGTCCCAGAGGCAGGGATAAATGGAGGCAGAAGCAAACCCTGAAACGGGACATTTCACGCCCTGGCCCACATGCCCCACAGTCAGGGTGGCTACTCTGTGGAACTGTGGTCTACTGAGACCGCTGGAACACAGGTCTACACAGGCTTAATGGCATCCCTGTTTGTGAGGCAGGAATTCCCTCTGTCCCCGTCTTACAGATGAGAACATGGGGTTCGTGGGGGTCATGTGAGGGGTCTGAGGCACCTTTGTTAGTAAGGAGTTGGGGGGGCCCTCATACCTGCCAGGTGCCAGGTAAGTGAGATGGAAGGGGGAAGAGGCTGAGAGGCTGCGGCAGAAGAGTGGCAGGTTCTCCTCCCCCCAGGAAGAGAGAAACCCGAGCCAGCCAGCCCACCAAGCCCTCCCGGGCTGCCCGCTTGCCTGCTCTCACCTGGCCGGGCGGGCAGCAGGTGTGGCTTAGGTCTGACCACCTCCTCTCCCCCCAGGCCTGGCCAGCAGCACCAGCAATGTCTTCACACAGTGGGATGTGAAGTGTGTCCACATCTATGAGAACCAGCGCTGGAACCCCGTCACAGGCTACACCAGCAGGTACGCCACATGGGCGCCTGCGGAAGCAGGGCCCAGCTGGACAGCCGGGTCCCAAGCAGTGGGAGAGCTGGCGTCCGGCCCCCAACGTGGAACTAACTAGATCCAACTGGCTACACAGGATTTTTCCCCCATGAATCTTCAAGTATAACATATTTTAAAAACTCACTTATGGAGAGCATAACATATATCAAGCTCATGAAATGTGCATATACATAGATGCGGTGAGATGTGTCTGTCGAAGTACACGTAGACATACACAGATATATCCACATATATCACCGTGTATATGCTTCACCGGGCTAAGTCGCTTCAGTCGTGTCCGACTCTGCAACCCCATGGACTGTAGCCTGCCAGGCGCCTTTGTCCATGGGATTCTCCGGGCAAGAATACTGGAGTGGGTTGCCGTGCTCTCCTCCAGAGGATCTTCCTGACCCGGGGACTGAACTCACATCTACTCCTGCACTGGCAGGTGGGTTCTTTACCACCAGCGCCATCTGGGAAGCCTGTATATTACTGACTTATCAGAAACCAAACCCCAACATAATCACTACCAGGGTCAAGAAATAGAACACGGCCACCCCCTCCCCATCCCATCTGGTGCTCTTTTTTTAGTGGGGGGAGGGGAGTAATTTAACTTTTTTAAAAAGTGTTGCTTAATGGAAGCTACTGAGGACATTGTAGCCTCCACCAAAAATTATTTTAATTCTCCAGACATGAGGCTTTGGGACACGAGAGCCAGTGGCACTGTGTTTGGGACAGAAGTGGAGATGCTCTAGAAAAGCTAGATTGCATGCCTCTTCTTAGTTCCTGCCCTCTCAGCATAGAAACATGTTTCTCACACTCTTCTTGGGGTATGTTCTTTTGCTTGTTTTAGAAAGTAAATTAAGTTGCAGTATTTCTCAGCCCTTAAAGCTGTAGTGTGTGTTCCAGCGGCCAGAGCAGCCTTATCTAAGTTCAGCGTTGGGGAGCCTCCCGGGAAGACTTTGCCCTGTGCGTCTCTCCTTTCCACTGGTCCCGTTATAATAAAACTGCGAGAGTTCTCTCCTAAGTAGAGAGTTTTCCTGAGTTCTGTGAGTCATTCTAGCAAATTATCAAGTCTGAGGTAGTGGGAGTCCTACAGCCTGTAGTCAGTCAGTCGGAAGCCCGGTGTGAAGGGAGGCGGTTTTGCTGGGGACTGTGTCCTTTACCTTGTGGGGACCTAGTGGTGGTGCAGTACACCCAGTTGATGTTGGAATTGCCAGTTCTCCGAAGTGGGTGTACCCATCCACACCCTCGGCAGCAGGGCACGCCCCCACATTTTTGCTGTTTTTGTGTGTTGCAGCCATTTTGGTGACCATGAAGTAGTGTCTTCTGTTTCCAGTTGCTGTCTCCTGGCAACTAAATGGGCAAAGGGCCTGTCACATACATGGCGCTTGGATACGCTTTCCTTTGTAAAATGCCCCTTCGAGTCTTTGTCATGTGTTTTGGTTGGATGAGCTCTTTTTATTGATTTGCCAGTACTCTTTACATATGAAGGTATGAGCCCTTTGTTACATATTCACCCTATAAGCAGTAACTTTTAATTATTAAATGTAGTCCAATGATGATCTTTTTTTTTTTTTACATAACAATAGAAAGTTAAGTTGCTCAGTCTTGGTGTCTGACTCTTTGCTACCCCATGGACTGTGTGGTCTACTCCAGCCATGGGATTCTCCAGGCAAGAATACTGGAGTGGGTTGCCATTTCCTTCTCCAGGGGATCTTCCTGACCCAGGGATCGAACCCAAGCCTCCCGCATTGCAGGCAGACGCTTTAACCTCTGAGCCACAAACCCTCTTAAGAAATCTCATTAACCCTAAGGGGATAAATACCTCCTCCTATCTCTGGAACAGCAGTCAGCAGACTTTTTCTATAAAGGACCAGACAGTAAACAGTTCAAGTGTGGTGGGCCTCAGGGTGTCTGTCACAACGGCTCACTCTGCAGCTGTCTCTTGAAAGCAGTCACAGAAACAAATAAGCATCACTGTCTCCATGAGATGTTTCTTCTGGACACAAATTTGAATTGCATATTTTCACTTGTCATAAAGCGTTGTCCTTTTTTTCCCAACCCTTTAAAAATGTAAAAACCAGCCTTGTCTTGTAGGCTGTGCTGACAGTTGTGATTAGGCCCCGGGACATGATTGGTCCAGCTTGTTCCAAAAGCTTTACTCCTCTGTCTAGGAGGAGTAAACCACTTAGGTCTAGAACCCCCTCACCCGTACTTAGTATGTTGTGAGGTAGGCATCAAGTGTTATTGGTCTTTTACTATCCAGTGACCAAACCATTTATTGAAGACTATCCTTCTCCCTTGCATCACAACAGCCATCTTTGTTCTACTCGGCTGTTCATTTATGTAGATCTTTAAATTTTATGTATTTACTGGCTGTGCTTGGATCCTGGTTGCTGCGCTCAGACTTTCTCTAGTTGTGGTGAGCAGGGCTACTCTTCATTGTGGTGCAGACTTCTCACTGCGGTAGCTTCTCTTGTAGAGCCCAGGCTAGAGGCACATGGGCTTCAGTTGTGGTTAAGTGGATTCAGTTGCCCCATGGCATGTGGAATCTTCCCACAGCAGGGATCAAACCCCTGTCCTCTGCATTGGCAGGAGGATTCTTAACCACTGGACCCCCAAGGAAGTCCTATGTAGATCTTTTCAATAACATTTTGTGATTTTCTATGAGACAAGGGTCTTAATATCTTAAAAATGGTATTTTTATATTTTTATATGGTTCATATTTTTGATACTAGGATAACTGGCACAAACTTTTAAAAATTTCCTTTCTTTTCAAATTGATGAAAAGTAACACGAAGAATAAAAACTCTGATCCCACTAACCAGATAGCAGCCACTTTCAGCGTTTCAGTGTTCTTCTACTTGTCCCTGTATGCCTGCGTTTGCTGGTGGTGGGGGCAGCAAGGGGGACAGTCAGGCACGTAGAGATGGTGGGTGACAGCCTCCCGACTCAATCCCTGAGGGTGGACAGGCTTATCTAACCTCTCCTCAGTCGTGGATGTGTGGACCATTTGTGACCTTTCATACGGACAGTTTAAAGGGTTTCCTCGTGTAAATATTTGGTCTCTCTGTTCTCAGGAAATCAGGGTTTGAGCTCTTCTAAGGCAGCTTATACACAATGCCTACATGTGTTCTGGAAACCTCTGCCTCAGCTGTGTAGGGTCCACACAGGGTGCTGGCCTGCCTGCCTCTGCCCTTCTTCCTCACTCGCTCCTTGGTCTTTGGGCTCCCACAGGGTCAGAGCCACCCGGGGAGACCACCCTGCACTGTGTGTGCTGGGAGTGTCAGTCAGGCAGTGTGGCTGTAACAAAACACCATGGGCTAATAGCTTCAACAGCAGGCGTCCATCCTCTAGGTTCCAGAGGCCTTGGCGTCTGAGCCAGGTGTCAGCAGGTCTCTTTCCCATGAGGGCCGTGGAGAGGATCTGTTCCAGTCTCCCTCCTGGCTCCAGGGGCCTCCAGGGGCCTCGGCTGGTGGTGGCATCACTTAGTCATTACATGGCCTTCTCCTGGTCTTCACGTCAGCTTCCTGATTTGGAAAGCTTGAGTCCAAGTCTCCCCTTTCAGAAGGATGCTGTCATGATGGAGTAGAGCCCACTCAGCAACTGTCTCATCTCAGCCAAGCCCTCTGCAGAGACCCCCTTTCCAAATTAGGTCACGCTCACAGGACACGACCACACACAACGCAAGAGAAGGGGGGTGGGGTCCACAGGCCCCAGGTGGGTGGGCTGGCTGGCTGGTGTCTGGAGCTCCTCTGTTTCTGCCCACCCCACCCCACCCCACCCCACCCCACCCCACCCCACAGGAGATGCAGGCACCTGGGTGGCGGGCGGTGGCTGTGCTGCGTTCCCCTCCCTCTGGTGTCACCTTACCCTTCGTGTCCCGCGCAGGGGTCTGCCCACCGACCGGTACATGTGGAGTGACGCCACGGGCCTGCAGGAGTGCACCAAGGCTAGCATGAAGCCCCCGTCCCTGCAGTGGACCTGGGTGAGCTCCGGGCTGGGGGTGGGGCAGAGGTTGCAGTAGGGGGTCTACCCACACCGACCCGCCTGTTCCTCCAGGTTTCTGACTGGTTCGTGGATTTCAGCGTCCCCGGTGGCACAGACCCGGAGGGGTGGCAGTACGCCAGTGACTTCCCCGCGTGAGCGTCTCTCTCTCTCTGTGGGCAGGGGCCCTCAGGGGGGCTGGGGCTCCGAGTGTCAGGCCTGGCGAAGGCAGGCGAAGCCCCTCCACCCTGCCCAGTGGCACAGGCCCTTCACGGTACACAAGTCATGTTCAGATGGAGGACGGAGCCGAGAAAGACCGAGCCAGAGCCTGAGCTGAGGCTTCTAAGCAGATGACGTCTGGCGGGGAGGAGGTTTATCCTGATCTGAGCCTTCCCTTTGACCTCAAGCCCTGAACTTGACTGCTCCCAGAAGAGCGCGCGATATGAGGCCTGGGATGGGGAGGGCTCAGAGGCCCCTTAGCTAGAAACCACCACCCCCCTCCAGGTAGCTGCCATGTCCTGGCCTCAGTGAGGTCCCAGCCCCAGGGAGACCCTGACCACCCTCCCGAGGGAGGCCTGGGTGGGGCTGGAGATCCCTGAAGCAGGAGGATGGTGTCCTATGTTACCTGCTGCCCCTGCTTAGCTCACACTGAGGCCCCAGGAGAAGGAATGAGTGTGCAGCATCGCTTTCTAGAAAATTCCACAGAATGGTGCTGACTTCAGCTTCTTCCTCTTTCAGCTCTTACCACAAGTACAAAACCATGAAGGATTTCGTCAGGAGAAGGTGCTGGGCCAGGTGAGAAGGCAGGTAACTGGGGGGTGTGGCCGCGCCCCTTCCTGCTCGGCCTCACTCCCTGTGGAAGAAAAGGGGAATTTACAACTGGGGAGGAGAAAACAGGATCAAAATAAATGTCAGCCCAGGAAGTGCCCCCGGGCTCCCAGGGCTGTTTCTGAAGGGTTTGTTTTCAAGAACAAATAAGAGAAATGTCATTGGCAGGGCCCGCAGGATCCTAGGGGGTGGGGGAGGGGGGCTGGGTTGGAGTGGTGCCAAGGCAGGGCAGACAGCACAGGAGAGTGATGCCCACTGGGTCCTCCCGGGGTCAGGGGTCTGGTCTAGCTGCCCCTTCTGTCCAGAGCAGGTGGCTCTGGGGCTCCCAGCACCACCAGGGTGACCGGGGCTTTGCTCTCTCTGCCGCTCAGAAAGTGCAAGCTGGTGACCAGCGGGCCCTGGCTGGAGGTGACCTCCGTGGCCCTCAGGGACGTGTCCATCATCCCCGAGAGCCCGGGCGCCCATGGGAGCGGGTTGAACATCGCGCTCTGGGCCATCAGTGACAAGGGGGACGTGCTGTGCCGTCTGGGTGTGTCCGAGCTCAACCCCGAGGTGGGCACCCGGTGGGGGAACCCAGGGTCTGCCCAGCCCGCCAGCACCCTCAGGGCTCGGGTGGATTCTTACAGAGACACGCCTCCGCCGTGGAGTAGGGCTGGGCTCTGGCCTCCCCGGGCCTGCCCAGGCGGGTCCCTGGGCCCGGCGGACACCGCACGGGGCCCGAGGGGGTCTCTAGGCCTGCGGGCACTTGGAGCTGAGGTCGAGGTTGGCGTAAGGAGCCGTCCGCCCTGGGGCCGGGCGGGCGACAGGCGGGACCGGGCAGCCCTGAGCGTCCCTCCTTCGCCTCAGGGCTTCTGCTGGATGCACGTGGGCACCGACCAGCCCTTCACCTCCGTCTCCATCGGCGCCTGCTACCAGGTGTGGGCCGTGGCGAGGGACGGCTCCGCCTTCTACCGCAGCTCCGTGTCCCCCTCCAGGCCCAACGGTGAGAGCCCTCGCCTCGGGCGGACGCCCTGCGCCCGCCGCCGCCGCCATGCTGTGTCGAGCGCCAGGGGGCGGCTACGGCTACTTCCGCTTCCGGGGGAAGCCGGTTGACGGGTCTCCGCAAGCATTTACTGAGCACCGCCTGTGAACCGGGCATGAGGCCAGGCTGGGCTACCCCCAGAGTCCACGCCCCCTCTGCTGGGATGACCCAGGGGTGGGCATCTGGTGACGGGGCTGTACTTCACCACCCTCGGCTTACTGCCTCTTAGGGGACCTTCCTGGGCGCCCCCCGGCCCATCCACAGTGTCCGCCTTGACTGCCCCCCAGGAGCGAAGGCCAGGCAGGCTTGTTCTTGGCTGGACATCTGGACAGCGTCCGGCACAGGGATTGCTGGGTGGGTGGTGGCTGGCTCATCCGTGCCCTCCACCTGGAGCAGTGGGTTCGCACAGCAGCCTATGGCTGGGTTTCCACCACATGCCTGGCCGGGCACCTTCCTGTCCCTGTTAGGGCCAGCAGCCCATCAGAAGCTGCCACAGCCTTGGGAAGACCCCGGGCAGGCCAGGGCATTGAAGAGACAGCAGGACCCAGGTCAGCTCCCGCTGGGCCCTGTCACCAGTGTGGTCTGCCTGGTCTGGGGACAGAGGTTGGCTACACCCGCTTGACCCCGCAAGCTGCAGAAAAGGCCAGGTGTGCTGGGGGCACCTGGGTGACAGGTGTGGTGCTTCCAGGTCCCATCTCAGCCCATCTCCCACCGCAGGCGACTGCTGGTACCACATCCCGCCTCCTCCCAAACAGAGGTTGAAGCAGGTGTCCGTGGGGCACACCTCAGTGTTCGCCTTGGATGAAAATGGCAAGTGGCTTCTGATCCCCCTGGGAGGAGGTTCCCTGAGCACCCCAATGAGATGAGACCAGACCGTTGCCCACCAAAGCCCCAGCATGAGACCTTCATGAGCCCCGCGAGAGCTGCCAGTTTGAGGTCTGCCTCCCCACAGGCCCTCCCCAGAGTCATGCAGGGTGGGGAGCACCAGCCCCTCCCCAGGTGCTCAGGCCTGCCTGCGCCTCGGGCACGGAGCACAGCGCCACAGCCCAGGGGCATCTTCTAGATGGTGCCACCCAGGCCTGAGACTCAGAGTTCACCTGCCTGGCCTGGACCATCCCTGCCCCTTACCCCAGGCCACCTCCGAGCAGCTCTGCCCGCGCCCTTTCCTGGCCTGTCATTGTCACAGATGACCAAGGCGAGGAGCTGGCACCCAACCTTCTTATTCCAGCCCAAGTCACTGTGTCATTTAAAGAACTCCTTGTCCTCAGGTTCTCATGCGTGGACAGAGGACGAGGGTGCCAGCCCAGCCCAGCACGAGAATGATGTATCGGGGCGCAGGCAGGCCTGGGAGGGCAGGGCCGGCCCAGGCTGCGGGCCAATGGAGAGAAAGACCCTGCCCACCCGTCTCTCGGTCAGACCTCCCGGCCGCGCAGACCCTGCGGGGGGTCCGGACGCTCAGGGTCTCAGACCAGTTTCTCACTGATGTTTCTCTCCTAGGGAACCTGTGGTACCGCCAAGGGGTCACGCCCAGCCACCCGCAGGGCGACAGCTGGGAGCACGTGTCCAACAATGTGCGCCACGTGTCTGTGGGGCCCCTGGACCAGGTCTGGGGAGATGGGGATGGAGGGTGGACGCTCCCCCTGGGGGCGGGGACTAGGGGTGTCTGGTTTCTGCTCTGGTCCTCCCCACCCCTGCTGCTGTCCCCATGGACCCTGTGCTGCAAGGAGGGGGAGGGAGCAGGCTTCAGCAGGTCTCTGTTCCAGGTCTGGGTCATCGCTGACAAAGTCCAGGGGAGCCACAGCCTGAGCCGCGGAACCGTGTGTCGCCGCACGGGCGTGCAGTCCCTGGAGCCCAAGGGGCAGGGCTGGGATTATGGCATCGGGGTGAGCAGGCATTGGGCGGCTGTGCTGGCCGGGGTCTCCAGGCGCCCAGGAGTTGGGTAGGGGGGCCCTGGGCAGAGCCCCTCGAGGGTCCGATCCCCTGGAGGGAAAGTCTCTGCCCCTTGACCCCCTCATGGCCCTGGGTGATTCCGTTCTCTTCTCCCAGGGGGGCTGGGATCACCTCTCCATCCGGGCCAGTGCCACCAGGGCCCCCGAGAGTTCATCCCAGAAGCCAGCCAGCAAGCAGAATGGGCAGCCCCCGAGCATGGCCTGTGGCCCGTGGGAGACCCCCAGCCCCGTCTGCTGCTGAGGCCGCCTCCCCTCACTGGGAGCAGCTATAGCGCTGGGTGCCAGGGACCAACGTTGATGCAAAACTTCCTGTCGGAGCCGTGCTCACGCAAAACACCCCGAAACGTGGATCCGGGGGTGGCGTCACCAGGCCCAGACTCTAGAGTCCGTGCAGAGAACTTGGCCTAAGGTCACGGCCGCCTCGGAGGCCCTGAAAGCCCAGAAATGTGAAACTCTGTGGACGCTGCGTGTCCCCGGCCGTGGGGAGAACGTGGGGTGGGGGGTGGGAGGCCCTGTTGCCTTGGCCTCAACTGCCTGCTCCCTGCCCCTCTGCCTCCTGCCTTTTGCGGCGGGAGCCTGGAGCCTTCCAGGAACACTGCCCCAGGGAAGAGGACCCAGGGAGCCCCCTCAGCCCTGGATGGCCCCAGGTGGTGTCAGGACCCTCCTCCTCCCCCAAGAAAAATGGCAGCGGGGCTCAGGATGGTTTTTCCTGGGCCCGATCAGTTCTCAGAACAGGGCTCGCAAATAGGACTTCATTTCCTAAGTTAAGGAAGGGGTTGGAAATAAATGCTGGGGAGGGGTGTCATCTTCCCAGGGTGGACGGGGGACCGCCAGCCCACTGTCCAGTTGCAAGGTCAGCATCCCCAGCCCTCAGCCAGCCCTTCCCCAGGCGTGGTTGGGGCCGAGGGGCTCCTCTCAAGGCAGATCCTGTTGCAGGGGGTGGGGTGGGTATAGACCACCAGCCTGTGAGAGAAGCCTGGAGGCGGCAGGCCTGAGCCTAGGCCTAGGGAGGCACCCCCCCACCCTGCCCCCAAGCAACCCCACTCCCAGTGTACAGCTGCTTTTTATCAGAAAAAGGGTGCACTTGAAGCCTCAAGTCGGCCTCCCACAACCAGGTGATTTGATTCGTCTGAACCCACGTCCCATCTCTGCTCATTTTGAGACCCTGACGAGCTGACCCCGTTGGCCGCCCCGGTAGGCCCGCTGGAAGAGCTCAGCTGTGCGCTGTTCTGCCTCGTGTTTGCTGCCCAGAAGCTGACTCCCCGGGGGGCACTGGAGGAAAGCTGGTGGCCCCTGCCAGGTCGCCTCAAAGTGAGCCCAAGAGGCAGGAGTCGGGGGGCAGCACGGGGAAAGCTCGTGAAGGGTCAGCGCCCTCTTATCTGTTTACACTCAAGTTGTCAAGTCTCTCCAAGTGGGCATCACGGCTGCTTCCGTGGTGGCGCCTGTTGCTCTGCTGTGAATTGCTGGTTCTCCAGGGCACCCATTCCACCCCAGCTCAGCATCACTGAACCATCTCGATTCCTTGGATGCTTTATTCAATAAAAACTTAATGCCAGAATGTCAAGGACATGATTTTTTTTTTTTTTTTACTGCTACCACTATGATTAAAACAACTCCCCACCCACTCGAGCATGGGGCAAAAGCACCAATCACCCCATGGGACCGTTTATTTTGGCTTCATTAGTATCTGAAGAGGCCATTAAGAAAAATGAAAGCAAACTGGGGTCATTTAAGAAACATTTTCACTATGACTACAGCGGGGCCACTGGCCGTTCAGTCCCAGGTAGGTTTTCCCCACTGCAAGCTGCAGTTCTGGATTTTCTGCGCCCCGAGCTCACGCAGGTCTGGTCTGCCGGCGGGTCTGTGGCCCCAGGTGCCGGCCCCGGGTTCAGAATGCGCGACTCTCCCATGTCAGGAAACACAGCCTGGGAGGGCCAGGCCAGGTGTCCTCGCAGGTTCAGCCTGGGCTTGGAGTCCAAGTTGAGGGTCGACGGAGCAGACCCACCAGCAGGCTCGCCCAGCCCCCTCCCCATATTCAACAGTCCGAATCTGGACCGGGACCTTCCGGGCCCCTTTGTGACATGGCCACGGGGCAGGCAGGTGCGCTCTGCCCTCGGAGGAGACAACAGGGCCCTGGAGACCCTCTGGGAAGCAGATGCCAGTTTGGGACAGAGTCACAAAGGCTCTCGCCCTGCAAGGTGGTGACCCACAGACCCCTGGTCACCAGGTGTGACCTCCTGGATGGAACCTCTGCTGGGCTGCCCCCACCCCCGTGCTTTCGGCTCAGTCTCTGGGTCATTCAGCAAGTTCAGGGACCAGCTGAGCCCGCCCTGGCCTCCTCAGCCAGAAAAGAGCCTCTAGGCTTGTGGTTCTCCCCGTCCCGTGTTCCAGGCGGCCCCGCCGCCCACAGCAGGGGCACGGGCCCCATCTGTCCCCAGCTTGCAGTCGCCCTCGACGTCAGCACGCACTGGTGGACCCCCTGACCACTGACCTTCCTGAGTGGCCTCCCCTGGGGGACAAGCCAGGTGCACCTGGGGTCCGTCCTCACCCGTGCTGAAGGTTGGCTGGGGTGAGTGGCCAGAGCTGGACCAGGCCTCCCCGGGCGGGCCTTCCAGAGGGCCTGGCCCTGGGGCCCAGCAGTGGCCAGGCGGCGGGGCCGGGATGGGGGTGTCCAGCTGGTGGATGACCTGGAAAATTGGGACTGAAGCCCCTCATGGCTGTTTCCAGGGGCACCACCTGATGCCCTTGATGCAGCCAGGGCTGATGCCAAGACAGGCAGGACATGAAGCGGCTGGGGTCCGGACAGTCAGGGCTGGGAGGCTGATCCCATCCATCGGTGAGGGGTCCTGGGCTGTGGCCGCCCCACCCCTAGCTAGGCTCAGCCCCTACCCACAGTGCCCACAAGCAGCCTGGCCCCCGGGGGCTCTAGGCCAGCTCCAGCCTTTCTGCAGCCCCTGTGGGTGGGGCGCCTGCCTGAGGGCCGCCCCATCCCCTCCCCAGGCTGGCCCTGGGCAACCAGACAGGGGAGATGAGCTGCCAGGGCTGAGAGCAGAGTCACCCAGGCCCTCAGGGCCGGCAGGGCAGGAACACCACAGGAGGAAGCATGGCCCGAGGCGGCCAAGACCTGCCAGGCCACCCAGGCCCGCCTTTGAGGAGCACCCGGCGGGGGAGGGGAGCCCCGCGGCCCCGCACGGGCCCCCAAGCACAGCCAGGACCCAGGAATATCCTGAAGTCTGTCAGACCTCTGTCTGCCCAGACCCCTGTCTGCCACAGACAGGACCACAGATTCAACAGCGAGCGGCAGACCTGGGGGGACCCTGAAGGAGGCGGGGGGACAGACCCTCCACCTGCAGGGGGAGACCCCCGACCGCTCCGGGGAAACAAGGCCTGAGCAGCCTCTGTCTCTGCTCTCCCACCTGGCCCTGTCTCCAGAGCCCTCAGCACCCTGCCAGCCGCAGACCCTCCACAGTCAGGAGCCCCCACCCGGGAGGAGGGAGCAGAGACCCCCGGCCCTCTAGCCAGACAGGCTCTCTTTAGAATCAGCGGGAAGAAACCTGAAGGGCTTCCACCTGACAGACGCTGAACTAGAGGCTCCGAGCACCTCCGTGCAGCCCCAGTCCCCTCTAGGTCATGCGCTTTGTTTGCTCCGTGCCTCAGTTTACCCAGAATGCGGAGGCTGTGGTGTGGGTCGGGGGAAACCCCCTCCCTGGGCCCCTGGTCTCAGCAGTAACTGGGGAACTTACCCAAGCCACCCTGTACATGGAATCTCCCTTTGCCTGGGGAGAGCGGGAGTGATGAGGATTCAGTGACCAAGGCCGGCCCGCTCCTGCCTACACGATGAAAAAGCAGGTCCTGGGACCTGGAGGAGCTTTGGGCCTCGTGATGTCCAGAGTGGCGGCCTGGACCAGGCCACGATTCACCCAGCCTTGTCCTGGGGGGCTGGCGCGGGTCCGGGGAGGCGCTAAGCATCGGGGGCCCCGAGGCCTGGGCGTGGAGGGCCCGGGCCCGGGCAGCGCGCTAGGAGCCCTCGCGGAAGCTGTGGATCTGGGTGGAGTATTTCTGCAGGTGGCCCTCGGGCGGGGCCTCGGCGGCTACGAGCGTGCCCCCGGCAGCCTGCTGCTGCTGCTGATAGTGCTGGTAGAGCTTGGGGCCTGGCCCGTCCAGGCCCGGGAGGCGGCCGCTGGACATGGTCAGGATGGTGGCGGTCAGCGACTTGATGTAGTTCTTGGCCAGTGTGAGGGTCTCGATTTTGGAAAGCTTCTTGTCGGCGCGCACGTGTGGGATGACCTCGCGCAGCGCCTGGAAGGCGTTGTTCAGCTTGTGCATGCGCTGTCGCTCCCGCTCGTTGCTCTCCAGCCGCCGCTGGACGCTGCTCTCCCGCCGGCCCCCCGGCCCCGGCCGCCGGCGCCCGCCCTCCGCCCGCGCCCCCTGAGCCCGCGCCATCCGGCTCCGCAGAGCCTTGGTTGCGTCCGGCCCACCCGAACCCGGCGGTGGCCTGTCGGGCGTCCGCTCCCCTGGGGTGGCTTCTGGGTCTTGCGGAGGTGCCCGGCGCCGGGGTGGCCGACTCTTGGTCTTCATGGCTCCAGACTAGTTGTCCTGCAGGTGGTGGCTCTCAGAGGAAGCGGGCCTTTGGAGCTGAAATCCAGAACACAGGCCAGCCCGCAGTCACTCAGCAGGCCAGGGGACATTCAACAGCAGCTGACCGACCACTCATTGCACAGTGACCCCTGAGTCCCATACACCTCGCGGCGCTGAGATGACCCCACCCCACCCCCACCCCCGGAGCCCCGCTAGACCTCACATTGACCCCTCAGGCGTTTTCCTGATCTTGTGGGAGACACGCTTTGCCCCTAGCCCTTTCTCTGGCCCCATGCCCCTCACTACCGCCTAAGGGCCTCCTGAGCTTAGGTGGCCGGTTGACACTCTGCTGAGACCACCCAGAGGTGCAGCCCCTCCGCCAGAGGCTACGCTGCCTCCTGCTTGCCCGGATGGCCAGGCAGCAGCTCGGCCCCACCATGCTCGCCGTCCTGCCCCCGAGACGTCACACACGCAGGGACACTGGTGCCCGAATGGCTGTGGACCTGAGGCGGCTGTCGGGAGGTCAGAGGTGGACGGTGGCCAGAGGCCGCAGCAGTCCCCAGGCTCACCACGGGGATGGACGGCCGCGGCCCCGGGGGGTGGGGGCGCTGCAGACCCGGACCCCCGACTCAGGTTTTTCCCGCCAGTCACCACCCCGGGTCCTGCCCCAGGGTCCTCTCCCCCCCGCCCCACCCGCACCCCCACCCCCGTTACCTGGGGATCCGCGGCCGCACGCGCTGGGGCTGCCCACGGGGGACAAGGACACGTCGCTTTAGGCGCCCCGGGCGGGGCGGCGGCCGCATGTAAATGAGCCCGCGGGGCGGGCGCGGGGCGGGGCCGGAGTCCGTGCGTCCCGCCCGGCTGCGGGGGCGGGGGCGCACCTGCGGGCCGGGAACCGGTGGCCGCCTCCCGGCTCGGCCGGCCCGGCCCGGCCCGGCCCGGCCCGGCCCGGAGGAGCTCTGGCCTCCGCAGCCCGGCCCGCGGGTCGGATGGGAGCCCGAGGCCTCGCCGCGAGCCCGCCCGAAGGGGGAGCACCCGGCCGTGGGGCTGTGAGCCAAAGTCAAAGTCGTGGAGCAGCCGTTTGGCAGTAATGCTAGGGTCCCCAAAAGGCCGCGGCCGCCGCCCTGATAGAACAGCAGCCCGGACGCCCCCGCGCGCTCACCCCACGTTTCGGAAGGGACCCCCGCGGCGCCCCGGGCTGCGGACCCGCCCCTCGCCAGGCCCGCGGCGCCGGCCCAGGTGCTAGGGGGTGGAAGCTGCCCCGGGGCACCTGCTCCGCCGCCGGTGGGCGGATCACCGGGCAACAACTGGTCAGCGGTTTTCCTTCGGAGGTCTCCGGGGGCGCAGCCGCTTGAGCTCAAAACTGGCTGCCACCTGCCTGCTCTGCTTAATCGCCCGTGCCCGCAGCTTCCTCACCTTTGACTGGCAGCACTAAAAGGCGTTAACGGCAGCAACTGCTCAGGGGTTCCTGGGGGCTGAAGGGAGGCAGCCGGAGGGCGAGTGGTACCCACAGTGGCACACGGCGAGGGCTACCAGCCCCTCCCGGACTCGGGCCCTGCAGGCCCAGGGTCGGCGCTGTCCCCGCACGTCGGGGACAGAGTCCCTCGCTGCCCTTCTTGGGCTCTCTGAATGGGGGTTCACAGCTCTCTTCCATCTACCTCCCCAGGGCCCCTCCGCAGTCGATGTAACCTGAACCAACCGGGGGCCAGACCCCTGTTTCGGTACAAGGAGGCTGACTTCCCGGCTGGTGGCAGCTCGGACCAGGACATTAAGGGGGGGCCACTCAGGGTGGTTCTGAGCTGATTAGCCACTGGGCTTATTAGAGCTCCACAGAGGCTGGATCTCCGAAATTAAAATGCTTCTGAAGTTCATCCATAAGTGCAAACACCTTGAATTACAGATACTTGACAGCAATGCAAACACTACCCGCCAGTCCCCCAGTGACTATACAAATCCTCGCTCTTGGGAGGGTGGAAGGGGCTGGGATTAGGTCTGGCACAGCAGAGGGCATCCTGTCTCTAGGGACTAGGGCAGCGAGGGACCCAGGGCTTCAGGCTCCCAGCATCCTCCAGGGCAGGGCCAGGCCACCCACCTCGGGACTCATACAGTGGAACACACAGAATCGGTGCAGCGACAGAGTTTATAAATATATAACTATATTTATTTTGAATATTAAATAGTTTTTAAATTACAAGCAATTTATTTGAATCACACTATGCATCAATATACAGTAAAAATCTTACAATTTAAAAATGTACACAATTTAAACTCAAAGTTCATTAACTTGTTATATTGCCGTGAACCTCTTACAACCGAGTCTAAGCACAACAGTGAAACCTTGGAGGTGGGGCAGCCCTGCGGGGCGCCGGCAGCTGGGATGAAGCAGTGGCTACGCACATCGGGCTGTGATTGCCATCTGTCTGTGCCTGTGCCAACCTGAACTTAACTGTGTTCCAGCCATTCACATAACAGGTTGTTGGTGATTCAATACTGTCAACACATCTTTTGAGAACTCATTTTTATAACTAAAGAGAGCTTTCCTTTTCGAGAGCCAAAACTTGAGCCAAACCCGCCCCCTCCCCCCCTTACCACTTAGGAACATGTTTCTGAGGTTTTAAATAGGAAGTAACTGTGTACACCCACTCTTGTTTTAAGGCTACCTCTCAGAAGGCTAATCCTCTGAAGCCCCTGGTGACGAAGCCCCCGGTGACAAAGCCCTCATCTGCAGCCTCACACACGGTTCACTTCTGGAACTTTCAGAAAACCAGGAGCTGCCCCTCTCGGCCCCGGGCCCTCAGGACAAACATGCCGTAAGTCATTAACCCCAGAGACACCCCATGGGAGGTGGTGATAAAAGGAAGAGGTTTTGAAAGGCGTTTTACGGCAGCAAGACAGAGAGAAAGACTTTTCTGAGATAAATCCATTTCCATAGAAACAATCGCCTGCACATTTAAAAATAGAACAGATGGGCTCTGTTCTCCATTCAGCCTCCTGGAGCTTCTTCAGCCTCAAGATGAACAGCTTCTCACCCAGACATGCAGCCCGGGTTTCAGGAGGATCTGGGGGGAGCACTTTTCCTACCCTTCTCTTTCCAGCTTGTGACTGAGTCACTGGATAACACAAGTTAACACCTAGCTAGGAAGGAGGTGAAGGATAGATTATCGTGGGGTTTAAGACATGTGAACTCCACCAAAGTAAGACAGATCCCAAAGGAGGTCAGGAAATACTGTTGTGAACCAGGTATGATGAACCTCACCGATATCTTCTCGAGAATTCCACCGATGTTTTTTCACTGCATGACTGAGAACAGGAGTGGTTTAGAAACCCACTACTGGTAACCAACTGAGTAAAACAAAACTGAATCAAACAGCAAAGCGTGTGCTGACATCTCAAAAATGCGCTGAAATTTTTAATCTACATAATTTCCTGTACATCATTTCCTGTGTATTGCTTGAGATTTTTCAGAAGAACATATTAATTCACGTGTTTATTATAAATATAAAGTCTTCCCAACCATGCAACACCACACTAAAACCTACTATTCCAACCCTGCCCCCACCCCCTCGTATAAAATGTTTTTGGCAATCGATGAGTGATACAGACCTTAAATTAAAATGGGAATTACGTTGTTAAAATCTCCTTAATCGTACTGAAAAATGTACAGCCCCAAAGAATCAATAAATTTACCCTGGGCTGACTGTATAAGACTATATATACTATGGATCTGCTTGATTTTAGTCATTAGAGCTGAACTCCTTAAACCTATAATTAAAAAAAAAAAAACCACAAACTACTGTAATTGCATCTCATTTTTCTTTCAACCAAGATTGGTAGATGTAAAAATTCAGAACACACAGGAAGTCTCCATAGCAAGAAATTAAGAGTTACAACAGTTTTGGCAAAATTACCTCCTAATGCCCTGTTAGCTGTCTTTTCGACACGCGCGTCCCCAGGTCCAGCTTGGCAGTATGCCGGGCTCACACGGGGGAGGGGAGGGGCGCTCCCGCCACCCGGAGTTGGCCTGCTCTGGAAAGTTATTGCTAGTATAAAAAGGGAGCAAGCCCGACTTGATAACGAAGGTCACGATGCACTACGAAAACTCTTGCCAGTGGACACAGCTGCATCGGGGCCCGACGCCCTGCCCACAGCCCGAGGCCTGGAGGGTCGGCCCCGCGTCCTGCTAACACCAGGGAAGGACGTCAGCAAGGAGACCCCCGGGGGAGAGGCCGGTGTTCGGGGCCCATGCTCCGGGGCTCCCCCGCCCACATGCCAGCCTCCCTCCGCACCGGCTGCCATGCTGCAGGCAAAGCAGAACTCAAGGACCGCAGGGTGAGGTCCACTTTTTGCCACGAACGCCGGGCTCCAGCCAACACCACGGCACTGCACTGGACGGGCTCGGTCCTTTCAGAGCAAGGGGAGAACCGGGGGCTTAACGCAGAAGGGAGGGGTCAGTGCAGGTGAGCCCAGGGTGACGGCCACTCAGGCCGCCCCAGGCCCCAACAGGGAGGACACGCTGCCTGCGGCGGCTCCCCGGTGTCCCGTGTCCCCCCTCACAGTCGAGGGGTGTAGTGAGTACCCATGGTTCCAGACACCAGCCTCACCCGGGCGAGACGTGATCCGGACTGGCTCTGGGGGCTGTGAGCAGCTCAACACCTCAAGTGCACAGACAGGAGGAGCCCAGACAGGCCTTGGCTCCCAGAGCCCTTCGTGGAGCAGCTTCTGTGGGCCTGAAGGCAGGCGTGACCACAGGGGCCCCGGGCCACCGCCACCTGCACTGCTTAAACCCAACACAGGGGACTTAGGCCCCAGCGGGGAAGGGGCTGGACGTGCCAACTGCAGCTGGCTCTGGGAACCACCCATGATTTGTACCAAGAGGGTTTTCTGAAAGGCGGGGGAGGGGCGAGTGGGAGAATCATATAGAGGGGCTGCAAGACCCGTCAGCTCCTCGGAGAAGCCTCATCTGTAACAGGGACAGACCACCTTATAGAGAACAGACAGAGATGTGGTTCATTCAATCAATGAAACAGCGCAGTCTTTTCCGACTCATCAAAAATATTTCCTATAAGAACATAAAATACTAACATTCGGAATCATTTATCATTTACGAAAGAGTACCATATGTACAATTCCAACAATTTCTAAAGACAACATAACACTCAAAATACTTAAGCTTTACGAGTACCATGCAGAGCAAACAAACTATAAAACAGAAGAAAAAAAAATCAAACTAGTGGATAGCACCAGCTTGACCTGCCTTATTTTCCTTGAATAATTTAAGATTCTGTACAGTATCAGGGACTCTTAGGACATTTATCCACAGTGCAATTACAGAAAGCAATTAGTGATTTCTTTAAAAACAATAAATATGGCTCACTGGTGCCATTCCCCTTGTGGTCCGCAGGGCCCTGCACACGGACGGGACACACAGGTGTGGATGCGGAGGACACTCCACGTGGGAACCGGAAGCCACCTGGAGCCCACAGCCCCCACATCGGCCCTTCCGGTGGTCAGGGGAGGCCTGGGTGGCAGCCGGTGCAGGAGAACTGGCCGGGCGCCGGCGGCCTCGTCCTGGCCTGGGACACTGCCGCCAGAACAACCTGTGTCCGAGGGGCCTAGGCATCGCCTAGTCTTTCTCTCCGTCTTCGCTGCTTCCTAGGAGAGAGCAAGCAAAGCTGGGTTTTTAAACGGATCATCAAAGGTAAAAATAGCATGGACGGCGTCTGATCTTCGCTGCAGAAAGAGGAACTGAAGCCAAAGGGCGGCCCCCGGCCACCTGCCCGCGGCACCTGCGGGTGCTCCGGCTGACACGTGTGCGCACTCACACGCGGCTCCGTGTCAGAGCTCGGGGCCCCAAACATCTGCCCCGGCAGAGCAGGGGTGACGGCTGCTATCTAATCAGCACAGCGCGGCCGGGGACAAACAAGCGGTCTTTATGTTTCAGTTATTGTTTGATCTGCAGACACCACATCAGAAAGTCTACCTACTAACCGCTATCTTCTGATCTAGCCGTGGGGGAAAAAAGGCTCCATATGCCCAGCGACCACCCCACGGGCCCTGCCCATTCCCCCTGCCTCCTGGTGTCACGCAAAGACCAGGACATAATGGTAAAATCAACACTCCCGGGGCAGGGCCCCAGTGCGTTCGGGCTCAAGGCCAACATCACAGCTAAGTGTTCTTCAGAGCCCTTCCCTGGGCGGGGGGGCGGGGGGGAGAGACGGGAGCTGACAGCAAGGGAAAAGGGAGAAGAAAGGGGGGAGCAGCCCTGGTCCCCCGGGCCAGTGGGGCAGAGCCAGCAGGAAGCGGAGGACAGGCCCCAGAGCACGGGGCTGTGAGCCCTTCAGAGGGGTCTGCACGACGCTCCCGGGGACGCCGGGACAGCCCCTCGGCCGGGCCGCCGCCCCAGCACCTCGGCCTCCTCACCTCCCTGCTCCATGTCCGAATCTGTGAGGTGCGTGAGCGAGAAGCTGGCGATGCTGGCGGGGGTGATGGAGAACCTGGAGTAGGGGGCTGCGTGCGGCCAGCTGGGCTCCGCGCTGCGGGGCGGCGGCGGGGAGAAGTACTTGGAGGTCTGAAGCGCCGGCTTGGAGCTGAGGAGGTGACTCGTCGTCCTTGACAGGAAAGGGTCTGGGGAGAAGTCGTCGTCCCACTCGAAGCCTCCGCCTGCAAGTAAGCCAGGACTCACCCTCCTCTCCCCGCCCAGGAGCGGAGCACGGGGAGGGGCCCACAGACCTCCCTGGGCGCACGCGCAGGCCGGCCCCGCCCGGGTCAGGGGGGTCCCTGAAAGCGGTATGTGGGGCCATCCTCAGGAACAGTTCACACCCCGCGGATCTTCTGCTGCGTTCTGAGCCGGCCCCCCCGAGTGCGGTACCTTCTTCGTCGGTGGAGCTCTCGGAGTTCAGGCCCCGGCTCAGGTGCGGGGAGCCCGCCGCCGGCGCGGGGCTGCTCCGCTCCGGGCTGCGTGCGGCTCCCCCACAGTGGCCCAGCTCTTTGGTTGGGGTTTCCTGAAAAACCCAACACAAGTCCCGTCGGCCCACGCCTGCTCTCGGCGGCGGGCTGAGCATCTGTGACCCGTGCCTCCCACCCTGGGGCAGGCGGGGGCGAGCCCACACCCCTTCCCTCCCGCTGGACAGGCTCGGAACCCCCGCAGACACATCAAGTGGCTCCAGGAGGCGGAGGAGGGCAGTGGGCAGGGCGAGGAGGATGCTGGAGTAAGGACACCAAGCCCGCCCGCCCACCGCACCCCCAACGCTTGCGTTCTGGCTCCAGATGCAGAAGGGGGTCTCTTGATGCTCAGAAAAGAGGAGAGGAAATTCCAGATTTTTCTCTTTCCCCCGTCTCTTGCTCCCACCACCGGCTACCCCGGGGCCTGTGATCCCCGGGGCCAGCTTGTCTAAAGCTGGAGGAGCGGGCGGGAGCAGAGGGCAGGGGAACCCTCAGCCCCGCTGCCTTCCCCCCCGGCCTCCGGTCTCGCAGCCACGTAGGGCAGTGTAGTAACCCAAATCCCAGCCCTCTGGCATGAGAACCAAAAAGAGGAGGCCCAAGACGCGGGACGGCCCAGGGGCTCCACAGGGAGCAGGGGGCTCAGCCCGGCTGCGCAGGGCAGGCCTGACCCCAAGCAGCTCACCAGGCTTTGGTGGTGGAACTGCGGGGGGACCACTGCCAAGGCCCAGTCTGGCCAAGGGGTGGTACACGCCCAGGACAGGCTCACAGCATGGCAAAGGCTCTGAAAGGGGACCCCAGACCCAGGGAGGCTGAGTGGAACTCACGACTTGAACCCAACTGGGTCAATGCCTTCTAGGACGAAAATATCTACACTCTCCACAGAGTCTATACACAAGACAAAGAATCGGATAATGAAAAAATACAAGGTACAATCGAGAGTCACTCAGCAAACAAAGAATAAGGAAAGCCTGGATTTACAGGAGAAAGGACAACCAGAAGATGCCAGCCAAGTCATCCTTAGATGCTAGGATTACCTGAAGAAGACTGTTATAAACGCGCCCCCATACAGGAAGGGAAAACACTCCGGAAGTGAACGAGAACGTCTCAGCAAAAAGAGTGTAAAAATAACAGAATGCACATTTTGGAATAGAAAAATACAATCATCAAAATTTAAAACTTCACTGCTGCTGCGGCTTTGTCGCTTCAGTCGTATCCGACTCTGCGCGACCCCATAGACGGCAGCCCACGAGGCTCCCCCGTCCCTGGGATCACTAGCTGGACTCAAAAGCAGGATGGAGGTGAGAGAGGACATGATGTGCGCATGTGATCCTCAGAAATGATCCAACCGGAACAGCAGCGAGAACAGAGACTGGAGGGGAGAGGGGATGGAGCCTCAGGGCCTACAGACTAGTTGTTCCGTCACTAAGTCGAGTCCGACTCTTTTGCGACCCCATGGCCTGTAGCCCGCCAGGCTCCTCTGTCCGTGGGGTTTCCCAGGCAAGAGTACTTGAGTGGGTTACAATTTCCTCCTCCAGGGGATCTTCCCAAACCAGGGATCGAACTCACATTTCCTGCATTGGCAGGCAGGTTCTTTACCACTGAGCCATCAGGGAAGCGCCTATATAAGAGAGACCAAAACGTGTAACACTGGAGTCCCAGAGACAGAGTGGTATAAAATAAATATATATATACATAAAATATATATGTGTATGTAAGAAATAATGCCTGGGAACTTCTGAAACCTGCTGAAAGACACAAAACTACATGTTCGGAAAGCTCTATAATCTTAAAATGAAACAGAGAAATCCATGCCTGTAATCCAGAAACCCATAATCATACTCCTGAACGACAAAGACTCCTGAGGGCAGTCAGAGACGATGCTGAAAGGAAACACTGTGGCCTGAGGAGTCCACGCTCAGGAAAAATATCCTTAAGAAATGAGTGTGAAATACAGAGACTCTCAGGTGAAGAAAAACCAGGGGAATTTGTGGGGGGGTGGGGGAAGCCAAACAAACAAGGGAAATGATAACAAAAAGGAAGCTGGAACGTAAGGAATGGAAAAAGAACAGTGGTAACTACCTGAGTGAATATAACCCTATTCCTCTTCAGTTTCTTAAAGCATGTTTGATGACTGGAAGTAAAGCAGAGAGTGCTGTGTGATGGGGTGTTCAATGAATAAACATAAGACACTCTGGACAACTTGAAGAAAAGGTCTAGGAGAGGATGAAGGGCTGACAGAGCACGGAAGTTCCTACATTCCACTTGAAATGGTAAAACATCGATTCTAAGGAGGCTGTGAAATGTATGTACACTGTAACCCCAAGAATATTCCAGAAACTACACGAAAAGAAGATATATAGTAAAAAATACAATAAATAAAAGATAAGACTAAAAACTGTTCCGATTACCAAAAGGAAAGCAACAAGAGGAAGGAGATAATGAAGAACTGGCGGGACAAACAGAAACACTGGATAAAGTGGTGGCCTCTGTCCAAACGTGAATAGTCGGAAACACTGGATAAAGTGGTGGCCTCTGTCCAAACTTGAATAGTCCTACTAGACGTACGTGGCCTAAAAATACCAATTAAAAGACAAAACGGAGGAGGAAATGGCAACCCACTCCAGGATTCCTGCCTGGGAAATCTGGACAGAGGAGCGTGTCGGGCTACAGTCCATGGGGTCACAGAAGAGGTGCACGTGACCTAATGACCAAACAATGACCAAAAAGACAATAAGTTACAGAACAGATTTTAAAAACCGCCTAACTGTGCTATTCAGAAGAAACTCCTGTTAACTACAAGGATGCAGGTATGTATAAAGATGGAAAAAAAGCGACAGCATGCAATTACTAATCAAAAGAAAGCTGGAATAGCTCTATGACTATCAGACAAAGGAATAAAGAATGACATTACGGTATGACAGAAAGGTCAATTCACCAAGAAGATATAATGATTTTAAATGTGTATGCAGCTAACAAGAGAACTGAGAAACAGACACAGCAAAAATGGACAGAAACGAAAAGAGAAACAGACAAATCCGTAATCACAGCCGAAGACTTCAACGAATACTTCTCACTCAGGAAGAGAACAAGCAGAAACATCAGCAACAGCGCAGAAGAAAGGAACCAAGAGCACGTGACATTTAGGGCAATCCGCCCACCAGAGGTGAAACACACATTCTCAGGTGCACATGGACCCTTTACCAGGATAGACCACATTCTGGCTCTGCAAACGAAACAACACATATGAAGGAATTAAAACCCTACAAAACATGTTCTCTGAACAAAACAGATTATACCAGAAATCAGTAACAGAAAGGTTAAAAAAAAAAAAAAAAAAAACACCCTCCAACCCTTGGAAATTAAATAGTATTTTTTTAAATACGTAATCCTTGGGTCAAAGGGAAAGTCTCAAGGAAAATCAGAAAATATTTTGAATGAAAAACGCAACTTATTGCATTAAATGTTAATAGCAGAACAAAAAAAAGGTCTCAAATTCCTTGCTTCTACTCTAAGAGTCTAGAAAAAGAGCAAAATAAATCCAAAGCAAGCAGAAGACACAAGATAAAATAGAAATTGATAAAATTAAAAGGAAAACATTCCATGAAACCAAAAGCAGTTCTTCAGAGAGAGATCAATAAATCCACACAATCTCTTCCCAGAAGAGGAGGGAATACAGCTCTGACCCCTGACTGATGCCCGTGGGGCGAGGGCACTGATTCCTGCACAGCTGAGGATCCACCTGTAACTGTACCATTGCCCCTCGATATCCAAGGTTCCCCATTCACAGACTCAACCAATCTTGGATCGTGTAGTATTTGGTAGGTGTTTAGTGAAAAAACCCACATGTAAGTGGACCCACACCGTTCAAACCTGTGTTATTCAATCGACTGTGACTTTCCAGCTCGCTTTATGAGACCAGCATTACCTTGACACCAAACCAAAGACAGCACCAGAGTAAAGTCAGCCAAGTAGTAAAACACCCCCCAAAATTACAGACCAATATGCAGACCTCATGAAATCCTCAACAACAGAACCAGCAAATTAAATCCAGCAAATCAAACATGTAACAAGAATACCTTACAACCAAGTGGGCTTTCCTTTCCAGGAATGCAAGGCTCATTAAATATTGAAAAATCAATCAATGTTATGTAAACCCTCTACTGAACACTGTCCTGGAAGTCATAGCTAGTGTAATAAGGTAAGAAAAAGAAATGAAAGAGATACAGTTTGCAAAAGAATAAATGAACCTGTTCCTATTTGCAGGCAACATGCTTGATCGTGTAGAAAACCACAAGGAATTTGAAAACAAAATTCCTAGAACTGATACATCAGTCAGCAGGATAGAAAGTCAACATATAAAAATCAACCACATTTCTGTATACTGGCAAGGAGCAAATGGAAGCCAAAATTTTGGTAAGGGGAAAGATACACAGATCAATGGAATAGAGCAGAAAGTCCAGAAACAGATCCATTAAAAAAAAAATATGGCCATTTAACTTTTGATGAAGGTGCAAAAGCAATTCAATGAATAGAGAACCGTCTTTTCAACAGATGGTGCTGGAACAAGTGGACATCCATCCGGAGGCAAAACAATGAACCCCAACCTAAACATTATACAAAAACTCTCAAAATGTGTAACAGATCTAAATGAAAAATGCAAAACTATATAAACCTTTTAGAGAAAATATTCAGGAGTTAGGGTTTGGTGAAGAACTTAGACATGATACCTAAAGCATGATCCAGAAACAGAAAAAAAAATTATAAACTGGAATCCATCAAAATTTAAAAACCTTGCTCTGTGAAAGATAAGCTATAGATTGGGAGTAGTATTTCCAAGCCATATATCTGACAAAGGACTCTTACCTAGAACTTATAAAGAATTTCCAAAACTCAAAGAACACAGAGAATTCAACTAGAAAATGGGCAAAAAGGGCCATTTCACTGAGCATATGGATGGCAGAGCAGCACGTGAAGAGACAGGCAGCATCACGATCCAAGAGGCAGACGCAGCTTAAGGCCACGATGAAGCACTGCTTCACATCTGTTAGCAAAGCTAGGATAAAAATAATGGGAATTCCCTGGCAGAAATTTCTAAGACACGGTGCTCTCACTGCCATGGGCCTGCGTCCGTTCCCGGCCTGGGGATCTCAGGTCCCACAAGCCACATGGCGCAGCCAAAGCAAAACAAACAAGACACGGGAAGCGAGATCGCACATTCGCTGTCCGGAATGAAAAATGATGCAGCCACTCTGGGAACCAGTTTGTCATCTTCCTTAAAAACTAAACACACACTCTAAACCAACTATTGCCATTGTTCAGTCACTAGGTCAACTCTGCAACCCCATGGACCGCAGCATACCAGGCTTCCCTGTCCCACACACACACATCATACAACCCAACAATCACACTCCTGGGTCTTTATCTCAGAAAAGGTAAAAATTGTGTCCACACAAAAACCTACCAACAGTTCTTCAAAGCAGCTTTATTTGTGACAGCCCCAGAGCGGAAAAACCAAAACGTGTTTTTGCGGGTAAATGGTTAAAATGACCACATGTCCACAAGATGGAACACGTCTAAAAGGAAGGGTCTACTGCAACAAGCGACAGCTTCCACGGCTCAGGGGAACTGCACTCCGCGTGGAAACAGTCAGCCTCCAAGGTTACGTGCTGTGTCACACACGCTGCTGGTGGGAATGTGCAATGACACAGAGGTGATCAGGGGTGCAGCAGCAAGCACGGGGCGTTTTCTGGGGTGAGGGAGCTGCGTCTCTCGTGGTTCTGGGGAGTGTGACATGAATGCAAGTTTTACAGCATTGTACAAAGAAAAAGGGGTCAATCTTACCGTTTAACTTTTAAAAAGATTAAAAAAAAATAATAAAAACAGTTGGTATAAATACTGGCCAGCAGATTAATGAACAAAATGTAACATCCACACAGAGGAACGGTCCTCAGTGATGCACATGCGGCGGTGGGGACTCACTGGCGCTTTAGACTGAGTGAGGCTCCGGACACTCAAGGTCACACACGGTCTAATCCCGCCGCCTGGCCTTCCGGGCGGCTCAGCCGTGACGGACCTGCCGCCCAGCACATGAGACATGGGTTCCATCTCTGGGTCGGGAAGATCCCCTGGAGAAGGAAATGGCAACCCACTCCAGTCTTCTTGCCTGGGAAACCCCGGGGACAGAGGAGCCTGGCGGGCTACACTCTGCGTTCTAAGAGAGTCGGACATGACTTGGTGACTAAACGGCACCACCACTCCTGCCACTTACACAAAGGCAGCTCAGTGGCTGCCAAGGGAGGGGTGTGCAGGAACCAGGGACTTTGTGGGGATGGAAGAGTTCTACTACTCTAAGGAGGCCGTTACGGAGAGCACTTACGTGTGTGTGTGTTGGGGGCGGTGGTGTGAAGCAGTAAGAATTACAGACAAGTTTTGTTTTCTTGAATGCTTTTCAGCACTTAGTTTCTGGTGTGTGTATGTGAGTGAAGCGGTAGCAATTACTGGTAAGTTTGGTTTTCTTGAGTGTTTTTCTGTTCTTTAAATTGAAAAAAAATCTTTCCTGACAAAGTATTCTTCCTTATGCTCACTGCATTTTTTTTTTCTTTTTGAAGGAACATGTCCTTGTAAACCAAATGAACTAAAGAAATGCAACACAAAGACCCCCAGCTCCCCCGTCTGCCCCAGGACCTCACAGAGTCTGGGGGCTCTGGGCTGTGACACTACCTCCCACACTGCCAGGCCTGGGCCCTGTTGTCATAGTGACCAGCACTGGGATGCTGACAGGCTGATGGTGTGACCGTATGTCACCTTACCTGCAAGTAAGCATCACCATCCACTGTGATGGCCTTGGGAATGCTCTGAGACCAGAGGGGGCAGTGCAAAAGCGCAGGGTCAAACACGCCACCAGGCTCATGGAAGGGCCCGTGAGGAACGCTGGGAGACCCCCACTGCACAGCGAAGCTAAGAAGACCCTGCGTGGGAAGGGCGGCACCCAGACATTCACTTGCTGGGCTGTGATGTCACAAGAAAATTGAGTCAGCGATCACCAAGCACCCGCTGAGCCAACGGGGAAATACCCGAGGCAGAGCTGCCAAAACCCATGATGCTCAGTGAAAACTCTGGCGCTAAGGAACTCAAACCACTTAAAAACCAAACCACTTCAAAATAGGCTCATGAAGCTGTACAGCAAGAGCAGGAAGGAACCTACCAGCCATCAGTCTGAACCCACGGGTAGCTACAACTCCACGGAAGCTGCATGGCACCAACTGGCCACTGCAGAAGATTTTTAGGACTTTCTTTGGGACCTGACCCACTTTTCCACTCTATGACAAATCTCACACCTACTGAGCGTGTCTCACACCCAATTTCCGTACCTTTGTTCTCATGCCTTGAGTCTGGCTCTTATGCGATCCTGCCCGGTCTCCAGAACCCATCAAAACAACACCCCCTCCCCACCAAGTCACCACACAAGTGCAGCCCTTCCGTAGGCCAGGCGGCGGCTTCCACGGGGGCTGAGTCCACCTCACTGCTGCAACGAGACCCCCTGACATCTTACCCAGCGCCTGCCCACACTGCTCACAACACACAATTCATAACTCTCGTTATTTCACCTACAGGTCATCCGCTCTGTGAAGGGAACAATTCAAGTGCACCGAGAAGGTGAAGAAAGGCACACAAGAATTTGAACAGCTTTTGACAAAACACAACTTTGAGGCCAGGGGATCCCTTCTCGCCCCGCCCCGCCGTCTTGCCACCCCGCCCCTGCTCCACAGGCACCAACGCTGTCGGTGTCTCCAGGGCTACATGTGAGGCTTGGACGGTTCCAGCCACCCCTGGGCTCTGGGCACTGCTGCCGACCGCCTGCGGACACTCGTCTGCTCTGGAAAGGACGAGCGACTGGGCGGGGCTCTGCCAGGACACCTAGGAGGAGCACGCAGACCGCTCCCCTTCACATGACAGCAGCTCCCAGTGCAGACCTCACTTCTGTGTGTTCTTGAAACTGACGCTGTAACCACCCCCAAATTCCTTTTCCTGAGAAATCACAAAACAGTGTCCTCAGACCGGCAGTCAGAAAACCCGAGCACGCTCGTTGCCCCGACACGTGCTGGAATCTCCAACATGACAACCCTGAGGGGACAGGGAACAGATACCTGGTCAAAGAGATAGACTGTGACATCATCGAAAAACGTCACTGCCTTCCTCTCCCTCCTGCAGCCGGGCGGCGGGTCTGAGGGCTTCAGCAGGCTCCGCAGATGGAGGCCGTCCTCGCGGCTGAGGACCACAGGCACCGGGTGCTCAGCCTCGTCCTCGGACTCGGAGCTCAGGCTGTGCAGGGTGAAGGCCCGCAGGTCCTCGTCCGAGTCTTCACTGTTCTCGTCCTCCTCGTCAGCATCCATCCCATCCTCGGCGAGGTCCAGCATGCCCGACACGCCGAGCTTCCCCAGGTACTTTCCCTCCACATCCGGTTCCTTCAGCTTGGGGCCCTCGGAGTGGCCGCACAAGGCCTTCTCTGGCGTCGGGGCCACGGGGCCGCTGCAGCGGAGCGGGGCGTGGGTCAGCGCCAGGAGTTCGTCGGTGTTGGTGCCAGTGGAAGCCAACGTGCAGGGGGGCTCCTCGGGGGCCTCAAGGTCATCCCCGCTGCTCAGCTCCGAGTTCTGCAGACTCGAGGGGCTGCCGGCCTCATCATCGGGGGGAAGTGTGTGTGTGGGAGCATCAGGGGTAGCTGGTTCTGCGGGTTCTCTGGATTCCAGGTGATGGGAGTTCTGCGGAGCAGGAGGACAGCTAGGGTCAGGCGGGCTGCTGCTGGTGTCCAGGCAGCTGTCCAGGGGGCCAGGACTCTGCGGCAGGACCCCGGGCTCAGGCAGGGGCTGGTCCGCTCCCAGGTTCGACGCTGAGGTGCCCGGGGTTCCCTCCGACCTCCTGTCAGGCTCAGAGTCGTTGTCTGAGAAGTACGCAGAGTCTCGGTGTGAGCCCTGGGACGCAGGCGCGGCAGTCTGCGAGGTCGCCTCTGCGCCTCTGTGGCCATCGGCGGCGTCTGAGATGACGATGACAGGCTTGGGAGGCAGCCCGGCGGGCACGCTCTCACCCACCGAAGCTGTGTCGGGCGCCGCGGCACCCTCGGGGGCCGGGTGCAGCGTCCACTCGGGGGACTCCAGGTTCTCCGTCTCATAGCCGCTGTCCGCTGGCTTGTCGGGGGTCAGGAGTTTCTGTGGCGCATGAGGGCCTAAGGAGCCCAGGAAAGCCTCATGGACATCCACCGAATCCAGGGAGTCCGGGGTCTCCGTGGATGGCTCGGAAGGGGGGCCAGGCGCCGACAAGCTGTCCTCCAGGAGGCTGTCCTGACTGGCCGAGTCTGAGGAGAAGGCGGACACCAAACCGCCTTCCTCTGCAGCAGCATCTTTACGACCCAGCTGCCCCAGCGCCTCCGCGGCCTCCCGGGCTCTCTCCCGCGGGCCTCGAGGGCTGTGGTCTTCCAAAGGCAGCTGGTTTTTTAAGTTCTGCCTCGATTCTGGAAGGCCGTTCCCTATACTCACCTTGCTGGTGGGGGTGTCCTGGACCAGGCTGGGGTCGCTCTGGGTCAGGCTCACGGCCCCCTCCCCCATCTGAGTCAGGCCTGGGGACCCGCTGCCGGTGGGGGCGGGGGTGTCCGACGGGGCGGGCGTGAAGTCTGGGTTTGCCTCTCGGCAGGTGCCGTCTTCCCGGACACCGCCCTCTGGACACATGGGCCTGGCTCCGCCCTGCTTCAGGGCCGCCCCCGGGGGCACATCGTGAGGCGGCCCCTGGCTTTCGAGCGAGGTAGGAGGTACCTGCGGCTGTGGGGAGCAAGGTGAGGCCGCTGCCCCAGCACCACCCTTGGGCGCTGCGCCCGACTCCTTGTCCTGCAGGCTGACGCTCTCCTGCAGTGAAGAGTCCGGTTTATTTTCAGCAAACTTAGGCTCAGCCTCTACAAACTTTCTACTGGGAGTTTCTAACATGGATTCAGGAAAGCCAGCATTTCTGAGTTCTGTCTGCAGATCATTTACATGCTCTTTGCTGGAAAAAGAGTCTTTCAGTAAGTTCTTCTCTTGAAGAAATAAAAAGTTTTCTGACAACTCTTCAGTGTCCAGCTGATCAAAACCATCTTGGTGTACGAGTTTGTTTGTGGAGTAAAGAGGCTCGCAGTCAAAAAGCTTACGGGGCTTTTCCTTCTCCAAGTGGCGGGCAATTACGGACTCTTTGGGGTCATCCAAACTTGAACTCAGGGTGGGAGGCTTAAAGTCAGCTTGGATTCCATTTAGTTCCATCAAGTCAAATATTTTTTGGTGACTGGGCAAAGCCTCTGACTTCTCAAGGTCATTAAATAAACTGTTGAAAGGGCTCTCGGGGCCCTTGGTGCTGTGCACCTCCTTGGGTCTGCTGGCGTCTTTGGGGTCTGCACTGTTCTGGAAGAAATCCTCCTCTGTACTGGACTCCTCTAGCTCCAGGCTCCTGAGCGTCAGACGCTGGGACGCGCTGTCCCCAAGCCTCTCAGGATTATCCATCTCTGTCGTGAGCAGAGCAGGCGGGTAATCTAGCTCCAAGTTGCTGCGGCTTTTTTCTTCTAACTGGATGTAGTAGTCGCTACCGACAGAAAGGTTGTGGGCATCGAAAACGGGCACCACCCCGGGGGCCCGCAGGGGGACATCCTGGCCACTGTCATCCTGCTTGCCAGGACCAGGGTCTGAGAGCGAGCTCTCGAATGGTTCCGTGGGGAAGAAGATGCTGGTGTAGGACAAGGTTTCATCCGGGGGGCCCCGGCTACGCTCATCGAAATGGTCGTGCTTGGCCCCCTCCCAGACGTACTCGAAGCTCAGGCCTTGGCTGGTCTCGGTCACAGTGAGGACCTCCTCCATCTCTCGGCCAAGCCGGTCCCTGGTGAAATGGTCGAGGATGGGGAAGGCGGCGTTACTTGCAGCATCTCTGCTGTTTGCGGTGGGCTTGAGCGCGTTCCACTGCTGCTCAAAGTCCACTTCCGGGTCCCTCTGGCTTTGCATCCGCAGGTAGGTGAGCAGCCTGTGCACGTCCTCCGCGGCCGGCCGCTTGTCTGGGGAC